>NW_027466582.1:3320000-3920000 GCF_050575085.1 Anarhichas minor
GCACCCGACATCTTAGATGCTATGTGTGCAGTTTGCAGGGTCAGCTGTCGTTGGTCAAGAACAGCTTCAATGAACATACTAGCTGCTGATTACACCACAATGTCTCATGCTCTATATGCATGCGTGTTAAATAGACACACACACACACACACACACACACACACACACACACACACACACACGACAGTTTTGAAGTAGTTGAAATACACTTTAGTCTAAGCTTAGCTAGCTGTTTCCCACTGCTGCCAGTCTGGATGCTACAGCGGTCTATCCGCGTCATGGAGCAGACATTTTGACTGAAGAGCACAGGACACAACACTAACATTTCTGTGTTTCCTCAATGGAGGCTGGTGGCTTTGAAGAGAGCCGAGATGATGCTTAATGTCCCAGTCAGAAACGGCCGTCACGGCAAGGTAAAGGGATAAAAATATTCTAAATACAGTGTACACTTAAAACGACATTGATGTTTTTTGGGGTGGGCCTTTCTTTTAGGTGTCGAAAATATGTTTTGCTGCTGCCGTCGTCCACAGTGGTGCATTGCTTTGCTTTCGTGCCTGTACTCCAGTCTGCCTCTCCAAGCTAAGGGTCGTGTCAACGATACACCGATTATGGATCAGTACCTCATAAGACCCACTAGCTTTTTGTTTCCATTCACTGCTATAGAGAACATGGTTCGTTATCATGTCGTAATGTAGTCGCAAGAAGGATAGTTCAGCCATCTTTCTTGTTTGTGTGTCCGAAGAAGATCTGTGTGTGTGTGTGTGTGTGTGTGTGAGTCAGTATGCGGCTGTTCAGAGAGAAGCAGAGCGAGTGAAATAGTCTGTAGAGAGAAAATACTGAGAGAAGCTGACAATCAATCCAAGGTTAGCAGCAAACTCAGATAAGTGAAGGACGGGGAGAGAGCACTGGTCCTTGCACGGAGGCCAACACCAAAACAAGGACTAAATGGACAAATGTATTTCAATCATTTAATGCGTTTGTATTTTATGTATGAACAGTATTTAATATCCTCTGGACGTACTAAAGCACGCTCTAAACGAGTCTATGCCTCTCACCTCGTCACAGTCGCCCTCCACCATGGCATAGATGGCCTTCTTCACCAGATTAGTACCTGAAACAGAAGAGACCAAGTTAGTGACAGCATGCAAATTAACACAACACAAACTTTAAATAATAAAATAACGCTCGATGTCTGATAGTATAAAGTGAGTACACGTCTCTTCAGGTCCAAGTACAGTGTTAAACATCAACCCGGAGTGTATAACTTATCTAAATACTGCATTTGCATCAAGAGATTTGGTTGTCAGAGAAAGCACGAAAGACGCTGTTGTGCAACTTTGTCTCGGCTCCACATTGTGAAAGGAAAGACTTTTAGGTTTATTCTCTGTTATGTATAATCTCTTGACACTGTCACCCCAGGGCTTGCTAATAGGTGAATGCTGGGTTTTTGGACATTATAGAGGACCGTCTAGACCTGCTCTATGTGAACCTCGAGAGAACTTCTGTTATGATTTGACGCTATATAAATAAATTGTTCTGTACGAGACACAAGCAGCGTCCAGATCTCACCGATGCTTTTCCTTCTGTGTTTCGAGTCCACGGCCAGCATGGCGATGTAGCCGCGACGGAACATCTTCTTGTGCATGTCAAGCTTACATACGATGGCTCCGACACACTCCTGCTCCACCATGGCCTGTGACACACACACACACACAACACTTAGGTCCTCCGAGTGTCGACGGGAGAAGCCTACAGCTCCTCTACAGTCCCTGTCATCCTGCCAGTTCAGCTGGTTCTCCCCGGCTGACCTCTGACCTTTATTTCAAGACACTTCCTTTTATGTTACATGGATCGGTCCAGACAAACTGGAAGGGAGTTTACAACCTTGAGGCTTGGAGGATGAACAAAGAAAGGACAGTGTTTGTCAAAGTGGAAACCCCTGACCGGACAATGTCGGTAGAAGAGGAAACACCGACTTACAGCACATTACTCTCAACTAAAACTGGAATGTAAGGGTTTAAAACCTTTGCATGCTGTACATGTGACCGGACAGAAGACCCTTTACATGAACCATAAACGATATTGTCATGTCAGTTACATTTTTCTAGATTTCACAGCTATTAATTCAGATTTAAAGCCACGAAACCGATAAGGGTCAAGTCTTTGTGATAGAAAAGTGGGTGTTAGCTGCCAACATATACAATACAACTTCAAAACCAATGTGCTGCCAGCCACACATTTACCTGTGCGTGATTAAGCTGTGTGTGTGTGTGTGTTCAGCAGTTTGGCTGCCTTGACACACACCAACAGTTGATGGAAAGCTATAAGCGTGCAGTCACACCCAGCCCCAATAATGCTATATGCAGCCTTAGGTAACCACAGTCCATGAGCAATAGGAGGGTGGCTGGGTTTATTTTACCTATAGATGATGTGTGTTTGAGTGACTACAGGTATCGAGATGGTTTCAATGTCACACTCACCAGAAAGCAGAGCTGCGGCCAGTTGTGGATGAAGTACCTGTAGGTGTAAATTGAATAAGGCTCAGACAAGTCCTTGGTGATCAGTCTCATGATCCACGGCATCTGAAGCTCAGACTCGTAGCGGACATAGCGGATGCCGTGGCTGTCCTCTTCCGCTCGGCCTAGAGACCCGCTGAGGTCGAGCCGGGCCAGCTCCGCGGCCGGTGGCTGCAGGTCTGCGGGGCTCTCCTGTCCACCGGGCCCGGCGTCGTCCGGCGGCTCCGTGAGGTCGAATTCCTCGTCCCCTTTGTCCCCTGAGTGTCCGTGGGCCGCCTCAGTTCTCGTGAAACCCGGCATCCCGTTCATGCTATTGTTAACTAAGGGAGAGTGACTGCCGTTTTTAGAGAAGGGGCCTTCGTGTTGGCATCGCTCACTGTAGTTTCTGGCGATTTCTGGAGCCTCCTCATTGCTGCCGCTGCTGTCACAGCTGTCCACGGACGGTCTCGGATTGTCAGGCCGGTTTCCGGCATGCTGCTGGTGGCTGTCAGCGTCCTCTAACGGGCCGGCCAAGCCGTTTAGCTGCTGCTGCTGCTCTCGGGCTTGCATTTTGAGGTGCAGCGCCGCCGGGCTAGCTCGAGCTAGCATGTTTTTCTGCTTCTTATAATTAAGCGACCTGTTAAATTCGCTTACCGACTCCGACGTCTTCCCCGTACCGGCGGGTACACGGTCCTCCCTGTGACAGGCCGGCTCACCGTCGTGCCCAGCCGGCTCCGCGCTCCCAGCCCCGGGGAAAGGAGAAATATCAGCCGGGGATGCAGGCAGTGCGCTACTAGGCCCAGGCGGCACTGTGGCCATCCCACCGCATTAAGGTGGAGATTCACGCTTGAAAAACGTTGAACACTGAGCTCATCCACGAGGTGAAGGTGTATACAATCAATATACACGTTAGTTCACCGAATATCGCATAAATCCAAAGACATTTGAGGGTATAACGTATCCGCTCGCGACGTTTGTCGCTGCTTTCTCCTCAATTTCCCTGCTGCCGGAAAGTGCTGTCGCAGCAAACGCCATTGCAACAGCAGCCAGAAACGTTTTACGACAGTGGTGTAACGCGTGACATATGCAGTTTTTTTTGTTTTTGTTGCAGACATCAGGGCCAATATGCTGACTATTTAAATAAAGACAATAGCCTACCCCTCTTCAGTCGAATTTGTTTTATTTACTGCTTTTTACATTTTCTCTCAGTTGTATTAACAGAAAAATACTGAGCAACAATGTGAACAAAATATCGAAGATGAATATAAGAAGAGAAGAAAAACACAAATAAGAAAAACGCACTGTATACATTGGAGCGGGGTCACGATTAGGATAAAAACATGTATATATATT
The DNA here is from genome assembly GCF_050575085.1 of Anarhichas minor. Classification (NCBI taxonomy): domain Eukaryota; kingdom Metazoa; phylum Chordata; class Actinopteri; order Perciformes; family Anarhichadidae; genus Anarhichas; species Anarhichas minor. The sequence continues at coordinate 3,323,849 of NW_027466582.1, forward strand.
TACGTTGATTTTTAGCTTTTAATGTTCATCCCCACTCGACGTACTCGCTATTTAAAACCCTGAAAACAAATATGTGGTCTGTTTTTCTATTATACAGGACTTTACTAAGCACAATTAGTAAATTATTGATAAAGGGAGATACATGATTTAGTTCAATTCTGTTGGAAGACATTTTAATGCAGAGACTTTCTTCAAACAGTATGCTTTCCATGTTATACACATTAGATTACATAATAGTGGACTGTACGTATGTGAATGTGCAGCCCATAAGCCTATAGCCTGGTATATGTTGAACCACTTTAAATAGTGTAATTTTCAGATTTAAACGTGATTTAGAAAGTTGTGTCAAACGTTCGCAACCCTATAAAGTCGAGCTGTTGACCTGTCTACTTTCTTACCAGCAGAGGACGCTAAATTGAGGATTTAGTTGGATCTATTTTATTTATTTTTTAACATTTTGCATCAACACCGCAGTTTCTCCAGTAGATGTCACCAGTAGATTAGTTTCGTTGGTCTTTCTTTACCAGTTTGCTATTATCCAGGAAAGTACTTACAAGTTTGTTTTTGAGCTATATGCGTTTATCTTGAGAAGCCTAATAAAGTTAAGAGACTTAATACTTTCACTCCTCTACTTTCCGGAGGGAAATGTTGTAGTTTTCACTTTACCACTTGCTGTACCAGACTGAGTTATCTGCAGAGTAACCTATAATACAGGCCTCAATAGTCGACATTTAAAACCCTGCGTTTCATTTTCCTAATGATTTTAACACAGTGAATGAACAGAGACTGTACTAAAGTGTTAACGAGGTTTCTGACTAAATAAAATCACTGAAGTAACCCAAGATTCATTTTTTTCCATGTTATGTAACAGCATACATTTTATTTTGAAGGAACGGGAAAAAACAAACACAAATGTGCATGCTTAGTGTTTAAAAAGCTTTAATTCTGACAGACAGACTTGTTCAGTACATGTGGTGTGGTGTTGACCTCGGATGATGGAGCAGTGATGGATCCTCAGGTCTCCAGCGGCATTAAAATGCTCGTAATCTCTCTGAAGTAAAAATAGATCACCTACTGAAAGATCATATTATAAAATGATAGAATGATCACAACACACTTCAATTCAAAAGATCCATTTTAGGATCGAGTTATGTTTTATTAATTAAATTGTGCATTAAAATCTGACTGTTTATTTCAGACTAAAGAATGTTGTCATAGTAAAGATAGAACTGGTGAGTCGTTGATCATATTCTGTTTTTATAAAACATGTAATGTGAGAATCATATAAAATCTCTCAGTGCTGGTTTTCAGACACAGAAGAAGAAAGAAGTACTTTTTCTATTTATATTATTCAGTAATATATAAGGTTTAAAAAAAAGATTGAGCCTTTGTCGTCTCACCGCTGACATCAAGAAACATAAACATGAAAAAAGCATAAAAAAATCTAAATAAATCTTTATTTATCAGGGATATGTCTGTTTGTGGCCCTATAGCTACACACTGTTCCTACTTCTCTCTGAACTATTGGGAGCTTTCCTTCTAATAGAAAAACATGGAGTGAATATTTAGGATGAGATAAACAAAAACACACAAAAAAAACTGTCAACAAATACATTTTTCAAAGCACGCAACTCAAGTCAGACTTGACTAATAGTCTCCAAGGCTGAACCGGCAGACTTCAAGTTTATCTGCCCATCGTAGGTGGCAGTGTTGCTCTATCATGTCTGTCAGCCTGTCCATGTACTCAGAAGGGGATTCCTGTTGGAAAAGACATCATGTGAACTTTCAAGTCAAAATAGCAATGCATTATTTCCTATGCAAAGCAAGAGGAAACATCTATTGAGCTGTATGATGGATGGATGAATAGATAGATGGATAGATGGATAGAGATAGATACTAAAGGGATAGATGTCTTGATTAAGGCTAAATTCCCCTCTCTGTCCTCCATCCACCATAAACACACGTGTGCTTTATATGTGAAAAGACAGAGTCCTATTTTGTTTGTAGATATATGTTACAGAAAAAAAGAAATGGAGAAATAAGACAGGGAGAGAGACGGCCCTTTGAAAGCTAAGCCTTGGGGCTGAGAACTCTCTGAAGAGCTGGAATCAGACATGCACAATCAGTTCCCCTCTTCAAATCTCCTTTACAGGCCTATCTACTTGAACAGGCTTCTCTTAATTACTTTCTCTATCACTTAGCGAGCCGTGCCTGGGACTAGCAGCAGCGGCGTCGTGCCAGAGACACTTGGCTGGTTTGAACCCATATTTAGATCTTTTTCCCACAATCCTGTCCCGTACCTTCCTTCCCCCCCCACCCTCCTCCTCCTCCTGCTTTCATTCTACGCTGCTCTTGTCTCTTCGTGGCTCTCCCCATCCTGTCTATACCCTTTTCCAAATATCTCCAGGGCATCAGTTGCGTCATGTGACTGGTGTGCTTGTGATTACAGCAGTTGGCAACCACACTCATCTATGAGGGAGAACCCGGAATAGCTTGAGAAATGAGAGCATGTAAAGAAGTATATGGTCAGTGTGGAGCTCAGGATAACCCAGGCTGACAATGACACCCAAACACCCTCCATCTTTGAATCTCTCTCCCCGTCTTCCTGTGTGTCTGAACTGGTCTCAGGAGCTGGAGGCCAAGCTTTGGATCTCCCCTCTCTCCTACTACTGCCTGTCTCGTTGGCTCGCTCTCTCTTCGCTCTGCTCATTTCCCTGTTTCCTCCTCCTCCTCCTCCTTCTTCTTCTTCTTTCTGTCTGGCGTCTGGTCCACTAGAGCTGTATTTAATTAGTTTCCGTTGAGTTAATTAGGGGCTAAAGTTAGGGGGTCGGACCAGAACAAAAGTGGGTCGGGCTGGACGGATGCAGGTGCCCCGGTGTGGATGCCAGATTCCACCGTTCAGATTAAGATGGCTGCAATACAATCTGGAGTGTTGAAGAGAGAGAGATAGACCCACTGGTGCATCGCAGGGGAGGAGGTTTTCCACCACATATGGGGTGACAGCTCCGTATAAACGCCCATGCCGGCATCATTGTGCTTATTATCTGATACATTTCAACATCTTTTCTTCAAGAGGCCACCTTACATTCACACAATTTCATCTGACTTTCATGTCTTTTCCCTCTCATACTACACTGGCACACATCACACAGAGCTGATCTAATGTATGGAGTGTGTGCAGGGTGTCTTTGCCAGTCTCTTTCTCCGTTTCCATACAAGGTGCTGTGTTGTACATTCACACTCATATCGCTCGCAGCACTCGGTCCCCTTCTTTCATCTGTGAGTGGCAGCTATACCCTCTCCTTTTGCTTTGTTGGTTGGCTGTGTAAAATGAAGAACATGTGAGGAGGACATCAAATGACCAATCCAGACAAGTGAAGTACATAAAATGGGCAATTCAAGCCTGTGAAGTGCACATCAGTTGTTTGAATGCATGTGATCATGTAAATGAAACGAATGAAAACAGAAGATGTGAGTGTAGAAGAGCTTCAGGCTGCAGCACTTTGAAGGTTACCTGTTTAGTCATTGTACTTCTTTGGCACATATTTACAATAATCTGAAACATATTAAAGTGGTCAACTGGAGCTTTTTTTTCATAGATGTGCGCACAATATGCACCGAGATGTCGACTTGTGTGTAACTTTGATTGTAGAGAAGAGCGAGAAGAGCGGAAAGACACACAATTTGACCTTTTCTTCTGTCCCGTGGCGATGAAGAGGGACCAGATGAAGTGATATGGGAGGAGAGAGGGAGGGAGAGGACAGGGAAGAGAGGGCATCTCTGGCATGGCTGGCGCCCCTCAGTGTGTGAGGGTCCTGGGGCCCTTTAGACAGGCGCCAGCCCAGCAGGGAAGCAGAGACAATCAAGCAGCACCAGATTCAATGCACAGAGATGGATGGAGATGAGGAGACGGAGAGGGGAGGATTGAGGGGGGGGGGCTGGGACAAAGTGCACAGTTGAGGAGTGGTGGAGGACACGACAAGGAGAGGAGCAGACGTGTCCAGGTAGAGATGGAAAGAGCTGCATAATAAAAAGAGATGAAAGGAGGTGGATGGAGAGGGGGAAAACGACAGCAGATCAAGAGGAGGTGAGAGGAGAAGGAGTAAAAAGAAAAAAAAGGAAGAAAAGAGAAAGATAGCATATATTCACTCTGTAACAGTCTTTATCACCAGCCCAGATCGTGGCATATGAACAGTGATCCAAGTCAACCATCTGCTGAGGCTAGATAAGCCTGGGAGAGCTGGGCATTGAGCTGTCACTCAGGGAGGAGCGCAGAAAAAGAAAGAGAGGAGGGGAGAGAGAAACAGAGGAGAAATAAAGACAGAACGGGACGGGGAGAGAGATGGAGAGGGAGGGAGGGGTCTGCGCAAGGTAGGAAAATTCAAAGGAGAAGATTTGCGCAGACTGGAGAGCATCCGTCTCGTTGGGGAAAGACTTAACGTCAAATAGACGTCCAGCCCTGTCCTGCCTGATCTGGAAATAATCCTTCATTTAATGAGAAGAACAATAAAACGAAGCTATATATTGGGTTTTATTTTTTGTCAACCCACACACACACATTCTCACACATCCACCACTCACATCATCTCTCCTAATCACGCCATGACATGAGGCTGTTTGTTGTTCATTTTCTGTCACTAACACACACACACATATAGATTCATACATGTCACCACAGCCAGTTGTAAGTACAAAATCAGACTGTTTTCATTTTCTTAAAATAACTCTTTAATTCACAACACACACGTTGTCTCAGTTGATTAGACACCTCCACTGGTGGCGAGGATCCCCAGAGTGGAAGATGGGTTACTAGTTGATTAAGCCTCTATATGTGCAGGTGATTAAGTTAAATCCCACTTAAACATACCCCACTAAACCACTTACTGCATATCTATGAATTATATTATTATTATTAGAGTGTGAGGAAGAGAGAGGAAGTGGAAAAACTTTCGATATTGTGCGATTTGTGTCACCATTCGCCAGATTTTGTGTTTTTAAGATGCACATTCTACATTTTTGGTTGTGTGTTTGTGTTTGTAGCGTGATATTGTGGTAGTACGGGGGCATGAATTAAGGCCGGGAGGGGGGTCAGGCCTGGGGAGTGGGGGTTAGGAGGGGATTAGCCGAGGCCAGTTGGATCATTTTACAGCCGGAGGACCCCCCCTCACCCTTTGCAGTCTCCTGGACAATGAGGATTAAACTCCTCTTGTTCCTCAACTCCAAAAAACGGCAGGACGACAAAGACACTATTCCTCCTGGGTCCCCTGGCTGTGGCTGGGAGCTGAGCTGAGCTGAGGAGGGAGGGAAGGAGGGAAGGAGTGAAGAGGAGGAGGGAGGGAGGCAGGGAGGCAGGAGGAGGCAGGGGGTCCATCATAAAATTAATCCCTTCACAGTTTCCTCTGGGTGCAAAGTGAGATATGAGGCAGACATGTCTAATGAAACGCTACAGTCATCTAAGGGTGCAGCGATAAAAGCAAATATTAAACTAATGGAGCTCATCATTAGTGCCTCTATTAAGCGGATCGAGGGGGTTGTGCTCTCTGGTGATCAGCACGGAAGATTAATCAATACCAATAAAACTTCCCACATTCTACTATTTCAGTGCTCCAACCGTGGTCTTATGAGGATATTTAAACTCACTTACCCATAATCCTCAGGGTTGAAACTACATTTATGAGCCTTCATTTGTAAAAGTGTTCAACATTGGAAGTGGTTTGAATTTTGGAAATGATGCGTCTTCACTCTCTTGCTGAGTCAGATGAGTAACACCTCTAAAGCTGTAAATAACCGACACATTGGGGTGTTACGGAAGGTTTTGTGACTGTACCCCAACGTGTTATTTTTACACTTCAGGTTTCTTTTTTTTACAGATAAACAAATGAGACATAATGTTTAAGCTTTGGGGTGTGCGTAGGAGGATTTTGGACAGAGCCAAGTTACCTTCTGTATGACTTTATGCTAAGCTAAGCTATGGTGACCAAACAAAGTCCCGACAAATATCTGTAAAACGATGAAATATCTCGGTTTTCACCACAGTTAAAATGATAACAATATTATACTTGTCTTCATAGATGTTTATTATGTTCTGTCCTCCTCTCTCCTCGGTTCTTTCTCTCCTCTCTTTACGTTCCTATATTAACTCCCACATTTCTTTTTTCTCAGATTAAGACCGGTGGACTTCTGTTTCTTTTGTCCTGCTCTTTTATTGTCCCTCTCACTTGGATGTTGACCAGTAAATTTGATCCTCAGCGTCACAACATTAAAAATGTACTTTTGTCCTCTACCCCTATAAGCAACAGTATTTGTTACAGTAATTGTAGTTTCAACCATTGAGGCAAACCATAAACAATGCACCACACGTCTGAACAGTGATTTGTCTGTATATGTGTCTGTCAATCAAAGAGTTGTTTTAAAGGCTGTTGCTATGATGCTTGCAGCTCTGCAGAACCAGTGCGTCACGCCGAAGAGACACTCAGTCCTTTCTATAGAGCTCCAGGAGGCTTACTTTTTCCACCGTAAAGTACCCGCCAATGAATATGCTGGGTTCAGTACATTTTCGGTTGCGCACAGTGGAAATGCAGATTTAAAAGATCATATTAAGACGGCCAAACATAACGTGCGGTATATGGTCTTGTTCGCTGAAAGCTAAGCTAACCGTCACCTGGCTAATCCACAAACTACTCCTTCAAAATTGCATTGTATGACACAAATAGCGGCTACAATGTACCACTTGGGCACAAGCGGTACAAAATGTACCTCAAGCATTGTTAATTGAAATTGATAAATCCTGTGTAAAAGCTCCGTGTTGAGCAGTGTGTGATCATAGCCCGAGGCATGGTGACGAAAGAGCCCTATGAGGCGAAGTGTCCACCCGAAGACACAGTGGGCTCAGCATGTGGCAGAGTTTCAAGCTTAGAGAAGGAGACGATTTTGGTTTGCCTCAATGGTTGAAACTGCAATTACTGTCACAAATACTGTTGCTTATTGGGGTAGAAGACAAAAGTACATTTTTAATGTTGTGATGCTGAGGATCAAATTTACTGGTCAACATCCAAGTGAGAGGGACAATAAAAGAGCAGGACAAAAGAAACAGAAGTCCACTGGTCTTAATCTGAGAAAAATAAATGTGGGAGTCAATATAGGAACGTAAAGAGAGGAGAGAAAGAACTGAGGAGCACAACAGAACTAGGGGGAGTTAGAGGAGAGAGGAGAGCAGAGGAGGGGCCTTTCATACAGAAAAAGGCTCTCTTTTACTTATAGAAAAAAAAGAGCAAAAGAAAAGCTTCTTCTCGCCTCCTGGACGCAGTGTCAAACCCAATCAGTGTCGGGTCTGGCAACGCTGCTCGTCTCCCAGGCACCGGCTCACAATGGAGGCGAGCCTCGGCCGCCACACCTCTCACTACCAATCTGCATCCTGCAGGACAGGCCTGAGAGCAGGGGGCCGCGCCGGAGGACAACAATGCACCTCAAAATGTTCAAATTCTCATAAAAAATCCTTGTGTGCTGAGAATTGGATTAACTAGTAAAAGTAAAAACACTGCTCAAGTAGCTTTAGATCAGTTCATGATGATTTGGACAGTTAATGTCAGTTTTTTAAAAAGTGTGGCTTAGGATAAACAGCTGGGTGTTGGTGGGGGTTATTGTTCTTAAAGAATTCCAACACAGGTGGAAAGAATGGGACTTAGTGTCAGGGTGCATATATGTAAAGCCAAACACAAACATGGATAAACTGCTCGGCGATTACAACGACCAACAATCCCTGAGCTGTGGAGTCGCGGGCTAATAAACGTGAGCAACAAGGCTTGATCCGTAAAAACCTCGCCACTCAAAAAAAAAAAAAATGTCTATCTTGAACAGACTCCCCCCTAAATCGCATTGTTGAGCAAATCCTGTATTAAAAGGAAAGAGTTGCTCTGCATTTATACTCCTGAAGACTTAAGTTAAGCCAGTGCCTCTGCCACTCGGCAGCGCGGGCTTCATCGAGTCTGAGTAAATCCGTCCCTCAATGGCGATTGGCTGAAGCCGAAGGGGCCATCTTTTTCACACGCTTCCTCACTCGCCGCCACCCCCCACCCCCCCATCCACCTCCTCTCGGCTAGTGTTTACCCGTCACCAAACAATGGCTGGTTACTGGCAATTAAACAGCATTTTCCGAGGAATCCGTGGCACTGGTCTAATGGCATTACTGTTGGATGATTCAATCCTTGAATAGTCAACAGGATTTTGCCTCTCACCAGGAAAATACTGCTTCATCGAATTACCCGTATTACATAGATTTACCCAAAGCTTATGATTCAGGGTTCACAGATTACTGCTCTTCTAAAGATGGCGGGAGAAAGGAGTGATAGGCCGGGAGAGTGATGACTCCCAACGCCACAAAGCCAGGCGCTGCTCTCACTGGCACACTCTCCCCCCCAAAAAGGATAAAGCACAACAAGGATTTACCCAAAAACCTTTGTAGATTTAGACAAGATTATTAATTTACCTGAATGCTAAGACTTCTATCCTTTTGTTGTTCTTTGCTTGTCTGACTTGGACTTTAATGCTAGATGACGCAAGTCTTGAAAGATGGTTTGCAACAACAACATTTACAGTCACACACGCACACCCAAACGTATAGGAGCCAAACTGCACATTGTGCCCTTTGACCTTCCATGGGTCGAGTCGGCCCGGGCGGCTCGGGGAACCAGGAAGATCGGCCAAGTCCATTATCTCACAATGAAGGGCTAATTACTGGGCCGGCAAGCCTCAAATCACACGGCAGCAGACTGCCTGTCTCTGTCCTCCGTTCACCCAACATCTTAATTGCTCTTTTATTCTCTCTCTGTTTTCGCTGTGCCTCTCTCCCCGACTCGCTCCCACTCTCGCCTCAGCCATTTCACACATAAAAGCAAGATGCTAATTGCCTGCTATGGAAATATTGGGCCTGTGATTAGCCAGGCAGAGGGTTTGGCTGGCCTGTGTTTTTCCCTGTCTGTATGAGGGAGTGTTGAGCCAGCATGTTCGGGGCGTAAGAATAGGAAACTGCGGTCGTAGGCGGTGAAAGGAAATCCATTTTTCTGTCATTCACATGCAGGGTTGTAAGTACACTGTGCTCCAGTGGCAATTTGTCAGACTGCTATGTTGGCGAAATGTTTACAGAAAATCCGCTTGAACAAAATTACAGGAAAATGAGTTCAGTTCCTTTTAGGCAGAGTTTGATTGCGATCATTAGCATTGACAGAGATTCTAATTATTTTGCCCCCTTACAGTTTAAATATCTGGACCACCAGTCTGGACTACTAACTGTCAACCTGAGTTAACAAAGAAAAGAAAAGCGGTGAGAGCAAAGGCACAAAACAGATTGAAGAACATGACTGGTTGATGAATATTTTATCTGAGATTATGTGAGTTTGTTCTCCCTGACCATGACTCATCATCATTCTGGAGGTAATTTACTAATAATGGCCGCATATAATCATCAAACAAGACAACAAGGATCAGTCTTAATAGACTCCGCCTTGAGATAAATATACGTATGGAAATGAGACCCAGTGGAGGAATTTGCTTCTGCTTCTGCTCTTTATAAATGCCCCGTCTAACCTGTGCATTTTCTGAAAAATGTGTTCTTTTACAAAAGTCATTTTAAAATGTTTTAACATGGCTAACTTTAACCCACCTGTGACTTTAGCCTGTCAGGAAAGTAAGTCAAAATCCTCTCTAAATACAATTCTCTCAAGTGTGCGTGTGCTGTACTTTCAAATTGAATCCATTACCGATGAAACAAAACATAGCGAGCGGCCTACTTAAATTCTGTCGCGCTTCTCAAAACCAAGGTTACAAAGTGTTTCACAGGAAGAAGAGAGAGTAAAGAGGGTGAGACAAGAGACAGAATACATCATATAAAACAAAGAGGAATAAGTGTTTAATGACAAAGTACAAGTTATAAAATCAAGAAAAGGCCAAAAAAGCTAAATTAGTTTAAGGAGGTGCTGATTTGGCCTCTCTGACACTTAGCAGGTGCAACCTTGTCCTCTAGAATGACTCTTTTTTCTATTAAAGTCCCTCCTTTGTAACCTTTTGCTTTTTTTCCATACACTTCAGATGTTAGCAGGTTATTCTAGTAACTTTTCTTCTTTCAGAGTCACCTGCCATTTGACCTCGGCCTTGTCCCGGTACCAAACCAAAGCTTTTTGAGAACCATGGCGGATATTAAAATGCTCTTTCAAACACTTTCTCTTTGCAGTGGTTCCCCCAAGCGCTTTGTCCAAGATGTTGGAAGAGACGGAGAAGGGAAAGAGCCGATGGGAGCAGTGGAGTGTTTGGGCAGTGCAGCGATTGGTGGTGGGGAGTTTTGGGGGGCCAGGAAGGGTGCAGGTCGGCTGTTCAAAGGCTGGCTTTTTGCATTGTTGGTCAGTTGGGGATTAAGGTCCTCTGTGCAGCAGAATAGCCTCTCTAATTAAAAAGGATAAGAAGGCAGAAAAATAGCGAGAGGCACGGGAGGAAGCAAAGAGAGAGGGAGAGGGGAGAGCAAATTTGCAGAGAAAAGAAAGAAAAGAAAAACTGTTTTCAGTGTCACTCCTGCAGCCGGGCCCATCGATTCAGACTGGATTAACTTTACACTCCTCCTCCCTCTTTCTCTCTGTCACTCTCTCCCCCAATCTCCGTCCTTCATTCTTTCTTTCGTGCAATTTCCAAACTTTGTTCTCCACATGCCCTTTATTAACTTGAAAGTACAGTTAAACAATGCATTCAAAGCATTCACATGGGCCTCCAAAAAGCTACATGTATGTATGTTGTCTCTCGTAATCTCTTCACAAAAGATTAGCTGCAGTTACAGACTATGTCAGAGTAGGTTGTTTCAAAAATACGTTTCTGCTATTTTCTGCGAACTAACTACTAAACCAGATAGTTTTTCATTCGGTTGCAGGTTTGCAATGAGTGAATTTGTATAAGGTGACATTTTGCTGTATGAACCAGGCCACTTACACCAGTGTGTGTGTGTGTGTGTGTGTGTGTGTGTGTGTGTGTGTGTGTGCGTGTGTTTGTGTGCTCCTCAGTATTTGCCGGCATCAGAATGTGAATAGAGGCTGTGTGCTGTGCCCCAGATGCTGGCTGACAGTAGGTGGGCTGTTTGCCGTGGGGGTGCCAGGTTGTGTTTTTGTTTGGCCCTCCTCTGTCCCGCCTGCCTCCCTCCCCTTGCCCGGTGGGGGGTCCAGGGCTCCCGGGGCTGGTCCCTGCTGACCAATACCCAGGTATGAAGCCTCTCAGTTTGGCTAACACTTGCCACAGGCCATGGGAGGTTAACGAGGTACCAGCAGGGACAAGACATTCAACCCTCCCCTGGGCAAACCACAAGTGGTGGATGTATCTCAATGAAGGGCATGAATATGATATGATGTGTAGGCCATGCAGCAGTGGGTGAAGACGGGGTTAAATGGTGATAATATTGCAGGTTGTAAAAAACATTACACTAACACTCAGCTATCAGAGACAAATTCTCCACCAAGTCTTTTGGAAATTTTGCAGGGCCAAATTTTCAAATTAATTTGGATGGAATTGTTGCAATCACTGGCTTCGCTTGAGGGGGTGAAGTAAGTCGATGCAAATACTAAACCGTCAAGTGCAACTTTGGTGAAATTTGACCCACAAATATGCTTGAATTTGTGCGTCTTGACAGTGCTGAGCTAGAAAGGAGAGCCAAAAAGAAAAAGGTATGGGTTTTATACAGTTCAGGAACAAAAGTTAGGCCTCACTATTGAAGGAAATGATGCGTAATTCTGAAAAGAAAATGTCAGGAGAGAGTAAAAGGCGTACAGAGAAAATAGATAGTAGTCTGAAGAGCTTTTGTGACAGACTAGCTAGTATCGCCAGCTACAGCACTAGAAATATGTCATATGTCCCTTAAATATACACATTATCATCTCGTCTTGTTAGCAGTGAGCTAACAAGCTAGCTAACCGACAGTGAGCTCGGGAAAAAAAGGAAAATATAAGGACCGTAAAGAGCTGTTGTGAATGATAAGCACTAGCATGTTCCCAGCGTGCTAGCATGTCAGTTAGCTCACCAGCAACTATAGTTCTAGTCCTCATGTCAACAAGCCCCGAGCACCGTCTATTTTGCAAAGACACACTGATGAATTTCACTGTGTTCCACTTTCTGATAATATCAGGCCTTTAACACGACATTTTGAGAAAATGACAGCCGTCTATGTTTCTGTTTTTTTCCTCAAAAAAACAACAGCACCTGCTGTCTGAAGCTCATGTATATCCTCTGATACCACAGAAGTTCAATATCCAAGGACGCTCATTTCGGTTTGTTGTAGAATCATCAATACATGTATCGCTTCCTCCGCCGAGTCTATCAATAAATCCATCAATGAGTTCATCAGTGAGTTCTACGGTGCAGATGGCAACAACAAAAAAAGCAAGCATTCATGATGTCCAGTACAGTTTACTGTGTGTGTTTGTGTGTGTCAGTGTGTAACAGATGGGGCTGGTTGAGCTAGCCATGTCATTGATTTGATCTTGAGATGGACAACTAAAGTGAACTGAAATGGTTGGTGCAAGAAAACCGTGGATCCAACAATAAACTATATAGCACTTATATCATGAGATAAGTGTGTGTCTCGCAAGACCCCAAACTTAAATTGTTTAAATGTTTTAAATTAATTAAGAAGATTATGGAAATAACAAAGACCTATAATAATGACTCGTAAATAAAATGTAGGCTATAGCAGCAAACACTGAAAATAAGAAACCAGATACTGTTGATTAGGTTTGTTCCAAATATAAATTTAGAAGACGAATGAAGAGATAAAATCTCATAGAAAGGATTCTTCTGATTTGTGTCATCGTTTATGGTCTGTAACCATATTAACCACTCCTATAAGCAAACAAAGAGCTGCTGGAGGAGAGAGGAGGCAGCACATCGCACTCTCCTCATGCCAGCCAGTATTATCCAGCACACCGAGAGAGAGAGAGAGAGAGCGGTATCTCAGTCCCACGATTCTTAGCCTTCAATTCGTCTCCCTAACAGCAGGAGAAACCGTGACTTCGTCAATTGGCCCGGAGACAGGGGGAGGGCATATTGCCACAGACATTAACAAGCGGCTTCACCTTTTTTACAACCACGGCCCCGTTTAGCTGAAACGCTCCCCAGGGCTATTAGATATTTTCCGATGAATTATATATCAGAGCTGAAGATGAAAGGGCTCTGCGTGAGTGAGCCAAGAACATAGCTGTGGGACAACAAGGGGACCAGATATAGGCTGTTTGTTTTATGGCTGAGGGGGAAACTCCACTTAAAGAAGCCTGAAACAATTTCAGTCCACTAATGACAAAAATGCAACAGTAAAAAATGTTTTTATACTTTATATCAATTTGAATCTGTATTGATAACACTGACTTTATATAATTGCACTAAATCATATAACAATAGGCTACCGTCAATGGGTCTCTATACAATAGAGTCCATATTGTCTTAAAAAGGTCGTATTGATTTCAGTCTTGTCTAACAAGCCAGCAGCCTCACAGTCTGTTCATCTGGCATGTAGACTCCTAATTAGTTCTCTAACCTGCTGCTTGTTTGGGAGCGTCAATCAAAACCGTCAGTCCGGGCTGCAGAAGCCAAAGTTTCGTCAAAATAGGAGGAAACCAATTTTTAAAAAAAATTAATTGAATGCAAAATGCAGCATGTCCCTCTGGACACAAATGTAAGGGATGTAATGGGTGGGGGTGACAGAGAAATGAGTGGTTCATGGTGTAACCCAGCAAATTTAATAAGCAACGCATAGCCTATAATTTAGGCTGCTGCCCCAGGCAAAAAACATTGATTTTCATGCACTGGTCAATTTTGAGATTTTAGGCTAATTTGCATCCATAACATGTCTCCTTTCAGACTAGTAAGAAAACATCCCAAAAATACATTTAGGGATATGTTTAGCTTACTCAAGTTAGCATTAGATAAAGCCTGCTTTTCATATATAAACCACACGTCAGAAAACTTAAAAATATAATTGTCTTATTAATCAGATGGGGAAGTTTCATGTCTATTTGTTACATTTATTACCCTATTCACCTAGTGTCTTCTAAATGTTTGTAGCTTTACATATCTTTAAAGTGCCTTTTATTTGATTTCTGAGCCATAAATCAGTAGCACTTACACCAAGTTTCATTTCTATATTCTGAAGGTTTTCACAGAGGGGCTTGTTCATATATCACAGCGTGATTTATTCAACATTTTAATCCTAAAAACATGGCAAAAATAGTTTTTTATGGCTGTTATTTTCTGATTAAAGGAGTGATACAAAGAGATATCCAAAATCCCCTCAAAAAACGTTTGACTGTAATATGTCAACAAAATAAAACAAGGATTTTGAACCTGGCTTTATCCAATGTTCAGATTTCTAATCTGGAAATGCTAATTAACACATAACAAAGAAATTGTCCTATAATCAACTGGGGAAGTTTCATGATGATATATATATGTTATACTCTATGTGTCTCCGTAGAGGAACTAGAAGTGGTGGTGTACATTCTCCCCCCTTTAAATCTCCTTTATAGGGTTACACAGAATCAAACCGTGACAGATCCCCGAGAAGTTATTTTCACCTCTCGCTACAAAACAGTGTTTCCGTTTTGCTTGCTCAGCTTATTTTGACAATCAAGCTGCGGCTCAAATCTTCTGATTCTCACTATGAACTGGGCTCTATGTTTGGTTATATAGGCCACTATTTGATCGTCACTAAGCTCCATGCAGGTGCTCGGCTCTGATTGGCTGCTCTTGATCAACGCACCTAAACTGCCACGTCTAAATACTTGGGTCCCCTGTTGAAAATAAAACATGTAGCGTAAAGATGTAATGAGAAGTGTGTGTGATATTTTTAAATGATTAAGAAATGGCATGCAGGGCGATCAGTGGTGCTTTTGGAGCTGATGTTGTCACCATCAGGCGACTTTACTCCAGCTGCTGCATCCTTTCACACCTCTGCCCATTTCCTCTCATTTTCATTGGTTGCAAAAAATAAATAAAAAATCCCTCGCAGTCTCTCTCTCTCTCGATAAATACTGAGAATCTCTTCGTATTATCCGCATCCAACAAGCTTAGTCGGGAGGGAATAATCAGAGCCGCTTGATATGCACTCTGCTCTGCCGAGAGAGGCGTTTTTAAAAAGAAAAAACCAGCAGCTGAAGTAAGTGACTTATTTACCTTTCGCTGTTAAAGCAGGGTGATGTGTTTTGTTTAAATGCATTTCAGCTAAGTAAGAAGTTGTTAATCGACGGTGAAAGTCACCAGGAGCTGCGTGCGATGGACATGCAGATAGCCTACAGGGAGATAATTGGATAGGCGTGTTTTAAAAGAAACTTTTCTCCCTGTCGCCTCTGTGGGCTGCATGCTCGGAGCAAAGAGGCATTCAACCGATTAATAGCAGGCCGGTGGAGCAGACCACGACTCCGGATAATACACTCCAACTGCTGGATGTTTGACTATAGACTGTGGATGTATTCAGGCATGTAGGAGGGCTGACACATAAAGTCAAGTTGTAGACTGAGAGAATAAATTTTTTTTTAAATCACACATGAATATAAATGTTCCACATTTATATTGAAATACAGCCTTTAATGTAAAAATGCTATTTTAGAAAATGAAGTTCAAAATTGAAAAATAAAGTAAAGTAAAGTAAAGTAAAGTAAAGAAAAATAAAATAAAATAAAATAAAGTAAAATAAAATAAAATAAAATAAAATAAGATAAAACAAAATAAAATAAAATAAAATAAAATAATGGTATTAATTAAAGGGGTCCATATGAACGTGCATGTGTCAGTTTGGGAAAGTGAGTTGTAGGGTTAGTTGTGCTGGGGTTGGGGGGTTGGGGGTCGGTTGTCTGGCAGTCAGCTGGTCTGATAAATACAATGCCAGTCTTTGTTTTATTTTCGTGACGCAGAAAATTAAGGAGGCCTGAATGCGGAGTCGTGGCTGGCGTCCTGTAATCAGGCCAGCGCGTGCCGTCCGGATTATCTCGTTAATTTCTTACAGAAAGAAGAAGAGGATGAAAAAAAAAATTCTCTCGGAGCCAATAATAATTAATGACTGGGCAGGGTATTTATTATTGAACGGGTGTGGAGCAAGTGACAGATTGAGTATAGGAGTGGCCGTTATTGGCTCTATAAAAACGAGGGGTCCGGCTAACGAGAGAGGCACCCTGGGGTCCTGGAACTTTATTCTAGGTAGGAGTTAATGTTACAAGAGGCATGCGGAATATACACTAATAGACGAATTAGCTGCTTTACAACAAAAAGAAAATATTACAGTTTATTAAACATTTGTTTCTCTTACCAGGCCAAATTATTAAAAAAATAGCCTAATATATTAAATATTTATAATTCATAGCTATTAGGTCTATTTTCTAGATTAATTCAAATGTTCCATATACATATTTAATCTCCTATGATGTTTCTTTAAAATAAAAAGGTACACGTGTCTCACAAACTATGTATTCTGTAGTGACCCTATTATACTATTTATTTTATTCATTACTAAGTATCCTTGTCAATATAATTTAGGGCTACATTGTTTCGCTTTATTTTGTCATTGCAAAATATTTAATAATTTCAAAGAATTGTTCTCTGTTACTTTAATATGATGTTATTAGACCTCGTTTGTGGTCCTTTCAAAGATTACTATTTTTTAAGTACAATTTGAGGCTGTTTTAATGCACAATACTCGGAGACACATTTAGTGGGCCATCTCCTTGTTTGTTTAGATTAAGATTAAGTGCTCCTCTCTAATCAACACTTTTAGATCGTCTCACCTTCCAAATCTAATTACCGGGAGCAATTCATTAGGGAAGGAGGGGAATCGCCGCGAGGAGTGTCAATATTTTGTCAGAATTCACTTTGGGGAATGCCTCCATGTTTCTAATTATTTGCTAAAGTTGTCCTTCGTATTTTAATTTCGTTACATTTGAATGTACAAGGGTTTTAGTGGAAACAAACAATGGTCCCAATATATAGAAATGAAGATGCTCAGTTGTATTTGAATACGGGCTCAGTTTGCAGTATTGGCTTCTTTGTTTGTTCCCTAAAGTCTTTTGTTATCAGCATTACTTATCGGTCAACAGTGGTCTTTGTTTCTGCAAATGGCCCCCCAATCAGCTGTCTATTTAGCTTCGCCTAACCTGTGGGTATATGCTAATTGAGAGCCGGGTTGGGGCCCAAAGAGTGTGCGCATTTTAACGACAATGTTTTGTTTTGGTGGTACTAGGAGAGGAGGAGAGGAGTGTGTTTGTGGGGGTGGTAAGGGGCGGAGTTATAGTAGCAGTTAGTGTGTGTGTGTGTGGTGGGGGGTGATGGCGTAAACGCCTGTCAGCCAGACAGAGCATCCTCAGTCCAGCAGGGACAGCTGGGGGTCTCCACTCGCCTTTAAGAGCCCTGCGATTTCGAGGACGCCCACTTCTTTAAACCCACCGTGGTGCGTAAAGGGCTGCGCGTAAAACTCCGCGGACTTTCGACGAATATCAACAACCTTAAAAACACCTTCCTGTTCTGTGTCCTGCTCCAGGTTGATCCGGACGAACTGAAACACTAAACGGAGACGAGAGGATTAAAAAAAACAAACACACACATTTTTTTCTGCCCTATTTTTCTCGTTTCTTCGTCCGGCCGCCAGCATGATGTCCTATCTGAAGCAGCCGCCGTACACGGTGAACGGACTGAGCTTATCCTCAGGAGTGGACCTGCTGCATCCCTCAGTGGGATACCACGGTAATATACACCAAGATTTATTAGAAATACATAAAAAAAATACCATCCACGTTGCATGATTCGCAGTGCAATGATCAACATAGATTATATTATTTACATTAACAACTGGCTGGTGAACGACCGTTTGCATTACAAAGTATCGTTTATGAATCAAATAATCAAGTTACAGAAGCATTTTTAAATTACGCTGCCTTTGAAGTCAAACTGTGATATTTAGGGTCTTATTTTTCATTGTGTTTTTTTTTTTTCAGGAGCCCCTCGCAAACAGAGGAGAGAGAGAACGACCTTCACTCGGGCCCAGCTCGATCTGCTGGAGAATCTGTTCAACAAGACCCGGTACCCGGACATCTTCATGAGAGAGGAGATGGCCTTAAAGATCAACCTGCCTGAATCCAGAGTGCAGGTGAGCCTCCAACACAAACCGTCTATTGATGGAAGCTCGATAATTGGTCATTTATCTGTACGAGAGGGTCCACTTCAGGGCGAAGTGTCCCCGTCATTGTTGGAGAAGTGCTTGGAAACAGTCATTTCTTGAGGCGATACTTTGTCCTTTCCTGCGTTTGAATCATACTAGATACGTTAGACATTTACTTTATGAATAACCCTATTTTAAATGAACGTATAAGAAACGTGTAAATATAATGGATAGTTTGGAAAAATGACATGATTTTCTGGGATAGTTATTTTCAATGTGGCTTTGTGATCACATGAATCTAACTTTTTTTTAAAGTATCTTTAAAAGTGGAAACAGTAAAAGGGACAGAAGTTGTTTCATATCTAAATTAAATTCATTTAAACGCATTTTTTTTCCAGGTGTGGTTCAAAAACCGACGAGCCAAACATCGCCAACAGGCCCAACAAACCCAAAGTGGAGCGCAGAACAAGGCGGTCAGCAAGCCGGTGAAGAAGAAAAGCTCTCCGGTCAGAGAGGCCAGCTCAGAGAGCGGAGCCAGCGGGCAGTTCACGCCGCCCTCGAGCACCTCGCTCCCGGCCGTGAGCAGCAGCAGCAGCGCGGCACCGGTGTCTATCTGGAGCCCGGCCTCCATCTCCCCGCTCTCCGACCCGCTGTCTACCTCCTCCTCCTGCATGCAGCGCTCTTATCCCATGACCTACAGCCAGGCGTCGGGCTACAACCAGGGCTACACGGGCTCCTCGTCCTACTTCACCGGGATGGACTGCGGCTCCTACCTTTCTCCTATGCACCACCAGCTCTCCGCCGCGGGCTCCGCCATGAGCCCCATGGGGAGCAACGGGGTCTCCGGCCACCTGAGCAACGCGTCGTCCCTCTCCTCGTC
The DNA here is from genome assembly GCF_050575085.1 of Anarhichas minor. NCBI lineage: Eukaryota > Metazoa > Chordata > Actinopteri > Perciformes > Anarhichadidae > Anarhichas > Anarhichas minor. The sequence goes on from NW_027466582.1 coordinate 3,342,889, forward strand.
GGCGTACGGGGCGGCGGGGCTGGGCTTCAGCAGCGCTGCAGACTGCCTGGACTACAAGGACCAAACGGCCTCCTCGTGGAAGCTCAATTTCAACGCGGACTGTTTGGATTACAAAGACCAAGCAGCGTGGAAATTCCAAGTGTTGTGAGGGGAGAGAAATTTAAAAAAAATGGACAATTCCTCCCCCCCACCCGCCCCCAAGCTGCAGGCAATTTAAATACCCACGGTTGGGAGCAGCAAGTGCGGCGTTTTTTTCTTCTTCTTTTTTCCCACCACTTCGGGCCCCAACTTCTACCTCGGGCAGAGCAGAGCAGGACTGCCAGCCGGTTGTCTCACTTGTTGGGTTAACTTATTGAACATTCAGACTGACTTCTCCCCAACTTTGATCAAGGACACGGAACAAATGTGTTGACCAAAAGGAAAAAAGGATCAAAAGAGCGAAAGATCCAGTGAGCCTAACTTGGTTGAGTGTGAGGAATGGGTCAGTTTTTTTTTCTAAGCTCCTTAAAGACTCCCTTCTCTTGTCTTTTTTTATTTTGTTGGCACGCTGAAGGGCCCCTTTGATCAAAGCGTTGCGCATGAGTGTGTGTGTGTGTGTGTGTGTTAGAGAGAATGTGTGTGTGTGTGTGTGTGTGTGTGTGTGAGTGTGAGAAAAAGCAGCTCTGACATGAACCTGGATGCACTATTAATTTATGAGAAATGTTTAAAACTAGTTATAAGAGACAATCAGTCTGTTTGCGTGTGTGCGCATAAACGTCCCTTGTGTGTGTTTTTGAATTATTTTCCCCATGTGTTAGATTTGTTTAAAAAAAAAAATAACGTGATTCTTTGTACCACCTGTATGCAATTTTACTTCTTCGCACCACAAACCCAGCTGTGAATTTGATAGATTTATTTTCCTGTCTCGAGTGTTTAAATGATAAATTATTATGAGGACATGTTAGTTGAATGACATAAGGGAGTGCAGAGTGGATCAAGCCAGCAGCAAGCAAGGTCCATTGGAGCTGTAAAGGCCACAAACACACTAAATAACAATAAAGACCCCTTGACCTGACCCAACACTGTGTAAATCCATCTAAATCTCCTGTTTCTTCATGTTTTTACCACCTGCTTCTGCACACACCACAACACAACATGTAAACACGTCTGAAAAAAAGAAGGAAGCCTCATTTATGCACATGTTTATCATATTTTACTCTTTTTGATTTGCCATACATATATTAAAGTGTCAGTAAATGTAATCCTCGTGATGATCACCAACATGTCGTTTTAATGCCCTTCTTTTTTTTATTTCTACTACATCACTAGAGTCCTTGATTTCTGTCCAAGCAGGGAGGAATGTGAATTATGTGAGAGCTATGTTAATCCCGTCTCAGAAAGAAGGATAATCCAACATTTTTATTGACGGCTGCTCTTTGGTTCAGGGCAAACCGCTGGCCAGCTCACATGGAGAAATGTGAAATGAGCTCTGCAACTGAAGAGTCCAGGAACAAACTTGAATATAAAGTTACACAGCAAAGAAAACCGCATACAAAGTGGGCGTTAAGGCTTCAAACAATAACTCAATGTATGATCCATATATAAAAGTGGGTAAAACTGAATTAACCTACAGAAAATAAAAAAAACAACACTAAATCATTGCTATATATATACGTGACTATTATCAAAATCATATTCAGCCTCAAATGTTGAAGCCTTTGCTCTTCGTCCTGAGCTCAATCAAAATCAATGTGCATCCAGACATCTGTTGCAGGGATTGTGATTAGTCCTGCATTACGGATTTGTGTGGACATGAAGCCAGGAAGCCTCTTTGGGGTTTTAGGGAGAGCATGTGAGCCTGAGCAGGTCCGGGGCTCGTGCATGGCTTAAGGAGGAAGAAGAAGAAGAAGAAGAAGAAGAAGAAGAAGAAGAAGAAGAAGAAGAAGAAGAAGAAGAAGTAGAAGAAGAAGAAGAAGAAGAAGAAGAAGAAGAAGAAGAAGAAGAAGAAGAAGTAGAAGAAGAAGAAGAAGAAGAAGAAGAAGAAGAAGAAGAAGAAGAAGTAGAAGAAGAAGAAGAAGAAGAAGAAGAAGAAGAAGAAGAAGAAAGGCTCGTGCTATCGGCCTAATTAGGATGTGACAGGAGACGTCAGAGAGGCTTCTAATAACTCTGCCGTTGACGTCCTTTGTTGTCCATTTGACCCCCAATTAGCAGCGAATTACACCCACAATTACAGAGCGACAAACAACTGACTGTTAGCGTACAGTCTGGTAAATATCACTGTAAATGTAACCTGACATTTCTAATTTATTTATTGATACTGTGTTTTTAATTAAAGATTTAGAGCGGGCACAATCTTTAGATCATGAAATAATCGTGACCTAAATAAAGACAAGATTAATTAACTAATAAATAAATACATAAAAAACAATAAAACGGCTGCAAATGTGAGGAAGAACATAATTCATATGAAAAAAATTATATAATTGAGTCAAATCCATGCCCATAAAGATAGTGCTCTTCATCATAGTTATATTTATATATATGTATATATATATATATATATATATATATATATATATATATATATATATATATATATATATATATAACTTGCTCATAAATACACTGAACTCATATATGTTTTGTTACATTTGCTATTTGTCCTGATCACAGTCACATTGAAAGCTTCAACAGGTTCAATAAATGTCAGCAGAGAGCAGTAAGTCAGTCTTCCTGCAGCAGGAGGACCCGGGGCCCCCGAGTATCCATTCGGTTTTAATTAAGCACAAGCGGCACTGAAGGGGACATATGGGTCCGGCAGACGCGCTTCATTAATCCTCTCATCGCATTTGAGGATGTTAAACAATAAAAAAAGAGAGCCTCGGAAGCCTCTTCTTGGCTGAAGCGACCGCACATTTTGTCGACCGTCGCCCCCCGAGGCAGGGTTTTATCCCAGCGACACCACTTCACCGCGGCCGGGGATTTCCAGGTTTCCCCGCCGGCGGAGAGGATCCGACCAACGCTGGAGGGGCGTCTCGAGCGGCGACGGGCCTCAAAACCAACAACACTTTACTCCAGTTTCACGGTGACAGAAACGTAACGAAATCAGATAAATATTGAGATTATAATATAGAGAATCTGAAATAATACGCACTAGAGACACACTTTATTATGGGAGGCTAAAACCAGTAGGCCTAGATAGCCATACGGTGTGTTTTACATTATACCCTTTTTTTTAATCTCCCATTGTAAAATATTCAAATATATTATTAAATTGCCTTGGAGTTTCTTTGAGATACAAAGGCCTTAATAGCATATTCATAGCCAAATAACATACATTGACTGCTATATCAGTGTAGAGATACATACGGTTATGGTCCTTTTGGTTCAGTCTATATTAGCAGCTTTTAAGTTATTCAATTATTTATATTAGGTTATTTATTATTTATGAGTTTTTATTGTATTTTGCTTCCTACATGTTCCTAATTTGCTTCATAATCTACCGTTTTATCACTAGTTCTAAATAAAGAACAAATTGGATTTCAAAACATTTACTTTGTAAAGGAGGAATAAAGATATATTCAATGACTAAACTTGGCAATATCTATTGCCAAAGATAGTCTGTAGCTATGTAATAAGGTTATAATAACAACGATCTATGATCATTATTATGTGGAAAGTTTCATGATTTGGTCTATATCATTTCAAATGCAGCCAATATGAGTTTTACCAAAGCAATACTGCCAATTTTTCTTTTTTCCAAATCTTTTTACAATCTTTTTTAGACCCTAACTCACTATTATATCACTTATATTTGTGAAATAAAAAACTGAGTAGAATCATAAAATGTCTAAAAGGTTTCACCTGTTTTGCATCTGAATCCACCTAAATATACACATTAGCGATGGCTGATTTAGATGTGAAAATATTTCAGAATGCCTTTGTATCATCTTCGTAGAAACACACCACACAGCCTGTTGTTGCAGCTCTTTTTGTAGTCAGTATATGGACTGATTGTTTTTTTTGACTCAGACCAATATAACGGGCCGATTGGGAACAAATCAACTTGCCAATTAATGTCTGGAGAGAGGGAAGGCATGACGTGAAACATCAAGAAACATTTGTGATGAACAATTCATGATTTAAAGCAGCCTATCAGAGTTAATTTAAATAGACTATGCTGTTATCAGCTGTGCAATGTCACTGACAGGCATATGACTTTGTTTTTGTAAGAAGAAAATAATTAGTGAAAGTACTGGGGCAACAATCCTGCATATTTGAATACAGTAACCGCCATTTGGCGATGGACCTGATTTCACGACAGCAGTTGCATAAAATAAACGGATGATAATCTGAATGTAGTTTTCTTTCGGGAAGAAAAGAACACAGGAGATAAACGGACAATTTGTTGGTGAGAATATAACTAAAGACTATTGTTATGCATAAGTATGTGTCCTACATTCCCCGAGAGACGACGTCGATCACATATCAACACATACATAATTCATCTCTGACAACAGCAGTCATGGGATCTCATTTAAATGAATGAAACAATAGTGTTTCTGTACTATTCAGACTGGCGGTTGAGGAATATGGTAAATGGTTAAAAGTACAGCCGTAACTCTTTATGACCTTCTGTGTTAAGCCACGTAATGGGACGAGTGATTTCATCTCGTGGATTACACAATTTTATGAGATTAAACTCAATTCTATCAGATGCACACGCTATAATGTTGCCATGTGACGTTTTAATGGGACTTAAAGCGGCGCAAAATATTCTTTTAATTGGGATCCAGGAATGCCGTGGGGCTGCTGATGAAGGCAGCGCCGGCTCAAAGAGGACTCATTCGGCTCTAATGTAAAACACTGTTTTCACATTCGTAAATTGTTTCTTGAAAAGGAGGCACAGAGTTGACAAAGTGAAGTATAGAGCTCCAGGGGGAAGTGTTTGTTTTAAATGTTGCTGCTGCTGAAAGAGCTCAGCAGGGGTGGAAGAAGTATTTAGATCCTGTAGTTCGTACAACACAACAATGCAAAAGTACTCTGTTGAAAGTAGATTCCTGCATTCAAAATTCTACTTCAGTATTAAGATGTGCTCAAAGTAACATAAGTGAAAGCACCTGTTCTGCAGTAGCCTATAATAGCCCCTGGCACTGATATGTGTATTACATTACTGTGACTATTTGTTATTTTGTCGAACCAAATCTCGTTCTAAAATCTTGCATCGCATCTACATTGACGATATCAGATACATATTCAGCCATGACTATGAGAATATTTTAGAGAATACTAAGCTACGTTTTCTGTACTCACACCTGATGACCGGCCACACTGGTGTGTCTGACAAAACATGAGTGAGAATTGGAGAGAGGAGTGTCGGTGTTGCCACAGTTTGTTGTATCGGAATGCGACGCCAGTCAACCAAGATGCACCATAACAAACTGACCGGATCAAGCGAAAGCTGGGTCTCTGTAGGGTCCTTTCATAATGTTAACAGACACTTATTATAACAATCAGGGCCTGTCAGTGGCAAACACAAGTACATTGAAGGTGCATAATTACCTGTTATTGTTACATGTGCAGCGTTCTCGCTCAATGGATCAATTAAAATAATTGTCTGAAAATAGGATCCAGGTTGAAAATTACCAAATGCTTTGAACTAATTGTAACTACTTAGTATTGAGCTTAGCCTTAAATCCAGTGCTACTTAAGGGTCTGGCCACCTCCAAAGGGTCGCACTATAAATCCAAGGGGTCTGGTGATGATCGATGGGAGATGAAAGAAGAAAAGGGGGTTCTATAATCTTTGCTTTTGTCTGAAATATTGGCTAATTTGACATCTTTGGTGGAACTGCTTTTTAATGAGGTGTCAAAAGAGAGAGACATTGGGTTTAATGCTGTTTTTAGCTTATCATATGTTTTTTATATAAAATTGTAACCTGAAAAGTAACCGGTAGATAGAGCTGTCAGATACGTGTACTGGAGTAAAAAGTATAATATTTCCCACTGACATTAAGTAATGTAAGAATATAAAGTAGCATACAATGAAAATAGTCAAGTAAAATACAAGTAACTGAAAATGGTACTTGAATAAATGCACTTTCCACCACTAAGAGTCAATATATAATTCAATTAGGTGACGTATACAGTACATGGTTTTGATGATCAGATTTATACATTTTCATATTTGTTTTGAACAGTCCATTGCATCATCAAACAGGACACAAGTGAACTGTATGAAGCCAACGTTTTCCTTATATAACAAAGTCAACGTGACATTGCTGTTAACATATTAGATATATAAACCCCTGCTGGACAACATGAGTCTACTGTTGACTGTGAGTTTGTTGTTATTGTGCAAAGGATCACGGGCCGTTTAGCATGATTATTACCAGGTTTGTTTGGCTCTTTTCCCAATTTACGTTGGAATTTACTGCAGAAAATGCTTATTAGCTGGACCTCCTGCGTGCTTCTCCAATAACTAATAGCTGCTTGAGCCTTCTGTTGATGCAATTTTCGTTTTGCAAGCATGGCACACTGTATGCATTTTTTTTAGTTTCATGTAAGGAGAGGGACACGAATCACAAACGCATGTTTGTATCCAAGATAAAATGATCATGCATTAAACGCTTCTCTGTGAGAGCATGTAAGTACATTGTGCACTGACGAAGGCCTCATGCTGAAATGTCTGCATTCCTTCTGTTTTTAAGTCCTTTTTAATTTAATTAAGAGCTGTTTGGTTTCTCTTATCTTGTCATCTTATCTTGACTTAAAAAAAAACTTTATTTCACGATGAGCACGATCCCGCTCAAAAATCGTAACACTTGATCTCATTTGTATCATAATCTGTACATTAATCTCACCCAATAATAACTGAATTTATGTTGAATTAACTGATTTTCAAGACTTGAGCCTGTTACGAATGGATGAAAACCTTTTATAAAGGAAACATTAGTGAAATGTTAAACTAAATTACTTTCGAATGGGGCTATGATTTGGGCTGGGCGTCTCCAGCATATGGCCGGAGTTAAACATGTGAGCCAAAATATGAATAATGCTGAGATACTGTCATTTCAGGAAATACAACACACATACAGTATGTTGCACACACACATACACACACACACACACACACATACACACACATACACAGACATAAAGCTGAAAGCTGATTACAGGTTTAGAGAAAATCCCAGCATATGTAAAAAAATAAAATAAAATTGCCATCATAGAATTAATGCTTTACATAAAGTTAATGCCTATTAATGTTTCTTTCTCTCTTTTTTGACCCAAAGAATCCTTTTAGCTTCTGGACCTAATGACCCTGGATTATGTGGACAGTGGCCCTCCAGCCAACAAAGCACTCTCATGAGAACAGACCATTAGCAGGGGGAAAAAAAATATCATAAATCTCCTTATAAGAGCAAAAGGGAGATGTTGTAATAACAGATTACATGCATTTACTGTAATGGCCAAATTTACATCCATGAGCTGAAGCTAAAAGCATTTGACGCAAACAGACGATTGAGCGAAGCTTCGTTTAGGAAGCTATAGGACAGCGAGGAGGAGGCAGAGTTTCAAATAATGAAATCAAAAACACACACCTGGTTGAGGTCACTTTTGATCTGAGCAGGTTCATCTGAAGCTGTCTGTCTTGTTTGGCTCAAGAGTGATGCTAAATGTCTTCTAATTCAAGTTGCTGAGAGCTTTACACTTGAAATGAGTGGTCGGTGCCGCACTGTTGTCGTTAACTTGGAAAACGAAAACCCCAAACAGTAAGTTAGACACGAGTGTGTTCCTGATGCAACACAGCAAGATCAACATCTATACGTGGAAACCCTTCCTCTATGAGTCTGACATGTAGCTACAAACTGGACTGAGCGGCACTGGATATCTGAGGGAGATGAAAAGTTTGATACAAAACAAAGGTTATCTCTTTTATTAAAAAAGAAAAAGAAAAGTAAGCCAAACACAATGTAACATTTTGACAGAAAATATCTTAAGTCAAGGTCCACTTTCCAGCTTTTTACAAGAGCTTTCCTCTGCATCTTACTGTCTTTAGAGGAGTGAGTTTGCTCAGTTGTCAAGCTAAAACGTTCCCACTTTAAGGTGCAATATACGGGATTCAGAGCATTAATAAAGCGGTAAACAAGTATTTGTTATGTTAAGATATATAGGAACAATGTCTGAGGAGAAAATGAAGTAACTCTCCCTCTATGTGTGTTGTTATCAGAGCCTCTCCTTGCTTTGTTGACAATAGCCGGCCCAGCTCCGTGTGCTTTTAGTGCACGTTAGTGCATGTTAGTGCATGTGATCTTGCCCCACTGGTTAGCTCCCAGCCGCCGCTCTGCTCTGCTCTCATACAGCAGTTACTGTCGCTGAGGACGCCGTCCTGACAGACTGCGTCATCGCAGAAGCGTAGCACCCAACCACCTCCGGGTAAACACCGTCAGCTCCGTCAGTAGTTTGCACTGTTAGCGCCGTTAGCTACGAGCCACCGGCTCAGCCGTCTTCATGTTGGGAAGCCGTTGACAGGGAACTGAAATGCTCCCAAAATTTAACAACTGTAAATAATGTAAAATAATTTCCACTAATGTTAACCCCAAAATCCAATGAAAGAGTATATTTCTCTCTATATATTGAAAGATAGTAATAAATAAATAATTAAAAAACTGTGATAATTCCTGAAAATAAGGTCAAATCAGGGCGAACAGCTAACTAAGTGCATAACTTGTTAAACACACGTCGACCTCAACTGCCAAACCTCTCAATATGCAATACAGAGGTCAGAGGTCAAGGGGCCTCCCAATGAAAATCTCACGAAACAACAAACAGCTCCATTCATGTCCATCTTTACTGCAATTACAGACAAGTAGGACATGATTTCTAAAGATGAATCCTGATGACTACAGTATCCATTGCACTATTTACCTTCCTGCTCACTGTGTCTCTCTCTGGGCAGATGGAGAGGTAGTACAGTAGAGGAGGAAGGATGCAGAGTTTGTTGACAGATGCCTCTCTATCCCTGCCCCGCCTCGCCTCCGCCCACCTGTTAAGGGCGGCGGTGAGCTCCTGGAGGCAAGCGTGTCTGTTGCGGACGCACGCCGTGAGGAGGCGGCCGGGGAGGGGCGGACTGGAGATGCTGACACGTGCTGCCCTGCGGAGATCTTCCTCCAGTTACAAGTGTTGTGACAGAACAGTATGTGCGTGTGTTGCATTAGGCGAATGAGCGCAGGTGTTTCCTCTGCTCTGTGGTAATATGTTGTGTTTATCGGTTTGTGGATCAATCATATGTGTGTGTGTGTGTTAGTGTGTGTGTGTTTAGGGGAGCAGGAGGAGTGTGCCCTCTTTGCACCCCCACAGCCGCCACACGCCTGGCCACCTGTTCTGGGATTAGAGAGCATGCGGATTACACGCGTCACAATGGAGATACACAAACACAAATATGCCCTCGGCCAACAAAGGACACACACACACACACACACACACCGGACAGCATCGTCGCTAATCGCTTTTAGCATCTTCAATATTTTCATAGTTTGGGAAACAATGACTCTGGATGCAGTGCACGACACGGCAGATGATATTTACGTTTATGTTGACTGATGCTTTTAGATGCAGGAGTGGAGATTTTGACCTGTAGACCTTTTCTGTGGATTCATTATTGTACGTGTTTATTGAGGATTATTATTGCTTATTGCACCACTCTGGACTTGTTGTTTCAGTGAGTTTTATCATGTGTGTGTGTGTGTGTGTTTGTGTGTGTGTGTGACCCACAACAGATCTACTTGTCCTACTTTTCAACCATAAAAACACGATGACGTCAACACGCAGAAACCAAGAGAGCTCCTCAAAACAGAGCATCACGATTAACAACAACAGCACGGACAACGCAAACACAAACAACAATTCTTATTCACAACGAGGGGTGGGTGTATTTTATCAATACTAGTACTCTTATTCTTTTTGATTATATTGAACAACAATAACAAAAATAATCGACATTGGTTTATTCTTCTTCTATGGAAACAAATAGTTTTTCTTTCGTAGCAATACAAGAAGTTCCAAAATCCTTCAAATTCATTCGCAGCTAAACAATTAGCTAAGCGATTAGCTTTCATATATTAGCAAACTCCGTAAGGCATCGCTAACATTACCTGCAGTGGAGAATGGACGGCTGCCCAGTGTACGTGAATAGTCTTCTGTTTTCAGGCGTGCTAATATGGACGGAATTCATTTCTTAAATGATGCTGAAACGCCCGTGTGGACGTAGATCGTTTTCATTTTAAAACCCTGTTTCAAAACAGAAACATATCAGTGTGGACGGAGCCCAGGTCTCCGTATACTTTCTAACACACCGGGTTTCCCAGCGCACGGTCGCAGTGAACACGTGGTTTAGTCAAAACATCGTGGTTGATCATCATGAAGGACGACGGTAAACTAAGTAAACTGTGAAAACCATGACACCATAAAAGTATGGAAAACACATCACGTACAACGTAACTTCAGAATAACTCAGCAACACTTTAGCACACAGACACCAGCCTCCTGGTTGAGAGTTGAGAGTGTTATGTGTATTTTTTCTGGCTTTATTCTACGTCATCACACTCGTGGAGCATTTTCTTTCTCTGACCGTCAGTTATTTAAAAGCCTGGTGCTTCTCTTACAGACACTAAAGGGTACCTTGGGCGTCGGTATCAGGCTGTAATATTATAATGTAACATTTGAAAGCTAACTACATAATTATCTCAGTCATTCTCTAATATTATTGTGAACAGGTAAACCTGCTGAGAGCTTTGACTCAGTTCCCCGCAATCATTTAAAGGGACATTCCGTCTATTTTACACATCAGAGACAATTTCTATTTCATTTTTTTGCTCTTCCCAGGGAGCACTACACAGCCTGTAAAAACACCTCAATAATACCTTCTTTGGCTTTTAGGGACTCAAAATCCAATCAAAGAACACGATGGAAATAAACTGAGAAAATAAATGTATATAATAATTATAATGTTAAACTACAGAACTACACAGACTTCTCATTAACAAATCATTCAAAGTTGAATTGAAACTGAACACGTGTTTGGCTAATTTCAGTTTTATGAATTAAAAAAAATTCTGTTTTCCATATGACGTAAATGAAGTGTAATCTCTCACATATACATGTAAGTCAGAAATATAAATGAGAAAATGTCACTCGTGATGAAACAAAAGAAGGCAACATAACGAGCATCATGTAGAGGCTTGAGGGTAGCCGTCATTTTTTCGGATGTTAATCTAACAGTCATCACTGTGACATATGTCTGGATGATGTAATTCAGGGCTTCAGTGTCATCTAAATATATTTTAATGACATTTATTTTAAGTGATCCCGATGTACAGCAAAAAAAAAAATGAACGCCACATGAACTACCAGCTCTCTTTGTGTTCAGTGACATTCATAAAAGCATTTGACGTCTCACACTTGTTGTGTAAGAGGCCTTTGGGCCTCTGCTCGAGTGCTTAAAAACAGTCATGGTGGGATGTCGGGGGGGTGAAGATCTTCCCCCTCTTCCTCGCCTCCTTTTGCCCCACGGGGTCGGCGGGTTTGTTTTGCTAATGACCCCATCCCGTTATGACCTCATTGAGTTTGCGCTCAGTAATTGGTGGCACACTGACACACTGCGGTGTTGGGGGGAGGGGCTCACACGCCTAGAGGGGGGGGCGATCCTATTGTAAACATTCCTCCCTGACAAATAAGGTATTGTTATTGATGATTAACGACAATGAGGGGTACTGTGTGTGTGCGTGTGTGTGTGTGTGTGTGTGTTTGGGCAGGGAAAAGGATAATGAGGATGATGTAGGTGATGAATGATGATGACAAGTGAGGTGTTACCCCAGATTAGCCTCGGCATGGAGGGAAGTGGCAGTAATGAAGATAACTGATGATGACAGTAAATAGTTTGTCAGTGTTAATGATGATACTCTCCACACCTTCCTTTGCTGAAGTGCCATTGTGCAAGGCACTGAGTCTCAAGTAGCTACAGGACAAGGGATCCATGTGTCCTTGTTTAATTCAGGCTGCAACCTCCGGGTCTGAAAAGTGAAGCTAATGCGTAAGAGCCTTGAAACTTGCATTCTCTCTAATGGCCATCAGGGGGCGACTCCTCTGTTTGCTTAACTAAGTCAGATTGTATAGAAGTCTATGAGAAAATGACCCTACTTCTAACTTGATTTATTACCTCAGTAAACTTTGTAAACATGAGTTTATGGTCTCAATCTCTAGTTTCAAATCTTCTTCAATGCAGTTTAGAGTCAAATAGACATAAAGCAGAGTATGCTTTAGGGCGGGGCTACCTTGTGATTGACAGGTCGCTACCAAGCGTTGTCCGGTCTGGGAGTTGTCTGTGTTTTCGTCTTCAACCCGTTCACAGTGTGTCGTCAGTTGATGAAAGTCAATTTTAACCTTTTTGGTCGCCCTAAAAATGTCGTATTCAGCTCCACCCTCTCGTGTCTCTTCTGGTTGCAAAAAGCCAACATGGCGACGGCCAAAATCCAAGATGGCGACGGCCAAAAAGCCAAATTTGAGGCTTCAAAACAAACATTGAGGCAATACACAAACTAATGGGTGACGTCACAGTGCTTGGTCCACTTCTTATATACAGTCTATGGTTAAATGGCTCTATTTTTTTGAAGAAACCAGTTCTGTATGGAACAATTGTATAATCTGGATTAATGTGGAAAAAGATGTATACAGTAGGTCTGAGGAGATTATATTTGTATTATATTATCGTTAGGAAGTCGGGTTTTGGGTACTTGTACTGTAGTTGAGCACTTGTATGAGGGTGTGGATGCATGGTGCTGCTGGTGGTTGAAGGTGGATGGGTCCTCTTGGTGGGGAGTCTCTCCTGTCTTTGCTGACACTTGTTTTGTAGCACAGTCAACCTCTTCATAATCTGCAGCTCCTGCAGGGACTTTGTTTATTCATGTGTTTCTGGTTCAAGCTAAATCCTCGCAGTTGCTGCCGTCGATCGAACTTTTTGGAGACTGATCTTGATGTCTCTGTTTGACCTCTTTTTCTGATCTGCAGGTCCTCGTTGGATCTGAGATTAAGTTTAGGTAAATGTGAGACTGGCTTTCTCCACACGTGGCCAGTCCATCTGAGTTGGTGTTAAATGATGATGGTGGCGGTGTCATTGGTTTTTATTTCCTCTAGCACACTGATGTATCTGTGTTTGCCTCTCCAGCTGATGCTAAACATGTCTCACTCAACTGTCTCATAACCGAGCAGTTTGGTCCTCACTTGTACGTCCACTAAACTCCTCTCTTGAGTTTTACAAAGGCCTTTCTGGCACGGCTGATACGATGATGTATTTCTTTGTTGATGTCAGCTCTGAAGGAGAGGAGGCTGCCAGCCGGGAAAGAGGTCCGCACTTTGGAGATTGGAATCGTTAATGTGGATTGCAGTTGGACGAGCAGTGATTTGCGGTGGCAGCTGGTGGGAAATGTGTGTCTTCTTGAGGCTGAAAGGGCATAGATTATAAAAATATTGAAGCTCCCAATATATAAGAATATAATAGTAAACATCTGTACTTGTGATTTAGTATTTTTACATTTGTGTATTGCTATTAAAGAATTGTGTAAAATATCACAACACCACCACTGCACAGCGGGAAAATCTAAATAGCACTAATATGGTGGATATAGTTATTATCTATGACAGGAGTGAATACGTTCTCGTTTCATCCTTCACCCTTTTTTCCCAGAACTTTAATTTGACTCGCGGATGGGGGCCTCTCTTGCATGGATGGAAGGTTAACTATTAGACTTGTAATATGGCACAAAATTATATCTTCATGGTCTGTGTGAGTGTGTGTGTGTGTGTGTGTGTGTGTGTGTGTTTAGGAGTTAAGTGGTTGCATATCTTCTGTGAGAAATGCCCGGGGTCATTCATGGATTTTTCTAATGCGTCTGTCTACATTATTCAAATGAATTCAAGGGGAAGTGTATAATCGTGTGTGTGTGTGTGTGTGTGTGTGTGTGCATACATTCTTCTAAAGAAATGCACCATCAATTGTAAATCAAAATAAGTCACATGATAGCCATCAGTGTTAATTATCATCTGCTATGTGTAATAGGTAATTACACAGACATTACTATCATTAATTATAGAGCGTTTATAAATGAATTAGCATGTATTATGTCTCCCTTTGGTGCGTCTCTGTGCGTGTGCTCTGCGGCAATGGATTTGGCAGGTAAACAAAATGCTCTGCTGCTGTTACATCGCTTGTGTCATGCAGGTAAGCCCCACAGGAACCCTCCAAACAACAACAACAAACAATGAACAAGGGATGAAAAGTGCTTCTGCTTGTGTCTGGTTCATATCAGGAAAAAAACTAATAAAAAACATGTGCGCACATGCGCCCACAAATACAAACACACACATGCCCTATCTTGCTTTTTTTTATTTTTATTTTTTACTTTTAGTGGATGGCAGCAAAAGTCAGCCATGCAAGCTCCCCTCCTCCTCTCCCCCCTCCCCCCCTCTCATCCCACTATCACATCGGACAGGGTCTACTTATAGTACCACGCCAGAGAGCAGAGAATGGGGAGAGAAAGGGTATTATGACAGTGAGGAGAGAAAAGAGAGGGAGCGAGAGAAAAGAAGGGCAGACAGGGTATTATGAGAGAGAGGGATGAGAGCAGTGAAGGCATTTGGAGTCTTTATTCGCCTTCCTAAGCCACGGGCTGCGCTCCCAATCCGATTGGTCGATACGGCCAGCCATGTAAATGAAATGCAAAGCAGAGAGACCCTGACTTCCCTTTGCCAATTTGTGGGGCCCTTTCTCTCTTCCTCTGCTGATGGCTTCCTCCTTTTATCAGTCTGTCTTCCTCTCAACGTGACGCCTTTCTTCCTCAGTATCGCATCCCGCCGCCTTCAACCTCTGATTCTCTCTCTGGAAGATAATGATTTGCCTCTTTTCCTGTAAGAGCTGAACTCTGCACTTCTCTAATGTTCAGCTCGAAGGATTTAATCCACGCTTTTTTAAATATTTCCTGGGAAACTCTAGTGGTGATTAAGCATATGCTCTTTTGCATGTGTGCAGCTCTGTTTGTGTGTGTGTGTGTGTGTGTGTGTGTGTGTGTGTGCAGAAGCATTTATACGTGTCCTCACGCTCTTTGCATAATGCTGGATTCGAGGCCATTAGAGGTTGTTTGCTCTTCCCTTGAAGTTTTCTTCAGCTGCATCAGGTCTGACCCTGACTGGACTTCTACACATTATTTGCTCATATCAATACACTCCTCCTCCTTTTAGACATTTCATTTAATGTCCAGGATGGAGACCGTCCTCCACCCCGGCAGGAGGAGGGTCTGTTGACACTAAACTCTTCCCAGGGGGGCAGAGTACCAGTAATGGGGGCTCTGGCTGCGTAAAGCCCTGGCTGTGAGATTTAGGTTACCGTTTATTTATTTTATTTATTTATTTTAAAGAGTCTAATCAGCTCCAGCAGTGTTTTTTCTTCTCTTAACGGGATGGGACGGGGTGACAGGCTGATAGATGGGGCAGGACTGATGACAGCTTTTAAGTGCAGACAAATGCCACAGTCTGTCCCAGATTAAAAATGCCCACTACCGCTGTAATCCCTGTAGCGCTGCCAAATTGGTATTTCCTTCCTTCCCCTGAGCTGAGCAGCACTGAATGAGCAGAAACGGGGACAGGAAGAGAATGAGCATCACAGAGCGACTTGTGAGGACTGATCCGACTGAACTCCCTGGCCCTGTGGTTGGTTGGAGTGGACTGAATTTCTCTCTTAAATTCTTCAGCAGAAACACAGTTCATGCCAACAATATGTTACTAGGAATTAGTCGCAGGAATTTGTTGCGTCGGTGCTCACGGAAGGAAAAAAAGCATCATGCTCAGCTTTAGCTCTGCTGAGGAAATATGCGTAAAGAGAGAGATGTGGATGCACTTCTGAAAACTAATAATTATAACTAGGTAATAAATAGCACAAGAGAGGGAGAGAGATAAGAGAGACAAAATACAGTAAATGATCAGATAGATACAAATGCAAGAATGGAACAAAGTGGAGAGGGAAGTGACCCATTGGTCAGCAACCATCCTCTTAGACTGTTTATAATGCAAACACTGCCACCTGCAGGCTGCTCTGAAAAACACAACTGCTTCATAACATGACTAACAAACATGCACAGAAATCACACACACTTTCAAACACACACACACACAAAATCACAAAACATGACAAAAAATTGTCTGTCGGGGAGTCTCTCTTCAGAAGTTTATATATTTTTTTCAACGGTCCTCCAAAATGGCTCAGTACGCTCTGAACTAACTGCTGATAATATAACACACAAATAAAAACTGCCTATAATGTAATAAAAATGTTGAATGCACAGCATGTAAGCCATTAATACGTTTTGTGGTATTGTTGCATCATGATTTTGGAAAATGTAATTTAACATGAAATGTAATAACAAAACAAAAACAAAATAATCCACACGTGATCCACACTGAAGCTTGTGATAACTCCGCTAGAGCTCTTTCCCCAACCAGGTGAAGTCCTTATTGCACAAACCAGCACAGAAGCACTCCCTGGATTCCCACCTATCGGTGCCGGTTGCGTTATTTACAATCAGAGCCAGACCGATAAATCGTCCAGATCGAGATATCAGCCAATATTAGCTTATTGCTGGTATATCGGTATCAGTGTAAATGGCGGGCAATAAGAAACAAGAAGTTGCAGTACAGAAATACTGAAGTGGGTTTGCGGTAACTTTTTAAAAAGAGACCAGAGACTACTTGATTTTTCAACTTAAAAATATTCCTTCCAAGCCTATAAAAAATAAACTAATGGATCCGTTAGATTGTTGTTTATGTTGTAAAATGACATTATTGGATTCAAAAAAGATATATGTATATGTTGATATCAGTATTGCCCTCAGATCCAGTATTGGTCGAGTATAGTTACAATGCTTGGCCATGCTGAAACCTTTTGTCTGTAATGAGGGGTCACATGGACACTACAGATATCACAAATAAATTTCTTATTTGCAAATATAATCACGTTGTATTCATTATCCATATCTAGATAAACTCAAGACATGTCATCTATTGAAATGACAGTTTTTGTGGAAGACATTTTAACATGTCTCAGTAAGAAATGCAGGTGAACATAATGAAATGACTGTAATGAAGGCTGAACTCCATTTTGCATGCTGACACACTGTCGAGGCTTACTGGGACACTTAGCAGACAAC
Organism: Anarhichas minor; assembly: GCF_050575085.1. NCBI lineage: Eukaryota > Metazoa > Chordata > Actinopteri > Perciformes > Anarhichadidae > Anarhichas > Anarhichas minor. The sequence goes on from NW_027466582.1 coordinate 3,360,122, forward strand.
TACTGTTCCCACGATGACAAGTCAGCTGTGTCTGCTGTGAAAATGTTCTACTGTATTTATTGCCAAAATAATGATGGGCTTGTTTTTGATGACAACTGAGCAAACTCAATGCGCAACAGAAAATGGCTGAAAGCTCAATAAACCACAAAAAGTTGACTTTCTGATCATATTTTATTGTGAAACCTGTATTTTCAAGGTAAAAAATGAACAGTCAAACCCAAGTTTTGTCGGTTTTATCTTCACTGCTGATCCAGACACAAATTTAAAGTGCCCAATCTTCCAATTTACCAAAAAACAAAACTTGCTGTTAGTGTAGCCATGCAAATAGTTTTGGTTTGATTTGTCCGGGTTTACGTGTATCTCTGAGATTTTTGACGTCACTCCTGTACAATGGAGGTAAACAGGCATTCATTTTATGGTGCTCACAGCATCAAAAAATTACATTAAAATAAAATAAGTATCTTTCCAGCAACAATACTCTGGATAATCTTGTAAATAGCTTTCATTGGAACTACTGTTGATATCTCACAACCTGGACACCTCAAACCAAAACTACATACATGGCTAGAGAAGAAATAAACGAGAAAATTGTGTTTTTTTTGGGGGGGGACCGGCCCTTTTAACTAATGGCAAGTCAACCTGTACTGTATTCACCTGGGAATGTGTGTGTGTGTGTGTGTGTGTGTGTGTGTGTGTGTGTGTGTGTATGCAGGTTTGTGATGGACAACGTGTGAGAAGCTACTCTACAGCTTCCTGACAAGAGGGAGGAGGCCTAACATAACACACGTCAAGACACACTCAAACACACACTCACACTCCCTCCTCCTCATCAGCCTCTCCTTCCTCGTCCTCCCATCAACCCTCTCTTAGTTGCACCCCCCCCCCCCCCCCCTTCCCGTTCCCTCCCGCCCCAAACAGTCCTGCCAAGCTGACAGCTCCAAGCTCCGTGGAAAATGAGTCTCGCTCGCATTACAATCGCGCAGGACAGATTCCATTAGCACTATCTGAAATTGAGCGCGGGGAGCAGAGAGCGGGAGGCAGCGGCGCGTGGCCTTATCAGAGGGAGAGGGTGAGTTCCGCCGACGTCACTAATCCACCGGGTGGGATTGAGCGCACACACACAGAGAGAGAGAAAGGCAACTTGGGAAAACACACACGCACACACACACGCACACACACACACACACGCACACACTCTTTCATATACTGAAGACAACAGGGACAAACAGATAGATACCTACTGGAAATGAAAGGCTCATAAACACACACACACACACACACACACACACACACACACACACACACACACACACACACACACACACACACACACACACACACACACACACACACACAGATGCCACAACCGCAACTCTCCCATTCTACAATGTAGTGAAAAGGAAGCAAGATTTGCATTTAGCTAAAAGACATGATGAAACTGGTGGAAAACCGGCAACAGCTCAACTGTCACACAGCCTCTGTGTGTGTGTGTGTGTGTGTGTGTGTGTGTGTGTGTGTGTGTGTGTGGAGAGCTGGCAGGTCTGTTCAGTGCTGCTGCTGGTGGGATTTGTAACATGTCAGTCCGTCGGTTTGAGATGAAACTGAGCCCCTCTCGCACTTGCTGTGTGATTTCTACCTCCCTGCATGTGTCCTCTCAGGCCCCGTCTACACGTAACTGATATTTCGGCCTATGTTTTTGGCCTCTCGTCCAACACAGAGTTTTAGGTCACTGGAAAGGATATTTTTTTAAATGATTTTTAAAACCTCCGGTTACTTAATATCTGCGTGGACACTGCGTTTTGGGAAACAGTGACGTCTTAACATAACAGATAGTTTCACTTTAACAACAACCGGTGAAGGCCGTTCAAACGGACCAGAAGTAAATCCCATCGTTCCTTTACCACCGCTCACAGAGCTTGATGTTTGCCATGTTTATCGTGTCTTTTGCATGAGGAAACTCGTCCTCCCCCCATTCGCAGAGTCTTCCTTGGCAGGATACTGTTCCTAAAAGGACACTGGGATGTCTGAGTATTTAGTATAACAAGACTCCCAATCAACGTTTTCTTGGGCTTTCATCGCCAATATTGTCCACTTCATTGTCCGTCCACACATATGAGTCAATTTTAGTTTTCGCCATAGCACCAACTATCAAATATGTAGAAATAACAAGCTATAGCTTTATTGTTTATTATTTGTTAACGCCACCAAAGGAGAACAAGCTCACTGCACATGCTCAGAATCATTTTCTCTGTTTTGTGACATATTGTTGACGTATTGTTGCCGTAGCCTTTATCGCCACCTACGGGCCCGGCCAGCGTTTGGAGTCTTTTATGCGTTCTAGTGGACGGAGATATTCTGTAAAACAAAGATCGTGTGGACATCATTTTATTTTAAAACGTAGAGGGAAATGTCTGTATAAGTGAAGACATGGGCCTCAGTCTCTCCCCCTCTCTGCTCACACACAAACATCCTCACATGCATGCAAACATAATCTACATACATATAAGCCCACGCACACGTGTGCATTTTGCAGGAACACCCCACATGTTCACCCCCCAGTGTCCTCATCCTAGTTATTAACCCCTGACACATAAATCCAAGGGTATGTGGGTGTGTGATATTAGCCGTGTGTGAGTGGGAGGGAGGGAGGATGGGGTTAATCTTTATGTAGTAGGGATCTTTCACAGAAGATCACTCAATTTAAATAGAGCGGGAACGCTTTGATGTCTCCAGCCCTCCCTCCTTTTTTTTTCGCTCTCCGTCTCTCATTCACCCCTCTAATTTGCTTCATGTCGCCCCCCCCTCTGTGCCCCAGTGATAAGGTGTAATGAGAAATGTTTTCAAAATGGCTCTCACCTACCATGCGGTGCTAATTGGGCGTGTGCTTGATACAGCCATAAGAGGGGAGTGCTCATCCTTGACTGTCGGAGGTGCTGAGGAGAGGGGAAGAGAAAAGAGGAACACTTAGTTTTCCATGAGTGGATAGCAGAGAGGGAAATAAACATGCTTGCATCAACCGAGCTCCACCGAAAGCCCTGCCCCCCCCCTCAAAGACACAAAGTAATGAGGGGAAATACCATCTTCATTAGTTGTCATTTACGGGGAATTACGACGATGCCTCCTCGGGGCTGTTATTGGTCACGCTGAGATTCAGGGAGGAAAAGAAGGAAGTTTGGGAAGCTGTGGGAACAGAGGAGTGTTTGGCCTATATTCCAACACATGTTCTCACATCTTCAAATACCAGAGATCGGTGGCCCTAAGCTTGACGCTTTTAGGTTCCCCTCTAGCGTCAGTTTTGGATGTGACGATGTCAGCTGTTCTGACCGTCTAATAATAATAACGCCGGTGGGTTTACATAGGAGTTAGTTAGTTAGTTAGACGCCATGGGGCACTAACCAAATGTTTGTACTTGAACGGTTGAGAGTGAGACCAATTTGTATATTAATTTAGCAGCAGAGTGTGCACTTGGGAGCAAAATGGGGAACATGAAAAATGACAAATGAGCACGGATTCAAAAGCAAAACACTAAATAAATCAAACAGGAACAGAAACTGAAAGAGAAATTAGCGAGTAGAGATTCAAGCATTATATGTCAACAAACATTGAATGTGAAATCAGAGCTGCAGACTTAAGGAATCACAAATACCACAGAAAAGATGAGTCACAATAGGTTGAATGTATATTAAATATCCACATTTCTCAGCTAAAAAAAGAGGCAACAAACCATCAGGCTGATATGATAACAAGCCAAATTCACAAATTGAAGCATAGCCATTAATTTGGTCTGCACAGGATATGACCGTAAGGAAGCAAATAGTAACAAAGATATGTTCAACAGGGACAAAAAGCATTAAGTAAGTAATTAATTTGTTAATTTGGTCATATTATCTGTTTGAATTCACTAGTTTCAGTAGCAAAACCAGCTAAAGTGCATGAAGTTATACTACATCTAAATACTATATAAATACACTAACATATAGTTCATGCTGAAACACCAAAAATATTGGTTTAATAGCTATTTAGGAGAAACTTACCACAGTTTATTCATGTGAATAAAAATTGCGAGAATCCAGGTCGGTCATCCGGGTCCTTACGTCCATGTCCAAAACTCGAAGAGGGGCGTGGCTTCCCACTGCGGCGTTCAACTGCGCCGGTTTTCACCAGAGTTGTAATAGTGCGTTTTCACATCACATTGCGTTATTATTTTTAATTCCTGTTGCGTCTCCCGGAACATTTTCATTCAAATCTAAACTATTAAGTTATTGGAGGTTTTGTCTTTGTCAGGAAGTAAACTTGGCATTTATTTAATAGAGAAAATGTAATTAAATTAATACAATGTGAATGCAATTTGATCTGTGGTTCTAACAGCCATGATAGTAAACAGCATTTTAGAAAAACTGAGGTCATGAGGTCTCCTTCACCCAATGTAAAAAACAATGACAAGACACCACAAAGAAAGTCTCATTTAAAAAAAATATAGATTTGGATTTTTTGTATCTAATAATTGTTAGTTGTTAAATCATACTTTATATAAAATCCCAACTGAAGGTCTTAGTTCTAACTGCATCACACTGCCAGGAATAACATCCTAGTGGAGAAATACTGAATTCTTAATAATTAACCAAAGCGTATTCAAATGTAATCACATATAGCCTGAAATACAGGAATCATCCTTTAAAAGATTCCCACCATGTGCAGGTTTTTGACTGTAAATCGAGGACACGACCTCAGCCTCTCCTTGCTCTAATGCTGTATTTGACATTTTAAGCTAAATTAAATTGTGTATATAAAAGTGAGAGGGATCTTGTGGTTGGATAAAACTGGAGTAAGTGGAGGTGGAAAGTGAAGCATCATCGGCAGTGAGGCAATGAGCTATATATGACAGGTGTTAGATGTCAAGTTCTCATCCGGGTTGGGCCTTCCCCTCCAAAACGGTGACGTGTGACGCCAGCCTCCACGGTGGCAGAGTGGGAGACCACTTGATGAGACACAAGACAGTCCGGATTACCAACCCACTGCCACAACATCACCTCCCTAACAGGATAACACAGCATAATAAACTCCATAAAATAATCAAACTTATTACAACTCTTAACCCCTGTTTAATACATTCTGCTCAGCTTACGTGCGCCGGCATTCTCTGCGAGTCGAGGCACAAAAGAGAAAAGTCTTATAAGACTAGAGAACACAGGACAGCAGCTTGTGATGCCTTAATATTGGCTTTAATTGGATTTGTAAATTATGTGGCTAAATTAACACTTTCTATGGCTCACTGACTTAGTGAAATGTGTAGAAGGGAAGAAAAAGAAGTGAAAGTCTTAAAGTTAATTAATCGTCTGTGGCCCCCAGCTTAATTAAAGTTTCCCAGTGTTTGTAGTTAATGGGTGGATTGATGAAACAATGGCACAAACGCCGCTGTTACCTCCAGAGTGAGTCCGCAGAGAGGAAGATATCTGAGTCGTTGATTAACACTCACACACACACACACACACACGACTCAGATGCCTTCACATGCTCCTCACAAGCTTATACACTGTGTCTGTATGCATGCACGCACAGAGACATATGCATGTACACTTACACGTACACACACACACACACACACACACACACACAGTCCCCTTCAAACTTCCCAGCCACAGATACCCGTTACTCCCCATTGAGGGTTTCACATTAATTAGCTGGGATCAAAACCTACAAATCCCTCCACTGAGAATTGAACTGTATTGCTAAACCCTGCCTCCATCATCTATGCTAGGTCCCATGACACTGACACACACACACACACACGCACACACACACTCAGGGCTGGAAAGAGCTGCTGGGCCCCCATTAACCCCCAACCGCCCCTTTCTCTGTTAAGCATGTACAGTATTTCCTATAATGGTAATATGATTAAAACCAAATTAATTTAGGAACATACAGCATTTAAAACCAAAATCTTACATTAATAAAAAACAGTTGGCTTTGGACAGTTGCTTCTTCAAGACAAGCCCTACCTACTGGAGCAGGACTCACTAAAGCAGCAGCAGTGGTCTGAAAGCTGAAGTGTCTTAAACTTGCATTCTTCCTGCTGGCCATTAGGGGGCGACTCCTCTTGTTGCAAAAGAGGTCAGAAGTCTATGAGAAAATGACTCTACTTCTCTCTTGATTTATTACCTCAGTAAACATTGTAAACATGAGTTTATGGTCTCAATCTCTAGTTTCAAGTCTTCTTCAATACAGCATGATGTTCATTCAGTAGATTATGGTCCATTTAGAGTAAAACTACCGTGTGATTGACAGGTCGCTACCACGACGCCGTCCGGTCTGGGAGTTGTCCGTGTTTTCTTCTTACAACTTTAACCCTTAGACAGTGTGTTTTCAGTTCATATTTAATAATTGTAACCTTTTGGGTCACCTAAAAATGTCTTATTCAGCGGTTACACTTAGCTCCACCCCCTCGTGTCACTTCTGGTTGCCAAAAGCCAAGATGGTGCCGAACTCGAGGCTTCAGAACCGTAGTCCACAAACTACTGGGTGACGTCTACGATTGGGATATTTTTTACTTTGAGGTGTTCTTCCCCATTAAAATATTTCTCTGAGCTAAATTGTTTAACCTTCCGGAGAAAAGTTTACCTTTCTGAGTTCATTGAAAACTGGAAAAAGGTTGTAATGATTATCGGAGCATTGAAGCAAACTATAACAAAATGCTACCAAATGTGTTCACTCACGAGTAAGGACACGTCACTTATTCCAACCTATTATATGAAAATCTCATAATATCTTAACATAAACCAGAATTTACTTCTGTTCAAACTGTCTATAGAGTTTCAGCTTTGGGTTTTCTCTCGCCCATGCTTTGGAATAAATTAACTGTAGTGTGGCACTGACATACCCATGAAATGGGTTTCATAATCTTTGAAAGAGAAAGAGAAAGAAAAGCCTCTTCCCCATGGTTCAACAGGGAAATAATGTATAAACAAACTTCTGAGTAACGCCACTCTCAGCAGGTCTTCAGGAGTCTTTCAGCACAAATCCTGAATACTTTTTCAAAGAAACAAACTTACATCGTTTCAATTGCTGTTTCAAATCAGGCATTCTGTAAATTTTGAAGCGTCTTATCACATTTGCGTGGTGATGAACATGACTGCCAAAACTGCTCATTAAAACGGTTGATTATTTTAAAGAGGTGATGCAACTCAGAGTAACCTCATCTTCCTCTGTGTGTGTTTGTGTGTGTGTGTGTTTGTGTGTGTGTGTCCTGTCAGCTTCAGTGCTTGTAGAGAGCGCCCTCTGCTGGCAGCAGCACATATGACATTCACTTCTTTACTTTTCTACTTAATACATACAATGAACTGTGTTCTGTGTAACAGGCACATTCTTGACTTTATGCTGATCTATTTCCTGGAGAAGAACTCAGACGTGACAAGAGAGCCAGAAGAAATTCATTTTTAACAGGTTTATTGACATGTGTATAGCGATTGTCTGTGCACCGGACGATTACAGAAGAATATGATATAAAATAATACAAAATGGCTGTACATAACACAGATGTATTAAAAGGGAATGCATTATCAACTGTGAGGTTTTACGCTGTATACGTGTCAGCTACTCGCTCACCTGTAGAAAGATGAGTTAATTAGATGAGGAGGTTGAGGTTTTGCCATTTTGAAGTGAAGCTCAATTGAAACATATAATAAAAAAAAACAAAGTTAGAGAAACTGCTAATGATGTAACTAGTGGTTTAAAACAACCTAAAATACTGTATCTGAAAAATTCACCAATACTAAAAATCTAAAAAACAAGGGAGAGGAAATTGCATATGGACACCTATAACCCAAAGAGGGTTTAAAGGAAGAATAAAATAAAGGAAAAGTAAAGGAAAATTAGCTAAAATAAATATATCAGCTTATAAACTAGAAGCCAATGAGGGTGCTGCAACGGTTCTTCCATCCACATGCCAATGGTGTTACATTAATTGTTGTATACGTTCTCTTCAAAAGCAGGATTCACTGGATTTGGCGTGCAGCTGATCCAGATGTTTTCATAGCCTGTTTGTGCCCCTTTAATTAAGACCCGTATGTGACTGATGCTAGACCTGTGGCCGTCTACCCGACAGTACGTCCTCTCAAATTTGGCATTTACATCAGATGATCACTCTCACACCTAGTTTATGTGGTTTTTTTTGCAGTTATGAATCTTTTTGACTGAAGGTGTGTCCTACCAGGCTCCCGTCATGTCTCTCTAGCTATGAGTCTGAAATCACTAATCCTGAGCTACAGTAATTATCAACGATCCACTATCGGGAGTTCAAATCTTGTATTTAAACATCAAACAGCTTTTATTTATTTTTTTTAAACAGCAGGCTGGCCTTCAGTCACTTTAAATGTTCCATGATCGCTCTGAATACAAAATGCTTTCTGCAGTGAATTGGTTTGGTGGGAAATATTAGCATAGTAGTACAAAGTGGGATTGGACAGGTCTCATTCACAAAAGTCACGCATCTATCAAGTATGAGGATTTTTTTTTTAGGCTCTCTTTCTCTCCCTCTATTTTTCTTTTAGAGAAGTCTTCCAAAACAAAATAAAGAAACTGAAATGATGTAGTTTTACCAGCTGAGGGCTCGGAAGACATCTTGGTCTGCGACAAACGCTCTCAGCATGAATAACAGGTTGGCAATCAACCGTGCAAAGTTTTTCCGAGTACGTGTAGTGTACATACTGTATGTGTACGTTCAGCACATGCAAGCTAGACACAATTTCCAGGTGAGTGTGTATTATCAATTATACGTCTTCCACACTTTTGAGGCTATTATTGAAAATGATCTGACTTTTTCAAGCTAGTTCACCAAGCAACACCATAATATTCAGTTACAAAAATAGTATCACAATATAGACCATTCATTATGAGCACCAGGGAAGGCTAAATATAGCCTGAGTATTTGGCTACATTCATTGTCTGGGCAATGTTTTTACGGTAGCAGTGTGTTAAGTGTGTGTTTGTTGGACACAGTGTTGGCAATGTTTTCTCACTCACAAGCTCTCCTAGATCTACCACACGAGAACAATTCAGAAACATACGGAACCTGCTTACACTGAGTAACAATAGTTCACTAAAACCAATTATCAGTTAGAAAAATAGTTGCTGTTTTTTTTTTAAACACTGAACATCTAAAAGAATTCCTCCCGCTTCCCCGAAATAAACCCCTCCCCCTTTCCTAACAAAATAGTTTTCTTTAAACAACAACAAAAAGGTTATCTTTTGAGGTTATGCATACCACTCTAACACGGACCCTGTTCAGCAGAATTCAGCAACCAGAAGCGTGTTCAAAATAACAGTAGCGATGCAATTTCTTCTTTTACGACAGCTGCTGTGTTCTTCGGCAGCGTAAACGTGCTCATTTCTGTCAGCACGTTTAGGCTATTAATGAGTATTTAGTGAGTATTAAAATAAATGTCAGGTGTTTCCTCGCTGATTCAGTTGCTCATCTTTAAATTCTAGTGCTTTGGTTACATCACTCACACACACACACACACACATACACACACACTCTCACAACACCACATTTGGAAATAAAACAAATCGTGATATTGAACACGCCTCTGGTTGAGCGCTTAACCTGGAAACCATTTCAGCCATGTTCAAAGCGGCCGCCACCCTCACGCGTGGCTAACCGTAGCACAACATCTAGCTTATCTATGGGACTGCTATTATTGCTGTAGAGAGTTATGAAGTGGATTTTACCCAGTTTCACTCCCAGCCCGTGCTTATCCTCCGCCTGCTTGATAATCAGCGTAAGATTTGTCCTTAAGAGGTGAACTATTTGACACAGCGTAGTGTAGCGGCCCCTATAGTGCTTCAGAGATAATCAAAGAGTCTGCAGGTTTTCATTCCAACCTCATAGGACACAAGGAGGCTCATTGACGTCTGATACATGAAGACAAAAGATGAAAACGTCTTATACTCACGTAAAGAAATACTAGTGATTCACTGTAAATGCAGTGTAGAAGCACAAGCCTCTGATCTCACCTTGTAACCTCCCACACGTTCACCATGAGGAGTTAAACCTGCCTGCTGAGAACACGGCTATTAATATAAAGCAGCCGGTCATTGAGGGAGGAAGACGGGGACGTCAGGGTGCAAATCTATAAAGAGACTAGGTATGGGAGGTGAAGGTTTTTTTTTTTTTTGCATAAGCTGAGACCGGGTGGGTTATACTGTTTGATGAGTGGCAGCATTTCACAACAATTACGGTGACGTGTTTGAGAAATCAAGAAGTGGTCGGATATCAGGCCGAGAAGTGCAAGAGGCGGCGTTTCACCGAGTTTAAGGACACACGGGCGCTGCAGGCGAGTAAGGCGCTGCAGGTGAACTGAGTAAAAAAGGCCATTCCTTTCTTTTGTGCAAAAAGCTACTCGTCATTTCAGACATGGCTTCTGAGACATACAAATAAACGTGTTAAGATCCGTTTGTCATTTGATAATGGAGTGGAAATAATTGTTTTCAAAAGGGTCAAGCAGCATCGGTTAAGCTCCTGTGTATGATTTGTTGTACTTGTGAGGACCCTCTCTTGCTCTTGAGCAAAATCAGCTGGTGTTTTGTTGGAATGAAAAACAGCAGAATCTTCCCTGACAAGAGGACCATTTAGAGTAAATGCTGTCCACCTATTCTCCAGATCTTATACCAATCAACAAGCACTGAGGGATGAACGAGGGCAGGGATTCAGCTTTGGGCTACATCCAGTCACAACGTTGGACAGTGTTTGTTGTACACTCAGAATGTGTGGCGCACACCTGCTGTTAGAACGTGAAAACGACAGGCACTCCTAACCAATTACCTGTCCACACTGAACACTGACCAACGATTGCACCGCGGATGAAGCTCAGGCATCCGGCTGTTACTGTGATAGTGGTTGTGTGTTGAGTAGCGACTAGTCGATGGGGCCCTGGAAGATGAGCCGCGTCCAGCCGGGGGTGCTGAGGGCGGCGGAGCAGAAGGGGCAGACGGCTCTGAAGGCGTGCGTCCCGTGGGGCAGCGGGGTCTCGGCCCAGTACCTGGCTGTCCTCTCTGAGCAGACGTGGCCGCACGGCACAAAAGCGTGAGTGGGAGCTCCAGCGTCCACGTACACGGCCGGCTCACAGCCCAGCCACAGGGGCACGTAGGGACCCACGCTCCGGCACAGGGGACATTCTCGGCGGGTTGTGGAGCCCTCTCCCTCTCGCGGCTCCGCCACTCCCTCGGATCTCTGGCCCCAGTCGTGGCGTCCGTGGACATGGCCGCAAGTGAGGTAGACCCAAGGCTGACGCTCTTCAAGGCTGAAGCGACACATGAACAGCATCAGTATTTCATTTTCTGTTTTTAAAATAATGTGGTGGCGTCTTTAAAAGGCAGGCTACTGGAGATGAAACAAGATGAACGCCATGATAGAAAATAAGTAGTTTGGAAACATACTCCCACCTGTGGCTGCGTGGCATGCTGGGGAAGGCCAGTGTGCTGAGGCCTACGGGACACTGGGGCCGGGACGCATTGAGCTCCTGGCGAAGTGCTTCCAGGTGACGCAGGGTGGGGGCGCGCATGAGCCCCTCACCTGTACGCCACAGCAATGTGGCACCGCACAGGTCGACCAGGGAACCGTCACGCAGTGCACTGCTCTCACCCTCCGCCTGAAAACGTTGACACAGATAGACACGTTACTTTACAATCAAAAGAAAAACCTCACTACCTTGATCGGGGCAGCAATGTGGACGCTGGTGACTCACCAGTTTTCCCCGGCTGGGTCCAGAGCGCGTCTCGCGCAGGGCGTAAACATCCCCACAGACGGAGATCTCCCGCCACAGACCCTGCTTGGGGTCCTCTGGGAACCCCTCCGGGTGCATCACCAGCACCCCGTTGGTGGTCAGGCCGTCCATGTGCCCATCAGGGTTTTTCCATTTGGTTGCTTTCTCCTGATGTGGCCAAGACAATTCAAATTACATACAATACGAATACCATAACTGGATTTCTTTAATGTTACTTGGATCATCAGTCCGCTCACCCCTAAGAAGATGTTTTTGGAGGAGTCAAACCCAGCGGCGTAGATTCGCGCAGTGTAAGGTGGGTTGCGTTCACACACCACTCTGCAGGCAAAACGCGAGATGGTGCTCGGAGCGATGGAGGGGTCCTCCCCCTCCTTCCCCGCCCCGGAGGTGTCCGTCACCACAAAGTCAATGGGACTCTCTGTGGAGCGTCCAATCTGCAGGGCACAGCACAGAGAGGTGTTCACTACGACTCATTGATATTCATGGTTACATTACATCAAAACAAATGGCTTTTAAAATGATATTAGTACACCACTATATATATATATATATATACACCATTATAAATAGTTTTAGACTCACACTCGCTTAAAGTGGGTTGTGGGATTTTCCACAACCTTAAACATTGTTTCCACGTGATTGTGGCTTTTATCACCGTGGGTGAAAGATACGTCATCATTAGCAGGAAACTAAATAAATATGTGATGCTATTAAAAGAACTTTGTGTATAAAAATAGACTTCCTTGGAGAAGTCTTTACTCGTAATACTCAACGGTCACAAATCCCCGTGATGGCTTTACATAACGGCGTATTTTTGGGAGACGCTTGCACGTGATCACAAATCTGGGATTATTTGTCCCGTGAAACGAGCCACTGTTGACCCTGTTTTTCTTGGTTTCCTCGGTGGTTACCTGGAACATGTCTGTGCTGTTGTCATGGCAGTACTCCACCACCACCGTCTGGTTGCGAGACAGAGTGAAGGAGATGCTGTGCTGCCCCCTGCTGTGGACAGCCTGCAACAACAACGGCAACGAGCTCAGTGGATCCACTCGTCTAGAAAAGTCTTTCATAACATAACATACATCAGACTGAATGACAATGCTACTCAAAAATCAGACGTTCCTCCATTAATGATTATTTTAACGTTACATGTGACAGCAGCATGAGACAATAACCTGATTGTGATAAAAAATCCTTACTTTTATTTTACTTCATCACCATGTTTCAATTACACAATCACGCATATAGGACAGACAGCCCACATATAGCAGTCGTCATGCTTAGTCATTCTTCCTGTAGCTCATTTATAAAAGACAACAGGGAGTCACAGGAAGGAAACCAATGTTCTCAGATAAAACAGTACACAAACACACGCGCACACACACACACACGTACCTTGCTGTCCTGCGGTGTGTTGAGGATGTGCACGGCGCTGGGTTTGACCCCGTTGGCCTTGGCCCTTCGGTACAGAGCGAAGCGGCTCTTTCTGCGCCCGCGGTCTCCGCTTGGAAGAGAGCCATTGTACCTGGAGAAACGGACACAATGTGAGCACATCAGACCCGACCAATCGAGACCAGAATCTCTAGACTAGAATACGGCTCAAGCTCACACGTGTTCATGCCAGTTCATCTAGCTTCGCTGAGAGAGCCGAACGGCGGGAAAAACACAGTTCTGTTGTTTGCATGCTGTATTTATGATTGGCCATTTCTTCTGGGGAAACTAAAGCTATCAATGAAACGCCACTGATGGTGCCGAGATGTCTGAAGAAATAACTGCAATTAGAGTGCAAGCTCCAATGATCTGGTGCATCTTTAGGGCGACATTATCAGAGATTCTTTTAGAAGAGCCGCCCACTCGGGCCACTGGTGAACTACCACTTGATCTCACTCAGCTTCCACTTGATGCTCACACTCACTGAAGCGGAGCTCGCTCTTCATCTAATCACTTTCTTTTTTTTTTTACAATAAAAAGCATTTTCAGCAGAACAGAATACTTTTCATGACACACGAAAAATGTTTTGCATTCGTTAACAGAAACAGAAAATTCAGATAATTCTCATGAGAGCAGGAATGTTCTGAACCTTGAGAGCTTTAGAATGAAATAACAAAACCTTTATGTCACATTTCATGTTTTAATAAAAAGTGATGGAAGCTTGATGTTAGAACCTTTCTGGTGTCCGTGCTGACTAAACTGTTTTTAAGTGGGACATCATTTTCACAGTTTGAGTTCACACAGAATGCTGGTTTTAGGCTTTTCTAATCAGCAGCGCGTGGTCTTTATTAGAAACTATTCAGAGGATAACCGGCGGGCAGGAAGACTTTGAGGGACAATAGCGGTCTTTACTGGCCTTCATTCTGGATCAGATCAGAGGACTCTGTTCTGATCCGCCTCACAGCGGGGGCTGAGGAAACCACTGCCTGCTTTCACAGTGTTTAGTACCAAAAAGCTGAAACTGTGATTGATTCATCAAGCAGCCGCTCATAAGAAAATGAATCAATGATAATTAAAAAAAAGTGATTTACTTGTTAATACACAAAATGGAAATGCCAATAAGCGGCTCATCACAGCTTCCTTCTTCATTTTACATCATTACAAATTGAATACTTTTCTTTTCATTAATTGTCAACGATTCTTAAGTCATTTTTTATGCAAAATACAAAAACAAAGTAATTGTTTTGCCAGTTTTCTTTGTCTTTTATGATAGTAAACTGAATATCTTTGGGTTTTCTACTGTTAATCAGATAATTAAAGATATTTCTAAATGTGAATTCACTTTCTTCTGACATTAACAGGATTGGTTAATCAGTTAATTGCACAAATAACCGGCAGATAAATCCACAGTGAAAGTAAGTCAGTAAATCTTAGGTCTGAAGATACATAAATGTAACTATTTAAAACTGCGGTTTTGATAAATTATAACAAACTGGCATAATTGTGCTCTCAACATGGCAACAGCTGATCCGGCGGCTTGCAGCTAACGGTGCCGACACATCTAACGGTGTTTACGTGAAGGGGAACCGGAGCTTTGGGCGCTACGCTTCCACAACAACGCTGTCGGTCGGGACGGGCGTTGTTAGCTGTAACCGCCATATGAGAGCAGTGCAGAGTGGGACACACACACTCACATGTACGAACATGCACTATAGGCAAGTGTAACCGCCGGGCTGTCAACAAAGTATGGAGAGGCTCTGATTACAGCCCACACAGGGAGAGCGACTTCATTCTCTGCTCATTACGCCAATAGATCTTTACATCGCTGTTTGCTGCTATATTAATGCTCTGAATATCAAATATAACACCTTTAATATCTATTCAAAACCGGAGTTAGAGCTCCGCATGCCACTTGGTATCTTTAGTTTGGAATTTCCCTCGGACAAAACTTGGAAAAAAGTTATGTTTACAAATCAAATACCAGATAAGACTTCATCTGAACATATGGCAGGAAATAAGATAGAAACCCAGTCAATCATCAACATTTCTGACCTTTCTGAGTTGTAACAAAGTGAAAATCCCAGCGGAGCACAAAACCGTTGCCTATATTTACCTCTCTTATATAGGTAATAAATGTAATCTTAATATATTCTAATGGTTTCTGGTGGTTAAATGTGTGTGTGTCTGTGTGTGTAAGGGAAGTTTGTTGACATTATGCATTTTTAATGAGCTACACTTCCATGAATCACAGAAAGCAAAAATCATTTTCTGTGGGGAACAACCCTGAGGCCAGAGCAGGGCAGGCAGTCAGCGGCATGTTGGTAAGAGGACCGGGTGTGTTGGCTTTAAAAAAAACTTCAAACAGGCCAGATCACAGTGCTACTTGCTCCCTCCATGAGCCTGCCCGGCAGTTTAAACTGGACCCCGGCTGACAAGAGAAGGTCTGGGTCAGGAAAAGAAGACACACGAGGACAGGCTTCTGAGGAGTCTGGTTTAAAAGGCAGAGGATATGAAATGGGACCACGGATAAGAGGGCACAGGAGAGAGAATCAGCTTATAAAAGAGAAAAGGTAGCCAGCGCTTTTGACAGAAACAGAGACAGAAAATGTGTCTGAAGCTATATCATCAGCAGTGGAGAAAGATAAACGAAGGACATGGTGCAGGGAGACAAGAGGGAGAGAGGAGGCTAGGAGACAAGAGGGAGAGAGGAGGCTAGGAGACAAGAGGGAGAGAGGAGGCTAGGAGACAAGAGGGTTGAGGGTAAAGGCCAGAGGAAGAGCAGCTCCACGAGATCTGCCCGGGCTGTTCTGGCCTGCATCACGCATGTGCGCACATTATAAAGCACAATATGAAATATTCACTCCTTCTGCCCCTCGACACGGAGTTTATTTTTGTTGAGGGCAAACCACCAAGGGGGCCTGCCTCTGAGAAAGTCAGCACTCAGCAAAACACTGGGAGGCTGCCAGGGAAGGGACCGGGCGAGAGACGGAGGAATGCGACAGAGACGGCGTTAAGAGGGGTTAAGGGGGAGATAAAAAGGTGTGCGGGGGTGATAAATGCAGAGAGGACGGGGGAGGAGGGGGTGTTTGCATCGTGATGGGAGTGGGTTATGAGGGAGTGGAGCTTTGCCGGGCTGCTGGACAGGGCGGCACTGTACACGGTGTCCAGGCTAACTAAGGTAATGAGCGATGGCAGGCAGCCACTGCAAAGATCACACGGCCTGCAGTGAGGCCGGCATCGACCACACGGGGCATGTGATCGTCAAGCCTGACAGATGCAAAGTCAACCCACACTCGCACAAAGCAGGACAGGCAAATAGGATATGTGACAGGAAGCAGTAGAAAGAACAGTCTGTTCTATCTGCTGTCAAAGTCACCTGTTGTATGTTCGGGGACAAACAAACTGGTCACGGGTCTGAACCCTAATACATCCAACTGATCCGTATATGGGATCACCTAATAATGTTGACATTAATAGTGTATCGTCAACCACTCTAATGAGAATGTGACATTTCTAACAGCGACAATGGAAGACGCTCTTCGAGTTATAGCTAAATCTATTTCCCCATAACACTCGGGCCTCGTTTAAAACCACAGAGATGATACCTATCACAGCCTGCCAGCTTGTGGCAGAACAAGATCACACCAAACCTCAATCGCAACAGTTTTGAAATGAGCTAATACAAAATGCTTTCTTGACCCCCTCAATGAGACGCATTAAGCGGCGTGGCACCCACCGCAGAGCACGCTTGGTGTGTTCAAGTTGCCTGCCCCGAAAAAACCTCATAATGGGCATTAAACGATCCAATTCCTCACTCTCTGGTCTGGAGGATGTAAAAGGGCCGCTCTGTTCAAACAGTCAGATGACGACGAGGGCGACTAATCAGTATTCTGATGCGGGCGGACTACGGCCTCCTCACTCCATGTTCAGCCGGAGGGGAAGAGACAGGCCATTAGGTCAGTTATCTTTGGCATACACAGGAAGCTCTGCGGGGCAAGAGGGAGGCCTGTGTAAGCCTGGATATGACTGTGTGTGTGTGTGTGTTGTGGCATTTGTGCTCCCTGCAGACCCTGCACAGTGTGGAGCTGTATCGGGCTGGAAATGCTGTGGAAGCTGGTGGCTGTCATCAGCACATCCTGCCCACTGTGTGCTGGTGATGTAGAGAGGGGGCTTTTCTCAGCCTCCTCCTCCTTTTTTCTTTTTTTTTTTAAATGGCATGGGTGGTCATCTGGCAGCGACGTTTTTATTTATTTATTACAGTAATAAAAGAGACTTTATAACTAAATAACATGAGCAGGATTCATGTATTTTTTTTCCAGACAATGAAATCATCGCCGGTCCTACTTTTTAGATCCAGCATAGTATGACATCATTGGGATTTTCAGCCCCCACTACAACCATTGATGAAAAAAAAAGCGGCTACATCCGTAGTAGCCTGTGCTATGGCTACACCACATTTGATTTGTGCACCTTAAACACTCAAACGCACCATTACTTACTTGATGTGGAAAACAACACGACTACATAGTCTCTAGAGAAAATGTAGCCATTCGTGACATAAAGTTACTTTGTAACATTACTACACAGGCGGGTGGTGTGCGGCGCTATTGTGCAATAAATGAGGTATAAATGTGTTACTATGTTGCTATCTTTAATAAGAGCAGTGGATTAAATCTAAACTCGTCATCTGGTGGTTCATTGTGCTACATATTAAACCTTAATTCACCGCTGGAGCGTTTTCTCCGTCCTCACACAATTTATTTTACTATCGGTCTAGGTTTTTTAAGAGACTTACCCCAAAATGACCAATTCTCCGTATTTTACCGGGTCTTTAACGGGCACATCATCATCTCCGTCTTTTTTCGGTGAATTCATCAGACTGGACTGCTCCAGAAGAAGATAAAAACGCGTCCGACGGCAATAGTGGCGAGAGATAAAACAATGCTAACACACTCGAAACTGAAGGGAAGTGCTTTGGGTTGTAGTCTACCAAAGTTTGGGCACAGTTGGGCAAAGTTTTTCCAGACTTCTTGTTGTTTGCTTTATTGTTTTAATCCCGTGAAGGCGCATCTTTTCGTGGCTTTAATGCCAGCGTGTAGCAACATATCTGTTCACTAGCATTTGGATATAACAACGGCTAACGGCAGGGAGTGGGGCGTACCATGTTTCGTAGGGGTGGTCGTTCAAAAATGGATTTAAAAAAATAGTCGACAAAAATGACCAATGCAAGGAGACATGTTTCAAAGTCCAAGAATACCGTGTTAGTGATTATGAGAATAAAAGTGATTCATGATTCAATTTACAAAAATTCACTTTCAGCACGGACCCTCCTGTGGAACAAGAAATGGACGCAGCCCTGACGAGAGTCTGGCTCCCACTGATAGAATAAAATGAGGCATTTCGAAATCCAGAGGAAGTGCCCACGTACATCCCGTGGCATGCGGAGGCGTTACTGGCACATTTAAAGTTAAATACCAGGCCATTCGGTGGTATGTATGGGAGTCATATAGCTCAGATCGCGTGGGTCATTATGGAGTCTGACGTGATGAGATGCTTTGGGGGGGTGTGGTGTAGCTGGGATGTGGGTCACCATTGCGCCCCAGACAAGATACCTTCTTTTCTCCTTATCTGCATTTCATGTGGGAGTGGGGAGACAGATATAGGCCGGCTGGATCCCACACTTTCATCTCTCTCTCTCTCTCTCTCTCTCCCTCCCTCCCTTTCTCACACACACACACTACAAGAGTGGAGTCTCTGTGTTACTTACTCATAATACCGTGACCACATGAGGGCAGTGCATCTCAGTTGCAAAGTACAACTTTCTCCTATGAAGTTAGTCAACTGTAACTATTTGAGTTAATTTGTATGTCTAAACATCAGTTATACCTGTTCACCGAACTATTAACATCCACTGTTTTCTTTATTTATTGGGAGAAACGCTTTGGTATTCAAATGTTTAGATTAATATGAATGAATGGGATGAAGACCTGCATGCCCATGTCACATACCTGACACACATTTTCCTCCAACAACCTGGTTTGCTGTTCATTGTTTTTTAATGAGACAGAAAGCAAAACCTTCACTGCAGGTCCTTTTGGACAGAACACAGAGCTGGGGTGTCAGTAACCGAATCTGTTCAGTCTGCAAAGTGGCATGGCCTCCTTCAACTGGAACAGTGAGTAGCCTACCTTGTGATCTTGGTGGGGTGGAGTAACATGTAATGGCTTGCATGCAGGGTAAAGCCCACGCAGTATTCTACATGACTGCAGCGCGCAGAGAGTGTGGGGGGGGGGGGGGGGGGGGGATGCTGGCCCCTCGCTATCGGGTACGTCGGTGTCATTGAAACATGAAACATTTGCCTGTGCAAATTCACAGACGTTACCTGAGTGATATATCAGATTCAAAATGGTAACGGTGGAGCCCTCCCTCACACACTGGTGCAGCTACAGAGAGGCCATTGAGGACACTGAAAGAGGCGATGACTCATGAATGATCTTCAGCATAAACCGAACAACCACACCCTCGATCTATGAATGACAGCCCACTGAGCAACTCATGAACTAACTGGAGTGCTGACTCACCTCATAAGGGTATAGTACGCCAGTCAGACGTTTAACCTCTCACATACTTCTTATCTAAAATGCAAAGTAGAAACTGGATGGACCAGATGTGTGTGTGTGTGTGTGTGTGAGTTTTTTTCACACTCTGGGATTAGGGTCACACCCTCTTCTCTCTCTCGCTCCCTTCCCATGTTCTCCGTCTCTCTCTTTTCTTTCTGCCTGTCCCTGTCCATGTCTGGCTGAATTTTAGCATTAAACTAGAACATATTTGGCCTCCATCATGCAGGAGGAATCTTCGCTGCTCCCCTTAATTTGCATGGATTATTTACTCAGTCTAACCAGGAATCTACAATGTAAAAAATGCTCTGAATGAATCATCAAATTCACGTTTAGCTTTCCACTGCAGGTCATAAAACAGAGTGGATTCCTCAACCTGCTGAAGGAGACTTAGCAGGGAAGGTGTTTGTAATTACTGATTGGACATTTTGTTCATAATCTTTCTTACTCAACCTCACTCCCATAAATAGGCAAGGGAACTGTTTATATAGAGAGCGTCTGTCCATGATGTCATCAGCTCTGTCATCTAGATCCTGTCGTAGTTAAGTGATAAAGAGAAGCAGATGTAATTAATACAAAAATAATAGGACATGGTGGTTTTGATTGACAGCCACTTTGTTCTATGATGGCCTCATCAGCCAGACAAATTATCCTGAGTTGATCACAGCGCGAGGTCTTGGCTGGCTTTCACGTCTTGCTACTGTGGCTTAGTATTCATATTCACAAAATATACAATACTGATATTTGCGGTACATTACAATTTCAAATTTCCATTTATGGCAGCTTGCATGCAAATGAGGGATCTAAACAGCCAAATTTGATGTGTGGTCCACTTTGTACCTCGCTGTTGTAGTAGCGAACAACCATGTTGCATCACACAAGTCATCTCCATATTTGGTGAGCAAATCCCAGATCCGATTGTATGCCTAATTGTGAACATGTGGAATGCATTACTTCTGCCGTCATTATGCAGCGTACGGCAGGCTGCATTTCAAGTCAAGCCAAACATAGTAGAGGTAGCTGCAAATCATTTATAAGTGCATGTTCATGCAGAATGTACACAAATAAGGACCTTTCTGGAGAAACTCTACTCTCGAATGTTCCTCATGACAGTGGATCCTCTGATATACCCAAATAGAGCCATATGTTCACTTATAACAGCAAAATACTGAACGCATACCGTAAAATGAATGAAAAACAGACCTTTAGTACGCTCTCTCTTTAAACACGCTATATAACTGCATGATGCCGCTAATGCTTTTGTGTTTTGGCTTAGGAGCATGTTTCACATACACCAACAGACAGAGTTCATGATGAATGTGACGTCTGGATTGTTTCCATGATTTATACCCAGAACGTCTGTGCATTTGTGACGTAAAGACACCTCTGGACCGACTTCCTTGTTCCGGATTTAGTTGGCGCTGCTTTAAAAAGGTGGAAACAGATATTTGAGGTACGATAAGTAAGAGATGGCAGTCAAGACATTCGACTTAGACCCGTGTAGATGTGCCATAGCCATCTGCTGCTGAGTCTTTGTCAATGTTTCCATAGAGACAAGAGCAAACAAAGAAAAGGTATTTCTTTCATTTCATTTAGAAACCTCGTCTCCCGTTTGTAGTTGCAGCTCAGATGGACTGGTGAAGCGGAAGCTAAGACTCCTGGAAACCGAACAGACCAACACAAGCTATTAAATCACCTTAATGCAAAGAATAAAATCACACCATGATCTCTTATATGTTAGCATCACCGTGTGCTTGTGCAAGTGCATGAGGCCGCGTATGTAACAAAAAGGCAGTGTCCTACCTGTGAGGCACGAGGGCACATGCCTGCTGTGTGTGTGTGTGTGTGTGTGTGTGTGTGTGTGTGTGAGAGACACCATACTCCCTCTACTTGAGGAGGCGGCAGACACCGACATAGGGCAGGCATGATACTGCAGATGGCTCAGCATATTCCCATTCCTGGACACAACAGGATCCACTTGGCTCCCCACAGGGAAGACTAATTGCATACACAAGCAGGTTTGTTGCAAAACACTGACAATGAATGGCATTATAAACCGATTGTATACAGTGTACATACTAGCTTTAGCAGACCGTCGTACACAGTCACATACAGTATGTGCAGTTTAGTTTAAACACTACAGTTTTTTACTCTCTTTTTATCTCTTTGCTGTTGTTAGAAAGAAGAGGAAATATCATGTGAGAAGCAGGAGATAATGACGTCATTCATTGACCTCGTAGAAACCGCTTTTGAGCCAAATCACAGTTGGATGTGTCAAAGATTAACCGTTGTAGTCAGACAGTACACTTTATGTATTTCAATTTGAATGAATCATTGATTAAGTTCCATCGCAGTATACAAAAATAACGGAGTAAATGCAGCACTTGCAAGGCGAACCGTCATTACAGCTTAATCCAACACTCACAAACTGTAATTTACAGAGAAACAGGAAACATTGTCCCAGCGTGGGATATGAAACTGGCCTTTTAGCAGGACGACCGCAGCTCGGCTTAAACACTGACTAGTGAGCTGGGACGTTCTTCTCCGATTGCTTTCCGCACACGGAGTCCCTTCACAAATCATTGAGCACCACGGAGCACCTGCCAGCAACCTGCCATACATGTACATGACCTGAGCACATAGGCTGCACACACAGCTGCTGGTGTGAGTGCCTTACACGAAAGCAGATGGCTCCTCAGACAGGGTCATTAATAAGAGCCGGCGTGGAGGCTGTGTGCGGTGGGTTATTTTTGGATATCGTGTTGTGTGTTATTTAGAGATGAAAGTTGTGTTGGTGACTCTATTTCTGTGTTTGTGTAAGTGGGAGGTAGCCAACAGGCAACAGAGAGAGAGAGAGAGAGAGAGAGAGAGAGAGAGAGACATTTAGAGTAATTGGCTCCCTGTTCAGTCTGACAATATTCCACAGCAGACCTATTAATAATTACACAACATGTGAAGGGCAGCCTTTGACCTGGGTTCAATAGATAGTTATTACCGCAGCTTTTAAATAATGTGTGAAGGCACACTGACACTTGTTGATTCAGCGATGAAGATGAAGTTACAGAAGGGAACTGAGATAGAAATAAAGTTCACTCCACTCTTCTTGGCCAAACTCATATTAAAAACAGTCAGACTTTCTGCATCAAGACTGTATTACGTCTCCGTTTCGTCTATCCAGGTAATTACAGTGCCGTATAACAGACCCATAATTTACTGCATTCTTTTATTTAGACCTAAGCAGACACGTCTATTGTACTTCTCTCATCCTGCTAATCTCTTTTTTCTATCTCAATGTGTCCATCTGTTGCTGTGGTGTGCCATGTGTTACACAGGAAGGTTGCAGCATATGTCACTTCCTGTCATAAATGAAAGCCAACTCAAAACTTACCCATCAGTTTAGGTTTTTCTCTTTAGAATTTTTTTTTTTGTGATTCGAAAATCCTGTAGCTTCCTGTTATTTACACTGCAGTTCAAAGGTTTGGGGTCGCCTCCCACACAAGACTGATGTTTTACAGTCAGATAAGAGGACGACTGTATAAGTTTTTCTTTCATGCTTTTCGGTTGTAGAAAGTCCTCTTTATAAATAGATGTCGAGGGGTCCCTTATGCTGGACTGGAAAACAAATCAAAAATAAAATGTTGTTTGGGTGGAAAATGATTCACCCAATTCTCCCCTGGCATGTAACGCTGGGGGGGCTAAAGGACATGGACTAAAGTTTTAATCATTTCATTCTTCTTCTTTTAGGGGCCAAATCGATTTCAAATGTAAAAAATACATTTGGTGTCTGAATTATTCTTTTCTTGTCTCTGTTAAAATCATTATTGAAGGAAAGAAGAAAAACATCAATACAACAGATGACTCCAAACTTTGTAAAGGCAGTGTATGTCAGGTGGTTTATATCTGCAGAAGTTCTTCTTAGTGCTAACTTCCTGTTCATGGTCTGTATGTATTGTTTACAGACATGTTGGCCCACAAAAGTTATCATTAGTGCATAAAAACAAAACTGATCGCACCCAATCAATGACATTTAAAGTATATAAAATACATTGTGAGCAAAATATCAGCGAAGCAACGTGAACATCTGTGCACCAGGCCTGACAGTATTTTGTTCTGTTATATGCAAACACAAGGTCCCCTCCACCTGCTCTTCTTTCACACACAAAATACAACACTTTCAATGCAGAGCCTCCATTAATTACATCTGTGAGACTGAATCATTACTGCAGCACACATCCCTCCCACTGCACAACCTCTCCGCCAAATGCAAACACAGGCCTCGGGCTCCCTGTAATTATTAGCACATTGTCCAAGGCGGAGGGGAAAGCACTGTGCGACAGATTCTGAGGAGCTTACAACTGCCTGGGAGCTGAATGTTGCTCCGCATGCTGCTTTTACGACACTGTTAAAACGGGCTCCATGACAACTGAGACACTCTCTGAGCTGTGGCTCCGGCCCATCCAGCCAGCCCCGAAGTGCCTTTGTGTGTCAATACATATACCGGAAATGCCTGTGACGATAATCATTCAGTCAAAAGACAGAGGTTTTTTGAAAAGTATGGAAAACAATAGCAGTCCAACGATGAATCCAATCCTCAATGGCCACTTTTCTTATGAGCTTCTAATTTGAGAGACACATGTCATGGCCACAGTCTTTGTGTAGTTTACATGCTATTTCTATGACAGATCATGTTCATGCCAACAGTTACTGATAAACCCAAAGACTTCAGAATATGATAGTTTTCTCTAATTAATCTTGTTTAAAAGGAAAAGTTTTTATTTTTAGAAATGCACTTTTCACTTTCTGGCAAAAAAAAGTTAGATGAGAAGCTTGATACAACGCTCATGTCTATCTGTTGAGTATGAAGCTACAGCCAGCTACCGGTTAGCTTAGCATAAGGACTGGAAACGGGGGGGGGGGGGGGGGGGGACAGCTAGCCTAGCTCTGTCCAAAGGTAACAATATCTGCCAACCTGAACCAGCCCCTCTGAATTGCCCTAATTAACATCCCTCTCTCTCTATAATGATAATATATACAATATTACAATATATAACATTAACATGTTACATCTTGTTTAATTTGTGTAAAAAGCAAAGTTTGAAATAGTAAATATAATGGTAAGTACGTTATTCCAACGCCACATTCATAACTGCAAAACAACCTTAACTGTAGTCCACATACAGCTGAGCTTCATTGTAGATGGTCCATGGATCGCAACGTTTTCTAAATGACAAACTTATACGTTCACTTTTCATTCCCCCAATTCTGTACATATCTACACCAGCCAATCGAACTGTCCCTTTATATACACATTTGTTCAATGAGATGATGAGAAAAAGCTTGAGGGGCTCTGACTCGGAGCCTGTCGGATGTAAAGTAGTACCATCTCTGAATTCCCCAGCTCAATGGAAACAACTGTGGGTGGAGACTGGTGAGAGGAAAGCAGTGAGTCTAACTCTCACATGTGACATTAGTGTAGGTGTGGTTGAAGCGAACAGAAACACAATCAGTGCTTGTACTGCAGTAAAGCAAACAGACATGCTTCCAAGGAAATGTTAACCTGTTAGTTAGTGTGTGTGTGTGTCATACTTCTTTAAATATGAGTTCATGATCAGCTGACTCCTTCCTGTTGAGACGTGCGCTGTCTGTATGTGACAGTTTCCTGGTATTGCTCTGAAGTGAGATTAAAATCAAAGAGGAACGCCTGAGTAAACACATGACAGAGGAACTGCCAATGAGCTCCATTTAAAAGTATTCTTTGAAACCACCCCATTCAAAAAGGCGTACAATAGTCCAGCCCTCACCCCCCCACGAGCAACATACAATAGCGGCGCACGGGGTTCAAGCAGTGGAGACCAAAGAAAACGGTGCAGGTCATTCAAAACAAACACTTCTCTGGGAGACGAGTCACAGAAAACACACCACAAGTGAATCACACATGAAGTCCCGGTGTGAAGAGGAACTGAAAGAAATGTCTCATTGAACAAACTTCAGAATACGTGTCTGCAGCCGACTCTCTGGAGGCAGGTTCTTCATGGCAAGAAAACGCCGTTGAGTTCATAGATTCCACGCGGTTAAGCCGGAGTGACACTACAGAACTCTTAAATCGTGTCTTTTAACTGAGGGCCACAGGTGAGCCTGACAGCATTTGACACCAGCCCAATGTGCGCAGTGCATCTGCTGCCGAGTGCAGTGACAGCTGCACAAAAGGCCTCCGACATGTGCGCCATGATTCACCGGCTCGACGCTGACGTAACACCAGGAGTCGTTTCAAAGCTGCTCTCCCTTTCCCCGTTTCCCCTTCCCTGGAGAAGAAAAAGGCGTTTGTAGATTTCACTTTGGAATTTCCACCTCCACAATGGAAGTCATGAACTGAGAAATCATAAGCAAACAAGATCGTACTTGACACAGCAGAGGCACTGCCCTCAACTGTTCAAATAATGGGGTTTTGTTGCAATAGTGCTGTTTCAAAGTGCTGCTTCTAATCCCCCCCTCTACAAAAAATGCAGTACAAAGTGAGCAGTTTCAGGAGAGATAAGGGGCCTCTGGCCTTTACGCATTTATCTCAGTTGAACTGCATGTCCCCGTCCTTCATGCTGGACACGTCACATGCTGCTGCTTTCAAACAGCAACAGGTCAAACTTCACAGCAGCAGCGACAGAACAAACACCAGATCAGCAAACTGAGCAAATACACAGACGGAGAACAAGCATTCCTGGACTGTGACTCTCCTTAACATTGCTACAGTAACATACCTTCAAAATGTAACATTTTCAGGATATTTGAGAGTGATTTTTGTGCTTTTTACTACAAAAATAGACACAAGCCTGCACTAGAATTAGTACTCTACCTGTTTATCTTTACAGTTCAACCCGACACTTACTGTACTGCTGCTCACCAACAGGCAGGACAGTCCTAAACCACAGATTTCCACGACAACAATTCTCTTCTCTCAAGCAGTTTCCTGACCTTACACAGTGATGTCACCGCCCGCAATTCACATCCGCCTCTTTGGATTCATGTAGAGGGGAAGCTGACCTTAGACACACATGGCTCAGGGACACGTGAAACTCGGAGCAGCGGTACACAGCGGGGCGCTTAAAACAAATGAAACATGAATGGCTTCAAAAATTGCGACCTGATCTCCAGTCTGCCCCTCATGACGACTCGCGCACCCCGGGGGGCGAAATGCCAGGCTGGCAGGGACCTTTAGTGAGGTCGCCACCCTGACCTCAGTCGTTACACGAGTAACACACGGCTCTCATCGGGTTCTCAGTGACCCACATTTGCTCTTCCTGTGAACAAATTCTCAACACAATATAAGATTTCTTTTCCTGATGACGATATGAATCTTGTGAGAAATGTGTCATTTCCATTAAACTTTTAACG
Source organism: Anarhichas minor (assembly GCF_050575085.1). Classification (NCBI taxonomy): domain Eukaryota; kingdom Metazoa; phylum Chordata; class Actinopteri; order Perciformes; family Anarhichadidae; genus Anarhichas; species Anarhichas minor. The sequence continues at coordinate 3,387,336 of NW_027466582.1, forward strand.
GCACCCTTGTAGTAGAAGTTCTTGAGTCTTCCATTAGTGTCCTTCTGTTCCCTCTTTAAACGTTTAAGCTTGTTGACTTTTACCCTTCCCTGGTTCAAGATCTGGACCAACTCCACGTTACCTCTTTAATTTGCTTCCTCTGTTCGAAAATGTCAAAAGCCACCCGAGGAGCCGGCTCCCTCGTCGACAAAAGCGATACTCTGAGACCAACGGCAAAGCGCGGTTTACCTGACAATCAGTACTCTGAAACTAGAGAGCTCATCATTTATTCACAGCCAGTGACTCACACACGCGAGAGAGCAAAGAGGCCGAGGCTCAGCTCACGTTGCTCTGACTGGTCCTTCTTTCAACGTCCTGAACTCTCACTTCCTTCTTTCAGAAGTGAAGTATTACTTTTGATACTCTTCTTCACGGTTGCAGCTGCGTATTGAAAAGGCGTTACTTCCGTTCTGATCTGGATATATTTTTTTTATTATTTCATCAGCATAGCAAAAAATAAAAAAAGGGAACAAAAAAAAATAAAAACAGAGCAGTGTCTATGAAGTATTAACAGAGATTTGATATGCGTCTGCAGGACCTTAACACGCAGATGATGATGTAAAGGAACGGAGAAGGGTTGCAGTCACTGAAGCACCTACATTGGAGATGGTTGGGAATTTTCGTAAACATTTGCTGAGGTCCAAAAGTCAGTCACAGAAAATCTAAATGTGCACAGCCAGCTAGTTCGTAACCACCCCCCCTCCCAAAGTGCAAACTCAGCAGTTGAGAACACCTTCTGCCGCAGTAACTGTCTGGATTCTGGGGCACCTGTAACCCGGGCCCCTCCTCAGGCAGCTGAAACTACAAATACTCAACAGTAATGGAAGCTCTGGGAGAAACAAAAGAGGCGGCAATAAGACTGGTGGTAACAGATTCAGACCCTGAAACAACAAAAACATATATCCATATCACAGTGTGTGTCTGTGTGTGTGAATATCCAGCGTCCACATAGCGTCTTTCACAACAAACCTCGACGGTAGACATGATGGATGTGACCACGGCACAGGAAATAAGTACGAACACATTTCCTCAACGATCCCAATACAATCAATTTAGAAACACATCCATAACACACAGTCGTTCAAATTACAGCGGCAGTTTGAGCCATGAAAGTGATGGTTTCTGGAGTTTCCCATCCTTTGGATATGCAGCTGGGTCATGAGAATACTGAATAAGAGCTAAGCGGGGGGCAAAACGTATACATGTGTGTCCCAAAAGACCCCTAAAAGAAATTATACAAAAAGGAGGCGAACGAAAGAGCTCAAAAGTAAGCGTAATGTATATTTAAACAGAACTGATTATACAGAATGTGAACCAAAGCAAACTACAAAAAAAAGAAAGACAGCCAAAAAAAATAAATTGTCTTTTGTTTAAATGAAATCTGGGGTTATAGTGAAGTCATCATCATCAAAAAGAAAAAGAAAAGAAAATATAATTGCTACTCTCTTTGATATACACTCAGCAGAGAGGTTGTGGTATTAATTGCTTCAGATTGCATTTTTTTTTTTTCATTCTCAGCTACTTATTTCTATTTTTTTTTTTTGCATCCAAGTGTCCAGGCTGGTGAGGGGAGAAACATTAAGATTTGTAATTTGAGGTAAGCCAGGTCAGGCCCTCGTATAGTCCATCCCCTGTTGTCGCACACGAGGGCTGAACGTACCAATTCCTATCCCTAATCCGGGTCAGGCCCAGCTTCTCCTGGATCTCGTGGGGCTTCATGGCATCTGGTAGGTCTTGTTTGTTGGCGAAGATCAGGATGATGGCGTCCCTCATCTCCCGGTCGTTGATGATTCGGTGGAGCTCCTGCTTCGCCTCGTCGATCCGGTCCCTGTCGGCGCAGTCCACCACGAAAATGAGGCCCTGGGTGCCCGTGTAGTAATGTCTCCAAAGGGGCCTGATCTTATCCTGCCCCCCAACATCCCACACATTGAACTTCACATTCTTATAGGTGACGGTCTCCACGTTGAAGCCAACGGTGGGGATGGTGGTGACCGACTGTCCCAGTTTCAGCTTGTACAGGACGGTGGTTTTACCAGCAGCATCAAGTCCAAGCATCAATATTCTCATCTCCTTGTTGCCAAAGATCTTTGAGATCATTTTGCCCATCTTGTTTGCTGTGCATAAATACTTTGTAAGTAAAAAAAAAAAAAAAACAAGACTTCTCTTATGAGGAAAAAAAATACAAAGTTACAGTTTCAGTGTGTGTGAGAAAGTCCTCCACGTGACCAGCGGTGGGGCTGACACGAGTGTCAATACTCAAAAGGCGGTGACTTCTCAAGTTGGTACCGTTGGATAACGGACCACTACAATTAGCTGGACTATGATGATCTGACCTGAGCGGGTGACTTCGAGCACTCGATGGGAGCAGTGTGCGCGTGTCCTCGTAGTATTGGGTGGGGATATATTTTCATGATCCACTGCCCTCCGATGTAGGAAGAAAATATTACATCCCCCTTGTTTCAAACGCAGACCTCCTTCAAAATCCACATTTCAAGTCAAAAAAAATCCACTTACTCTCAGTCCAGCTGGACTTGAAACAGAGTAGATTTTTTTTCTTCTTCTACTAAAAAAAAAACCACTGTATCAAATCAGGCCCTGTCCAAGCCCGAGGTTCCCACTTCCTCCTTGTCTGCCGGCTGTCCACACTTGCCCTTTAGCCGATCCCAGTCGGTGGATTTCAAAAGCACGGTGGTGGGTTTTCTTGTAATCAAAACACACCCAAATACAAGCTCCCTGGTCCGTCTCTGCACCGGGACATCCAGAGGAAGAGCGTGTTCAAAAAAGGTAATTGATTCATCCGACTTTCTTCCGTCTACCCCCTGTGACACAAGAGCGGGTTCAGAAGAAGGGAGGGGTGTTAGTAGCGCACAGAGGACAACTTTGGATCCGAAAAAAATGTTCTCTCTGCGGACGGAAAGGCTGCAGAAAAACAAAGAATACATACCTAGGTCTGCGGCAATCATCCCCCAGTCCCCCGGCCGTTTCTCCCCTCTCTTGCCGCTCTCTGTCTCTCTCTTCCTCCCTTTCTCTCTCTTCCCCAGCCGTTCAGTCACGGCGGTGGCGGGTGCTGTGTTACCGGAAAAGGTGCGGACCCAGATCAGCAGCCACTTCCTCTACGCTGCTCTCACACACACACTGCTGCTGCGTTCAGGGGCTCCTCATGAGCTCCGAAATCTGAAGACGCAAAAAACACATCCTACAATAAGCTGCTCATACACTGCTTTTATACCGTTATTGTTTATCTATTTTATTTTTTTTAATTATAATATCATTGTGATTATAGTAGGCTGTATCAAATATATTAATAATCACGTTTCTTAATTAGCTTATTACTATATTATTTCAACGTTTTTTATTTATTTATTTGATAGGTAACTGCTGTTTTGATTACACACAGATGCAATGCTTGTATGTTGGTTTTGAAGTTATGGCGCTGGTCAATTAGAAAATACTTAAAAAACGCGTGGTTATTTCACATTTGAGATTTCTTTATTTCTTTAATTTCCGATGATCTTCTCACTAGTTTAAAAAAAACATTATTTAGAAAAAAAAGGTGATGCCACGTTCTGTGCAAAATCAGGATTTAGCAATATTTTAATTGAAATCTGATGACGCTTTGTGGGTTGTTTAGTTACAAGTCAAACACCATCCAAACAGTCCTGGTGAAGTGGATTAGCTGATATTTTGAGTTCTGAATCATTAACATTAAATGTTATAAATAAGATTCCAGTTCCAGTGGTTTTGATATCAAGTTGAAGCACTGTTGCACTGCCCCTTCTGGTTGAAAGTTTCAAGTCTGTTGCACCTTTGACCACACCCTGCAGGGGTGTCATTCAGTACAAAGCCTGGAGTACACTTCTACATTTATTTTACCTTTATTTAACCAGGGCGACCTGGCCGAAAAGGCAACAACAGGAGGAGTTACACCACAGCGTAAACAAAATAAATATATAGCTGCAGTTGCTTTGTGAGGCTCTAAAGTGTGCCACCTAAAAATGAAACTCACATAACATCAGCAGTAATACTGACAGTATTGTTGTCTTATAATCAAAGAATCTGAAATAATTATTATTTGGTATTTTTTTACCTTAATAATTCCCCATTTAAATATCATTAATATAGATATGTGTCATACATTTATCATTTACAATAATTAAACACAGTAAACATCTAAAGTCAAGGGTGGGCACTTCAAATTCAAGATTTACGACTGCACATAAAAGCACCATACGCCATTTCGCATGCGCGCTTCACAGCCACTGAACTGCAGACCGGTCCAGTAACTGTAGCGTTGACGCCATTTGAGCGTTCATTATGAATTAAATCGCCTCTAATTTTGCGTCTGGCACAATATTTAGATATAGAGCTGTACACATGAAACGGATGTCAGGATTTAGTGGGCCTAGTCATCTCAGAAGGGGGGTTTACAGCCGGGTCTTTCCGACATGATCATTCATTCAAAACCGGTTCCAGCGTGATTACGTGGAGGTTGTGAGTCCATGGCTGTGAGCAAAAAGGCAAAGGGGGAACTACAGTGTGACAGACTGCAGCAAGCAGCCTATTATATGAGACCTGCTTATTTAAACTGACTCAAAACACAATTAACAGAAGATAGCCTTACTAAACAACCGTACGTCGCATAGAGGTGGGATACGTTTATGGGAGCAATAACAAAATCCATAAAATGCTGATTTTTATTAAGATGATAAATCATGATAAAGAGGAAACTTGTGTTGTAGAGCATCAGCAGAGAGAAGATTAATTTGGTTTGAGTAAAGAAAAATATGCTGCCCATCACCTCTTTAAAAACTATAATCATTTAATTTCAGTGTAATTATAACCACGTGGAAGATGTTAAATTCGGCGTGCTGTCCTGTGCAGGTTTATGTAGGCAAGTCTTTATAAATGAGCCACCCACAGTCTACTAATCCCTCTCAACCATTGACTATAGTTTTTGTTGCTAAATGGATTAATGTGTCTGGAAATAAAGTTGAATAATAATAATATGTCATTCTCACAAAGAGTATCAAAATAGTTCCGCCATAGTAAAGGCTAAATTATTCAACCTCTCGTATTCCATGGGTAACCCGTAACCACGTTTATTTCCCTATTTTTTGTTCATTAATAATCTTGTGAAGCATATTTGAAAACGTTTATTTCAAACGTCGTCACCACACACATGTGGGCGGGGCGCTACGCCGCGCATGCGCACACCCTCTCTAGGTTCTTCCTCTTAAGATAAGTATGGTGGGCGAAGCGCGCCTGTCCATTTTTAGGTTAAATTAAGTGACTTCTAAAGCTGCACACAAGTTTATAAGGTTGACCAAAATTTCATGGAAGACACAGGTAAGATCCTAAAACGTATCTTGACTACTATCGTGGTAACTTAGAAGCCAGCTAACGCTAGCTGCTAGTGCTAACGTTAGCTACGGAAATTGTCCAACGTTAGCATGCTAGCTAACGTGGAGAAGCCGTTGGGTGCCGACTAATATCTGGAGACGGAGGCAAATACGTAGCACGTTGTAGTTGATCTAGTTAGCTTAAGGTGAAACGAAATTGTGAAGCAATCGGTGCATTGTTGGGTACACTTTGCTAATACCAAATCATGTGGCACAGGTACGATGGAATTAGTAACGTTAGTTAACATTAACTTCACTAAATTACCGTAATCCGAGTTCACGTGCAACGTCAAAACCTGTGGTCGCTCGAGTGCTGTGATGCTTCTCAGGAAATAGACGGCAGTCAGGGCCCAACTTCTGATTGAACTTTGACTGTGCAAACATGGCCTCAAACAGCAACCACGGCTAAAGCTAGCATTAGCTTTTGACGGGACACGCAACATTAACGTCACGGGGTTAACGTGACATTATTTTTAGTGGTGCTGGCTAACGTTAGGGTCTCTTTAATGTTTGAACAAGGAAGTATCGTGTAGCAACAGCTGCGGCTTCTACGGGGCTGACCTTATTTTGGTGTAAAGCTAGTTAACATAGTAAGCATAACTTAAATCTGACGATACTTTTTAATTAACTAGATTCATTTTATAAAATGTAACACATATTGAAACTAACTCCCCCACGCCCACTGTGGTTTCCATGCAATTAATTATCAAAATAGTTGATATTTTAGTTGTTAATTGACTAATGTTGCAGCTCTAGTAATAATCCATCCTGCTTTTCAACAGAACTGCAACTTTCAGACGACCCCATCACTGGAATGCTGGACACTGAGTCCCCTGCCATGGAGAGCAACGGGGATGCCTTTCTTCCTGACCTGCCTGTTATAGGCCAAACTGCCGACTGGTCCCCTGACCAGGTTACTCCAGAACCACTCACCAATATTTTGCCAGAGGACTCGGACGCGTCCCAGGATGCGTCCCAGATGCAACAGCAGTCACCAGACCAGCAGATGAATTCCCCAGAGCTGGGATCTGTGGAGAAGGCTGTGGAACAGTTTCAGATTGCCAGTGCTCAGCTCTTCCAAGTTGAGCAGCCACCACCTCCACCTCAGCCTGCAGAAATGGAAGAACAGCCAGAACAGCCAGCAGAACACAAACCAGAGTCTGGAGAATCTGAGCAAGACGGCCAGGAGATGACCGTAGAGCCAGAACCTGTGGTTCAGGATAGCAGTCAAGGTAATCAAAATAGTTGATATAGTTGTTGGCAAAATTGGTCCCCTTACATAACAACAATAGATCTATAACTTAAGTGAAAACGTGTTACGTTTTAGGATGGTTCATCATCACCAATGCACTTTTTTGTAAAATCTTAACTACAATGCAAGCCGACTAACGAAAAAAATTTACTACCAACGCCTTGCTTGCTCCTCTACGAGGTGAACCGTCGTGATTTCTTGTTACCTTCTCCAGATGGGACTGAGGCCCCGCCGGTGACAGAGGATGGCATGGAGCTGGAAGAACCACTCAAAGAGACAACGGAAGAATCAACTGTTCCTGAGCCAGAGCTGCCAAGTGAGTTTGAAAAACTCTTCAAAGGATGCGAGGACAACCCAGAAGACTTCAATGGCTGGGTCTACTTGCTGCAGTTTGTGGAGCAAGAGGTAAGAGAAGACATGCAGGTTATTCAGATATGTTTGCATATTCCCAAGATTGAACAGTAGGATTAGTATACTAAATGGGAAATAATAAATATTATTTTTTTTTGCCTCTCTCCCTTGCAGAATGCCCTTCCAGCTGTGAGAAGTGCATTTGATGCATTCTTCCTACGTTATCCCTACTGCTATGGCTACTGGAAGAAGTATGCTGATATTGAGAAAAAGCACGAGAATATACAGATTGCAGAAGAGGTAAATATAAATATTGTATGGACACGCATGTGTTCTTTTCTTCTTTTCTATAGTTTAGTCTTTGGTGAAGCTACATGACTCAAGACCATGTAGCAAACAGCAACTGTTATTAATCAGGCATGAAACCAGAGGGCTAATGAGAGCGACTTCAATGAATACAGTAAAGAGTCCAGCCATTGACGGGCTTGTTTGGTCTCTCTCAAGGTATACAGAAGAGGCTTGCAGGCCATCCCTCTCAGTGTGGATCTGTGGCTGCATTACCTGACCTACATCAAAGAGAACTCAGACCTGAGTGACCCAGAGACCGAGGGACGCATTAGAGCGTAAGTAAAGGACTCTTACTTAATAGATTGTTTTTTTCCTCCTTGTTATGTGACGCTTGCTTATATGACAGCGGAAACGTCCTACATTTAAAGATATTAAGTCTTAATGTCCATATTTTTCTTTAAATGATTTTTAAACGGATATTAGAGGAGACAACACAAAGTTGCACAAGATTCACAATCTTTCCTGTTATGTTCTCCTTTCAGTGCCTATGAACATGCAGTGCTTGCAGCAGGCACAGACTTTCGCTCAGACCGTCTGTGGGAGTCCTTCATCAACTGGGAGACGGAGCAGGAGAAACTGGCTAACGTCACCGCCATCTATGACCGCGTCTTGTGCATCCCAACCCAGCTGTATTCCCAGCACTTCCAGAGGTAGAGGAAAGACTGTATAAAACTCTGGTTGCAGCAATGTTGTCCTTTTCTATCCTGTCCTTATAGTCCAGAGACGCATGTCCTCTGTAGTTAGAAAGGGATCTACTTTTATGTACAGTCCTCTTAGTTTTGCATCTACATGTAAAACTATTTAAACCGGTCTTTGAGTTGAATCTTATATTCCTTTTTTAAATCTTTGCAGGTTCAAAGATCACGTGCAGGACAACAACCCCAAACACTACTTGTCAGAAGAGGAGTTTGTTCAGCTGAGGCTCGAGCTCTCTAAAGCCAGCCTGTTGGCGATGATTGGCGAGGTTGAGGAGACGCCTATTGCTCAGGAGGAGTTGCCACCTGGTACAGATGATCTTGTGGATCCTGCAAAGGTGAACATCCACTTGCCTCCTGCAAGGGAGACACATTTACCAAAGCACTGTTTGCAGGGTTTAGCAGGAGCTTGCCTGTTCTCCATGAGATGGAAAGCTTTGTTCAGGTGTGAAGAGGTGTCTTTATGTCAGCAGCCAAGCCATTGAATGTCCTGGGTGGATTCAAGTTGGCATCCAGTCAGGGAATCGCCCTAAAACTAACAGGATCAACTGAGGCCCGGCCCCTGCACCCAGTGACTGATATGCAGGGTGCATACATTCCTCCCCCCCTCCCCAGGCTTCTTGTCTGTGGCAAGCTCATGGTGATGTAAATCCTTGGCTGCAGGACTAGCAGTTTCTACATCAAGTGGAGAATGTGGTCTGTGAAGAATACATGTGGGTGTTGACCATGTGTTTTTTGTGTGTCTTTATGTAGAGAGTGACCGAGATCGAGAATATGCGCCACAAGGTGATCGAGGTTCGGCAGGAGGTGTTCAACCACAACGAACATGAAGTCAGCAAGCGCTGGACCTTTGAAGAAGGGGTACGCGTCTCGTTTTCTCCGCCACGATGTTAATGGTTGAAAATCATTTATTTTTATTTTTCGACAATGTCAAACATTTATTTATTATTTATTTTTTAGATTAAAAGACCATACTTCCACGTCAAAGCCTTAGAGAAGACCCAGCTGAACAACTGGAAGGAGTACCTGGACTTTGAAATTGAGAATGGGATCCCTGAGCGCGTGGTTGTTCTTTTTGAACGATGCCTCATCGCTTGTGCACTCTACGAGGACTTCTGGACCAAGGTAATGTGGCCTTCAACCTCTCTCTCACTCCCGCTACCTCCCTGCACTTCCCCACCAACGATGATATCACATCGACACAGTAAATCGTCCTGCACTCTCTTTGCGTGTAACGTTGATATTTGACTGTATCTGTTGTATTAGGGGATGGCCAGCTTGCCACACAAGATTTGACTGCAGCATTTGCCAACTACTACGTTGCATCTTCTTCGTCTCCCACTACCTTACAGAAACTTATCTAATTGGTTCCATGAAGGTGCTGATGGGTTTACACAGAAAATTTCTAAAAACGATCTTGTCAATGAAGAAATTCAGTTTCTGTTAACTGAAAATTTAGGTTTAAAATGTGTTGTCTTTTTTGCCTTTCTCCTCTGTTCTTCTCCTCTCTTCTTTTTCTCCTACATCTCTTCCAACTCGCTCTCTGTTTTTCACTCTGAAGTATGCAAAATATCTAGAGGGCTACAGCATTGATGGTGTGAGACATGTCTACAAGAAGGCGTCTACCATCCATATGCCCAAGAAACCTGCCATCCATCTGCTGTGGGCTGCTTTTGAGGAGCAGCAAGGTGAGCGTTCCTCTTTAAAACCAGCATGCAACTTGAACTCAGTCGAATTACCAAGGAGATTTTGATGGGACGTCTCTAACGGACTAATATAATTTCTTATGTTATGCCATGCTGACAGTATTGTGCTTCTTTTCTTTGCCCAGGTAATGTAGAGGAGGCTCGTAGCGTCCTGAAGTCCCTGGAGGAAGCGGTCCCGGGTCTGGCCATGGTGCGCCTTCGGAGGGTCAGTCTTGAGCGCCGCCACGGTAACTTGGAGGAGGCGGAGGCCCTGTTGAGGGAGGCCATGGAGTCCGCGAAGAATGTCACCGAGACATCGTTCTATGCTGTGAAGCTGGCCAGGCAGATGATGAAGGTGCAGAGAAGTCTGAGCAAGGCCAGGAAAGTGCTGCTGGATGCCATCGAGAAAGACCAGGTGAAAAGCCATGCTTATTAAAGGTTCTATTTATTCATTTTCACACTCTTGGGTGACGTAGCCCTCTTTAGATGCCAGTAAAATGTTCAACAGTGTCTACAGACCAACACTAACAACATCATTCAATCACTTCTTCTCTGAACTGCTGCAGGAACTAGACGTCCTCACATCAGTGAACACGTTGTCTTCCCTAAACGGGACATCTGATTGGTTAACACTTGTCGGTGTTGCATTTGTGTGACTTGCATGTATAGTTTATATTTATGTCTACCGGATTACAGTTATTGTGATTTGTATAACTTTCCACAATGGCTGTTTTACACACTAATATTTTTGTGTCTTTACAGACTAGTCCAAAGCTCTTTCTTAACCTGCTCGAGCTGGAGTACAGCGGGGATGTGCTGCAGAACGAGGCTGAGATCTTGGCTTGTTTCGACCGAGCCCTGAAGAGCCAGATGCCCCTTGAGTCCCGCCTCGTCTTCTGCCAGCGCAAGGTTGAGTTCCTCGAGGACTTTGGCAGCGACATCAATGTGTGAGTTTTATTGTTACTTCTAGAGACGATGTGCTTTTATTCCTTTTATCATGTTTGACATTGAGTCATTTTTTTATTTATTTTACATCTTTTCAGGCTTGTGGCCGCATATGAGGAACACCAGAAGCTACAGAAAGAAAGCGAACCCTCAAAGAGGAAGGCCGAGAACGGGTATGACAGGTGGATAATGGAACAGGGCTCGGGTCACATCAACACATTGTTATTTTCACTTGTTCAGTTCCTTTTCTCAGAACAGGCCAAATGCTCGGCCTGTGGTGTTGCTGCTTGCAGCTTTCTCAACACTCATACATTTCACACTTTGCATCTTTGTCACCTTTTTCACCCCTGATGAGTTTGTACGCCAGACTTCTAAAAAAGCTTTTGAGTTGCAGTCTTTTTCTACCACTGCCAATACCAACATTCCCAGTTAGAGGGTGAAAAGTAAAGGGACTGTTTGCCTTACTTCAATAAAACCACACCTTTGGCTGGTGAGAACATTATAAGTTGGTAGTATCAAGTCCATATACTCTGAGGAAATACAGCCCAGACATCTGTGATATACACTCTGGTTCGATCCTCCTTCCAGTGGGCTCTCTGCTCGGGTTGACTCGGTCACTGAAGAAGGTTCCAGTTGTAATGTTTTATCAATCATTTGTGTAGCCTCAGTACATCCAGCATCCATGTGACATTAACAGGCTTTGTCCAGCATGCGGCAGCAAGAGGACATGCTGGACTCGGTCCACCGAGGCCTGAAGCCCCGCCCCTCTTCTGCACAGTGCGCTGTGTGCAAAGTTTAATATTATTTATCGTGTCTCGTGTCCAAATTGTCCCATATTCGAGGCATGTCTGTATGTGTTCTGTCGTTGGTCATTAAATCACAGTGAATGGCACTAATCATCTTTTATTTCTTGGTGAACTATTTAAAAAGGGGTTTTATTAACTTGAAACTGTTCGTCTCCAGCTCTCAGGAGCCTGATTCCAAGAGACAGCGTGTGGAGGACGGTTCCTCGGGTGATGTCAACGCAGCGACCGACGCTCAGGCAAACAACTCTGCATACAACAACTGGTACCAGGTGTGTTTCTTATCTGAGCAGTTGATGGCACTGAAAAAAGGTTTCTCTACATTTAGTTTGTGTCTAACCAGTCATGTATGGCCATTTACAGTTATTATATTTATTTTGAGCAGACAAAAGTACACTAGTTGGACTCATGTTTTGTTTGCCTGTTGAAGATGGCAGTGATCGTGGTCAATTTATCTTTTTTTGTTCTCTTTCCCTTTTCAGCAGCAGTACGGCGGTTGGGGACAAAACTCCTGGGGACAGTACAACCAATATGCCCAGTATAACCAGTACTACCCCCCTCCCCCTACATGATGGACTAAATCCTGACATTTAAGATGGAGACTCGGAGGAAAGCGTCCTTTCTGCCCTGACTACACGTCTAAACAGGGCTACTTAACATGGTGACATGGAGCTTTCAAACCAACCACTGAAGCTGATTTGTTCCTTCTTTCTGCTTTAAAGTGTGCTTCTAATTAGTTACACTGTGTAGCCAATTGGTTGGAATACAACACACAGGCCTCTGTGACAGTCATCTTGATCAGTCATGTTTAATAAAAGAAAACAAACGCATTGATTGCTACATTCATCTCCAACACTGGTTGCTTTTTTGGTTCTTCAATGCATGTTATTTGTGATGGAAGGCAGATCTATTTTTTCTTGTGTGATTAAAGCTTTTTAATTCTTAGATTGGATGACTTAGTTTGGTCTCTTTCTTTGTTTTAAGATTTAAACTGGTAAAGGAGATATTCATTGATGTACTTCTGAGTCGTGTACACCCCCCAAAAACTGAAAGATTTTTAATATGTCATGGTAATGTTTCCATAAAGAAAATGAAGAGTTCCTCCTTTTTTATTTTGTCTTGATTTCATAATAAAGAGATTGATATCCTGAAGTGTCTCTTGTTCGGTTCCTTAATGACTCAAATATAATTTATGTAGATCAAAGTTATTTACAGTCATAATGCAATAACTTCATATATTTCAAGAATATCTTTTTTTTATCCTATAAACCTAATGGTTGATGTGACATATTTCACCTGCGTTGAAAAGTGACTGTAAAAAGTAAGGCGCTGACAGCTTATTTTTCTACTTATGAGCCACGTGAAGGAACTAATCCATAGTTTAAAACAACTATCTAAACCCAACTGCTCATAATGACCTCGTTTGGCATACTATTAAATGATTGTGTCCTAACCTTATGGATTAAGGAGCTGTGATGTTTTAATGCATAAAAACAACGTAAAAGACAATAATTGATACTTAAGTAATTGAAGCGGCTCCAAAACGTGGAGGGCGTGGCCACTACTTCCGACTTGGTTTACGTAAAATCCACACATGCGCAGTATCGACCCTTAAGCAGCCCTTTCTATGCCTAGCGTTGAACGACTAGCATCAAACGAGGTAAGGCCTGTGCAATTTAAGTGAAAAACGCTAGTATTGTGAAACACAGGTATGTTTTGGGTGCGTGAATGTAGCTCCTATATAAACATTAATCTTACATTGTACTTTATTTGAACAATGTAACCCACATTTCATGTGTTTTTAAGCGACTTTATGAAGCGCGTGCCCCATGCGGCTAGTGAAGCTAACATAGCATTAGCAAGCTAACGAGAGAGACATGTCTATTCCAGCTCCCGGCATGTTGATTTCTACTGTTATTTTGTACTACCTGCCCGTTTTGTGACAGGATATACTTTCTTAATGTATTCTCACGTTATAGTTCGTTAGTGGCGGGCTCGGTGGCCAATGTTTGCCGTTCACAAATAACGCTAACGCCATAAGCTGATTTCCGCAGTATAGCAACACTGATGATGACCAACGTCTCTTTTCTTTTTCTTCCAGCATCAAGATGCAGCTCTTCTTGCGTGCCCAGAACACTCACACCCTTGAGGTGACCGGACAGGAGACTGTTGGACAAATCAAGGTAATATGACTACAAGCTGGAGAGAACCTGAGATTTATTTTTGATAAACAAGCGCAGAAAACAACTAAAAACTGTTGCTGCTTACTTTCCAGCTTCATTTTGAATTTAGTATTAGTGTTGAGTAGAAACGGAATGCTTAACAACTTTGAATAGAGTTGGAAAGTCACCAAGTACATTTATTATTCAAGTACTGTGCTTAAGTGAACTACAATTTTGATGTACGTAGTTACTTGTTTTTATAGATTAAAAGCGATGAGTCCATTAATGCATCAATGATCGTAATCAAACGGTATAATGTGCATTATTCTGTACTGGGCCATTCTGCATGATGAATACTTTTAGTAGCTTACATTAAATACATGTTTTGCAAATACGCAATTGTATTTCATATTATATACCATAACGTGTAAGTTGTTTTCTTAACCTTCCTTCTCTTTTTTTCCCGCTGTAAGTCACACAGCGAAGACCATCAAAACCCCTCTACACACACACACTCTTTGGTTATGATGATTAAACGTTTATTCTTCGCTTTGTCTCTCAGGCCCATGTCCAGGGTCTGGAGGGTCTCCTGGTTGAGGATCAGGTCCTGTTGCTCGCTGGATGCCCACTAGAGGATGAGGCCTCCCTTGCATCCTGTGGTGTCTCAGATCTCTGCACCCTGGAGGTAGCTGGCAGGCTGCTGGGAGGTTAGTACACAAATCTGCATGTATAGAAAAGCCAGTGTTTCCTGTTTATCACGTACATTTCAATTGTGAAAGAGCATTTGACAAATGTAGTTTTATCTGGCAATACTGCTGTTTGTATAAGACCAGTTATGTTAAACTAAACAAGCACCACTGTGGCACAAGCCATGATATTTAAGATAATCATGGATGGATGAGCACACAAATGGCCCCCATTTTAATGCTGTGAACAATGGCAGAAGTTTTAGTTTGTCTGGGAAATATCACAATTAACAATTCCCTTCTTCCCTCAAGGTAAGGTTCACGGCTCTCTGGCCCGTGCCGGAAAAGTGAGGGGACAGACTCCCAAGGTACGGTTTTATGATTTGTTACAGAATAATAAAATAAAAACAATCTCACTTTTACACAAGTTAGTTGTGTATTTATGAAATGGCTTTTACATTCTTCTGTTTTGGATGAGCTAGTCTTTAAGAAGCATACATTATGATGTGAGAGAAATAACAGTTGCCTCTTCCTGTCATGTTGTCCAGGTGGAAAAGCAGGAGAAGAAGAAAAAGAAGACTGGCCGCGCCAAGCGTCGCATCCAGTACAACAGGCGCTTTGTGAACGTGGTGCCCACCTTCGGAAAGAAGAAGGGACCCAACGCCAACTCCTAAGTGCCCCAATGCCCTGAAGGAGAAACATGATCACCACCCATCTGTTTTTACCAGGTTCAATGTTATCCTGCTGTACAGAATAAAAATTTGGCTTGGACAAAATAGAACAGATTTTGTGGTTTATCTTGCAATTAAAGTGGTGTTCTTACAGGTAGGCTGTATACAGTGGAGTACAGTAGGCTCTGAAGAGAGCTGTTTTAACATCATCTGCACACATATGAAATTTACGTGCCAGCATATTAGCTTGAGCATACAATTTGCAACACTGCTGCTGCACGTCATCATCATCACTAAGGTCATTCCTGATGTGACCCAAATATTTCATTTTATGCATCGTTCAGCTCTTGGCCTCCCATAAAAAACGAGGGAAAATGTAGATTTTAATCCTCCTTGGTTTTAGCAATCATAACTCTTTAGAGTTGAATTTGATGTCATACTGCACGCCATACTGTGAGCAGACTGCGCAACTGCTGTAAACCAGCGCTATAAGGAGCCAGGACCACTAAGTCATCAGCGTACATCAGATGGTTAAGAAGACTTTCCCCCACCATACATCCTGTCTTACACTTAACTTTTTAGAAAGATCATCCATATATAGATTAAAAAGAGCAGGTGACAGTATTCCACCTTGTCGGACGCCATTGGTCACTAGGAAGGGTGCAGATACACTCTTACCCGATCTAGCTCGCATGGTTTGATGTGAATACCAAAAGTGCAAATTAATCAAATACCAGTCACAAGTTATGGTATCCCTTGGAAATGGCAGATGCGTTACGGTTTTCATATTTGCCTCAGATTGATAATCGGTAATGATCTCCATAGGTTAATATATCAGACCAGAAAACAAGTCTGAACTTAATGTGCAGTTCTGCCCTCGTATCTAAATTGGCATCTGCTGTAAACATTTGAACTAGTGAAAGTAAATCTGAAACCAGTGAAGATGAATGTAGTTTTATACCAAACCAGAGAAACTGCTAAATCTAGTGTTCCTCTACCAGTGACTCACATGGAGTTAAGCTGCACAATTTTCACAACCAAACTAAAGTTTTAAAATTGGTCACTATAGATCAAATGAAAACCATAAATGAAACTGCTGCATACATTTATTCTCTGAAACAGGTTTTATTAATCATTTACATTGTATATGCAAAAGAAAATGCAGAGAATAAGGTTTCAGGGTGTCTCATATGTACATTATTGACAAGCCATCACATTTTGGCCAGAACCTAAAACGCTGTAATAACTGCCCGTTTCTTTTAAACGTGGTGAATGAGACAAAGTAGAACCAGAACGTTACAATAAAAAAAAATGCCATTCTAACGTCAATCTTTACAGCAAGGCAATTCAACATTTTCTTGTCCTGTCGTAAACTGCGGTGCATGCTGGTCAGCGGTGATCAGTTAATCCACAGCCACCAGCTCAACCTCGAAGATCAGCTTTGCATTGGGGGGGATTCTGGTAGAGTTGAGGTTAAGGAATAGACAGCAGTCAATGCAAAATTAGAAAAGTTTTCATCCAAACAAAATAACTGCAGTACAGGAAACAATAGTTTGCTGACACTCCCAAAAGGAGGCTCGCCCCCAAAAACACTTACAGCCGCACAACACCGGAAAAACCTGATCACAGGTGTAGGAGGGGCAATTAAACTAAAATGAACTACGCATCACCTTATTGTTTAAAACATATATTTACACAGTGAAGCATAAAACCAGCCAGAGAAAAGGATACTTTGAGTCGGGGAGACCCTTCCTCCCGTAGGCCCACTCTGGTTCAATCTCCACCCGAGCTGTTTCACCCTTGCTCATCGTCAGAATGGCCTCATCCCACTGTGAAAGTAAAGGGTTACTGATGACTACATGCAGTGGAGAAGAAGTGTCATACTCGAAGACTTAAAAATAAATTTGGATGCAGAGCAAAACGTAACTACTCACCCCTCTGATGACTCTGCCCAGGCCGGCTTTAAAGGTCAGGGGTTTGGTTTGCTTCTTCTTTCTTGCCGCTGCAGAGAGAAACTGGGTTAAACCTGAAGACAGAACCTTTATAGGATATTAATTTAATCTAGAACAGGTCCGATTGACAATATTTTGGGTGTAGGTCTGTCATACTTGTGGGAATATTGGTGTCGAAGACGGTTCCATCCTCCAAGGACCCGGTGTACCAGCAGCTCACATTGTCGCCTTTCTTTGGAAAGTTGCTCTTGTCCCCTTTCTTCAGCACCGACTTGAAGTACTTGGGCGGACCCTAAGAGAAGTAGTTATATGTAAGTATACGTGCAGAGCAAAACTGACAAAAATCAACATCCTGTCAACAACAATCCCCGTAAAACTCAACGTCTTGGACCAGTACCTCGTCCACAACCTCTGTGGCTTCTTTGGGCTTCTCTTCAATTTTCACAGCTCTGACCTGCTCCGTCACTTCCTCGACTGGTTCTGATCCTTTAAACCTCTGCAGATGAAACACACACACACACACACACACACACACGTATTCATTGTTGAATGAGTTCACTGCAATCTGTGTGGTTGATGCAAATTATCATTAATATCACACTTACTTTGCCCTCAAAGAGCTGATTGTAGGCAATTATCAGTTGTTCTTTCTTTGCCGTTTTGGCAACACTTTTTATGTTTCCCAGCAGCTTGTGCTCGTTGAGGAACTGGAAGAGAAAATGCAATAAAAAGGGAGAAAGTTAGCAGATGGTAACAGTCACTGTTTTTAACATCATCCGCGTGCTGCTCCGACTCAAATTAATTACAAAAATCATGTTCAACAGTAAACGCGACCGTTCTGCTCCAGACGTCATGAATTAATTATATGATGAGATGCGCAGGACTGTTCGGTAGAAATATGACCGCATTGTTGTACTATCTTCCCTCCACGATGCTAAAACAGCCGTCCTGATGTGGCTACGCTTAGCTAACCACGCAGCATGCCGCAGCTCCAGTGAGCGGTAATATTTAAATCTGCAGATATTCAACCTCGAATCACAACCGAATTAAAAAGATAAACATACCGAGTGTGCTCCATTGTCCTGGATGAACTTTATAAGGTCTTTTTTGGGCAAATCATCACTTTTGAGCTGCTCATCGCTCCACTCCCGTGTTGGTTCATCCGCCATTTTGAGAGGCGAACTACTTAAATTTGTCCCTCCTGACGCATCATAAAACCGGAAAAAAAGTTTTTTGCTTTATTATGAACCTGACTGCAGTGGTATTTGTAATACAATGCAATTTGATTTACCTCATACTATCAGGTGATATTCTTCACTATTTAGTAAGACACACTAAAACCAACAGTGGAGAGCTCATTACGGGACAAATGAACGCTTAATCAGTCAAGTATTAAATGCATAAGATATGCAGACAGTAGAAAACGTAACTGTAAAAGAGCACGTAGCCCTTAGAATGAAGGATTTAAATCAGTATTTGAGCAACATACGTCTCTCCACAGCCTGTGTGTCTGCCACCTAGTGGACAGTTAAATAAATACACAAATACACGTTTCAATGAACTGAGAAAAAGAGGGAAATAAATGGTCATATTTTACAAAACCTTACAATTGTTTTAAACTACCAATGATGAGTTACAAAGAATCAAGCTCTTTCCTAGCATTTTGAATTACATTTCTATCAAATCCAAATGAAAAATCAGAAATGAAATAGTTCCTTACTAAAAAGTTTAACAATGTTTCTGTCTTTTATTACTGGAGGTTAACCCTCTGAACTTTATTCAATGGGGCCTCTTTTTCACTGCAATATACAAGTCCCGCATCTCTCAAATCATAAAAAAGCATGAGTTGAATTGCTTTGATAGTTTGTTTTACAAAAAATGGGAAATAATGTATTCTACAAATCCAACATTGTTCCTAGTGCCCACAAGTGTTCCCAATAGTGGAACAAAATCGAGGCTCCATGTCCTGTACATATTTAACTTTTTACATTTTTACAACTTCTAGTTATAACCTCCCTTGTCCGCTCCTCTCTGCTCTGTGTTCAGCAGCCTGCACAGTAAACATATTCTTCTCCCTTAAGGAACTCTCTGGTCGAGCACCCCTGTGCTATAGTATGACTTTTTTCACGTACTATATACTATGACTATTATAAGACTTTTTTCGTCATACTGCAGTATCACTTTATTTGACATACTATACTATTACTCTTTTCGACCAATTATTTTTTTTCGACTATCATTTTTTCACAACATTTTTTTGACATACATACTATGAATTTATCGACAAACTATACGATGACTATTTTAAGACTTTTCGACCTACTGTAGTTAGTATCACTATATTTGACATGCTATACTATGGCTTTTTTCGACATAGTATACTTTAACTTTTTTACGATTTGTTTTACATTCTAGTCTGTGACTTTTTTCGACATAGTATACTATGACTTTTTTTGTACTTTTAAAGTTAAAGTACCATTTCACATAAGTACTCTCTTGCTGTATTTTGTCTTGGTACAAAATCCCTTAAAACATCGTATAGGTGTTACTTACAGACTTGCTGTATGCTTCCCAACAATACATATTATAGCCAATGCTTATGCTCATGGTAATGTTGATCCTAAGGAAAAAAAGAAAGTACAGACGGGTTACATAAAGCAGTTTTATCACTTATTTGTTTGCAGCCTTTCTCAGAGCCATCATGTCAGTCTCATCTTTGCATCAGCCTTTCAGTTTGCGCCTATACTGTTCGACTGAAGATCTTGCCTCTATTCACCAGTAACCTTTAAAAAACAGTGAGATGATGATTTGCGACCCCTGTACCTGTAGCACAGGCTCATGCAGAGTTCTTACCCTTGTCTTGACGGGGCAGCAGCAGTTACAGTGGGAGGAGGGCTATTTATTCCTTTAGAGGAAAACCTCTCATGGTCTCATCTCAACTCATCTCTTTTGATGCCTGTGAAAGATAGATAGTACCAACAGCACAAACTGTTGAAGTTAATTTAATTTAGAACAATTTAAATTATTTTACAACTCTGTACTTTATGAAACAAGAAAAAAAGGAATAAATGGGCCTCCACTGCCTTTTGATATAGAGACGTGATGTTTTCTTTATGTTGACTTCTTGCACACTTTTTTGTCATCACTCACTACAACAATTTAAAATCTCTCTATCTCTGTCTTTCTTTGATTCTTATGCCGGCAGCCTTATGTTTGCTTCCGCATTTTGGAGTGATGAGTGTGTCTGTCTTTGTTTACGAGTGTCTGGATGAAACTTGCGCCACAGGAAGTTTCAGGAGGAAAGACAAGGCGACTGAGGATCACGTCTGTTGCATCGTGTTGTGATGAAGTAGCCTATTTCTTAGGAATGCAAAGCGGTGGAGCTTAAACGAGCTCACACATATCAAGGCAGCAAGAAATCTAATTTGATGCAGCTCCTGAGAGCTCTTCACATCTACAGGTTACATAAACAAGCGGCACACATTCTCAAAGATGCGCCTCTCAGGACAGAAATTGCAAACAATGTAATCCTCACGTAAAAAAAAATGTCCTTAGTTACACTCAATTCAAGCACCTGCACAAACATCGGTCAGATGTTTGTGAGCAGCCTTTAATTCAGCGTTTTGTGGCTAACTCTCAGTCAAGGTATATAAGTAAGATACTATCAAATATAAAGCTTGATTTTGATCCCTAAAAGGCATTCTGAAAAGCAGATTTGGACGCGTCATGGAAAAACTGCGTATTTTTGGCACCAATAGAAAATAAGATACTGTATATTTGATGTAAAGTTGATACTGTCACGATTTAAGCCCAATATTGGCAGCTTTTTGGTAGGACATATTTATTCCTGAGGTTAATCCGGCGGTGAGCTGATGTTTACCTTCCATGATTACAGTTGAATATGTCATAGTGCTCCACCAAGGATCTAAATCTCTGTCTTTATGGGGCTATGAATTGGTTAGCTCTCTAATTTACCATTAAAGTCATATTATTTGACATATTGTCATCCTATACTGGATCAATTCAGTTTTTGTGCGCATGCCAAATAAGGATGAATACTGTCTGAAACACTGAGCAGACTTAATATTTCCTCTCAGGGAACAAAGATATGATCAGCTACGTCAAGAAGATATTGAAATGTCTTTGCTGCGAAGAGGAAAGTCTACTTCACCTCTAAACCTCCTCTAATAGTTACATGCTTAACTATGTGTACACATTTTCCATAACTCTACCTATTAACATATAACTTGACATCATGTACTTTATGTTTACAGATTTTTAGATCAGAAGGTATATTTAATGAGTTTGCTTGTAAGATTTGTAGCGTGGAATCCCCATATTAACAGGAATATATTGTGCTGACGATTCTATCTGATGATACATTATTTGTACTGCAGATAGATCACCGCAGTCACTACAGAAGTCCACTCTGATTGCAGTTACATCCTTTGACCTCAAGGGGGTAGTATGCACACATTGTTGATATGGGTGACGCACTGACAAAAGATTGATATTTTCAATATATGATGTTTACTATAAGGCTCGATAGGAGGGAAAATGGCAATGATTCACCCAGTTGAAGAGCACAACAATAGGAAATACCATAAACAGTGTAAATAAATAACAGGTGCATGGTGAGGGGAACAAAAGGTTTGCAATGATGCTACAGAGCCTACAAATCACTGTCTGGGTGGATGGTGGTACGTTAGTGTTTATGGTTAAAACACAAAGTATGCATCTGTTTTTATGTATGTGCAAAAAGGAAGAAAACAGTAGGAGTCGTTCCATGTTTGTAGCCATTCATTTGTCGGTTTCCTTTCAGAAATTCTGTCAAAGATAACTTAGATATACCTTGTAACTGCACCCATATGAAGCATCTTTTTGTGTCGCTGTCTGAACAACACATTTACTGTGGATGTACTGTGGCTAGATCTAGCATGAATTAGATCAATAAGCTTTTGTTATGTTGTTTATCAGTGAAACCATTGTAACTATAGGAGGAAATTCAACAAAGCTTTTCAAATCCATTCATTTGCAGGCCTTGAGTTTCCTCATAAACTCTCACATCTATTTACAACAAACACCCTGAGGGTTGATTTGATTAACTTTAAAAGTTTAAAGGACAGAGAGCAACAAGGGGAAAGTGGAAGAGGATCAGTTGATGGGTCATTTGTTTTATCAATAACTAACAAAACTGTGTTCAGGGAACAAACCAGAGAACTAACATTCCCCCTTCAATGCCAGTCAGCAGTAGACCTTGAAGATATCATCCACCCATACATTAGCCAAGCAGCCAGGGAGCAGCTCTTCTCCTGGAGCGTTTTTCCACATTTCCACTCCCCCCTCCTACTCACACCAGTGGAATTAAAGGCTTTCATAATAGAAATCATCCCTCGGTGGCCTTGGTCTACTGTGGATAATGTGTTTTCTGCTCAGAGTCTAATAAGACCCCCCTAAGCCATATGGCAAGCTGAGTTCACCTGCCTGTACACCGGGCTATGAGAACACGTCTTTAGCTTCATATGGAATATGATTCATATGCTGCTGTAGCTCACATTTCATGAGATGCAGGTAAAGCACCTCTGGGTTGCTCTGTCAGAGTAAATCATAGGTCAGCAGTTCCACCAACATCTGGCAGCGAGAAAGTTGAAACTGTTACCTCGTTGCATGAAACATCCACTAATAATAATAATGTCTCTTGGGAGGGCAGCAAAAGGTTGGATTAAAGTGTGATATAGCAGGTGGGCTGATCAATAGGGAGTGTGGCATTTCACACAATCATGCTTCTGGTATCATCATGCACGAGGAGCTCTCCATCCAACAAGCTGCACCAGGCTTTGGAACACTTCCAATCCAGAGCTTAGCCTGCAGATCTGTAGTCTCAGAACTAGCCCATGCCTGCCCTGTCAGATCTAATCTCTTGGCTGCATGCCGTGAAATGGGGCTTATTAAGAGTTTAACTGAGATCAGCCCAACCCCGATCACAGGCATGCAACGAAAAAGGGAAATCATTCACCTGAAAAATTTCAAAATCAGAAGAGCTGGGTGGCATACGGGGTTGGTATCAGTCACCAGAGGCTTTGCTGTACACCACTACGTGCTCTCTCCCTTCTGTCTCCGAGATGCTTCATCTGTTAACTGCTAATTAGAAACCAAAGAGAAAAGATGGATTTGAAGTTTCTATTGGAACTGGTCCCAGTATGATATCTCGCAGGGCTTAAACGGACAGACGTCTGAGCCACATGCTCCCAAAACTCTCGTCTCCTTGCATCACTCTCACACTGTCTGTTTGCATTTAAACAATGAGATTCAAGGCTGCAACCTCAGTGCAACTTATACATGTAAAACGCCGCATAATAACTTCATGGCTCTGTCGAGGACAACCACCGCTCACGATTTACTTGTTCTCATGCCTTTAAAATGACTGTTAAAGAAATACAGTTTGTTATAAATGCGGGAGTAAAAGGTTATTTCTATTTTTTTTCCAGCTATTATTTCATTTAGTCTGTCTCCAGACTTTATATACAGCCTGAGTTTAAAAACTGTCGTATAAAAATATGTAGTAAAGAGCAATTACATTGCAGGCTAACTGAACAGATGTAATATCGCCTGAATAATGTTTTTTATCTGAGTTGGTAGCGGGCTCTCTAGGGACGGCAATGTCTGTCTATCAGTCAGTCGGTCAGTCCACTTTGGTCGAGACTGAAATATTTCAGCAACTATTGAATGAATAGCCATGAAATGTTACACAGATATTCATGGTTCTTAGATGATAAATCCTAAGGACTTCGGTGAGCGACTTGTACCACAAGTACCACAACAGCTTATGGATGGATTATTCTCCCCCTCGGGATGAATTGATCAACTGTAATAACCTAAGTGATCCTCTGACTATTCCTCGAACACAATCATCAGGTCAAAAAATTAAAATGTTCTTTAAAACTTTGGTTAATGACCAAATTACTGCAAACCTACATTGCCAGCAGCCTCAGCTGTACTTTGTGATTAGTGCTAATGTAGCATGCTAACAAGATGGTGAACACTGATAAATATTGTAGGCTACAAGCAAAACAGCAACATGTCAGCATTGTTATCATGAGCATGTTAGCATGGTGATGTTAGCATGGAACCCCGAGTGGCCCAGTAAGCCGTGTCAGTGAGTGAGCATGCACAACACTGGAGCCTTGGAGCTGACTCAGGGCCGAATGGACGCATCATTAATGTTATTTATTCCACCTGAGCTTCTCCTGCTGTCTGATGTGAATAGGGTGTATGTCCTGCTCTTTGCACACAATCCCTATCACCTGTGTGGTTAAAAAAACATAGCGCTTCATTCACTGGAAAGAGGTTGCCTGCACTTACATTTTCCAACAAAAAGCACTTGTGTGTCAACTTTAACATGCACAGCTCATGTTACAACCACAAAAGATACACTGTGCGTATCCCATTCACACCTCACACATAAGTATTAAACGCACACACCTGCCCCTGAAGAGATGTTGTCTCACCCCTCCATCCGGCGATCTTCCCCGGCCGTACAGCCGGGAGATCAAGGCCCCCATCTCACCCAGACGCACACATCGCCGACTCAAGGATCCATCACCAGCTTGTATTTGTGTTTACCAACCTTGGGATGAGCTACGCGCTTGTGTTCACCAGTATAACATGCTTTAAACTCCAGCAATTCTCAACGGGACACCTTGGGATGGATGTGGTCGATGCGTGGTGATAGTGAAGGGAATGCTGATTGCAGCGAGCTTTTGAGTCAGAAGCAGAACTAAGTGACAGTGAAAGGCATATGTCAAGACTGCATGGTTTGGATTATGAGCTTTCTTCTCAGCTTAATTTGATTTGAATGCACACAGCATGATGGAAAGCTAGTATTTTTGATTTCATGAAAGAGAGAAGGACGAGCTGTTGCACACATTTATTACTTTGGATCATGACGTTGTTTTTAATATTTTTGTTCATCATTTGAAAATATAATAATTTCGGTGGCTGAATATATTTCACGGTGATACAGACTGACATGTTGGCAATACCCAGTTTCATCTAGCGGTGTGCGTCCAAAAGGGATTCACTGCCTGCATCAGCCTCCATTAAATCCATGCCAGGATGCCCAACGTGGCCTGGCACTAACCTCCTGTTGCACTCGAAAACAGTCAAACATTCAAGCAAAATATTATAAAAAAGGATGTCCTTAGCTTTTCAGGATGTCAAATAAAACACAGAGCAAGTTCGCTTTACTTATACTGCGTTTTCAAACTTGGGATGTAGCAACTTTTTGTCCAATTTGTTCAAAGATTGAATCGCATTTTAGAGCAATCACTTTCTTTTAAAAAGAACACAAACACGCACAGGCGTACGCACCGTGCGTGAGTTTTTTTTTGTGTAATTGAAAATGGGTTTGCGTTCAGTGGATGGAATTCCATCTTTTTCCTTCAGTTCCATCACCGGGGTGGAGCAGGTTTCACTGTGGCTGCCATCTAAAATACATCATGACTGCGGAGAGAAGACTTATTGACAACAGAACATGTTTCTTGTACTTAGTATTTATGAAACACCGCCTGAAGGGGATTTCTAAGGCAGCATCTCTCCTCTTAGAGGTGAAGCATAACAGGAAATATGGGTGAACTTGTGACAGATGGTGTCATGGAAGCCATGAAGCCATTATGTTGTTTTCAAATACTGCTATTTACCTACTCTGTGAGCAGATTTCAGTTTTTTTTTTCCCTGAGTGCACATGCATGTGCTTGAATACACTTTGGAGAGGGATGGCTGGGGGAGAGAGGGCATTTGAGAGGTTGGAGTGCTGTGTGTTAAATCCTGTGCATGCTCAGGGTGCACACCTGGTGCCAAACCACGGGACATTAAAGCACAACAGCCAAAAAAGGTGACCAGTCATTTCTTTTTTTTTTTTAATGTGCTGCTTTCCTGCCTTGTCCCCTCCAGCCAGCTGAGCCACTCAGGCTCAGAGTTTGATCAGTATGTGAAGCCTGACACGGACAAGGCACCATGCAATGAACATGAAAGGCTCAACAAACACCCAGGCAATGACACACACACACACTTATTCACTCAGGCAAACATACGCACTTATCCACACACACTTTTTCTTTTATGCGTCTGCCTCTCGCACTCTCTCATTCCTTCGTTATGTTCGAAAAGGCTCAAAAACACAACCAACGATTCACCCGCTGTAGCCCCCCGCTGCTCTGCGCTTCACTTCATTCGCTCTCACAATCCCATTCATCTCAATAACGGAGAAGAGAAAAGTGCCAGTCCCAGATTGTCTCTGGCACTTCTACCACCTTGCATTTTTGAAGGTGCCAACCAATCTGTCTCTCTGACGAAATTCATGAAGGTTTTAAAGAGGAGGAGGAAGAAAGGTCATGTTTGAATAATGAATCGGTGCGGGGAATGAACTACAGCCCCGGGGTGTGTCTGAGTTGTTCCAAATGTTCTTCAGGTGGGCAAGGCAGTGACCACAGGTTCAATGTGCGTTAGAAACACTCGAGGAGAGACGAGTTAAACCTTCCATCTAAGAGAATAAATTGCTCAAACAAGTAACAAGGGAGAGAGTATGAATGGATGAACAAACACTTCGCTAGCTTTAAGACATGTGTTATTTATGCCTCGTCAAGGCCTACATACATGCCAAACCCCAAAAATTAAAATAGAGAGTAGAGAGAGAATAGAGGGTGATGACAATGATGATGAGGAGGATGACTGTGATATTATGGCAGTGTTCACTGGTATTAGTAGAAGGTCACACTCTGTCCTGGCAAAAGAAAAAAAGCCATTTTCTGGAAGGGTGAGATGGTCCACGGGGGCTCAGGGCTCATCAGTGTAAAGGACAGAGAGGCTGCAGACGACAGATACAGTAGGCAGGCCAAGGTGTCCCAAGATGGCAATAACAACCAGGTGGAGATAGGTGCCATTAGGAATGGGCAGAACTATCTGGCATCCTCTTTTCTCTCACAGACCGAGACAATACGATTAATGTAGTGCGGTGTTATAGATTGTTCCTCAACATCTTGTATTAAAGCTGCAGTGGGTTGAACAATCGTATTTCTATGAATGCACAGCCATATATGCAGCCCAAAATATCGTTACTGTCAGTGTTGTGTAGAAAAATTCTTCTTCTGGTGGCCAATATGATGTACTTTTAAGGAGGAGATAGTTTATCAGAAAGCAGTGAGTGCTTCCATGCTTCAATTAGTGATTGTTACATGAAGATTTGTTGCTAAATTGCCCGTAAGTAAAAACTGGTATGTAGCGGGTGAGCCTTTAAAGCTGCATTAAAACATTTTTGCTCATATTATCACCTTACTAAGTTAATATGGCGAGCATGTTAGCAAACAGTTGGCTCTATATACATCCACCAGGTCCATACTAATTATTAGCTTTCAATTGGAATTGTTTTTGGTCAAAATGCAATTTTAATATTCAATGTCCTTTTAGCTTTGGACTGGTCTCCACCAACTCCTGAGAAAGAACGTGTGGTTCTTAAGCAGTTAAATGCTCGTTGGCTTTGTAAGTCTGGGCATGTAGCGTACAGTTTGTTTATCAGAGCTGCAAACCACTGCACTGCAGCCACGTGCTGTGTCTGGAAATGAGGTTGGGAGCAGCGAGAGCGTAAATATCGACGGTGCAACTGGTGCAGCTGCACAGGGACCCAAAACATGTCAGCGGCCCATAAATTGCCTTCTGACTGTGTCCTAACAGCAAGCGAGGGTCGAAGAACAACACTGGACACTCTCTGTCCACACTGAATCTGTTTTGCACTTATGTTACGTCATGTAAACAAACTAACCAGGCTACCTTTCAGCTGTGCGCCCGTGGGCCTACAGGTTTCTCTTTGTTGTTATAAAGTATGAGCAGGGATTTAAAGCAATGTAACTGTTACCTCATATATGTTGAAAAATGTGCGCCTATACTGTCGTGTCTACTGTGTCTGTGATAACTTGTTTGGCCGCTGAGACCAGCGGCCAAACATTGATAGATTTGGCGCTTTGGCTGCTGTCCGTGGTGCTGATCAAAGGCTGGTTTGCAGGATAGGAGTTGCATGGTGAGCCAATCCATGGTGGCAGTGCAATTGTCTCCTTTGCAATTGTCTGGAGTGGTTGTGTGTATCCGCGCGTGTGGGTGCACACGAGCAGGCGCTCGTGTTTGGGCCGAGGGCCCGAGAAAAAAGACAAATGAAAACATTAACGCCGTAAAAGCCAAAATGGACTGAAAGATGTTTAAAGCTTCATAGAAATGAGGAGAACTGAATAATTTGATGATAGTTTTCTTTGGGTTTGCCACAAAGAGTGACACCTTTCACATTACAGGAAGTCATTTTATTCATTGTTAATGTAATATGGGTTAAAGCAGCTTTAAAGTCATACAGCC
This sequence comes from Anarhichas minor, assembly GCF_050575085.1. Lineage (NCBI taxonomy): Eukaryota > Metazoa > Chordata > Actinopteri > Perciformes > Anarhichadidae > Anarhichas > Anarhichas minor. Next base: position 3,415,721 of record NW_027466582.1, read on the forward strand.
ACTCAGTGAAGATGGCAATCTTTTCATCACCTTCAATCTCTACTCTAGATTCAACACTGGGACATCTATGAGTCATTAAGGTCCCACGATGCATCTCACTTAACTATTTATCATAACAGTATGTTGGAGTTTAATAAACAGCATACACTTAAGGGGCCTAAGTATGAAAATGGTTTAATCAGCAATCTGCAGAATCGAGTGGTGGCCTCCAGTGGACAAGAGCATCTGCTGAGGAGTGAGTGATTCTCTACATAAAAATGAATGAAAATATAAACAGAGACAGGGGGAAAATGTGTATGTGGTAGTGCCTTCAGGCTCAGGCCAGGATATCATTTACGCACTGACAGGAGTTATATATTGTGTGCATTAACTATCCGTTGGATCACGCTGAGGCTGGCGCGTTTGCAGGTGAAAATAACAGCTTACAACATGCTGCACACGTAGAGTTTCCACAAAGTAGCAGGTGAAATCATCAGCTATTTGACTTTAACTGCTTGTCTTTGCATGATCCTGTACAGAGGTATCAGAGTAATAAAGTGGAATGATGCAATTTTATGTGCAAACCTCCCCTGAAGGAATATAAAGTGAAGGCAGGATGGAGTTCTGCTTTTAAGGCTTGAACCTGCTCCCTAGTGATACTGCATTCAGCAAGACAAGACTACAGCTCATCCTAATTATTTCTAACTGATGGGCCAATCCATCAAGAGAGACAGTCTGAACGAGGGAAGGGAGGAGGAGGAGTAGGTGGAGGGAAACAGGGAAGGACGGTAAGAACTCATGCTGAGGCTCAACCGCTCTTCCTCCGTAGGATCTCTGCTTTCTGTGTTTTTATTCCTCTTGCTTCTTTTTTTAATCATTCCCCTTTAACATTTCTTATTGCTTTCTCACTTTCCAACAGTCGCCTTGTGCTCTCCACGAGAAAACATCCCCTCTTTTGTGTTACCGTACGGCATATATGGAAAGGTGCAGGGTAGGTCGATAACACAAGCACATGGGGTAGTCATCGCCATAGTTTATGATGCACAAGCAAGCGTTCAGAGAACCTATTTAGCTTTATTCCTCATATGAGGATTCCATGACAAATGTCCATAGTCCAGGCACATTGGGTCATTAAATTTAGATTTATAAGATTGATATCAATACTTATCAAAACACTAACGCCCCCTTACCCCATCAAAGGCCCTAGGCGCCTATTCTCCCCTCATGAAGAGAGAGACAAATGGACCCAGAGAATGGACAAGAGCGAAAGAAAGAGAAAGGGATAGATAGAGGGAAAAAATGTCCTGAGCCACAGCGGCTGAGTGCGATTCACCATCGCGGCCTGAGCTGACGTCTCCTGATAACAATGGTAAGGGATTAATCAGTATTCCATGCATAGCTTAGGGCTGCACTAGTCCTTTATCACAGCAGCAACTGCGGCCTCCTCTAAAGGTAAGGTTAAAATGGAGATTACGCTTTGTTCCTGCTCACCTCCTCTAATGAACCTTATCTCCCCTCACTACCAATCTCTTCATTCGGTTTCGTTCACACAGAATAACACACCTCCTGCACCCCTTGTTCCCCTCTCTGGAGGAAAACAGAGAAAAGCTCTTTGTTTTCTGTGTCTTTTTTTAAGTGCAATGGGCCAGTCACCCTGTTGTCTCCTTCATTTCCACTTTCAGTCATTCACATTGAAGCATTCACACTTCTCCACTGCTTAGGCATTCCTGTCCAATGTCTAAACAATGTGTGAAAATCCCTGACCATGGACTCATTTGCTCATAATGCTTACGAATTACTTACTACTTTCATCCTAAAAGTCAAATTCATTTCTACAAACCAGTACAGACACTAATGTCTACACTTGAGAAGAAAATCTATTTAATCGGACTAATTTAAACATGCTGTTGCCAGTTCAATGCTATCCGTCTCATACGCAAAGCAACAAACCAATTTGTGGACTAAATTACTGCAGACATTATAGAAAATTACACAGCAAACACCTAAAGGAAAAAAAAGAATTTGCTCATGTTTTGTGCCGTCAATTTAACCTTTTTTAGAAGTGGGAGTTGGATCAACCTATTTAAACTGCGGCGGTTAGAGATTTACGTATCAAACTAAATCAGTTTGCGCCACACAAACTGATGCTAACGGCTAATTCTCAAGTAGAAATAAGTTGCATGCTAATAACGTCAGGCAAAAACAATATAGTTTTGGTTAGCATAATCGTACAATGCTGTTTCTATATTCTCCACATACACAATGAAAAACATGACAGATTTATATAAACACAAGACTGGAAATGGAGTATGTCCCCTTTTGAAAGACATGCTGCAGTATGTGATGCTACAGAGATTTTCTGTTTGCATCAATGATGCATGTATGGCTGTGACAAGCACACTTTCAAAAGGCCATTGAATACATTTCTTCGATCACAAGAGATGTAAGAAGGGTATTTTTACAGTGTGCTCAAATATTAGAGCGTGTTCTAATGTCCCCAAATTTCTATCATTGGGCTCAACAGTTAAAAAACATTTTCTCGCCTTTTTGGAGGCTTTGTGCAACCTTCTTATTTCTCAAAATGAGAGTGCTGCTGAGGGCCAACTCAATGAATGATGAGGCAGTTTGGGACAATTTTAGCTTTTACCTGTCTGCTCTTCAAAGGCAATGGTTTCCCTTCCAAGAGTTCCATCCCAATGTATTCATTGTTTCGCCATTCAACTGAGGAATTCTCCTTATCAGTCTCCACACCACATTCATGTCGACTCTTTACCGAATGCAGTGGTTGCTGATTTTAGGGAATAACTGCAGGGCCATGCATCACAAGCGACAACATTGGGTGTGACGTGAATAAAATGTTGAAGCAACAAAGAGAGGAGGAACTGGGAAAATGCCAGAACAGATATTTCTTTCTATATAGTTTTTGTAACCTTTTCATGCATAGTAGTCACTGCAGTGGACAGCGGCCAGAAACACTGAGCTACTCATCTCTGCCAATCCTTCTATCGTAGAAGACCCTTGTAGGTAAATACAATTTGGTTCCATCAAATAATGATGTAAAAGCAAAACAATGAGCTGCAAAATGCTAAATGGCTAAAACTATTTTTCTGTGGGATTCCTTTCACATCACATAGTCATTTGATCCATTGTTATAAAAACGTTTTTATTAGTGCAGCTTTAAGGACTGCACTTACCAATGCATGGGGGAGATGCTCACTTTTAAAGGGGACTTCCACCAATTGTACCCAAGTAGTCCGTTTACAGGTCTTGGGGAGTTCTTAAGTGCTTCTACTTTTCATAAAGCCTTTTTGTGGCTCCAGAGGGAGCTGAGTGATAGTCTGATAAATTGCCTCAAGGGATCAAATGATGTAACTTGAGGCAGAGTCGGTGGGAGCTGAAGACTACACATTTCAAAAATTGAAACATATCCTGATTGTGGATCTGTAGCGATGGTAAATGGTTTAAGTATTTTTCCTCCAGCTCCTTCTGTTCTGTTCTTGGACTCACCGTTTTTACAGCCAGACTCTATTCTGGCATCATCAATGAGCACATCTGATCCTATTTCAATTCCTAACCTTTCTGTTTCGTCTGTCTTCACAGGGCATCAACCTAGTTCCCTTTTTGTGCGGCTGAAATGTAGATCTCAGGAATCCATTTGCATAAAAAAAAAAAAGTAAAAAATTGTTGCTTCGGCTTCAAGGGACATATCTTTCGTGCACTATTGTTCACAGCAAATCTCTACAAAAAAGCTCAAGTCATTTCTCTGCATGAATGGCCTTTCTAAACCAACAGGCTTTAGATGAATTCTAAATCACTCGGTGTGCTTCACTCTCCACAGTCTCAGACCACTCAGATCCAGAGCTGGCATGATACATCTGTATGCACATCTGCCAAACCATCACTGTCTCCTCTCTACCTCTCTCCCCTTCCCTGTTCAAACCCCCCCCCCCCTTCCTCCATCTCTCAGGCCCAGACTCATTTGATTTGGGGTGTAATTGTGGGTGCAGATCTGTGGCAGGGTGTGGAGAGGAGCGATTGCTGTGCTCCACTGAGTGCTGAGGATGAGATACAAGAGAACAGTACCCAGGAGAGTCCATGCTGCTGGTTACCTAGACTCACACCTAGCTCCAAGCGCACTACAGTGCCAACGGGAAGCCGAGGTTGGCTTTGCCAGTTTAAGTCTCTCTGTCTTTGCTTTGCTCTCTCTTGTTCTCTCTCTCTTTCACACTTGACTCTCTCACTTGTGGCAGCTTCTTCTTCTTCTTCCCCCGTCTGGCTCTCATTTTCTCTCTCCCTGCTTTTGACTCTCTTCATCTATCATATAGATCCCATGCCTAAAGTAAAATATCTCTCTCCGTCTTTCTCTTCCACACTCTTTCCACAAGCATGCATTTTCAATTCGTTGTGGACTTAGTTCCTGCAGATTTATCCTTGCGTGGGCTCGAGTTACCAATTACCACGCCAGGTGCCCTCACATTTTCGATTTCACAATCACTTGGCTCGAAAAGCAAACCCAAATATGTGTGAATGCATATTGCAGACGAACAGCGGGATGTTGCCGTGTGAAGCCTTCGCGTGCAGCCCATTAGGGAATCAGTCGACCTTGAACATCGGGAACAGTTCGTAGGAAAAGCCCACTTGTTTTTGGACAGACCAGCTGTGCAGCTTCTCCATTCTAAACAAGCTGTATATGGTTTGTTGTGTGTGATGATGTTTCATTTTACTACAGTGGCTATGGCCTCAAAACTGTTACAATCTCTGCAGAGCAAGCTAGTAATCTAGTCCCTCAAACTGAATAACTACACGAACAGCCAACTGTTTAAACCCATCAGCCTCCTGTGGTTCCATGCCAATGTAGTAAACAGAGGTATACCCTTTAATTATAGTCAAGACACATGGAGTATAAAGTGAAGTGCCTATGGACAGAGGAAAACATTAAGCTAGCTCCCCTGTGAGTTAAGACCGTAGCAATTAAGTCCCAACATGCCACAGTACATAGCAATCAGGTACACTGTGTTACAAGGCTTAATTACATGACATTGACATTGACATGCAAAGCCTTTCTCAAATTGGCTCCCATAAGAAATGATCTGGTGCTATGATAAATATTCTGAGTTGAGTCTATTTTGGTGTGGTGAATATACAGACTCAGCTCCCCCTGCTCTCTGTCGAGGCCTTGAGATCCACACAGGCGAGATTCAGGAGGGAAACGATATTGAGTGTAGGAGCAGTTGCTCACTCCAGGCCTTCACAGGACATGATTTATTCAGGAAGTGAGTGGACCAGCGGGCCACGGGGCCTCCCCTGCCATCATTTAGGTGCATGCGCCTGCGTCATTTATCCTCCCCCTTTATTGATTAATTTATGGCCCTGATTAAATTTTCACAAGTTGCCAATTGTCCTTCACAACGTCTGACTCCCCTGTCGATCTGGAGCCAGTGGGGACGACTGCCCTCCTGGTAATGGGAGAGGAAGACGCCACGGCTCTGGAACACTTACTCCCTCATCACGGACATAAAACTGGTCTAAAAAATTCCTGCTCTGAATATTTTACAAATTGCAGACCATTATAATCTTTCTTTTTTTGGTTACCCAGTGAGAGATTACTTAAATATTGATGATATGGTAATTCATCAATAATTGTTGGCTGCTGGGCTAGCATGGGCTAATATGGGTATCCAATCTCCATAGGACTGAGATGTATCACATTATTCATAAGGCCTTGAAGAAGCTGTGGCAGGAAACATAATTTAAAAGGTATGCAAATGGTAAGATTTGTTACAATAATTATGCGGGCAGCCATATTTCTTAGATGTCGATGCAGTGCAGAAAGCTCAAGGCAAAGCTGTGATTTAAGATGTAAACTAGAAAAGTGCACTGAGTAGAGTGAATATCTCTGCCTGGTGGCTGCAACAGACCACTGCTGTAATGTTTGATTGAATGAATAGAAACCCCAATTGGCTAACCCCCGTTACAGATACACTCTCATTTGAATCACTTTAGATGAGTGCAGCAGCTTTGTGCAGGGCGTAACTGTGACTTGAAGCACTTTTTTAGGCTTCAAATCTATTTTTCAGACTCGAGCACATCCAAAAAATAGACGTGACGACACGTGTGTAATAGTTAGGTTGATGTCTAATAAAAAGGTGCGGAACAACTGTGTACTTCCTTTAGCTGTTAGTTAACACAACGTCCAAAATAACAGAAGTGAGCAAACTGTTTTCCCCATAGACACACAGTCTATGGGTTTCCCCTAATGGGTGATGCTCTCAGCTGTGTTATCACTCACGGCCCCTACCTGTTAAAGGTCAGTTAAGAGTCGTGAGTGAGGAGTCAATGGCGGTATTAAACAGGCAATAAAAGGTGTTCTGAAAAAGTGTGAGTCATAAAACTGGCCACCCAAAATATTATGCAGTTTGCTGCAGCAGAATGTGAGATAAGCCGTGGACGGACACAGAGGTGCACACTCAATCCTGAACACACACACACACACACACACACACACACACACACACACACACACACACACACACACACACACACACACACACACACACACACACACACACACAAGTGATTGCATGAGTCTCCTGGCGGAAATAATTATAGCTGGATTGCAGGTTGAGTCACCTTAATACACTTAATGACCACGTTCAAGATAGAATATTGAAAAAGAGATTACAGGTTTGACAAAAACAGGCAGAAGGAAAAAGTAACAGCTGAATAATCGTACGTTTTGGCTCAGTCAGCTCAGTTCTTAAAGCTATGACATATAAAGCAAGAAAACCCCTCAGGACTATGAGAAATCACTTTCATTTCTTTGTAATAATAGAGTCAAACTTACAATTATTCCCACACTTTTCTCTACCCGATTGCCTGATAGGCAGCAGCACACTCACTCACACTCAAAAAGAGTAATAAAAGCAGCTATGCTAACTTGCTAACTCATTCCTATAACAGTACGACACTGTGCTGCATTAAGTCGACACATATTTGGATGTGAGTAAAGAGAGTGCTCCTTTCTGTGTGTGTGTGGATGTGTGTTGACCCTAATGTGTGTATGAGGTCAGCTGTGGATCAATCAGTTGTGTTTTCACTGAGCCACAAACACAGCAGAGCATCAACATGTATTATTGAATCTCGCTGCTCATCTTCTGTGAACTTGCTGTTGTGTCACAGCTGGATGTGAAGTGTTTTATTCTACTGGATGTGAAGAATTTGCCCAATCTGACACCAGACACTGCATACCAGCACGGACCTCCCGCAACAACCGAGATGTCTGAGTAGACCGGCAGCCGACTGTCGTCCAACATTTATTCAAACGCAGACGTGTGGCTTAACAAGAAAGTATTTTATTCTATGTTAGCCATGTATACAAAACACGAGGATTGGGGATTAAAGGATGGATTTTCTTTTAATTCTGCTCAACTTGGTGCTGGTAAATATTTACAACATGATCAAACTTTACAACAAGGAAATGATGTGACAGCCTAATGTGAAGCCTACACCCTAACAATGTGAGTAATGACTCAATGATTACAATATTTAAGAGCTATCTTAATCATCAGGAGGCCATGATGCAATCATTCTCAATATCTGGCAGCAAAGCATGAATAAAAGGTTATGTTATTCAGTTAATTAAATGGAAGTATACAATTACCGTTATCTTTAGCTGCAACAATAAATGCTCCATTTTGGTCACTTGCTACCTGATGAGTGTGTCTGTTTGCTGATTGGTGCCGGGCAGGAAGCGTACCGTGTGTTTTTTAGAGCTTGGTCACTGAAAACAACAACCTGCTGCTGCTGGAAACTTAGATTGGTAGGCCAGAAACCCAAAATAGATGAATAGACTAAAAAGCTACGTGGAGCTGAGGGACTGTAGAGTCGGTTGATATTTCTGTGTGTGATGTCATTACGTGTGACCTCTTTTTACTTTACCACAGTCATTTGTTCATATAAAATATGGTCACGTGCAGCTTTATTGTTGTTGTCTCATGCATTATATGTGAATCCCAGAAAGACGGATGAATCACTAGGATTTTGATAAACAAATATACAATCTCACTACATGTAAGGCAGAGGAAGTATGACACATAAGTTCCAGGCCAAGTATGCTAAACAACCCTTCTTCTCTTCAGGGACGGCACAGCATGGAAGCTGTCGGACGGGTATTTAATAACTGAAGCGTTATCCAAACCGCAACCCTAAAATTAGTCACCACGTTCAGTTGCCATGGAGAGTATCAGACAGGGCTTTGTCTGTGTGTCAGGGAGAAGCATAAATCCCACAGCCCTGCGATAAAAGCCGCTAGATTAGAAACAGGGGAATGTGCTGAATGCATCTTTTCTATCTCTATCTCTAATTGTTCTCTACTCACTTTGTTGTTATGTCCTTTTCTCGCTCCTCTCATTCCAATTTCTCTTTCTTTACTACCTGCCTGGAGGGGAAATGGACTCTTCTCACTGCCATTCTGGAATCGGACCGCCACTTTTTCTGTGTCATCGTGTCCTCCGGTATGAGCATTACTTCAACACACTTGTCTTTTCCTGTCTCTCATCTCCTCCATTACATTGGCACTTTTTTTTTTTTTTAGATTCTCATTTTCTTCCTCTTTTGTTATCCTCACTCTCCTTTTTCCCCCTCCCTTCCTCCCCCACTCTCTCTCAGACTAAGGGTTGCATAGCATTGCCCCTTGTGAAGGCACCATTCCACTGTAAACGAATGAGTCTGTCACACCGCAAACAATCTGCATTCATCATTTCTTATCTGCCTGGGCCTCCACGGCAGCAGTCGTGATACCCGGGCAGAGAGAGTGTGTCTGGGCCGGTGGCGCCGAGGGTCAAGGTCTACGGCTCAGGGAAATAGCGCGCCGGCTCAAGGCTTATTTGGTGTTGGATTTAAGCATCAGGCTGTGGAGGAGGGGGACAGGTGGTTTGACTTATCCTTGATCCAGGATAACGTTCTTTCTTTTTTTTTCTCTTATTTGTTAAGGGATGGTTTGCTGACCATGCATGCTCTTTTCCAGCAATGTACGGCTTCGGATTCGTATAGCTGCAGCACACATATTAACATCTGGCAGGATAATAGGATAACCAGAGTCTCAAACCTAAACATAAACAGGTTTAAGTGCCTTGCTTGAGGGCTTATCATAATTAATTGTTGAGATGAGCGAGGAGAGAGCGCTGCTTAATCACTTACCCCACCCTGAATTTCTCCTCCAGTTGCAGGATTCGCACTAGAGCATTTTCATTCACATCTACTCTAAAAATCGGGCTGCATTGAGGTTACAGATGAAAAGAAATGCATAGAAAAGTTTTTTATGAAACTGCTTGGACTCACACTGAGACACAGCGTGTGTCAAATCAGTGTTTACAGCAACCAATTCCAAGGTAAAATATTTTTCCAGCGAGGCGTTATACATCAAACAACTCTTATATGGGGAGAGCCGGTTATCAAAGTCATTACGACAGACAGAAACATGCAAACTATTTCTGTAAACAAAAGCAGCACCATGGAGCCTGCATGGACTCAATGATGAATATACATTAATACTGTCAATATCAGTGGGATAGCTGATAGAGTTTCAGTGGAGTTTATTGGATCCACTAAAGTGTTGGGACCAGATGTGAATTTGGAACTCATAGCCCACGCTGCGCCGTAATGGTGCAGATGAACAGAAATCGTGAAAAATCTGAACAACAAAGACACTTTTTCTGATCTTTTAATGCATAATTCATCAAGATGCAGTCTGTGGAGCTGTTCTGTCAATAAACTCTTGACTGAATTTTGGCATCTAACTGGCCTTGAAACGCTCATGACGTCAGGAAAAGTGTTTATGAGCGCGGTGTTTGGAGGCTCAGAGCTGCGGCGCTGACCGAGCAACAGAGTCGCTGACTCCACCTGCTGCCTGGCAGACCTCTGGGCTACCTATCACTCACCGGCCCGGCGAACGGCCGCACCCTGGGTGACTGGACTACACCTCCTAGCTAGCCACTCGATCACTGGAGACAGCGCTCGTGGGAGCGTGGGCAGAGGGCATGTTGGAGGTTGTAGTCGAGTGCACGGCCCAACTGTTTCATCTGGGGACGGGCGTGGGGGGGAGAAGAGAGGCCAAGGGTCACGTGGACATTTTGTTTGACTGACTGGATGCGAGATGGGACTCTGCAGCGATAAAACAGATGTAACATGGTGGAGATGTGACACATTGAGCGTTTTCTGAAGATAACTGTTGGTGTAATAATTAGAAATACTGTGATTGATGTCTGCAGCTGACCATGAACACATATGTTTATTCAATTACTAATAATAATTAAACCCGAGCAGACTGCGGTTGTGCCTGCTGTCTAATTAAAGTCTCATCTCTATGTTCTTTCTTGAAGACATCCATCGCTCAAACAAAAAGGCAGCTGTGTGTGTTGGGGAGCAGAACAAAAAATGCAACACCACACCAGGAGAATCTGGTTCCCTGCTTGCGAGGATACGCACAAGTTAATGAGCACCTTGAACAGTGTTCTTCTAAACAAATTGAGTTAACCTGCATTTTAATTCCATTCGGTCTTTGATTGAGTTTGTAACGCTGGGTTTATATACAGCTGCATGTGCACTTCTATGAGAAAAGGGAGAGCTTGAAAAGGAAATGCCTCCTTTTGTATTTTGGCTCATCTTGCTCCCTGCTGTGATGAGAGTGGATTCACTGAGCAATTAATACAGATAATAGTAATGACCACTAGAGTTTCTCCCTGCACTTACAGTGGCATTTAAATGTTTTCTATCCGTTTATTGCATTAGCATCTATAATTAGGAAAAGCACCATGAGGGACAATATGTAAAAGCAGTGGCCTTTAACATTTAACCCTTTGCAAGCTCCTCCTAAAGCTCATGTGGATCGGCTGTGGCTCTCGACAGTGAAATCCACTATTCCTGACAGATAGGGACACTGCTCTACTAATTCATATTTAATTATGTGAGCCATTATGATGCTGGAATATTTCGATACATGCATTATACTTTCCTTGGAGGAACGGCTCTGTGTTTAATTTGATTCCTTATAATTACTGTAAAATTAATCTTAATTGTTATATCCAGTCCTAAAATAAAATGGCATATATGTTGTGCTCCCTGCAGAGAGGTGAATTTTCATTTTGATTTGAAACATTGCAATCAGACTATATTTGGCTAGATTAAGGAAATGGAATCCATCTAGATAACTTTGTTTAAGCAAAAGCATGAAGACAGTAAGTGCTCTATTAACCCACTTTGCAGCAGAATCAAGCCCAGTGAAATCTCATCACAGAGGGGTAAAGTCACAAACTAAAGTGGGTGGATTTGAATGTAAAAATGGAACTCGTAACCTTTTGTTTTACAAACTTGAGACTGCGGTTTCAGACAAATCCTAGTTGGCCATGTTGTTTCTCCATCCACACCTTGTCAAGAACATTATTGGTGTCACAGTAGCCTGAACATTGGCCATATTTATTACAGTTGGCTGCCTCTTTCTGTTTTAAAATGACACCATGGGTCTGTGCTGCTCACTATGAAATCCTGCCTATTAGAAAATAAAATACTGTATATGCACCTCTCTCTCTCTCTCCCTCCATCCATGGCTTCTGTTGTCCGCATGGATCCAGCAGGTTCCGCTGGGTAGAGATGAGCTTCCCCTATTCGGAAATCAGGAGACACAGCCGCCTCATAATTAGATTTGCTTTCTGTGTGGCGGCAGTCCCTTCAATCTAATCTATTTATGCATTCCCTCTTTCAGGCCTCATTGAGATTCTATCGCCTTGTATTTGTACCCCGCCTGTCAAAACGGCCTTCTTTTCTTCACAATTTTGGGCTCATTTCACTGGCGGAGATGGGCGATGATTGCCCGCTGGTCTCATCGCAAATGCAATGTGCTGGAACTTAAGAGGCTTCTCTTCTCTCTCTCGCTCTCACTTCTTTTCGGTTTAAAAGGCTGGAGAGTGTGTGCGCGTGTAGGTGTGTGTGTGTGTGTGTGTGTGCAGGTTTGCTTGGCAGGATGAGACATATGCTTGGCTGTGGGATGTGTTTGTGTTTTTGAGCATGTGTGCTCATGTCCTTCTGTCTAGTATTGATGTGGGCATCAATAAATAGTATGTAAGTGTGTGTGTGTGTGTGTGTGTGTGTGTGTGTGTGGCTGAGGTGTAGGGCGGTGGTGGAGACAGGGAGGAGAGGGAGAAGCCGGAGTGTTAAAGTAAGATTAACTTTATTGATTCCATGAAGGGATAATTGGTTACTGTAGGAGCAAACATTAGGCTATGGATATAAATGCAATAACCAGAACCTGAGGATGTGTGCCATCGTACCAAAATAGATCTTTTCTCGGCTTAAATTAATTCTCATATCACATACTCTTGTATTTCTCAGAATGGCACAACTTCATGTGCAGTTTTCCACCCCAACATGTCACCATTTCCCCCCCTGATCACCAAAGACAAACTCAAATGAACATAAAGTTAGACGACGTAACTTTTAACATACAGTCTCTGTGGCCACAAGTGAAAAAAGCATACTGCTAAAAGCTAAAACATTGTGTCAGAGTAGCACAAGTGGAGAAAGGTCACAAAGTCCGTTATACAGCAATGGATTTGAATGTGAATGTGAAAATGGGACTGGTAACCTTTTGTTTTACCAGCATGAGACAGCAGACAAATCCTAATTGGCCATGTTGTTTCTGCATCTAGACCATGTCAAGAACATTATGGGTAGCGGCAGGGGAGGAGAGGGAGAAGCTGGAGTGTTGAAGTAAGATTAACTTCAATGATCCCTGGGAAGGGTAATTGGTTACTGTAGGAGCAAACAATAGCTGTGGATGAAAATGCAATGAACAGAACCTGAAGATGAGTCCCCAAAATAGATGTCATCTTGGCTTCTCAAATCACAGATTGTTGCATTTCTCATTTTAGCCACAAGCATAATGCTAAAACGTCATGTAACAACAGCCCAGGTAGAGAAAGGTCATCAAGCCGACAAGCTTATTCTGCAACGTCCGTCACACAGCAATATCTAGCTAACGTTTGCTTACTTTAGCAACATTATATTAACTACTGGGCGTGTTTATTTGCTTATAAACTTTTCATTTATAAGAGGAATAATGAGTTATTCCATCGTCTTGTTTTAAGCAGGCTTTTTATTTACACAGGAGACACTGCCAATTTGGGGTTATGCAAACAGAAAGTGATTTGCCAAATGACAAGAGTGCATTGTTATCTACTAGCATTATCAGATTTACAGGTGGAAGTAGCAGAGTTTGTGATTGAAGATGGACATAAACTAGTGTGTTTGTGTTTGTGTTTCTTGTGAGTAGCTGTGTGGCTGAGTAGCTATGTGCATGTTATTTATTCACATGAAAAAGGAGAGAGCTTCAAAGTAAATAAGATCCAGGTGACTTGAGGCGGTTTCGGCTGTCTCAAGTGTTTCACTCCGTGTCTGTCAGCAATGAGACCCGTCGCAGTTTGTTGCCAATCCCATCAGCGTGAATGGCAATGTCCCCAGAAGGACATGGCGAAGCCTCAGTACATCCGAACAATAAATTACCCCGATAACAACAATGAATGCTGTTCCCGACAAGTCGCTTGCTATTTTATCATTGTCCAGCTGACACCATCTCTGCTGCCAAGCTAACATCGGCCTACATTCAAGCCAAATCAGGCTTTGTGGTGAAGCCGTCTGCATTGAAGGACATGAAGAAAGAAACTGTGAGTAAAGGTTGTAGAACAACTGGAGTGATCCACGCAACATCCCACAGGTGTTTAGTTTGTGTAATAGCTAAAACAAAAAACAACTTGCTGAAGGTTAAGCCTTTCGCTAACAAAAGGTTCCAGCATGTAAACTAGACAAACTAGATTCATTGTGTTAATTAGTGAGCTATAACCAGGTGTTGGTTGGCATATATACAAAAAACAAACAAACCAGTTAATATCAGTCTACCTTTAAATCAAGGAACATAACCTCAGACTTATTACAGTCACGGAGAACAGCTCTGCAAAAGTGCAAAATCCTGTTTTCAGTCAGGTGTTCCTGTAAATGTTCACCTTCCCTGTTAAATTCAAATGGTGTAAAAAAAGCTGAGCATCCGACAGCAGCCGTGCTAATTGACTGCGTCGAGTAAAAAGCTGGTCGGTATGACAGCCTGCTTCTGTGACGCTTGTTTCCTGTGTGCGTTCAGATCTCTTGGGCATGTAATGCAGCTATACGCTTCCTGAGAGCTGCAACCGGCAGCACTGTTCAGCTGGTGACACCATTACAGTGAATGATGGTCTGTCAAACAGGGGCTTCTGTCACCACTTGCAGGAGGAGTCAACGAACTGAACAGTCTCTCAGCGACTGAGGAGCTCTGCTTGTTGCCAGAGGGATAAACACAGCCACTGGTTAGTTTTAATTTTGCTCTGTCTAGTTGAGCATTTGTCAGCTGAACCACTTGATTGTGGTCTCGATCGCATTTTGGTGCAATATTTGACAAGTATTCACTTCCTGTTATCTAACTGTGATGGCTTTTGTGTTGATTTCCTGGCACACCTGTCAGATGCCATGTAGTGCTGAGTCCCTACATATAATAAACACATGATCTAATCGCGTTTCTATAGACATGTCCATGTTCGTGTAGCTTTGCATGTCTTTTCCGCTGAGACAAACCAGTTCACGGGAGCACCTTGAACTTACACCTCACAATACTTTGCAAATAAGATTAGAGCAATTTAATTAGGCAGAGAGCCGCAGTAATAAAGCCATTAAATTAGTCACTGGTGCAGGGCAACAGGGGCAAGGAATCCCACTAATTAACCTGTGTCTCTTAGACTGCTGCAGCCTGGCTTGTCATCACGGCGAAGGCCTGATGCTACGATGACCCAAATGTCCCTACCTTGTCTAAAACACTTAAATTCTCATCTAGTTGGAAAATTGGCAGAGTTCATTAGTACAAGCATACAAAACGTGCAACATCCTCTTGTTTTGTTCGACTCGCTGGATGTTTGATGAGTGCAAAATATAAACGGTTAAAGCATGATGACTTCACGTGAATGATGGCAGGCGTAGCTGATCATTTTTGCCATCATGCTAATCCTGGATCCACAGCATTTCTTCAACTTTACACATTTTTCATCTGAGGTTTAAAATTACATCTGAGCTTGGTGCAACGGGCACAAATAATCATGGACTTTGATTGATGTTTATTCAACGAATTTCTCCTCATTTTCTGCAACGTGCACAACCTTAGACACTTACTGTCACGCAGAATAGATGCACAATATATTTTTGTATTTACTGAAGTCGCCTGTGGATCAAGCAGCCGTTATTCTTCTGAACCAGTTTCTAATACGTGACTCGCAACCTGTGCCCAAAGCTCAAGCAAAGTCATAGAGATGAGGAGTATAAAAATAAATCTGAACTCCTAATGAAAGCTGAGCTTGATTGCAGGAATAACATCTTGTGGCTCATCACCTTGTGAACCCTCATCTACATCCCGTCAAACAGAAAAACACTTGAAAGTCAGAGGATTTTTTTCATTCAAATGGTATTACTTGCTTTATTTGTCTCTTTTTTTCCTAACACTGCAACTAGAGGGCAAGCTAGTATAGAAAACATTCCTGCTGTATGTCTCAGAGGGACGAGGGTTAAACTTTGTATGTACACATCATCTTCATACGATATAAATGAAGGATGTCCAACAGATTTGGAGAGTGATAATGCACTCTACATCAGTCTTTTTGGCATTACCTCAATGCGGAGAGCAGAGAATGATGTGATGAGAGGTGTGCACCCTTCAGATTCAACCACTCATCCCCACGTCTGTTCTCTGCGGTTTAGATTCACAGATATGCACTTTCATGTAAAGCCCCCAGTGAGATAAAACATGACATCTTAAAGATTTAACATGAAAGTCTGAGCGGGACTTTATGTTTCTGTTGGTCTTTGACACAATATCTGTTTTGGGTGGGTAGTGCTTCTGGCATGCGTTGGCTGACTGCAGCACCCATGGGACTGTGCCTAGCCCCTGGCATTGTCATTCTTCATTGATCAGAGGGGAGAGGCTAACAAGGTCTCCAGGCTACATGCTGCTCTCTGCC
Organism: Anarhichas minor; assembly: GCF_050575085.1. Classification (NCBI taxonomy): domain Eukaryota; kingdom Metazoa; phylum Chordata; class Actinopteri; order Perciformes; family Anarhichadidae; genus Anarhichas; species Anarhichas minor. Next base: position 3,431,782 of record NW_027466582.1, read on the forward strand.
TGCTGTTACAAACCTGCTCCTACTGCTCAATCTGAGCGGAGCTTTAATGCCGTCTCACACGAGACGGACCGATTTATCCAGGATCTGCATCTCCTTAAAGGGAAATTAAGGTATATGGCAACTTGGGTCTCATTTTTGTAGTTATAGTTATCTTTTCTATTGGTTATGATAATATACTCACAAAGCTAACTGCTGAAATGCAACACAACCACTTGCAGGGTCACTAGAACAGCATGGTTTGACTTGAAATAAGTACGTTTGTTACATTATTTAAGTTACAGATGTGAATTTAAATAAGTTAACATTGACTTTTGGTTTCACAGAGGACACAAACAGCGGTCTCCTGGGTGAAAGTCCTCTGTTTGTTTAACCCATGGATGTATAAAGAGAAGTGGATACAGTGGCGCCCTGATTTACTCATTGATGCATGAGACAAAAAAATCTTCCAACATTCAGATAAAATGACTCGTATCTTCCGGCGATCTTTCACATCGATGGGACCAATAGAGCAAGTGCACTGGCGTTTTCTTTAACCCCTCCTCCCACTTTTTGGTCCAGCTCATTCACATGAATGGAGGACGTAAAATCACTCTGGAGTCTGCTATAAGTGCATTAAATAAGTGCTATTCAGTTGTTCGTACAGGGAAATTGATTCACCACATAAGAATATAATTATCGGCCAAGTTACAGACATTTTTCCTAATGTAAGTCTACGGTAAAATCTTTTTAGGTCCAATGGCATCACGTGACATACCTGGAAATTGTAATCCGATTGTTTGGCCCCTCTGTAAAATTTGCTTCAAAGCCTGGCGCTCTTCCCGGGGGCTTGGTTTGACCCACCAATCCAACCCCGGACTTTTATGAGACACAAATTTGGCAAAGCCCACTGTTGCTCTGTAACACCATGTATATGAAGAATGCAAACACAGTTGCTGTTAGAAATATAATAAATCAAGATATGACCTGATTACAAACAATACATTCATCTTTCGCTGCAGTGACATCCAACTAAACTGAACTAAAAACCAAAACTTACGCTGTAGCCATATGGGGGACCGCTGTTAAACCCCCTGTGTCTAATATAATCCTACTTTAAATCCTCTTTTCTGTTTCTTGCTCTGTCTTGGTCTTAACACCAGTTAAGTGTACCCTAGTATGACCATTAGCAGGGGTACATTGCCACAACGGATTTAAGCAAAGTTATGTACAGAGCATATTATTAGATTGCCTCCACACCATCAAATCCAGTGCAGTGATCCTGGCCCTACTGCTGCAACCTGCATAGCAATCATCCCTCCCTCTGACCTACTCTGCCGACCCGCCACTTGCCCTCGCTCTACCTGCTTCCTCATTAGTAGCTGGCTCTCGATGAGGAAAATCCATTAGTAATCCTACTCTCTCACACAGCATGAATCTGGATTTTTCCACCTCTTTTTTGTTGCATTCACTTAATCACTCTTTGCTTATTTTTCACTGCAATTTCACACAGACATGAGCACAGGGCATCTTTTTTCACGCTGGCATGTTTAAATTTTTCCTGCTGCTATTCTCCTGCCTGACATTTTGTTTGTCTCTCTCTCTCTCTCTCTCTCTTTCTGCGGCTTCATTCCCTCGCTTCCTCCACATGTCAGCGGAATACCCAGAGAGCACACATACACGCTCCCGCCTACGCACTCCTCCTCTGGCATACGGTGCATCTAAGCATGGGTGAAACCGTGGTCAGAAGACATCTCTGCCGCTTGGATCTAAATTGGCCAGTCCTGAACTCAGAGCTTCAGAGGATGGCCTTGGGGGGTGGAGAGGTGAAGCCCCAACAATATGCAGTGCCTATACCCATCATTCATTTAGTTTGCGAAGGCATCTTTGCTGCTCACGGGATGAGGAGGATTGTATAATTAGGCGAGTTGTGAATATTCAAATGTACATATGGCTCACGTGAATATTTATGTCGTTTATCAATGAAACGAGTGCACGATTGCGATATCAGAGTACACAGATGGCTGAGAGGCAGGACTTGGGGACGCCTTGTGATAAATTAGAACATTTTCAGTATGAGAAAAACAGATTGACGCTTTATAAAATGATCTAAAAACACAGATAAGAAGCTGCAGCCTGAAGTCACCATCTACATGCAGTATTCGGATAAGAAACGTGGACCAAAGAATTGCTGCCAACTCAGATGACTGGAACCAGATGGGGTAATCATACAATTAATCTATTTGTTACCTGCATCACCCCGAAGCTACGTGATACAAACCAGACTAAATTACACCAATTAGTTTGCTGAGATAGAGCTAGGTGCTCTTCATCTTCGTCCCCTAATTAGTTATTTTTGTGTGCTGCAATTTTTCCTAATTGAACGCGTCAGGAAAATGCATTTAGCACAAACAAAGCTTAGCTAATTGTGGTGTGGAACAATGGCAGGGGTAAGAAATGAAGTAGCTGGGATGACATGTGTGAGGAGACTGTGGGTAAATGTGTGTGTACGTGTGTGTGTTTCAGCACAGCATGTACCTTGGAGTGGTTTTTGATGGTAATGCATATAAACACCTTCAACTGGAACTGACCGCTTCTGCTTTTAGAAGGACTATCTAGGTAATTCTGCACCTTAAGCCCACTAATTACATTTGTGTATACTTAACATTATTGCTGACCACTCTTAAAGCATGCCATAGATTTTTACATTGATTTCCTACCCACCAGGGAGCCGCTGGGTTCCATATCTTTGAGCACACTAAAGCTGAAGTGTTCCCTGTCCATCATTGCCTTCAAAAGGGACCAGTAAGACAGCTACAAAAACCTACCATGAGTGTTTTTCCATCCGTTTCATAGTTAATGGTTCGTTAAGTTTTGACAACTAAATCTATGGTTAACGTTAGGTTAGGATTGACGTCATTCTTTAAAGAAACCAACATTTGTTGTCTACTGGATACTAATCTTGCCTGGTTCCACAGCTCTGAATCCCATTTTAGATTCAGGGATTCAGGTCTGTTGTGCTAATTGTTGGGTACTTCTACTGATTAGAAACAATCAGCCAATCAGAGCTAAGGAGGCAGCTTTTAGACTGGGACATCATCTTCCTACAGCTGGCTAGAAAGCACAATGTTGTAAGTTGATTTACACAAACAAAAACTAGAAATAGTTATTGATCTTTTATCAAGTTGAAAACCATTTAGTTAAGTGCTCCTATAGCAAGCACTACCAAAGTCAAACAGTATGTCCACCCTAACAGATTTGTAGCAGTATAAAACCATTAAGCTAATTCTACCTGTACCGGTAAAAAAAACGAAAATATATAACTTAAATAACTTTAATGACAAAATCGAATTGTCACGATGCCTTTTACAATGTCTCTGTTGTCTTCTCCGATTGTCCAACAATGTCCTTGAAAGCTTCTCAGCTTCCATCTGTCAAATCCTGGATAACAGAGCGTCCTTGAATGCACCACCAAGAACAATCCGCTGCTTACAACACATGTGGCACAAGTGAAACAAAATGAATGACGACACGCAGCTGCCCAACACCTATTAGTACAAACTGGACATAAAGGAAGAATGTCAAGTTTTGGGTGAAAAAGGAGTGAGGATATTATCAAAAGATATTACAACCATATCGGAGTGTATTTTCCTCATACCAACAAAGGTGAGATAGTGCTGGAGGTTCATTCCAGCTTTCACTTCAGCTGTGCGAGCACATCGACTATACGCCTTGACCTAATCTCGTCATTCCTCCCATTGCGCCCACCACAGTAAGCCCCTCTCCCATTTTACATTCTCAGGGGTTAAACCCACGTAGCCTTTATTCAATCCAGCCCTTGATCATGCAGATAATGACTTCAGGGAGCTAGTTAAGCCGAGGGACAGGAGGGGGCTCTGTGCGCATGACAGCCAGCAGACGGGATAAAGAGACCGTTGGCCTTGCCAGGATGACATGCTGAAGGCGTTCCTAGTCAGCAGGCAGCCCCTTATACGATGTGCACCCAGCTCCAATTCAAAGAATACGTGGGTATACTGCACAGTAAATATATACGGTGAAGTATGTGTGGAAAATTTACAGGCTGCATTGAAGATTGTGTCATTTTCACAAACGCAACTGCAGGCAAGGTCAACACTCATTTTTATGTCAGAAAAATCATAAATATGCAATCCTACTGTAAAGTACAGTAGCGCTGCAGCAATCTGCAAACTGTACTTGTGTACAGTAAATTTAGTGCATGAATAGCAATGGAGGTCATCTCCTATAAAGTCACAACCAGGCTGAATTGTTCTGACACACGCTTGTGATAACTCTGAAACGTCAGTGCAAATTTACTGTCTCCCACTCCTTTCTATTTCATGCCCGCTTTCTCTCCAGTGCTCTCTTTCTTGCTTGCACAGGAAATTTAGCAGGATGCTCATCCTCCAGAGACGAGCACAATATCCCTCTCCCAGTCAACATCTCTCACTCTAGATTGTAGCTAATGTCAGACCTCGCCCTCATTACACGTCGCAATCGCAGAGGGAGAGAGGTGGCTTACGTATCCATATGGGGAGAAAGTGGCCGTCAAGTAGGGTGCAACATGTAAATTGAAGGCTTATTTTAACTCCAGTCTGAAGCGGTTTGAGGTGCTTTTCTTTACTCTAAAACTGAAAATAAGTGGACAAGCATTCAAAAAACATCACCTCGTTTTTTTTTACAGATTCTTTGTTCATGCTAATTAGCAGAATCGTCATCACCAGATATTTTACTACAACTTTTACATCCGTCTTTACCTTTTGACTCTAAAACATATAAGGATAGGATTTTCTTACTGTCAACAAATCCCATGGAAAGCTAAAAACTATCAATAACGAATCCTAATTGTATTCTCTGTGTACCTAAAGCCTCATAGCGCAATCCTCTGTGCCATAGAATACCACTGTTCTCCAAAAATAACAGCGCATAAATTAGCCACACTGCTGCGCGGTGACATGTTCCTTCATTATAATGAACATGGGCACTGTTTATTCCAGTCAATCCCACACACACTGTCCTGCTGCCTCTAAATGTGTGTGAATCAGATGCTGAAAATAGTCCCCAACAAATGCTTTACTTCTGTTCGAGTAACATTTCTTCGAGAACAATGCGCAGCTATTTTAGTTAATCATCAAACAAACTATATAATGTGACCAGTATGAGCAGTATTCTCTGGGCTGAGTGCCACAGACAGAGTAAATAAATCTATGGATATAGACTACGGTTGGAGGAAGAGGGTCAATAGATGAGGCTATGCATAATCATCACTTTAGATCGCTAACGTGCACCCGACGGACTTACTCGTGGACTTTCCCAAGACACAAGATTGGGTCATGCATAGCTGACAATGATACACCACAACCCCCATTGGCCTGGAGAGCACGGTGGCTCGTTCACAGGAAGAAGCCCAGTTTGCCGGGGCAGATGGCCACAGCTGTGGCACACTGGCATACACTTTGTTCTGCTCTGGATGAACCTCCCCTGTGCCGGCCCGGGTAAACGCTGCAGCTGTGGTGAACCTCTGCCACACACTCTCACTCAGTCCTTCTCACTCTCTGATGATCTTTTCCTCACGTACACACACACACACACACACACACACACACACACACACACAAGCTCTTGGTCTCTAGGGATGTATATCTTCATCTGTGAATTCAGAGAAAAACAAACTGCCATCGGAAAGCAACATATGGCCTGCTTCTAATGGAACACATCTCTTGGGGTCTAACTGATACAGTGACACAATGGCTTGAATGTTTTGCACCGCTATTTGAGCTTTGGGTGGAATTATTTGCAGAATAATAAAACTGAGACTTTTTTTTGAGTACGGTTTTCAGTTTCAGTTATTTCTTCAGAGGATGATATGGTCGCTTGTCTTTGCCAGCTTAGGATCCCAAGGACAATTGGAAGATGAATTTGGCAGCGTAGAGAATCACAAAACTCCTTTATTTATGCATGTAGGTCGCTAAAGAATACATTCTTATTTACAAGCATAACCTTGGAGGAGGGAATTTTCCTCTTAAGTGGGAGGGGGCGGAGATAAAAAAATGACGTTGAGGCAAACAAAAACACTCTTCACTGAGGGGCAATATCAGACAGTGATAAACAAGAACATAAATATCAAAATAAGTGCAGACTGGCAGCAATGGCGGCAAAATAAAATGAAAGCAGAAGGAATAATGAGAAGGGATTAGGCAATAAATAATAGTAATCAGGAAGAGAACAGCACAAATAAAAAGAGCGGAACAGAAGGACACTAAAATCATGAGGAAACAGAAATAGGTAAGCTACAAAAAAACATGTCCACAGGCATGAGACCAATATTAAGATGTTGTGTTGCAGTGCTCTCAATAAAATGTGCAAATGAAGACATCGCGTGATATTTAAATCCACATTCAATATTTAAAAATCTAAATAAATCCGTTTCCCTCAGTATACAAACATCACTGTTGGAGAATATTCACAGCTGAGACAAACCTTAAGCTTTGGAAAGTGATGCTGCACACAGCGTGTGCACGGGATCTGCTCCAGATTTAGAGGCCCATTGAATTTTTGAATTATATCAAAGCTCTACAAGCAAGAAAGGATTGTGTGATGACAGAGAGCCAGAGGTGATGTGATGTGCAGATGGGTGTTTTGTTGGGCACATTCTGGAATCTCACATTACTTGTTCTGGCTGCCTGAAAACAACATTTTCTTCTGACCCAATTTACTGAAAGAACTGGACACAAAATATCACATCTGAGATTCATTCATTTGAAATAATACTCTGGCCAAAACGATTATCCAAAAGTTATTGTTCTACAATAACAGCTTCTGCACATCTGGGGACGGTTTTCTACTAGAATTTGGAACCTGGCTGCAGGGATTTAGGCCCATTTAGCTACAAGAGTATTAGTGAGGTCACCGATGTTGGGTGATAAGGACTGGCTCACAGCGGACGTTCCAATGTAATCCAAAGGTGCTGGATGGGGTTAGGGTCAGGGTTCTTGCAGGCCAGAGCCGAATACAAAACAAAAGTAGAAAAGCTGCACTCAGTAGAGTATGTAATACAAACCACAATTCAACTGGATAACCCCCCATTTGTAAGTGTATCAGACATGTTATTCATTCGCACATCTGACACAACAGATTTACATTCATTTTAATCTATGCAGATGTCTGAACCGGCTCTGTGCAGGCACGTGTCTCAGCTGCGTCTCATGGGCGTAACCTCGAATTGAAGCACTTATTTAGGCTTCTAGTCTATTTTTTTTGACAATACGCGTGTAAAAGTGAGGTTGATGCTCCAAAGAATGGCACCTAATAACCGTGCCTCTGGTCGCAGAGCAGAGCACTGCAATGCAGTGAGCTGTGTTTGTAGTTCTGTTAGCTGATAACCAAACACACTGCCTGAAACAAAAAAGTGATCAAACTGTTTTCCCCATAGACGTACAGTCTATGGTTTCCCCCAACTGTCTCGGCAACAGAGAAGCGGCTGGGAGGTGGCGATGCTCTTAGCTGTGTTATCACTAGTGGTCCTAACCGGTGAGAGGCAGTCAGCGCGCAGTATAAAGAAGGCAATAAAAGGTGTTTTGAGAAAGTGTAAGTCACACAACCGCAAGCATGCAGCCGTAACTGGCCACCCAAACTATTATGCTATTTGATGAAGCAGAATGCCAGATTAGCCGTGGACAGACACAGAGATGCACAATCACTCCCGGACACACGAATGGACACATGTGAGCGGAGACTATAAATGGCTGACCTGTTAATAATGTCTTCACTAGGGACTAATAGGCTTGACAGAGAGGCACACACTAACTGGTCTTGGTCTTTACATGGGACTCAATTAGAAAGACATAAATTAACGCCAACATTATCCTTGATCATTATCCTTTTTACATTCTCCTTAACATTTTACCGAGAAGAGTCAGGTTTTTACACACCAAACATCATAAAGGAAACCATTTTTTTATGGACCTCACTTTGTACGGGGACAATGACATGTTCCCCAAACTGCTGCCAAAAAGTAGGAAGCATACTATTGTCTAAAGTAATAGTTGCCATGCATATATTTTGTAGAAAGAGCGAATTTTAAAAAGCTTGGCTTTGGACATGAACATTGTTCTAATATCGACTTTCTTATGGTGACAGGGGTGGAGAAACAACCCCCAGATCAATAGCACATAAACGTATGTGTCCACATATCCTTGGCTATACAGTGTGTAATTATGCTCTCGTAAAACTGCATTCAAGTTCAATACTGAATAACCACTACACGGTTTTCATCAAGCACAGCCCACACAAGAAACAACCGAACTTTCTTGCTTGTATGGCTGTTTTTTTCTTTCCCCATAAAGTCAACACATGCTACACTGTGACCTGCCAGTATTATTTACTGCTATTTACAGCAGAAATCAATGACTTACACTGCCTTAAAATGTCTCTCCATCTAAAGGACCCTACAAAAAAATACTTTATGTAACACTGACATGTGAGAAAGGACAGGGTGAAAAGCAGCTTTTGCCATAGAAACAAGCTGATGTTCTGTCTCTTTTTTTCCTCAACTAGTGCAGCTAGCGTTACTGTTTTAGTAGCGCTGGTTCAATACTGTGATATGTAGCCTACATATCGCTTTTCATCTGGTATGAAAAATTTAGAAGACGCGTTATATCACCATCAGACCCACAGAGACATGAATATCAAAGAGCATTCTCTTGGTTTTGTTTCATAACACCCATATGATTCTCTTTCTACCCCTCACTCTCTGCTCTGATGCAACATAGGAATGTGTATACTGTACATGAACCTCGCACGTCCATAGAAAACACAGAATAATCAATGTTGAAACAACGGCGTCAGACTAAACTAGCGCTCACTCCTCCTCTTTTCTTACCCTTCTCTCTCCCTCCTTCCAGCTCCCAAATGAACACAGATGCCTCCTAATACTCTGCTAACTCAAAGACCATCTCTGGTGTAGCCAAGACAATACAGCTTATGATATATTCCCTCTTGATATAAAAAATGTGGGATGAGCAGAGGGATTGTCTGGGCTCTCTTATCTGACTTCTGAGAGCCTTCATCAACCCCCCCCCCCCCCCCTCTCTCTCCCACCTGCCTCCCACCTGCCTCCCCTCCTCTCCTGATCGTTACAGCGATAACACACTGAGTGATGAAGGGGGGGGGGGGGGGGTCTGCATTCTGGAGGGATAACAATGTGGGCTAACTTCAACCCCCACCAAATCCCCCTGATGCTGTTCTCAGATCAGCCTATTTGTTATACATATTTTTTTTTTTGCTTGCGTACAACAGACACTAAGAGAGACAAACTCCTTGTTTGAGTAGTGCCAGTGCTGCCTCGTCTCTTTACGCCACTCAGTCTATAGGGATATGTGTGCGTGTGTGGTGGCCTACATTAAGTGCAATGCTGTCTGCTGCGATGTGTTTACGCTGAATGTAATGTGCAAATTGGCAAATTCTACTCTTCATTTGTTGTTTGTGAATTCCATTTGCTTCTCTAAACTGTCACCTAAAAGGTTGAAAATAACAATCAACAGCTAGGCACAACCAAAGACCTAATATAGTGGTGTGCATAGGTGGGGATATGGGGGGGGGGATTTGCCCCTGCCTTTCTGTCCTTGGAGCCCCCATGCCACCCCTTACTGATGATAACGGCTGCCCCGTTGCTTGATATTTATGCATGTGATTTGTCGTGTTTTATATACGTTTAACCTGAAAGCCACACGCTGAAACGCGTTGGTGTGACAACGTTTTGATCTCGTAAGTCCTTGGATCCCCCCTCAGGTGGAAACAGGAAGATACAAACCATAAACAGGCATCACTCACACAAGTCACGTTTACATGCACATCAGATATTAGATTATAATTTGATTAAGTCAATAAAGCTTGTGAGACAGAGCCCATGTCAACACCATTCTCTGATTGTATTAATTAGATTTTGCTCTTAATCTATAATCATGATTGTATTAAATCTGCACAGTGCTTGGATTTTAATCCCACTAATGGACACCAGTTAGGACATATGCTCACCTTTGACACACATTGAATGGTGAGCACGCTATCTGGAGGTAGAGGGGTGATGGAGCCTGGAAAGTTTATATTAGTTTAATTTGAATCTTTCTTTTCACCTGTAATTTGTTACAGATAAGGTTCACATTTGTCACCCCGTGAACCAGATAAATCCCACCCCTTATTTTCAGATCCATAACTGACCACATAAACATTATGGGAACTGTAGTTCTGATGCACATGCATCAATGTCAATACTAGACACGAACAAATATGGTACTACATTATGTTAGTAAGTAGAAATATGAAGAGTCAGAGATGCAGTGGGAATGTGGGCTCTGACTGATCAATTGACAGTTATTGAACTGCAGCCAGTCACAAATTATTGATAAACTCTCTCCGTCAGTCATGACAATCACTGTTGAAACTGTTTGACTAATAGCCGATGAAGAAACATGCCATCTAATCATTGTCTGGCCCAGGCAGGTTTTCCTCAAGAAGAATATCCTTAAAATATATATCTGCCTTCCAACATAATTTTTTTTTCAATTTTTTACTGAACATAAAAGGGGAGACAACATGCACCAATGCAACTTTTAAGGGGAAGTGCCCTTTAAAAAGACAATCTTCATGAAATTACAGCTTTACTACATTGTACTCAAGGTGTCGCAGTCACATGGCGCTCTTTAACTACCTGAGAAAATAAAGAGCTATAAACAAACAAATGAAATATTAGAAATAGATGGGAAATCAAAATGAGTGCTGGATAATATGGCTGCTGCGACGAGGTTCTTCACAACTCATGAGACACTTTTGCTTTATTTTCAAATTACAAGCCAATCGCTGTCTCCAAATAATACATAGACTCGACCAAATAGACTTAAAGCTACAGCCAAGAAAAGCATTCACCACTTAACAGCATGCATGCACTCTAACCCTCACACACACATGCACACACACACACACACACACACACACACACACACACACACACCCACACAAACACACTCCCTTCCCAGCAGCCAGTGGTCCCCTGCTTTGCATAAACCAATAATGTAATGGAGGGAAAGTCATTCCCTGATGAGCACTGTTATGAATAATTTAAAAATAATACAGCTGAAAACCATCTCAAACTTTTAAACTCGCTCCAATCACACATTCAAAAAGTCTATAAAGAAACGTAATGGCAGTCAATAGATGTAATGTTGCAGAATCACTGCACAAATAAGATGAGTTGCTTGCATTTATATCCAATTGAATTTAATAAGCACTAAGTCTGAGTTGGTTTGATTATTGTTGTGATGGATTGTAGTGGAGCCTGCTAAGCTGCTCAGTGGCCTCTGCTCTGCATTGTGGGTAGAAACAGTTCAGAGGTAGCTTTGTTTTTGCTGTGCGATTTCTCTTGACCCTGAGGGATGTTGTGACTGCAAGAACCAGATAGTAAGAAGGAGATAGAAGAATGTTATCTTATGTGCTGCAAGCGTGTGTAGACACAGATGTAGATAAGAACTCAGCAGGGCTGCCAACTAGAGCTAAAAACAGCTAAAGTTGGCATCACAGAGGCCTCTGGGAGCTCGCAGGCAGCACCATCATTGATGGGTGTGGTCCATTCCTGACACACATGGCCACAGTTAAGTGATGATGCTCTCACAAGAGGCCATTGTCGAAAGATAAACCGCAAACAGAAACGTGATGTCGGTTTGAATCAAGTTGAACTAAAACATATTTATCAAAGTCATCAAAAATTTGAACTCGTTTTATCATCCAGTTTTTGAGTGCCACCTGTTATTGTGCTGTGCTGATAAAGACAACGATAATTACGCAATTCACAGTATTCCTAGCCTCCATAATTTCTTGCATGAATTATGGACGTTTTTTCCGTTTATTTCTTGATCCTGGCAGAATTAGCGACAGTTTTGTTCCATTTTCCCGGAGTTGAAATCTCAAAGATTTCCATCTGTTAAGTCTCTACTCTAATGGTAACACAATGGTGATTAAGCCTATGGCCCACTGATGAAAGTATTGAAATATTTATACATTTGCATGTTACGAACTGGGTATCCGTGGTGACATTCCCGTAAAAAATAATAATTCTGTATTAAGTTACTGTTAAAGCAAACCAGACATTTCCTACCGCTGCAGCTCTACACTACAAGTATTGAACTGATACAACATGAGTTGACTTTTAATACAAAGTAGTCACAAGAAATGCAATGTGTTTGTCAGCATGACGATGGCTATTGCTCATCAAAAATGCATCGACGAAACAAGGAACAGATCATTTTGGGGATTTTTGGACAGCGGATCAGTTGGAAATATTGCAGGGAGTAATGGAACAAGAAACCGCAGCTACAGTGAGCTGTTAGATGAAAAGCTGCAGGCGACAGGCTGCACACCCAGCTTCTAAGCCAGGTAAGCAACTACTTTCACTTTCGCTGTTTGCAGACTCAAGCCGTGTGCAGCATGAATCGGATCACGGTCTCTCCCAGAATGATGGAAAAAGGCCAGTTATTGCATGACATATTTATTTAAATGGAAATAGTTTGTGTTGCAGCCCTCTTTTGCATTTTAACAGGTCCCAGACTACTGCAGTATTAAACCACAATTTAAAACCACAATGATACTAGGACACCTACAACCCAGCCAAATTATATTTCTTAGCCGTGTTTTATAGCATAGTGTATGAATAGAGTATGAATGAAACTTATCACGATTACATTTTATGCAAGGTTCTCAAGAGCAGTGGTCAATTCGTCTCAAGGGGCCCTACATTTATACACATTAGGTAACGGACCCCCCTTTGATAAGATTTAGCTTCAGGGACCTCTATCTGAAAAGATTTGGGTTGTTACATGATTCAGATCATAATTCTTCAGATATAATTATCTGATCTGATCTCTGGCATAATTCAGACGATCCGCCTCTTTTGCTCTCCAACGGACTGTTTCCTGCATTTAACCGACCTTCAAGCATTTAACTGCGTTGGTCTGCGTTGGTCAATACTACTTGGAATGAAAAAAGGCTTCTGATGTCTTGTTCCAATACCTTCAGCTTCTGCATATGAATGCAGAATCTGTTTAGAGGTTAAAAATGGGTCACATCTTACAGTTCAGAGTTGTACCGTGTTCTGTCCGTGGTACCCGATGATGCCACTGGCTCTGAGAGGACTCACAGTTTTCTACATCTGTGACACATCTGAAGGAAACCATCCGTCGGCAGCTGAAACAGTGACGAATTGGAAAAAAAAAGAAAAGCTTATGGGATCTGGCATTGATGATGATAATGTGATTTGGATGATGGTGTTGGAAATGTATTTGCTTGCACTATCAGCTCTACATTCCTCCCTGTGCCTGTAGTCCACTTTCTCTGCACATCAGTACACAATGTCCCTGTCGTTCCCTGTCTGACGGCTCTCTCAACAGTAAACATCATTTTGAGAGGATGATGTTTTATTTTACTTGAGGAGATGCAAAAAAAAAAAGGGTGATTCAGGTGATGATTTAGTAAGTAAGGCTATTCAAGTAAATACTCTCTTTAATAGTGCATCACTTTACTTGAAGGGACACAAAACTTTATGTTACTGTATAATATAAAGTAATTGGAAATGTAGCAGTTTTGTTCCACTCACCAGCTCACTCAGTTAATTGTGGCCTAATCGGTCATTAAGACAGCCTCAAAATCTATTATAACAATTTTAAATGAGCAATTAATTAATCATAGTATTTCATGAATTTATTACTCATTCTCCAAAGTTTCTGTGTTATTGTGCTGCTACTGTTGATTGATCGAGAATTAATTAAGAAAGTGTGATCGATCTGGTTGTTGAATGGTTTCCCATCACGTGCTGCATCAGTACAGTCTGCTCCACAACCATATGTCATCCACCTCTTTCCAAAGCATCTCCCAGCCTCACTCTGACCGGCCGCCCTGCTGTACGCGGGGCCGGGCCGGTGGGACACAACGGAGGTCGTATCTGGAAGGGGACAGTACATCAGCTGGACGCTAATCGGCTGACTCACCTTCACAATGCTCCCCTCTGGGATGGGCCAGAGGACTAGCGAAGGGGAAAGGCGGAGGGAAATCAGACTGTGAGCGATTAGGTTAATGAAAGAGAGAAATGGAGTGAAAGGACAGGAAAATGTGGCCCTAAGGCAAATAAGTTTAGAGGAGAGCCGAACCAATTCCGCTGACAGCTTTAGAGCACAGCATTGAGACACTGATTGGCAGAGAGGAAATAAGAGCCAAGACACACTGTCACTGGGTGAAAGAATTACTTTAAATGTCCTATTTTAGAACCTTTTCTATCAACTGCAAGGTCAGTAAAAACCGGCGCTATCACATAAAAGTCCTCTTTTTTACAGCTGTCGGGTTTTACTGACTAACTGTAAGTTAACTGAAAAAAATTTCAAATAAAGTCGAATTTTAAAGCTCCGCTTGGCAGATTTTTATGTAGAAACACAACTGTCGAGGCTGCCAAAGAGCAGAGCATCAAATCAAATGACACTGACTGAGACACCACAGAGGATGATGATTTATTATTATTATTTATATCGTATTAGGATGTTGGCTGTGACCACCATGGTAGAAATGATGTTCATGCTCAGTGGTGGAAGAAGCATTTCGATTGCCAAAGTAAATATCACACAGTGAGCAATAATGGCTGAAAATATGAATATATGATTCGTGGATTGTGCACTAACGTAATGCTTCACTATCACAGGATATTACAGTCCTTTAAACAATTATTTTATGCAGCCTTTTGTAGCTGCATATATTGTACGCAGTCACAGGCCGTTCTAACACAGTCCCCTTTATTGCCCTGGACTTAATATCGCAGCTGGAGCCAAATTGAGAGAGTTAGAATCGGAATGTAATGCTCATTACAGCAGTTAACATGTTGTAAAAACAATAAATACAAGTCACGTAAGTCATGTAGGCTATATATGTTATGATCAACAAGATCAGTGTCCACTTTAGTCAGGAAAATGGTTGTGTGTCAGTCAACATATAATCCAGCTTTGGCCCGTGTCTTTATCGGGAGTGTAGGTTGTGTGATGCTGAATTTCAAGTAAATAAAGCCTCACCCTTGCTTTCAACAGCTTTTAAAATATTTTTTTTGGGGGGGGCTAATGAGAAGTGACAGTTGTGATTATTGAGATTTGTACCTTTGCATGAATGTGTGAGTTTTGCTCTAGGAAATGCTGTAGATGTTAACAAGGCTGTCACCAAAAAATATGCCTCTGTGAGACAGTGATGAACAAAGTGCAAGAATTATGCAGCAGGGATTGGAGATTCTGAGTACTGGACATAGACTGTATGTAAGAAGTGGGCGTAGTCACCATGAAGTCACCTATTGCTGAAACCAACTGCTGAAAAATAATTTTGCTTGTGCTAATGGTTACAATTAACTGTCATGAACTGTAAAATTGGAAGACAAAAAAAAATAAATCAAGTGAGAAGTAGAGTCATTTTGTCTTGAATGCTAAGCATATTGTGTATACGACTTCCCACGTCGTAACCACACATTCACAATAGCAACAGTTTCTCTGCTTTCAGACAGAGGCAGGCCAAGGCCTTTTCACTTCTACCCGGCAAACGGCTACACTGAGCACACAAGCTGCCATCTGCTGATTATGAATTCTCCACAATTTGAACAACCAGCATTTTCTCTATTAACTATCATCAGTGTACTTTGTCTTGGGTCATTTCTTTCTTATTCCAAGTGAAACCATCTAGCCGGCCAGGACGGGTGTAAACAGAATGCAAAGGAACTCTAGAAATGTATTCAGAGCATTTATTATTTAGTTATACTGCAGGTTTGCACTTCTACCAGCTGAACAAGCAAGTATTTGGTACTCAAATTGTAAATATATTTAGATATAGAATATTTAACTTCTTTGAACAATGTGTTTTTTCTTAAATGAATAAAATCCCCTGCGTCTTGCACAGTTTGTATTTTTTTTATGTTGGATAGAAGCTTCATTCTAGGTTTCCGAAATGGACAATCCTGTTTAAATTCAGTGCAGGTGATGGGGTGTATTTGATTGCCAGTCCTGTCACTTTTGCTGGCGCCTTAGAGCATAGTTGGGATTGGGCCTGTCACTGTGCTGGTGTTGGAGAAGCATTTATTTTGGTGATATACTCCCAGCATTGCTCCATATGTGCCAATTTGTCTCAAGGATTGGCCCCTTCAGATTATTCTGTGCTCCTCAGGACATCTCAGAATTCAGCGTTGAGAACAAACAAAACAAAAATAAGTCTCCATTTTCCTCTGTGCTTAATGTGCTCAGCAGATAAACAAATACAAAACTAAAATCACAGAAACAACAGGAGCTTTACTTTAGCAGATGCCCATATTGATTTTAAGAAAACTCTTCTTCCAGAATGTGGAGAACGTTTAAGCACCTACAGGAACAAAACCTCTGAAATCCTCTCTTGACCTCTCTTCACCCACCAACATCTTCCTTCTCAGCAACACACACACACACACACACACACACACACACACACACACACACACACACACACACACACACACACACCCACACAAATAACTGAAGAAGCACCACTGAAAAAAAGCCCAAAGGATCCCAAACCTTCTGGACTGGAAAATGTGTACAAGCTGTAAACAAATAGCCAAGGAACAAACCTCCTGGTCTCTGCGAGCTCGCTTCAAATACTTAAGAATTCACCTCACACTGCAGAGTTGACCTGGTCCTCACTCGGTACCTCCGACTCCTCAAAACCTGACTCTGCAGCACTCACAAATACTTCCCCTATTGTCCAGGAGACAGCAAAGTGTATCAGCGATGACCTTTTGAACTGTAAGAAAAGCTCAGGTGTTCACAATCCAAACAAAGTGTCGAGGTTGGCCTCAGAGGTTAAAGGTTATGGCTGATGGAGAATAGCTTGCTGCTTAAAGTCAGAGATGTTGAGTTTACATCCCCTGTGGGTCCTTTGGCATTTGTGCAAGATGAAAGACAGTAAATGATCTTTTTCTTTGACTGAGAGAGATTGTGAACCTGAAATCGGCAAGATGATGATAGAATTTGCCAGACTTTTCTTTCCTTTTCTGATTATTTCTTATGTTCTTCTGTCCTTATTTTTCATCGGCCCCCTGGCCCCGCTGAGGGGCAGTAGAGTCAGTTGGGGCCACTTAATCCCCATGCAGCCTCTCAGTGCACCTTCACAAGAGTGTGAAATATAATTGGACACCTGCACCCAAGGAGCCCCAAAAATAGCTTTCCATGTTTACACTAGAGCTCTGAGGAGGGAGAGCAGTGCAGCCTGAGTATCACTGTTCCCCTTTGTTACACTCAGGCTGCTTCGCTGCTGTTGTGTGATTGCCCAGCCCCTCTGCAGCACGGAAATACAAATCCATCCTAAGTTCCTGAAAGCAAAATGGTATTTCAAGTGCTTTTCTGTGTCTTTGTAAATTCTGGAGCGCACACTAATGTCGACACAAATCTCTCAGACCAGACCACTTGCCCTGAATTTGGTTTAGTGCGACTCATTCGGGAGGAATTTCCAGTACAATACAAGGATTAATTCGAAGAATAGTTTTCTCTTAAGTCAGAAAGCCAGCTACGGTACACTGCCTTCCGCCCACACACTTTTTTTTCGCCTCACCCCTTTTGTCCGACCTACTCCATTCTTGGTTTCAAATGATCCATGGTTTCCCCCCTTAGTGAACCGTGATTTTCAATAATCTAACTTTATTGGAGCACTGTCAGTTGAGGAAGAAAAAGAAAAAGACTTTATCCTTCAAAAGCGTGTGTGTGCGTTAAGCAGCAGAGCAAGGGGTTGCAGTGTCTGTCCACATGCCCCACCATTTACAGTTCTTAACTGATCAATAGGCGCTTGAGGCAGTGAAAACCTCATTGAACCAGATCTACATCTCCACCTCTTACCCCAGGGACCTGGAGATGGATCTCAGCACACAATTAAAATGTCACACTTGACTGCACTCCACAGACTGTCAATATTAGGAAAATGAATAATAGCAAAGTTTGCAGTAAACACAAAGTTAAAGGCGACTAATAACTTGTAAAAGTAACTGATATAAGAACAAGAATAACACAGAGAGGTGATTAGGGAAGAGTTTGCTGCGATGTTAGCGGCTCTGTGGGGCTGTACTTGTGCACAGAGGTGACAAAGCTAAATGCTAAGCTCAGCATGCTAACATGCTTACAATGACAATGCTAACCTGCAATCACAATCGTCTTGCAATATAGATGGGGGGAATGCTGGCTGCAATAGGCGGCCAATGGCAGGCTTATACCCGCAGCCTACATCCGGTGAGTCAGACAAGTGCGTCATCAAAGTAGGGGAACTTCAGTGGGATTCATTGTCTGGGGTGCATGCCATGAATGTCTGTACAGTACAACATTTGGTGTCAATCCATCTAGTAGATGTTGAGATATTTCACAGGGATAAGTGAAAACCTTGATCTAGTGGTGGTGCTAGTATCTAAAAGGTGTTATTAAAAAAACCTAAACTGTTAAAATCGTAGTGGCACTAGAGGAAAAATCAGTAGACATCATTCTCTGAGGACCATCAACGTACAAAACTTCACATTCATCCATCCAAAATGGTGGACAAACCAACCAACAGACAGACAAGATGTATCATAGAGCCACACCTCTAGCATGTCTAAAAATAAGTGCTGATATAATATGACAACTTGGGCTTCACAAAACTATTGTCAAGTTGTATTCACTGAAGAAATTTGGTCTACAGGCTTGGATTCTGGGACACTGTCTTCCTTGTTGATTTTCTTTACCCAGCAGAAGGTTTAGCCCTCTGGGAGAAAAGCTGGCACAGGTTGCTTTGTTCTCCACACGACATGACAAAATATAACTGCTGCAGCTGCAGTGAACTAAGTCCTGCCTTTCTGGCCAAAACAAAACAAAACACAACGAATGCCATGTCACGCGACGCGACACAATCCCTGCTTTTGAAGGCAGATCGCAAATCCATTTGACTAGCTTGATAAATATCATTTCACATAAAGCATATGCCACAGAGTTAGCATTCCAGCACAGTTCCACTGCCACCATGACAGAAACAAACAAAATAAAACCAATTGAATTTCCTGAGCTGTCAGGCTTTTGTCAGGGTGAAAACTAGTTTACGATGCTGTGGGGCGGATTTTGTCGAGGAATCGAAGAACCACAACCTGTTAAGTGGAACCAGGGATCAGAAGAACTTGTCAGACTTACATTTTTCAAATGATTTCCAGTCAACTCACATACAGATGAGGGCTCAGCCACCCAGTGAAATATGCGAACAGGAGGATTTTCATCTATCTACCTATCTATCTATCTATCCAGCCACCTTTCTGTCTGTCTATAAATAAAAAAAGAGGTAATAGCTTGGTCTATCTTGTCATCTTCATGCTGAGAGGTACTCTGTGCCCGTGTCCTGCTCTTCAAAGGACACTTGTGTGATATCAAAACCACCAAGTGGTGGGCACCGATGAAAAGAGGAGATGAAAATTATGGATTGGAGTTTCGGTTACTTGCCCACTTTCAGCAGTTATATACTTCAGACATTTTAACAGGCTTTTTAGATTTCTTGGGAAAAAAAACATGTGGGTATATCTATCTTATTCAGCGTAAGATTGCATTTTTTTAAAGCAGCTTTAATCAATATTCCTGTATTATCAATGGATTAATGTGTAATGTGAAAGGAGTCGCTTGCAGTTTTTCTCAGCTCTACCAAGCTTTTTAACATATTTAAGTTCCTTGTTCGGGTCTTCTGGCCTGCAACTTTTCTGTTTTTGATTCACTTCTCATCAAAGACAAAGTTCAGGAGGTGAACACATGGACCGTTTAGCAGCTAAAGAGCTCGATACTTCTTTCACGAGTTGGTGATGACCAAAGTGTAGCAAACAAGAGAGTCTACAATGACACTAATGCTGCTGCTTATCTGCTGTATGTACAAATAAGCAACAGTTTGCTAACAAAGTTGCTTACATTATAAGGTGATATATATAATATGTTAATGTCATATTTATAGATAATTGCAGGTTTAAATTTGACGCTTTGTAAGACCTCCATGGATACAGTGATGAATTGCTCATTCATTAATGATTACACAATACTAACTCTTCCATCCCCTAGTTTGGTTGTCATCAGGTGAATCATTTGACACAGTCAGGGTGATTTAATGTGCAATCATATCATTGTCATCACTTTGTGTCGTAGCATCACTTGTTTTCATGCTGACTCAAGGAGTGTAAATTGAAAGTGATTTCCAGGTTCTGTGTCGTGTTGATTGACCTACTTTCGTTTAAAGGGCATGTGACTTCATTGAAATGCGATACGAGTCATTCCCCTCTGTACCTCCACAGTGTACGACCGACCTCTCTCAAACACAATTAAAGGTGCAAGATCAGAAATCGGGAGCATTTGGATTGACTCTCAACGGCTCTCAACAGGTCGACAGCGAGCTCGTAGCTAACGGCGCTAACAGCGTTTAGAGTGCAAACTATGGTGAAACTGCTGGCAGAGCTAACCTGAGTTTACCTGAGTGCTTTGCTTCCACGACGCTGCTGTCGATTGGGACGACGTTATCAGCTATAACCGTCGTATGAGAGCAGTGCAGAGCGGCGGCCTTGAGCTAGCACACTGGCATGCACTAACATGCACTAAAAGCACATGCGGCCGGCCTGGATAAGTCAACAAAGCAAGGAGATGCCTAGATAACAACACAGAGGGAGAGCGACTTCATTCTCTGCTCAGGTAGACATGACTCAACTATGTCTTTACATAGCAAATAGTTGTTTACTGCGATATCAATGTTCAGAATTTTAAATACAGATCCTTCAAAGAAAAGCAATCCCCACATTTTGGGCCAAATCAAATGTGAGACCACTTGATGCGATGCTTCAAGCAGGGCATTTGAAGCCACTCTGAATTATAATTCTTGGGCTCATATTAAATGGCGTGACCGCTCATAAGCGCAGTGCGATAAGGGAGCAATGGGTGTGGATCCTCGTGGCATCGTGCAATCAGGATGTGGTGATGAGAAAAGGTCACTTGTGCTAATGTAATATTTTTTATTCCACGAGAGAGACGTCAGCGCTGATAGATGATCCAAAGGTCACCCGTGTCATCACGCCCATTCTGTCCTGTTAGGTGATGCAAAACAGATTTGATGACTGCTCTGCACACTCCGTACTCCATCAGAGAAGAAGAGAGCGAACAGCTCATCTGGTGGGCGGATAATGGCCTGGGTGGGGCTCGCCCGCTCACATGATGACCAACCTTGCATGCAACCTTACTCATAATGTAAACTCAATGTCTGAGGTGGCAGTGGAGTGAGTGAATCCGGCGAGTTTAAGGTTCGGTTACTTCCTCGCTGACGTGGAAGACATACTGGCGCAGATTTACGCTCTTTTGATCTGTATCAGCATCTTTAACAGTAATGAAAAGCCTCGCAACCCGAGGAGCTGCTTGGATAAACACACAATTCATACTGAGCAAATGAATGACCTGATTGATATGCACAGGAGCAGTAATCATTATCTAGCCAGCTCATGAGCATTATGCTCATAGCCTACTAGTAAACAAAGCACATGAAATCACTTTTTGTCAATTAGCTCTTTGAGAAGTGATCCAGAGAAAAAATATAGTGATCGTGATGTGGATGGATGAGGAGCGATGGTCTTTATCCTCGCGCCTTACCAAATTATTGCTTAATCACTTAGCAAAGAAACTATACATTGAGAGCATATGCACATGACAAAGAGAACGCTGAGGGGAATATTTACCGGCAGATGTCGAATTAGACGTCTCATTTGCATTTAAGGATAAATTAACAACAATAAATGTGAGTGAAAAGATTTCTTTTTTTGACTCATCTAAAGTAAAGTGTTCACCAACTCTGAGAAATGCTATGTTCGTTAGACGTGGGTCTTGCTCTACCCATGAGGGAAATACATGTAGAATCACCCTCTGGATATAATCCATCTTATAGATGAGCCAGTATTACAATACAGAAATATAAGAGTTGTGATACAGGGTGACACTCATTGTCATCATAATTGAATTAGGCAGAATATCAGCAGATGTTCAGAATCTCTTCATCCATTGTTTAATTACCTGCAAGGATAAAACAATGAGGCGGTGTACGCTTTGTGAAAGTGCTCTGGATCTGTCCTGCATCAGCAATGCAGAACTCAATACTGCAGTACAGCAGAAGTAATCCCCTCAGAGGTGAAGCAGAAGTGCAGCAACAGCACAGTGCACGTGTGGAAGGGCTGACCACTCTGCTGTTCAGGCTCCCCTTTGTATATGTATCTAGCGGCCACAATTAAAACAAAGACCTGATGCCTTCCTCCCATGACGTGTGCTCTTATCACACGACACAGATGTCTGAGCTCATGCCAGCGGGCTCAGGTCTGTGATGAGAACTCCTAGTTATGCGCGGTGGCACCCGGTGCGAGCGCCGGCTTCCGAAGGGCAGATGGATAAATTATTCAGCCTGAAGTTTTGCATCAACACGGCTCAGATGGCATCACATGAGAGGGATTAATTTATGCAACATCCATGAGAGGGACGAGGAGATGTCTCCAAGCCATGGGTTGAGTGAGAGGTGCTCATATGCATGTGGAGAGGCAAATCACTGCTTATAATAGAAGAAATGCTAATTGCTAAGTTAATGTAGATGCTGACATCTTTGTAGTCGAGATGCAGGTGTTGAAGGAAAAAAACAAAACAACGCCTCACTGACTGCTTCTACTTAGCCTGTTGACTGGATTTGTTGTTTTCTGATTATTTTGATCTTGTGTGAAAACTTTTGAATCCTATTTAAAAACAATAACTCTGCTTATTAAATCTGAGGCAACAAAGAGTGTCCCAGCTAATAAACTAAATAAAATGCATCGCTCTCTTAGTTCTGTTATTGAGGGATGTTATTGCTGATGTGTTCTTGAAGACGATCAACTTTAATCGTCGCGGCGGACACAAATTAGTTCAAGCACAACATGTGTTGATGGCTAATAAATAAGGAGTATTTTTTAATTGATCATTTGTCAACAGTGCACCGGCCACATACGTGGTCGCCTCTTTGTTCGCCTGTCTGACTTTGACGACGCTGGCATTACTGAATAGACATCGTTTGACTGACACGGGGAGCATTAACAGGCCATTAGCATTCCATGACATTTTCTCATCCGCCGATAAAGCAGCGGCGGCCCTGTAAACAAAGTGCTGTGTCGGTGCATGGCAAGGAGAAAAGGGAATAGAACGTAATGTAAAACGGCATTGTTCAGTGGTTGAGATACCAGGTGCGCATTCTAATGCGGATCTACAGGGCAACCTCTGGCTGGCTGAAACAAAGGAGGGGGACGATAAGGGAGTGGACGAATGGGACATGCAGCAGGGTAATTGAAAGTGCTTGGGATTTTAAAGGCCAAATGCGACCAGGGGTTATCAGCCGCAGAAACAATCTGAATTTTTTATGGGAGTGACTTATTATCCGGACAAAAAGGAGGTTTGCTCCGCTTCACAGAGGGCTCACTGGATAAAACAAGATCATAAAGGCCACAAGCAAACTTTAGGGAGCTTTTAAAGAACTGTAAGATTACTTTTAGCACCTTGTGTGTAGGAACAACGTGTGGATTGTGTACTCAACACCCTTTTGAATAAATGTGCTCCAGTTACAAACCGTTCCCTTCACAGTAATTGTCTGTGTAATGTGGTGTTGATGTAATTATTTTTTCATGAATCTGCACAAACTAAATGAGATCACCACTTGGATATTTGTAAAGAGGCTTAGATCATCGCTTCTACAATGCAGGGCAAAACAAACCTGGAGATACAGGTGAGAGCTGCAGAAATTCCCGTGTTTCTGATCGCTCGTCAGAGATTGACGCTGAAAAAATGATTGTTGTGACAATGAAATGTTTTATCGTGTGAGCATGTTGCACACAGTCACACGCGTGTGCGCCCACACATCACAGCCATAGCATTCTCTAAATTGGTGGGCAGCCTTAGGAAAGCCCTGAGGCTAAAGAGAGACTGATGACAAAATCTGCATAAAACAATAACTTTCTCCCGCTGTTCCCTCAGGGTACAGTGCTGAAAAACAACACAACTGGCAGACTCCTCCAGTCCCGGTAAAGAACTTGCCTATCAGGGGTATGGACGCAGCTAGGCCCTGGGGAAAGCTGGCTGTATGAGATTGCCTATTAGCCCCTACAGCAAGGCCTTGTTGTGTGCAAACGCCAAAATAGTGTAAAGAGATCATCCTGACATGCATTAATTTATTTGTCAGTATTGTATAAACAACAGAATGCAGCCTGGTCTTTTAATAACCTTTGGAAATTGTTAGAATATCTTTACAGTTGAAGCTTGGGTTACATTGGAGAAACGCAAGATTTTTTAAAATAAACTATACCAAAAAGTCCAGCCCAGTGTTGCCAATTATTTTCTAACAAAAGTAGCTAGCTACAATAGCTCCAAAATGATGCTTATGAATGTAAACACGTCAGAATAAATGTACACATGACACTATTGTTAGTACTCACAGGTGTGAAGCTAGCAGCTTGAGGAAGACTCCGGTGACGCGCAATCCTGTACTGCAAATATGACGCTATAGACTTACCTACATGATTTAAGATTGGCCTTTCTTCATCGCCAGATGGCAAATTGGGTTTAGCTTAGCATGAAGCATTAGCTTAGCTTAAGGTGCCCTGTTTCTTGCAAAAAAAAGTTTCTGTTCTTTTCTCTCTAAGATTGAAACCTGCATTGTTTACATCCATGCTTACTAACGCGCAATCTTCATCTTCACCGCATTTGTCGGCACATTGGTGGGTTTCTTGAAACGATACGGCCACCTGTGGATCAGTGGCACAAACACAGATGGGATCAATGCATAAAACCGTTGCATTGGTGTTCAAAAACTCCACAGGCAACGTTTTTTTACATAAAATGTTTGAACTTGTGATTATTCAAATAATAATAAAAAGTTTGTGGGTTTTCCTGTATGTTTAGCACATCAAAGAGGAAGAAAAGTCATTTCAGGCTGTGAACAGCAGCTTCTGCTCTATAAGCTTTCCTCAGTCTGGAGGCCCCTGCTGGCTAACCTTTGGATGACTTTCAAGCCCCTCCGCACAGCATTGTTATTCCTCCGTCTTTCCCTCAGATGTCCTTTTCTTGCTACAATCACTCACATGCTCTCAACTCTGAGAGGACAGCGAGCATGCTAGCTCCTCAGAAGGAGCACAAACTGGGGAGTACTGTCAAAAGAACAATTTGCACAACACAAAATCTTCTGTTTCCAGCCCTTTGAGTGGGAGACAGGTGGTCACTGTGGGAATACCTTGGCTTTCCCTTTGAAAAAACTGTGGGGACAGAAGTGTCAAGAACAGGCAAGCCACAGAAACAAGAGGGTTTGTGTGAAAGCACTAAGCTTATAATATGGAACATTGTGTTCTATTCTATTGCACTTTACTATGTTCTAGTCTCATGCTGTACGATGAAAAATGTATTTGACACAGCCCATAAAATATTCCTTTTCTTTATTTTTTCATTAGTTGCAGGTATGGCACAAAAAAATGGGTGATAAATCCAAAGAAATACAGTGAAAAAAAAGCCTGATCATATATAAATATAGAGCACAAAACAGAGAAGAGTGACAGGTCATCATTACAGGGTGTCGGCACACAACAAGATAAATAACATCACTCAAACACAGCTTTCTCAACAACCTTGATGTTATAGCATCAAATCTCATTATTTCCAGGAGTCTTTTAAAATGTGAGGCGGCAGGGGGGGGGGGGGGGGGGGGGGGCGATTTCCCTTCATTTTGTCATCCTGCTGCACCGATGGTAAATAACTGGACAAGTAAAAATGGAGTCTGTGTGCGAGCAGTCATGCTGCTGCTCCTGCCTGGCCTGTGATTCCATCGAGGAGTAGTGAGATTCACTCCAACACGGGAAACAATAAAGTACCAAGAGGTGGCAGTTTCCCCACTGGTAAAGTTGTCACACTGAGCAGCCATGCCATCAAATAGCGACATACTGCTCCTTCCCTGACAGAGTAAAATGAGATCTCTGAGATGTGTCTACCTCTCCCAGTTATTTAGTGAGACTGCAGTCAGCCTCCTGTCGAGAAGTCCCTCACTACAGCCATAGCCACTGTGTGAAAGTGAAAGAAACTCACCGCATTAAGACGGCTATTTTAATGTTTTAGGTTTAATACGACAGACATTTTGTTCCTATTTGAGTCCCTCATAAGAACACTTTTCTGACTGCCAAATTCAATGCGACTGCCAATTCTGACGTTTCTGGTCGCACCTAACCACAAAGCTCCCCCCCCCCCCCCCACTGTTGGTACCAATTTTCTTTGCTGAATCAATAAAGCAGGGTGTGTTTAGTGATAGTTGGGGCTACCGGTTGGAATTATATCACACTAGTGGAACTGAATGGTTATTCAGGGTGCTAAAATAGCGCGATGAATGGCACAATGTGACAAAGCCCTTCTTAGGTTGAACAGAAAATGAGAACATTTCCACTCAATAAGAAATCTTGGGACTGTTCCTTTTAGAGACCCTTGAAGCACTAGGTATCAAAAAATTTAAATACATGGTAAGACTAACACTTTACCAGGTAATTATAGCTGTAACCAAGTTAGTAAAATGTGAAAGTTACAGCTGAAAAAACACCTTTCAAGAAACGACATTACAGCAGCATAACAGAAATGACTTCAAGCCACAACTTTTCCACTTGTGGGTTATAATATTACAAAGTATGCACTTTCTAGGAATTAAGGCAATACTTTGTTTTAAATTACATTTCCTCACATAGCAACTGGTCATGGTTCAACTCACATGGATAGGTTTAATCAAATTCACCACAGAACCTGGGAAACAGTTTCAGCAGGCTGCATGTTGCACCAATTATGTTCAATCTACAGCCTGCACAAACCCTGACAGACCACATCCTTTCATGCTACAGTGCCTCCATTTTAATGGTATTAATGTAAGCACCGGGTACATTCATCCACAACTGCATAATTCCTTTGTGTATTTGTCAATTTTCACAAAGGATGTAACAGCATTGAGTCAAGACCTTGTTTGTTTCCTTGGTCCTTCTCAGTTCAAGACCAACGTGCACCCCGTCATTAATGCTACACAAAGGCATTAAGTCAAACGTGACATTTTCTCAGTAAGGAAGGTGGAACTGCATTTAAAAAAAAAAAAACACGATTTCTCTCCGTAAAATGTACTTCCCTCCTCCCAAATGGTTGTTGCCTTTCCCCATGCAATAACGATTGACTTGTGTTTTTAGCGGTGGTACAAAGGAAAAGGCAAGTGTATACTGTGACCGGTACTATGTAATGCAAACCAATGCAACTGACCCAAACACCTCATGTATAATGTTAGTATTTGTCAAAACTGCCAGCTTTAGTATTTGAGCTTTACTTGTCTTGACTGACTTTGATGGTACATTTTTCACGTTGTTCTTTCCAGAGGTTTTATCTAAACTTTAACACTTAAATCAAACAAATCGACTATTTATAGCAAACAGTTCTACTTGATGGAGAAGGCTCTTCTGTTTGAACGAGCTCTGAACGACTCTGAGCAGCAGCATGGACTCTGCTGGGTAAATGAATCCGCTCGTAATAAAGACATGGAGGTTAAAACGTTGTGTAATCAACAACAGCAGAAAATATAGCACATGAGGTGGAGGTTTGGGTAGTGTGGGGGGGGGGGGGGGCAGCAAACAAAAGTGGCAAACTTAAATGCTTTTGTCTGCACTAATGCCGTGCTCTATTTGAGAACGCAGTAGTCATTACTGGACAATCAGATTGCAGTACCCATACGATATCATAAATAGAGACTTTTACATTTTATATTATCATGAAAGAGGTTTGAGGTACTGGACTTAATAGATTCCTGGAGCGGTCTACCGAGAAGAAAAGAGAAGAAAAAGATAGTCACTTTATTTTTTGTAACCCTCTATTAAAATTCATGGCACTATCATCACCACTGCAAAACCCTCGCACAAAGTGTCAAACGTAAGTGTCTGGTGTGAGAAACATCTAATAATGTGTGTGCCGGTGGGAAAAACAACACACACAAAATGCCTTGATGGAACTCTTGGCGCACATGGACACATTCAGCTCCAGCACCCCCAAACTAATCAGAAGCTACAAATACCTCAAACCCATTTCCCCTCGTTAGTTTATGAGCACACCTACCGCAACTACAGACGCCTCTAATCGTCCAGAAATAAAGTCAGTAAACACGCCGCTGTTTACATATTCAAATACCGTTAATCCCCTTCAATTGTACTTTGAAGTAGCTTAGAGGACTTTTATCAATATAGAGCTGAGTGTAAGCTACTCACCAGACTCACAACTCACGTACACACAAAGGGCAGAGGCTCACACAGGGTGCGTGAATTGCACAGAAATGAAAAATAAAGGATGTGGTGAGAGCTGTAGTACCACGGAAACAAACAATGGTTCCTTTTGCTGTCCAATTTGAGCAGTTATGGGAAAATTTGACAATACTTCCTTCACACAGATGGAAGTTTTGCAGATGAAGGTACCCAGAGTTTAATAATATACAACACAAAAGCAGGATACAAATCTGGCTTTCCATTCAGGTCTGTTTTTGAAAGGCTCATGCTGATATAATTCCAACAAACACAAAACTAATTTCAAAGTATGGCAAATATACAGAAGGGATTTTGCAAACTCAGGCTGTTATTTAGAAGCTCAACTTTTGGAGCAGTATGCTTATTTGCTTTTCGTTACCTTCGGAGACAGTTCCCCCTTGTTTACAGTCTTTGTGCTAAGCTAAGCTAACCAGCTTTCAGCAAGAAAGTGAAAAAGCTCATTCCCCAAAAAGTCAAACGACTACTTTAAAAAAGTTGAACCAACACCAAATGCGTTCTTTCATTTAAATCCAGCTGTAACTTTGAATCACTCACGTACTGTACTAAGGTGTAGCTGCTGTTACATGAGTACAGGTGCTGAGGGTGGCAGTAAAAGGAACAGTTACCAAAATATCTGAAGGAACTCGTATCCAGACTTAGCAACAGTGACGACTGCACGGGGCACTTTGGCACTTTTCATTACTTGCTATACCACAGGAGGATACAGCAACTAGCTAATGGATATTTCATCTGAGCTTGTATTTTTTGGAAATTGTGTCAAAGTCTGTGTCAAAGTCAGACGAACTTCATGTTCTTGATGTGTCCAAAACAACCTATGAAAGTCTGAAAGTTCTCATCATCAAAAGCACACAAAAAACATATGTTTTAGTAAAACATTACATCTAGTAAGACTGTTAGAAAAGAACTCGCCCCAGAACTCCATTTACATTCATTATGATTTATGGAAATAAAAATAAAATAAGAAACTAAAGAAAAAAGAAAGGAATAGCAGAAAATAGCTGTGATAATGTCTCTGTAATAATATCATTTAGACTATAATGGTATTATAAGGATGCCCTGAAATTCTCATCATTCTGCTCTGTTTTTTTTAATCTTCTTTACACGTGTCAGTTCTTTATCGCATCTTTTGTACACAGCTTGATGCTCACACATGTACATGACCCACTCAGACCAGCCCAGGCTTCCACTGAAGAGGCTACATATGCTGAGCAACCACAACACCAAACCGAACCTCAACCCAGTCCGCATTCACAAAGATTTCCTTTATACTCTTGACCGGCTTCCCTTTCTGTCCTCTAGTGTTCTGGTTGCACGATAAATATCAATGTAACAAGTAAAAAAAAAAGGATCAGTTTGCTGTTAAATGTGGACTTGGGTTGGAAATCCTGTGGGAGTAGGTCACGCATGTGCAGAGAAATATAAAATGGATTTTATATGTTGAGACCTTGAACTGTATGTTGTGCTTCCTGTACTCCAACATAAAACATTTATCATAAACCTTTGAATAGAGCTTCTTTAACATTTACAAGTTATACAGTTACCAAATTGGTTTACTTCTTATGCTTCCATCAGCTTTGATACTTAAGCAATGCAAAGGGAGACAACAAGAAGAGAAAGGAAGTGAATTCATCTTCAACGGAAAAAAATAAGAAACAAGACACAAGTCCTCAAAACATTTGTCATAACCAACGATGAACGGAATTTTTCATTTTCTTATTTTCTCTTTTTTACAATACATTTTTCAAAAACCCCGCTGGTTAAGGTTATGGTCTCAGGTAGATCTTCCACAGTCAATCTTCACAGTTTGTGTAAAAGCAGAGAAACATTCTCGCTGGAGTAATAAAATATCATGACTATTATTATGGTCATTATTATCTTTTATTCTCATATTGTTCCATATAAATGGTGGAGGACAGGGGCGAGGCATGTCACCCTAATGAAGAGCCTGCGGTCCCAAAGTTCCTGCTCTGCTCCCTGTACAACGCAATGTTTTATTCAGCAGTTGTTCTTTTGTTTAAAAAATGCTCGCCCGCGGGGAAGGAGAATTATGGGAAGAGAGAGTGGGGTATTCATTCGATGAAGTGTCTTCATCGTCCTGTATGATCTCGTCTTTCTGCAAAAAAAAAAAAAAAAAAAAATAGAGCCAGAGCCTCACTGCCACTGTTGCCGCTGTTTTCATCCAAATTGTTTCCAAACCTGGTCTGCCAGCACTGCCTGGTCAGCTGCCCTCACATTGAACTACGCGTAGGCATAGGCAAAGGCTTAGGCGCATGCACACACACAAACACACACACACACACACACATACGCACACACATACACACTTGCACGCACACAAACACACAGGCAACTGTCCCATCAGGAGTTAAATCCGGGTGGAGCACAACCCCATGCTCCCTCTGCACACGCATGCCCTCTCCCGTCAGCACTTGTGGGGCAAAAGAAACATGTAGAAAATAGCCCATCAGAGGAAACATGAACAGAGATGTGTTCGATGTTGATTAACACCCAGGCTCACGATTCGGTTTGTAATCTGAAGGCACTTTGTTTCATGGCAGAAAGTAAAGTGGCTTCTGTTCCACAGGCGGACCGCCGACTGAATATTCGAGTCGGGCCTCACTAATCGGACCTTTGTCTGCTCTCTGCCTGTCCCTCCTCTCCCTCCTCTCTGCTCTCCTTCCACCTCTCCCTCTCATGTCAGCTCCTGAGCTTGACCTTCTCTCTGCCCTCCAGTCCAGCTGTCTACACCTCCGCTGATTCCTCCTGCAGTCATTGTTCTGCCACCCTACCCTCGGTTGGCCACTTGGACTCGTGAGCACAGTGTTAATAGATACATAGGCAGCTACAGGGGGGGGGTAAGCAGATGGAACTAAATGTTGCCAAAGTCCTTGTTTTTCTACAGTTCAGCACCAAGCAGATAAAGAAATGCCAAGGTGTGACTTGAGGCCGGACTAGAGTGAAAAACAAGTGTCGGTGATTGGCATCTGGTGCGAGAAAATGAAGATAAAGATACACAGAGAAAGGTCTGATTCCATGTATTTGTAAGCAGGGAAATGCTATTTCCTCTTCAAAAAGTCAGCAGTGTCTATATTCTGCCGCCTTCTAGCGATATTTTCATAACTTCATAAAATTGTTCTTGTGCTTTACAAACTGTCCGTCCTCCTTCGACGCTTGTGAACTCTTTCGGCAAAGTCCAGGCGCATTCGTCGCCCACCTGTCTTTGTGCTCGTAAAGATGTCCAGAGTCCTGCACCGAGGAGTTGTTTCTGTAAAAGTGGTGTCTTTAAAAAAAATTGCGCATCTTCTTTATTACTTTTTGTGGAACTTTTTTATCACGATTTTTTTCTCTCTTTCATTAATTTCGGTCCCTCCGAGGTCTGGCAGGGGACCCCTGCTGCTTTCAGGATGCATGAATCTTTGGTGATTGGATGCCGAGGGTACAGTTCACAGACGGTGGGTCTGAATATTCGCCTCTGAGGTGACGGAGAGAAGGGTCACCTCTGACCTTCCAGGAGGGTCATCACCAAGGTGATGCATAGCAGCCATATATGGGAGGACGTGGACGGAGCCTGAGCGCTGAGATCTACAAACAGAAACAGAAAATAATGGTGGAAATTGATTTTATATACTCCAAACAACACATGAACACGTAATGAGCCAATTGTGTTTCAGGGCATAGTTCTCCAATATTTGGAAATACATCTATTCACTTTCTTGCCGAGAAAAGAAGAAGATTGAGAAGATGGACAGCACTCTAATGTATGTATGTCTCTTTGATAAATATGAAGCCACAGCCAGCAGCTGGTTAGCCTAGCTTAGCATACAGACTGAAAACAGGGGAAACAGCTAGCCTGGCTCTGCTTTCAGTCTCTAAACTAAACTGTCTCCTGTTTCATATTCTACAAACAGACATGAGCGCGGTATCAACTCCCTGCAAGAAACAAATAAATATATTTCCCAAATTGCGAAACTATTCCTAATGTAGAACTAACCTGTATGATCAGATCCTAAAACAAGACGAGATAATTCAAATCTTTTTCCCTCTTACATTAAATAAAGTCATATAATATTCATCATCTGAGATTGAAATGCATTATTCTCTGCATGACTCTGTCCTCAGCCTGGGCGACCAATCCCAAAACTCCAAACAAATTAAATCTTGTCGCTCTGAATCATAAATGGATCCATATGAAATGTAACTTGAGCAACAATCTTGCCGTTATAGAAAGAATACCTTTTAGATGCCTGCTTATTTTCCTCCAATGACATGAACAATTTAAATAAGATCACCCTGATGCATGTATGGTACACGTTAGAAGGATGTCTCAGTTTGAGGAGCTTCTGGAAAAGAACCATTCCTCCAACCCTAAATAACACGCACGACATCAAATGAACAGCGCTCGTCTGCCTGCCAATATCACTTTGTCAATCGCAGACCATTTGCTCTGTCCCGTTTTCTGTTTTTTCCGTTCCGTTTGTTCCTGCAGCGCAATTACAGCGCTCCACTCAGCCGGCGTGGCTATCGCTCATGTGATTACAACACTGTTGCCACGGCAACCCGTGGTTCAACGCCGTTCAAACCGTCTGAGATTGGATCCCCTCTCGTAAATCAATAACCTCGTCCAATGTGGGTAGAGAGAGACAGAACCTGGAGCTCAGATGAAAAGGCACGGAGGAGGCGGAAGTGCGGTGCGGAAGTGCGGTGCGGAAGTGCGGTGCTACTCACTGGGCGGCGGGTCTCGACACTCCCCTTCCTCCAGCGTGACATCATCGATGGCGATGTCACCCTCGATGCCTGGTCCTCGGATGCCTTCGAGTACCACCTGCGGAGAGGAAAAACATGTTTGTCATGTTAGATGTTCAGATTTGATAAGACTACAAAAAAACAAGAAAATTGGCACTGCAGAAAGATTACAGCAGGTGGCAAGTGTTTGTTTCAGTCTTTAATGTCACAACATTTAAAGTTAAGAACGCTTGTGATGTTACAGTTAGAAGTAAGAGTGGGAACAAAAAAAGAGCTGAAACTATAATTACTTTCCACAACTGCAGTCATAACAATGATTGAGAATATTGCAGTCCTATATTCTCTACTCGCAAAAGAGTAGGCATCCTGATGGCAACGGGTGAGCGATATTGCTTTCACAACAGCAAACAATGTCCACGTCTCTGCTTAATATCACAGCTTGTGAAGCGCCACATCAATATGCCGCCCTCAAGGAAACCAATACTTCAACATACCAACGGAAGGAAATAGAGGGCAACAAGAGGAATGCTGCTGGGTATTGGATTGATTACGTTTCCCGGTCTCACCTGGAAGGATGCTGTCGGATGGATGCTAACTTTTGCCTGCTTCCAGCGGTCACCTTGGTTCCCATTTAACGACCACACGGGACCCTCGGAGGCCGTTTGGCCCTTCTGTTTCAGGAGGGCGTTTAGTGTTCCTGTACGAGGGAGAGAGACAGTTGCACATGAATGTCAGCGTACTCACGCACAAACGCGATTCCAACGCTGTACCGTCAGTGGTTTCCAACCTCCAGGCAGTGGGCCCATAGTGGGCCACGGATTCCATGCTACTGGGCCATGTGACAACAATATAACTTCATTAGTTCATGGGAGTACACTACAGGCACATTTTTCAGTCTCTCACTCTTTGTTATTTTTCAAGTAATGTCACGTTTTATTTGTATTTTGAGTAAATAAATAGAGACATTATTATGTCTGGAGCCCTAATCATTTGCCCTATTAAGAACACTATGGCGTTAAATTGTTAAGAGAAAAGCTTGTGACAAAATTGTGTTTCGGCAGACTTCTTAGTGAGACCAAGACAGACTGTTGTGCTTACATAATATGGACCGTTCAATTTTAAAAAAATAGAGAAAGTAGAGAACAAATCCTAAAAAGATCTGTCAAAAAGAAAGACGAACAATATCCATCTAAAGTATTCTAAAGAACTGTAAAACCAAAAGTGTGAAACTCCAGCGATGCTTCTGTCCTTTTTTTGAAGCATTTCTTCTCCCACATTTGAGATACACAACCACGCAGAGTGTTCAGCTTAGTATTCACACCGGTCTCCTGCATTTCAAATGTATGTATTCCTCTGCATTTGAAGCAGAGCCGAGCAGTAGCAAAGGTTAAACTCGGGTCACATGAATTGATACATCTATTAAGTTGTGATTCTGCAAGCGAAGATAAGTTATTCTCTGGCTTGTATTAATCCTAATTAATTATCACTAATGGGCAATGTGTGATGAGAATTTTCGGAGAGCATAAATACATTCCCTGTAGAGAACAGTTCCTAATGTTTCATTAGCTGCAAACTATTTATGCTCAGTCCAGCTTCTTTCCAGCTTCAAGATGTTGGATGTCACTGTCGAGACAAACTCTGCATCTGAAAATGCAATTTGACGGATCCATTTTAAGTGCATTCAGTTAAATAATAACACAGAAGTACTGGCTCCCCCTGTCACAGAATAAGCTATGTACCAGGTCTGAATTGAAGACTCCCCTCAGTGAGACCTCTTGTCTGGCCCTGGGCTTTGATATAAAGCTGTCAGATGATGACACAGAGTGCAACCTCTTTTCCCTCCTCTCTTGTTAGTTGTTTTAATCACCATGCAGGGAGAGAGCGAGAGAGCGAGAGAGAGCAGCATCCAAAGACCAGATCAGTTTAGCATTGACACCATATCGAAGCTCAGCAGGACCACTGCTCTGAAGTCAAGTGAATTTTACAAATATGTTAAGCATAACCTTTGTGCTGACATAACTGGTGAGCAAAGAAACAGCAGCGTCTACGGCTCCAACCTCTCTTTTGATGCATCTGTGTCTCGGCGAGGTGCCTCATTACTGTACATCTCTGTGAGGAAACGAGGGGAAGCCACACTGTATGTCACTGTTCATATTCTTTCATCAGCGCAGTATACAGTACGCTTATCCCCCGACGACAGCACAATCTCCAGTGAGAGATGAGCTCTTGCACAGAACATGACCTGCGGTTTCATCTCCCGTTGAAGTGTTTAGGATGTAGGAGGATTCTTGCTGAGCTGGCTCGCTTAGATTTTTCTTTGAACTCATCGCCATGTAGGTGGTAATATCAGTGTCATCACATCCTGAGCAAAGGCATACGTTGTCTATTCTTCAGAATACCTTCCTTTTTTTTAAGGAAATACCTGTGGCAGACACTTGTGAAATTTAAAAAGATCTGAGAAGAGAAAGATGTGAGTCTGGTGAAAAGTGAGAAGTAGCTCCTGGAAATTTTCAATTATGTAGTGAGGACGAGCGAGAGGGGGATTGAGGTGCAGTACCACCCTCCTTGCTAATGAAAGGATGACTCCATTGCTTCTCAGAAGGTCAGGCTTAAAACAGACTTGCTTGGTGTGCTTTGCTGGAGACTTAATCCGATAAACAAATGCGACACGGGCTCCAAAGGCAAACTTTGATGTGCGCTTCAGTAATTAAGTGTGACCTTGTCTCAGGTATTCCCCCGCTAGCTAACTATGGAGGAGTTTCTTTGAGCCCGTGCCACTGTTCTCATCAGCGCGTGGGCGAAACTCCTTATCGACTGATTCTGGCCTCCAGCGCTGCCGTGCCACAACTTGACTGTGACTCACCTCTGCAGCACAGTCCCTAAGAGCATCAAACTCCCAGCTTCTCAAGACGGAGCTGTGCCAGCTAGAACGGATTACTGAGGATGGCTCGATGGATGCCATAGACATTTTCTCCCACTGCCAAAAACTGTAGAGTCACTGGGCTTCTGTCAAAGGTGTAGGTCCAAAACACAAGACAGCTATGTTTGCTGAGAGAGGTGCCCATGGTAGATAACAATGGGAGACATCTGGTGGCTTGGGCCTTCAAACATATGATTCAATGGTGCCATGACCTAACACACATCAGACGAGTATGGAAAAGGTTGTCCGGTTCCAAATGCACCAACACAGGAACCACCATGCGTGATTACCAATGTAGAGGCCAGTGTGGGATCTGCATTCGTTTGAGAGGCATTCGAGAGGCTTTAAAGTGTAAATGTAAAATGTAAGCTAACTACGAGCTATTTAAAACAACAGTCCTCTGCAAAAAGAGAACATGCACAGCATATGTGAGCATACATTATTTGATGCATTTGTCATAAGCACTCATTTCTCTGGGTAGAAAATATCACAAACTAACATTCTTGAGTTCTGTGGGTGAATTTCTCTCACGGCCAGAGAGGCAGAATACTAAATGGAGCGTAGCCATGGAGGATCTGAGCTGGGTTTCAAGTCCTTGACATTTAGCCCATTCATCATAACACGCCAGAGTCTGGGCATGGGCTTCACCACAGACGGGGAGGGCAGGGAAGAGAGGGTCTGGCTGGCGATCAATTTGAGCAAATTGGAAATGTCACGGCCTACTCAACCTCAGCAGGGAGCCGGAGGAGCTCTCATCTCCCCGCTGAGTCGCCCTCCAACACCCCTCTCCTTATATTCTCTCCACCTCCCTTGCTTCCACCTCTCCAGATGTTTGGTCCGGCCCCCCACCTGGACACTTCCAGTAGACCTTTCCACTGAGGGCAGCTGAAAAGTAGCCATGCTAAATTTCAGACCATATGGAGTCCTGCTGTCAACTCCATGTTAAGCTTAAAGCTAGGGTTTCTAGAAATATTTTTCGTTATATTTGTTGAAATTTTCTTTATATCCCAACAGCAATTAATAAATAAAAATAAAAAACATGGCGTCTGTGTCCGTCACAAGCCTTCCCATACACTCATAGCATGTGAAGTGTTCCACAAGGCTAGGGCAGGTTACCACCTCCAGTTCTGCCGAGTGAAGCCAATGCGGAAGAGTCTTAAAACTTGCATAGAGTAAAATAGACCATCAAGCGGAGTATGCTTTAGGGCGGGCTTACTGTGAGTGAAAGGTCGCTGCCGCTACCAGAGCCATATTCATACTCTATGTTGACGTTTACGAGGATAATGTTACGTGTTTTGTGATGTAGGAGGGAGCCAACCCAATTAGGACTTTATAGACAAAAGGATACAAAACCGTCTTAAACATAGGTTTGGTATTATTTGCAGAGCTTTTGAGATATTTGAATTGAGTTGTCTGACACTACCGACATACAATGGAGATAATTGGAATCTTACGCATATGTGCAAAGCAGTGAAAATTCACATTTTTCAGAAAGCGATTTTCTGATTACTCATAATAATCGGTTGAAAGTATTCACAGTGACCTCTGTGGATCACACTGAATAAGCACGAGAGCTCACAGTGGTCAAATTTGTCGAAAAACACTTCATGTTTCAGACCGCAGTTCACCTTCAGCTGTGAAAAGAAAATGCATTTTACTCAATAGAACAATCTGTGAGCCAGCGTTTGTATTATTCATGCAAATACGAGTCATTTAACAAACTTCAAAGGGAAATAAAATAGCTGGAATGACATAAGATCCACAAAAGAAGACGTGGCTTATAAAGATATATAAGCCAGTTTACTCAAAGAGGGAGAGAAGAGAGGAAGCTGAGTGGGTTGCTCTTGGAGCAGCAGGTCCAGCAGAAGCTCAGAGCGGAGCAGGTGGAGGGTGGAGATGGCGCCGATTCCACCGATGTCTCAGTAGAATACTGAGGTAAATGCAGCCAAATGCTCGCGGTAAACTTCTTATCAAAAGAGAATTGAGTGCAGTTGCCAGCCTGTAGTGATTTCACAGTTTATTGAACATCAAGTTTGATGAGCACGAAACTGCAAGTCCCTCTCCCGTCATTGGGTTCATTCACTATCAATGCTTTGTTGTGTTTGTTGTCTATGTTTGTTTTTGTTTACTCGAAAATATTTTTAGGGAAGTAGTATTTTTAGTTTACTGGATATTTTTGTGGTGCACTCTCTTAGTGTCATTGTCATTGAAAACATATTTTTCAATCAGCTTCTTACCAACAGTGACGAGGTCCCCCATGAACACAAACAATCTGACAACTTTCTGTATTTATTGTTTCTTATATATATATATATATTTTTTTTTTTTAGCTGGTTTGTTGTTGGAGAGCCAAAGTTGGGAGAAGGCGATGTCGTGTACTTCCAAGCACCAACCAGGATTTGGCAGCATTTGAATCAGAATGTGATGACAGTTATTGGGGTTGTTTGGTCGCTGTCAATCAAATCTGATCAAACCACACTGGAGCAGATTAGCTGAAGTTTTGAGTGTTTAACTCTCAATGAATAATACTGAAGGATCTTTTCTTTTTACTTTAACTTTGACTTTCTCAATTAGTCATGAACATTTATTGCTATTGAGAGAAATTTAGAAAATATCGGACTTTGGCAAGTCCTAGTGGTAATGTACAGAGAGACACACTGTATACCCGTCACTGTACGTGTCGGCCTTTAATTACCACACAGACGGTGCCTCAAGGCTCCTGCGCTGATGATCTATCTGGGGATTGAAGCATCAATGCCAAAACAGACCAGAGCTCCTCAACCTTGGGAACACCGCGAATGTGCTGAGTGGTTCGTGGAAGGTTTATGAGACACATTGACATATTTTATTTTAACAAGAGACATTAATAGTAAAGGTTTCAATCATTTCAGAATTCCACGATGATTTGTGAAGTGACGAGCCAGACAAAACTGAGAAGCCTTTTCATAATCACAAGTTTTAATTTTTGCTATTATAGTAAATGCTTTTTGCAGTGGTTCGAGTGCACAGCATCACCTTGCCATCTAACAAACTGCTCTTATGCCAAACAGCATCCAGCCCCCATGATACCAAGACGATCCCGCAGCCCCACCCAACAGTGCCCCTCACCCGCCTTATGAACCTGTGCAGGAGCTAATGATACTGGGTGAAGCCGAGACAGAGAAATCACCAATAGAGGCTGTCAACAATGTATAAGCTTGCTGTTTTTGTACTAGAGATCCAATCTTTCTCCCCACTCCCAAATGTACAAACACACACAAAAAGCATGCACTCAGAGCTGGAGCGCCTGCGAATCGGCTGATTGGGTCCCCAGTGAAGAAAGCCTAAGAGTCAGACGTTAGCCACAGATGGCTCCTCCAGTCGCTCTGCCATCTTCAAATGGGCCATACAAGGTTGTTATCTACATTCAGAGAGGAATGTATGAGCTAATGCCCAGGATTTGTGAACACACCTTTGAAGGGGTTTGTTGCAAAAATGAGATATCTTTTGCTCAAAACATCTGACAGCTGCACTTACAAAATTTTAGCATGAAAGCACAAAAGTCCCCGCTGCACCTGCCATGGGGACAAACTCTGTGGAAATGACTGAAATTCTGTTGCTTGCAGGAAAAAGTGCCGCCGTTCTCCCTCGTAAAAACCCATGTAGGTGGCAGACAGCAATTTTAAGAATCTCTTCTCTCTCGTTATGTCTCAAAGCCAGTTGTGATGTTGTGCCACAGATGCTTGTCGATGGACTTTTTTTGGTAAATAAAATGTGTTGTTTCCTCATTGACTGTTATTTAGTTCCGCATAGATGAGAACGCATCTCCTTCATTTAGCAGAGAATTGCCAAAGCAATTTAAGTTCCACTTTAAGTTGCTTTTGCTGCTTAAGCAACCAAAAGCACAGACAAGTGACATATTCTTTAAAGAATGAGTGCAATTATCCTTTTCTTCATCAGTCTCCATGAACCATTGAGCAATGAATATAAATGAAGATGATCTTTTCAGCAGTGGATAAACTGTATGGCAGATTAAACCCAACAGCAACACGGACGTTTGTTACAACAGACGGGGGACAATGAAGTGTCTGGGGAGTGTATCTTACCTATGTGTTTTCCATACATGTGGTAGAAGAAGCCGAAGCAGTAGGCAGGTGGGTTGGTGATACCGTAAGGGTTTTTAGGGGCTACGTTGAAAAATGGACTTATGAGCCGTGCTTGCTCCCCATCCTTCCGTGGCCTTGATGTCTCAATGTACATGTAGAAACCTTGAAACACAGGGACACATAAAAACACATAAATACCTAAAATAGAACAAACTGCAATGGACTTTGTTCATTGAACATTTAAACATTTGAACATTTAAAGAAGAATTCTAGTTCATTACAACTTAACTGTTATTTTGTAGCTTTGGTCATCATATATTATAGTTTGGTTAACTTCATATACTCAACCCAACACTTGAGCCGGATTTACTAAACCACTTTATTTGAAGGTAAAACCAAAGGTAACTACATCCTGAATTGGTAATAATCCATCATTGCACACACACAACTGTGTGCACACGGTTTAAAAGGAAGGTTACACAGACAGTTTGGCTTTTTCAATTGCCTTCGCTCTTCCAAAGACATCTGGTTTGTTTGAAACAAACTGTTGTCTGATTGCTGCTCATGTTTCTTGTACCGTCGACACTTTTCCAGATGTCAGTTATTATTACCTATAGGACAAATGTATGTAGTTTTTATGTAGTAGTAGAGTATAAAGAGTATCTGAGAAAATGCCTTGTGGATATCCTGAGGACAAAGTCATTGTGCCTCACTGAGAAACAGTTGATTTACCCTTTGAAAGAATATGAGAGCTTTTTTCAGGCAGTGTTCAGACTCCCTCAACGACTTCCTGAATGCCTACTGATACACCAGCAAATCATTTGTCACTGCAAACAGCGAAAAAGCGAGGCATCCGTGGTCATTCTCAGTTGCTTTTTCAGCCGGTCAGTGATAGCATGATGGGAATGAAACCTTCCATATCAGAGATAAGGGGGCAGGGCTTTCTACGAAGGACAGTTCTCCTTTTACTTATGGCAATGACCCGGGGCGAATCGAGGCGATAACAATGGGGTTACATTGATGCTCCCCCGGTCTGACAGTCGTGGACAGCAGCGAATGTCTAACAGACCTCTGATTGTGTCTGAGCCGCACGCTCTGAAGCCAAACTCTGCGCTGCCACAGGGAAGGTAGCTGGTGAGCCGCTCCACGCCCCTCCAGCCAAAATCAAATGGAATATCTCCCTCAGTTGAATCTCATATCAGATAATTACACGCAAAGAGGAATGGGCATGGTAATGAAATGCTGGACATTTTGAAACCATTAGGTGATTAAAGCCGATGCATTATTTACTGCTTCAGCTGGCGCTGGTGCCACAGCACCATAATAGCCACTTATACTCCAGCACAGATACTTTCCATCAGCAGATTCATATAAAATCCTGAGACAGATCCCTGCAAATCCAATTATATTAATTCTTTATTTATCAAGTTCTTGAATATTGAATACCTGCACTGGTAACTCACATATTGAATACCACATTCTATGCAGTATTCCCTGGTTTAGGTACCCATGGAAACAGCAACCCAGTTACAAGTTGATCAAGGCTGCTCACTGTTAGATTGTGCTGCGTCAAGCAATCGATGACACAATGAGTACAGCTGAAAGCATCTACTATGCAGCTGGGAACACTAATCTTTCTTTATTTCCACACGTCAAAAAAGTGAAATGTTAGCATATGTGTAGCGACGCAATGCCGCTAATTTACCCCATCATTCAGCAATACCGTGATAGTTTGCCACTGCACTCTGGGGATTCATGTATTCATGCATGGATTACATAAGAAAATACAGAGTGGTGTCCATTTAAAGTGTGTGCATTCAACCAACATTTTTCCAATCCAATGAGCAGCTGCAGTGTTTTCAGAGCCCCGCTGACAGCTGGCAAACATAATCGCTTACACACACACACACACACACACACACCAACTGTGTTTTCTTCTTCTCTATTCGTGCATACGTTTACGATATGATTGTTCAGCTATATAGATAATCCCCAGCTGAGCAATTCAATTGAGTAACTTGCTCACTGGTTAGTGAATGTTGACGTTGTTTGTGATTTGTATCTACGGTTATGTTACATGTATCGGTAAATATATCTATTCTCTACACACACACACACACATTCCTGTTTGCGTCACAGGAAGCTGAAGCCTTGGATTATGTAAGAAATAACA
Organism: Anarhichas minor; assembly: GCF_050575085.1. Taxonomy (NCBI): domain Eukaryota; kingdom Metazoa; phylum Chordata; class Actinopteri; order Perciformes; family Anarhichadidae; genus Anarhichas; species Anarhichas minor. The sequence goes on from NW_027466582.1 coordinate 3,474,126, forward strand.
GAGAGCGTGTGTCATACAAAAGCAGGAAAATACTGAAATGGTCTGACACACAGAAAAACACATTCACACTTTGACCATTGTCAATTTAGGGTTTCCAAATCACTTCCAGCTACATTACATTACAGTCATAATTACAGACAATTACAGACGTCTGTGGCTGATATCAATCAATTTGACAGTTAAGTTGTGAAAATGCCCAAATTGCTAATGAAGTGGTGAGTTTAATTGAATTATACAAAGTGATCCACTTACTTTCGAAGTAGAGTGAAATGGATGGATCTTTTTATACTTAATGTATGGATTAGTTAAAGTCCCTCTGCAGTAATGAAGCTTGGTTTTGCTCTTATTTCACTTGGATGTTTGACCTTCACTGTGCAGAATAATGTATGTGCAGAGTTTGTTTTCACATTTGCTGACGGAGGAGAGTTTCTCTGCGCTCCCCTTAAATCTCTGCCGTTCACAGTGTGGTGAGCAAACGTGATGCCTTCAGAGCACACACACTGAGAATGGACTTTTCAAGTTAAGAAAAATTGTCATCAATAAAAAGTTTCAGAAAACAAATAAAGACTTACGTCCCCGGTAGACTTTTAAATACTTACCCTGCTTAGAATCAGTGCGGTCGCCACTGGGCCCGGTGTTGGGCGTGTACTTGGTATCGCGGGTAGCGGCGCTGTGTCGCGTCCAATCAAAATCATCATTCTTGTCCTGGGTGAACATGCAGATAGGCTCCTCCTCAAAGCTGCAGTGGAACTCTCCTGGTGAGTGACAGAGCAGAACCAGGCTCTTACATTCACATTCTTATAAAAGAGAGAAGTTATGCCTTGTAGGTACAGTATGTGTGCAGTGTGACACCTACTGTATATTTATGAGATTCATGAGTGTTATGTGTGCCACAGGGGGATATATATTTATATATATATACATCAGAACAGTCCTAATTACGCCATACTATCTGGTGAGAAGAATTTCTAAATGAAGACGTGACCTCTCGCTGACTGTGGTGGAGACGTCAGTGAGTGTGTTTGGTTCCTCCCTGACAATGAAAAGAAGTCTCTGCAGAGAGAGTGCTGCACCCTGAAAACATCCAATGGCAGTGTGTGTTTTTGTGTGTACGCGTGTGTGTGTGTGTGTGTGTTTCGGAGCTGGTTATTAGACATTATACCATGACAGCCCACTACTAATGCATGGTGGATAGTATTCAATAAACACAAACCCACGCACCCTGACTTAGGAAATAATATTAAAACCAAATACAAATATCACGCGAAAGAGGTTGGGAACACTAAAACCCATGATTTCTAAAGGCATTAATGGTTTTCTTCATGTTTTTTGACGTTGAAAAAGTAGTATAACGTGTATATATATATATACTGCTAATAATTTAGAGTAACTGTTTGTTTAAAGATTGAAAGCATAAACGATTGCTGGTTGTTTTGTAGTGCCCCACAAGTAGGACTCTGTGTAATCGGTCTTAAAAATTGACACCCACTCCCTCCTTCTCAATCACTCTCCATCTTTTCTGTAGTGGGTGTGCAGATGGAGATATTGCCCCCCCCCCCCTTCTCTGTCGCTCTCCACGTCCCTTCAACTGCAATTTTTAAACTAGTGGAGTGAGCAGAGAGGGAGTGACACTGTAAGTTTCATCACCCTTTAAGAAAGAAATGTAGGTAAATCTGTAGCGCAATGTTATGATGGGTCATATGTAGGGGAACGTCTAACAGTAAATACACTCATGAATAGTTAGACGCGTGGGGAACTAACCCACTCAGTTTAATGAAGGGGTAGTGGCAAGATCAACAGAGACAGAACCCCCCCCATTTAATCCATGTAACAAACAAAGCAAAACCCCTAACTAGAGGACACGGTGCTGCTGAGCAGAGTCCTCAAAGAGATAGTAAAAAAGAGCATTTGGATTCTGGGTGCAGGCATGTGTTCTGATAAATATTCATTGATTTATTAAAATGTAGCCGGGAGCAGTTTGGAGTGGTGACCTTGAGAGGAGCAGAATCCGCTGCTTTTAGTCAGGTAATGGAGGTAACATAGGCTGAGGTGGAGTGTGGGCGGATGGACCAAGGGAGGGAAGAAGGGCAGCGATGTTGCGAGGCAGAGAAAGCGATAGACAGTGAGAGCAGGAGAATAAAAAGAGTGGCGGAGAGGGAGAGGAAGGGGCTAGGTTGCAGGCACTCTTGCCTCTTCTCCTCATAGGCATGCAGATTTAAATGGAGGTCTAGCTCCGGGTGCCAGACACTAACGCCCCCATCCACTGTGAGCTAAACTAAATGTTTTCACCTTCTGTGCCTGGGAGAGATAGGAGGATTTGGAGGAGAGGCAAGAGGAAGGAGGGAGGAAGAGGAGGCGTGCAGGTAAGATAGTTTCCTTCAGGGATTTGGATAATGATGTTGGTGATTAGGATGTTTGTTATTATGTTGGCAATGTTTGTGTAAACACCCACCAAAATATAGAACTATTCAAATAAATAAACCGCCATACACAAACGCTGCACTGCAGCACAGCAAACAACGATTAAGCGTGGATTCTCAAGGCGTGGATAATGTGAATTTGTAAAGTTTCAACAATGAAATGTGTCATAAACGGGACTAAACATTAACGGATATAAACATACGGCGCAGATGCATGCAGCAGTAATGCTCACAAAGCACACACACACACACACACACACGCACACACACACACACACACACACACACAATAGCTAATATCTCATGCAAATACACTCCATCTAAACTGTCCTGTGGAGATTAAAAGCTCTCAACATGTCAGATAGCCTGATGAAGGTTTACTCAGAGTTCCTAAAAGAAGCCTCACTTTTCTTTCTTCATACCTCATTTAGTGCTACTTAAGAACACTTGGAATGATCTTCCAGTGCAGTGTGACATGTTGTGAGTCAGATCTCTACAGGATGTGCAGTTACTTTGAATCTCCCCACTGTTCTCACAGACTGTGCAGCGACAGAAGGAGCTCGCCCTCTGCCGAGGCATGCTAAGTGAGGTGCACATTACTTACTCAGGTGAGGGTTGATGGGAGCTGTGAAAGAGAGAGGCCAGGGACAGTCATTAGTACAGAATATATTAGCCGTCTGTCAATACGTGAAATACTTCTTAAAAGGGAACGGAAGGCGCACGCAGCTGAACAAGCACTCGAGTTGTCGCACTTTAAAAACGCTTGGCTGATACAAGGTTCTCTAGCGCAGGTCACACAGAACACAACACAAGCATGCACACACCAGTAGTTGCTATTCAACTTTTGTCCTGCTGTCATCTGCTGTTTAGGCGCAGAGCTCATAAAAGTCTGCATGTATAACACGTTCAGCCTGCGCACAATGCTCAGTGTTCTACTGTCATAAAAAAAGAAAATGAAAGAGGCTCATGGGAAGGCTGGAAATACTGTCCGCTGATATTAAAACACTGGAAGCATATTAGAGAGTCCACGCTCCATCTTCATCAAGCTCTGTTGCTTTCACAGCGTAAACATCGCCAAACAGGAAGCAATCCACAGGCACACACAATGCAATTATTATTGAGCCGACAGAAAGAGAGATGTCTGGGATTTAAAGTTGAAAAGGTGACAGCAGTCGTTCTCTGCCTCTTATCAAATGTAAAAGACAGAGGGATTAGGAAGACCAGCCTGACCACATTAATAAGCTTATAGCGCAACTGCTTATCATTATTGCCATTTACCGACATTGCCGATGTTCTTGTTCAAGGTGACTTCCATTTAAAGCACTAAGCCTAATTTATACTTCCATTTAGAAGCCAGTAAATCAGAAAAAAAGTAGGAATAATCACAAGTGTGTGTGCTAATCACGTTCCCGTAAACATCCTTGATTCTTTCTGTGTTTTCAACTTCCGCCATTATGGACACTTTCACGTGGAACACTGATGACTTGAGTCCACTGAAATACATGCAAAGCTCCTCCTGCATTCTGTCCACCTAACCGCGCGGCTCAACGCTTCCCTCATTGATCATTTCAGAGGCTACCGCCGCAGCAAACACAGAAAGGTCAAGGGTATCACACAGAGTTGCAACAAGCCAGTTAGTCGGCACTTCAACTTTTTTGCAGAGTAAATACCATTTAACCTGTCAAGAAGATTCATGAGCATTTTCATGATCGATTGCTGACCGGCTGAATAAATGCGATACATCAGCTTTACCACAAAACTATGTTGCCGCGTGATTTATGAAACCCATGCTGTTCATGGGGGGAATTGATTTTAATCCAACCAATTAAAGTGAGTAATAACAAATCACTCCTACAAAGGAAAACATGTAGTGAAGAGCGGGGAAGCAGTGCGGGGATGGTGGAATCGGTCTTCTTTAAAAGCAGAAAGAGGTAGTGATTTCTGTTTATTGCTCTGCGGTTCATAGAAATGTGCGTCCACTCGTTCAGTTGCAGGGTGGACAGAAAAGAGAAATAAGCACAACGGCACACGCAGAGACGGGGGAAAGAGAGAGAGAAAACAAACCATTGCATTTCCAATTGAATCATATAAAACGTTCAGTGAACTGCAACACTGCAGCTGGAGCCTCACCGCGAGTGTGGGAAGAACAGGCTGTACACTGTAATAGCTTTAATAATCTCTTATGTTACTGAAAATACCTGCATGCTACTGAATCTACGCTGGGCTGCACACTGGCACTGCTGCAATGAAAGTCTGCAGAGAGGGAGGAAATCATCCGGGCTGTTGCAGGGGAAACGTTTTAAATGACAACTTACAGCCTCGGGCCTGTGAAACGGATGCTGAGTTTTCTGACAAAACTCTATTCTTTCACTCTCAACCTCCCATTTCCTGCAGCTCCCCCCATCCCAATCCGTACTGCTGCCCCCTTCTTTCTTTCAAGATTGTAGTTATGAAAATATTTTTCCTTGTCAGATTTTTGTCTTCTTTTTACCTGCAGCCTCCCCAGGCCGACTCCCGGTGCCTCAGTCCAGATGAATGTGTCTGCTCGAGCAATGTCTCTACCCCCAGAGGCTACTTTACTCCACACACACACACACACACACACGCACACGCACACACCGACAAATAATTTAACTTCCAATTTAGATTAATGTATTGGATATGGTGAAACAAACGAGGAATTAAAATACACCGAGATTGCTAACTGTTGTTGGCTCATCCATTAAAAAGCATTTTTTTCTTCAAATATTTCTGTAGCTCCTGAAAACATGAGTGAACCTCAAGCACTCGTCTAAAATTGCACAATGTTGTTAAAGCTTAGGTGTGGAAAGCCCTCAAGGTGTAAGGGCTTAAAAACACCGTCTCTTATTTCTATCTCAGCGCTGCAGCGCTCTGCTTTCCCTTCCAGCAACAAAAGCCTCAAATAATGATCGAGGATGAAATGTAATTTTGATAGTTCTTAAGATTAACACTCGTGGAGCAAAGTGAGTTTTCGTTGGACTTCTTTGAAGACTTCTCATATGAAAGGTCGTGTCCTCTGGTTTCTACTTTTCCACCTCAGAGGACAAAACAAACTGTTGCTTGACGCATGACCGCCTTCCATCCAAAACTGCCTAATTTTGATTGAAACACAAAGTGAGCTCGTTGACCGCCAAAGGACAGCGGTCCGTAGAGGCCGTTCCGGATACGAACACTGACTTCATCTTGGCTGGATTCTCTGCCCACTGGCCTGCGGCTGTATTACAAAGCAGCAGACAATTCCATGGCCGAGGCCAAGTGTCCTCAAACACAACAGCAGCCCAGCTTCTCATATAATTCACGCTCTCTAAGATTCCCATCCATCATGTTTAGGGGGTTCTGGGTGGATGCCATGACGTTCTGAAAAAGCCCTGTGACGGCTTTACAGCTCCAACCATCAGTTGGAATAATAACAGCGTGGGCAAATGTCATTCAGTAATCTTCCCTTCATGTCTCCAAGACAAGAAATAACACGAGCGACATCCCACTGCTGTGTCCTTTAATGAAAACTGTTGCTCCCTCAAGGAGGATGCAAGTGTTCTGCACTGGTCCTGCAGTATCACACACCCAAACACAGCCAGCCCATGTCCAATAATCTCCCGTGTGTTATCCTGTTGTTGCATCAGTTAACATGTGACACATTGATCCAAGCAAGTGAATCCTCAATGGTCCTCGACGTGGATGACGGAAGCAGAGGGCCGTGCGTAAATTGTGCAAAAAGCAAAAAGAAGAGACTGCTAGTAAACAAGCAAACATATACCTGATAGAAACAGTGAGAGGCGCTCCGTATCATATCACTTATGATAATATTGGTATGTCTTTTTTTAATGAAAATGCATTGGGAAGATGCGCTCTGAAGTTAGCCTCGCACAACGAAAGAACCAGCTAACTGACAAGTGTCTGCAGCCTTCTACTTCACAGACACCAGGGTGGTATCGACCTTCTCCTCTAGTTCTACACCACAGTGCCAATGAGTGCTGAACAACTCAAAACCACACAATATTTTAAGGAAATATTGCCCACCATGACAAACCCTTTGTTACAGGCTTGAGGCCCAAGTCTTTTAAAAAAAAAGAAAGAATGAATTATAAAATATAATTTCAAAGACTGTGACTCATTGAGTTCTGAGGTAAACAGAGTTGAGCCCAGGACTGAACAAAAGCTCAGACAGGGATTACAGTGAACCACCGCTGGCCGGATAATAATAATACCCCAACACCTCAGGTATGGCAGGCGATAGACATCACCAGAAGCAGAGGACTGTATTTAATATAAGATTTAGTGGATTTTGACTTTAGGACAGGCATCTTACTGTATTATGTCCCTTTCGAGCTGCATAAAAATGGAAAATTAAGAAATAACGGCAATGTTTTACCGTGCCACTGTGCAGGTTGACGCGAGGCTTAAACATTAAATCCTGCACTTTGGGGGAACCAGAGAGAGAGAGAGAGAGAGAGAGAGAGAGAGAGAGAGAGACTAGTGTTATGAGGAACACCAAACAGATGCCAAGTTTGTCACTGCAGCACAATTTAAAAGAGCATCTTTGGAGTTTGGTGACACAACCATCCTTCATCCTACAGCTGGGGACACTATAACCGCTTTTGTGTTTTCTTGCCAACGCACAGAAAAGCTGCTACCATCGGCTTTATGTGCTGCATCAGAATGATCGCCGGGCCTATTGGGCATTGACGAGGAAACTCACTCATACTTGGATTTTAGAGGCCTTGGAGTTAAAACTAGGACAGGAATGTTTCTCCTAACAGCTAACAAACCGCCTGTCTTATTTCTTTGGTTTATTGTTTGTTTCAGGGTCATGGGAAGTTGGAGACTACATACTGTAGTGAAAGGCAGGAAGCACCATGTTCGTCATTGCACTGCAAACACACATAAATGTGTTTATGTGACAAAGACAAAGACAGAAAGATAGAGACGCACAGGTTACTGTTCCCCAGTGAGAGTGAAAAGGAAGCGGTAATGGAGATGATGCCGGGACTGTATTTCACGTCAGTAAGGATGTCTTTCGGGTCACGTTCTGTGAGCAGAGTGGATTCTGCTCAGACCCGCATGAGGCTGCTTCAGTGATGCTATGCTGTGCGTGGGAGAGCAGAGCAGCCCTAGGGTGATAATTAGTCCGGTCTCTTGTTGGGCAGCCGATTCGCACATCAGCATTGGCTGTCTTCCTTTTTTTTTCTACTTTGTTCCTCTGTATCTTCTTTTTTTTCTCAGTCCCGACTTGACTGCCTCCGTCTTCCCTTCTGTGCCTCTCTCTGTCTTAATTAGTCTCAATTGTCATGACTTGAATTCATCTGAATTCAATTCAAGGTTTGGCAGAGGCAACACAATACCACAAACTACAACGGGGATAACAGCAGAGAAAGTTTTATTTATCTCTCTTCCCCTCTTTTTCAATTCTCTTTTCACCAGCCACGATAAGCTGCAGTGAAACTGAATAATTCACAACTGCAGCAGGCAGCAGCACAACTCAGGAAGACGAAGCAGCCAGCGATAGACAGAAAACAGTCAGCCAGTTGATTCTGAAAATGCACATCTCAAGTACACGTGCATCTGTTCACTGACACTGCCGGATACTAATGTAGTGTTTGTGTTTCAGCCAGCGTGTCGTCCAACAGGCTGGCCTGCTCATACAGTACACATCATCTTCATGTTGTCCTTCTGGCCACTAATCTATTATAGTCCTGATTCAAAACCTACATCAACCAGATTTAACAATATGACAGCAGTACACTTGTTATTGTCCTGTCTTGTTCTGGGGCCGTTGTGGGGCTTAGTAAAGCCAGGGACCTTTCAAAATATTTGAAATAAAAAATGAAAAAAGCCACTAAACATCCCATGAGATAAATTACATCCTCTGGCAAAAGAAAATCAAAGGAATCACAGACCAAAAATGCATTGTTTTGTGGGAAACTGAGTCAAGCAAAGCACGACTCGTCTTTAATAACCAGCTCTGTTTGGTCTTGTGACCCGAACTATATGTCTCAGTCATCTGACGCTTTGATGTCACGATGATCTCTCACGCACAGAAACAAGTCAGACTTTGCTCGAGTCCTGAATAGACCTGACTCAGGCAATAAAGGTCACAAGGCAGAGATGATTAGTCAGTTGATCCACATTTAGTCAAAGTGGCAAAGAAGCGTAGCAAGCTGATGTCAAGCTGTCCTCTGATGACTGCATGTGTTAGATGCAATTCAAATAATTTGAATGAGTTCACTTTGTCCTTCCTACATAAACACAATGCGTCATCATAGGGATCATCGTAATGATTGGTGATAGCAGAGAGAACTTTTGATATCCATCAGTGTTGATGAATATGTGTCAATATCCGGCGGCACAAACTTGAGATGGAGATAATTTAGGAGTATTTCTGAGTTAGCTGAAGGATAACGGTACCAGCTGTAGCTGTAATTCACCCACCTGTGCAACCACATGGGTGGCCAGAAGGCTAAAGTGAATGCCGGAACGTGGAAACATTCAAGTACAGCAGCAGGAGCAGACTGGTCCCTTAAAAAAAGACACCTTTAGAGTTTGTATACAGCACTCACCGCTGTACGTGACAATCCGGATGGTGGAGTCACCCTCTCCGAAACGCGTGATGGGAGTGAGGCGCACCTCGTAGGACTCAGGCTTTATGAGCTCCGTCAGGTTGTGCGTCATGAGCTCTCCTTTGTTGATTGCTCCGTCCACAGGGATCTCCTGCTCCCACCAGCGCTGCAAGCCCATCTGGATGGAAAGAGGAACCACACAATTGTTAAAAATCACCAAACATTCAGAGGTTCCGTACTTACATGCGTAACCGCACAGATATTCTTATACATAGTTGGGCTGAGAAAAACATTTGGGACATAAAATGCTGCTCCACAGCAGGAGGAGTCGTTTGAGGATGATGTGCTTAGACAGCTTGTACACGACTGAGACGGTCAACCACATCTGCATAACCGGAAGTTTAGGCACTCACTAGTTATATTAAGGAAGCAGCTGAAACTGAAATACATGAGAAGTAATAGTAAAATTCAACATACAGCTATTTGAAGATATATATATATATATATATATATAAGGGAGGTGCCAAAACGTTTGGGGACCCCAGTCCTAGATGGTGTAGTTTCAATCTGCCAATCCCTCTTTTGGAGACGACAGAACGAGGTTTCTGGCTAGAAAAGCTAATTTAATTGATAAAGGAAGACTAACTGCTGCTGCTGGCTAATTCTCTTGTTTTGAATTAATTTCATTAGTCACTCTGTTCACGGTTCGAAAGTCCGCGAAACACCTCAAGTTAATTACAGAACACAAGTTGGACAGTGTTGGGTTTGGACTCAAGGGCACGTGTTGGCAAGCACTATCAACAGCTAGGGTGGTCAGGCTTGAAGGATAAACTTGTACAACTACAAATCATCCAGGTACACAACATTTGGGCAACTTTGTAGGGTTAGAGGAACTCAAGCCCACCAGACTCAAGCTTGCAGAGTTTTAATACCAACATGGTATTCGCTCCTTTAGGTCCTGTGTTGGCAGAAATTGGAATAAGTTCCATTTTTTTTACACGAAAAGCAGCTATAATCAATACTTATACATTTATATTTATTTAACGTAAACTAAAATACACACAACACAAGGCACTATAGATTTTATAATATCGCCACAAAAGGATGTAGAATACAAAGAAAATTCTTATTAAGAGTTTGCTCCCGGGAACATATGCAAATATGTAGAAATATGACCACAGCAGTATACATGTATGTTCTCCTCACCATCAGTGTAGGATGTTCCCTCTCATCTGCCAATTGACCTTGCCTATAGGCATTTGTATGATCCACCAACACCAAATGCAACACAACAAAAACCTCTTTTTCTCTGTAAGGTGTTGACAGCTCGCTGCTCATTAGACAGATTTACTTTCAAGGCACCTCCCAGCCGCTGAATTCAAATACTGCTATTAACAAGCAGCAGGAATATTCTCATATCTCAAGCGAGAAACATCCGGATTCATTTTCTCCATTAAAGATATGCTTCAGTCGGCACTATACTGGCTTTTTGCGAGTACAGTACGGCCAACACCTTTGTGCTCTGTACACGATTGCCTCATTCTTTGTCTTTAATCATGTTCTACAATGTTCTGCTATCCCTTTATACAGGGACCTTGAACTGACAGGAATTTCATATCTCGACTTTGCACAATGCTGAGCACACAAGCAAACTTGTCTTCAGGTGACTAAGCTCAGGTATCTTGTCTTGTCTTGTGACACAATACAGCCCCCTTAGAAATTCAAAGAGACAAAACAAGGGTTTGATGCTGCTGCATGCGCTGGGGGCAAAGACATGAGAAGTAGGGTCCATTTTATCCTTGAGAATCAGTTTAAGGGGAAGAGCTGCACAAAGACAAGTTACAGCTTCTGCATCACAATTAGTGACTTTACATGCCCTTCTCACTAGCACAGAGAGACAGAGACAGAGTGAATGAAGGTGTGATAGCAGTGGAGCAAAGTCAGTGTGTGTGTGTGTGTGTGTGTGTGTGAGAACAATACAAATTAAGTAATTACTTAAGAGCCGAGATGATCCACAATTATGGGGTGCAAGTTCTCACCACCATCAGTTTGCAGGTAAATAGAGTGTTTTGTCTGCCACTGGTAATTGCAGACGGAACACTTATCCTTATCCTTTTTTTAGTACTGAAGTAAAATTTTATTACAAAAGGCGTGGCAGCTAACAGCTATAAATTACACGATGTCGGCCTGAACGTCTTGGTGTGTTTGAACACTTTTAAAAGAGGATGCATCATTTCAAGAACATTTGATATTGAAATAAAAGAGTTGAAAATAACTTCTTTCCCCCAGTGGTAACAAAAAGGACATCTGCTGTCTCCGAATAGACACACACAGATACATTAAAAATGACATATTTTTATATTTGGCAGTCTAGCTAATGTCTGCAGATTGGTGATGAGGGGTTTGCAGATGCTAGAGACGGGCTACCTTTGTGTGTCTGCAGTGATAGGCAGTCGTACGATTCAGAAATGATTTACACACATGACAAACATCATGTAGTATATATCTGCAGTGGTGCAAATGCAGAAGTGTGTATTAAAACAACTAATACTGATCAATCTGTGTTTTGCGCATGGACACCTTTTAAAGAACATTTAATGCACCTTTCCTAAAGAATGTGTTTATTGGAATGGAGTTTCCTGAAGGTGCAGATGCCAGGGAGAGGCAGGAAGGCACAGCGGCATGAAAATGACTGCAGCATTCTATAAGTCCAATATTCAGAGATGTAAAACATATTAGTCCACTTCATTAAATCAAACATTGTTGGACATGTGGGGGTGTCATGTTATACCTACAACATTCCTGACCAACGTCATCTCCAAATACATGGAATTTCACCCACGTGCACTTTCTTGCTTTTGTATTGCTGTGTATTTGCTTTAAATTTCTTCGATTTCTTTAACCTGGAGCCAAAAAGCTTTCCAAAACTCAATCTCACATATAACTGAATGCTCATGCTCGACATCATGACATCTACTTAAGTCCTACTTATAGAGCAAAGCTTTAGTTCAGGCAGAGCACTGAAGTTGCGCTTGCATCAGCTGATTGCGATCAGCTGCACCATTCACCATTTCACAATTACTGGATAATTTATTTACATATAGCTTATCTTAGTTTTGTTACTTTACAAAATGAATACAATGCTCTTACTACTCAAAAAAACAATGGTATACTGTAGGTCTCAGTACAATATATATTTCAGTTCAAATGGATTTAATGGCAATGTATAATGAGAGCATCCTGTAAATTGACTCTGAGATGGGGTTACTTCATTATTGTTCCCAAATTCCCACATCACATTGCTTGCGTGTTGTTTAAAAAACAACAACATTTAATTGGGAAAATAATGTCAATTAGGGGGACTAGTGTGTGTGTGTGTGTGTGTGTGTGTGTGTCCCAAAGCTCCAGGCAGATGGAGCCTTAAATGCTAGTCTTGGCAAACATTGACTGAAACTCCAAAAAACAACAAAAAAGGGAAGCAAATATTAAAATTCTTTTGACATCAAAAATGAAATATATTTAAATATGCAAATCAAATCAAGTTTGAGATGTTGATTGAGAGAAACATTCACATTTTCAGACGTTTCGAATCATACACATGCTCACTGGGTTATGGATTGTTGTACCTTTGTTCTGATTCCCATTAAGGATCACTGAATCCCCGCGTCTGCGCTCAATTAAGTTTTCTGTTTACATCCCATTACCTTTCATTCTCCAAAGTTTCCCCACAGAGGCAGAGTGCCACATTGATTCAAAATAATTTGACGGCTGCAACTTCAAAATCACAGCAGGATTGATTACAGGAGCCGAAAGTAAGACAGGAATAATCACAGTGGCGGTGTATTGTTTGAAGAAGGCTGATCTACTGTAGATTGCCTGCATGTCAAATATATGGCTCGTATTGATCCGCCTGCACACCCTGACTTGACAGATCAATTGAAAAAGACGAAAGAGGTGGAGGAGGAGGAGGAAGAGGGGGAGGAAGAGACAGAAGAAGCAGTTCCAAGATGGCAAGACGGGTCGAAGACGGGGTTGGAGACGGGCAATCAAGCGTCTGGACAGCCGAGAAGGCTTTGAAGTAGCCGACTGTAGCGTCAAAACAAGGCCAGATGTCAAACCTTCACCATTGCATCCTTGACAGGTGCGGTGATTTGTGTTTTGTGATTCTCACCCTTTCAATGCCTTTTAGCGAGACCTTCTTTCCCATTTCCCCTTCAGCCAGACTCTCTCTCACGGGAGCGCTGGACGATAACACAAAGCAATCCCTTTCAGAGACATAAGGTCTACCGGCTCTAAGCATTAATTCAAACGAGAAAATGATAACAATTCTCAGGGAACGGCAGGGGAGCTGCTGCTGGATCTATAAATAGATCGAAGTGGTGTAGTCCACGTGCCGAAGCTTTCCTTACTGCACCACTCTTTCACATTCAGTCTGGGGGTATCTCTGTATTTATGCATTTACACAGGGAGCATCTCCTCCTACTCATTTCCTCTTGCTCACTGCGTTGACATTTTGTTTGCTACAAATCTTCATTACCAAAAGGCATAACAAAAATCCTATTATCAGTCTAAATCAATACTCTAAGCTGAGACTCAATCAATCACAGAGGGTATACTGTGTAGCAAAGCCCAGGACAAAGTCAGTGAATTTTCCTGAAGGCAAATAATCCCTTTCATTTAAAACAACAGAAGATTGGTTGTTATGCCTCGGAGGAAGGAAATAATGGTCACAAAATGTACCCTCTTGAGATATCAAGGCAAGAAGGTGGAACAAAAATGAATTTGCCCAAACAATGATTGTCTGCTAACACAGATTGTGGTAGTGATGTTCTCTTTTTTAATAAACAAATGCAGAGAAGTCCAAATGTTCAAGAAGCAGACATTATAATCTGTTCAAAAAGAAAACTGCAGTTGAAAATAGGAAAAGCAAATGTATATTCCTGGCAAATTTTCAGAGAAACGCCTGCCAAGCGCTAACATGGGCTCCGCGGAAGATCATTTATTACCAAACAGACCGACTACGATAGTTGACAGAAAAATCATTGCGCTACGCAAACATAACTGGTTTAGAATGTGTTTTCAAGCTTCAACCCCTTGAGGGTGTAGTGTGAAACAAACATGAAATTATATTATTCATTGCAAACACAACTGTCAGGGTATGCTCGCTAATTCTGAGCAGAACTGAGATGGATTTTGCATTGCAGCATGTACTACTTTTCTCTGATGCACCTTCTTTTTTTTCAAACAGGCTCCTGCATGGCGGCTCAGCTCTGCGATGCCATGTTAACCCAAACATCTGTAGTGTTTATGGAGCTAGTTCACTATTTCAAACTCTATGTAAACTGAAGTGGGTGCCACACCTGCTGGTGTAAATGATAAAAAAAAGAATCTATAAAGACAAAGTGCGCGCCACTCTGCCATGAGGAGAGAGAGGAAGGTACACATTGATTGCCAACGAGAGAGAAAACGTAACCATGTCATCCATCAATGCCTACCAGCCTGTCATCTGTGGAGTTTACTTGAGAAGCAGGGAAAACAGGAGTTATGCCTGCTCTCTCTCTCTGCGGGGTTCCCTTCCACTCGTCTGACTGAGCCTCTGATGGAGAGCAAAAACAGAAGCAATTCGTGGGAACCACAGAACTCGTTCAAACGACCGCCACTGACAGATTCTTAGTCGTCCTGCCCGGCCCGCAGAGGCTCATTCACGTCCTCAAAAACTGCAGAATAAGACAGTCAATGAATCGAGGCGTAAGATTTGGAGCTGTCGAGCGAAAGACAACAAGCAAGCTGTGCAAACACTTCCATCTTAAACTATAAGAGAGGTTTTTAGGTGGCACAAAACGACTCGAATTCATATGAGAAGGGTCAAAAAGAGGCTGACCAATACCAATGACTCAGCGATTATTGTACCAGGAGCCAACATTTCTGGCTTTAAAAACTCATGTTCTGGCTGTAACAAAAGCTCCCCGAGAACCGATTTCTGTGGGACTGAATAACACCTTTCAGTGCAAACAGCATTTGAATGATGCACGCATAGGTTACACTGAGAAAAAGAGAAGAAACAGGCAGGCAGGAGGGTGAGTGCTCGGCGTTCCTACCTGTCTGATGCCGAGTCTGTAGGCGACGATGCGGTCCACAGCGTTGGGGTTCATCTGGGTCCACTGGAGCTTGAAGCCGTAGACTCTGGGCCTGTTCTGCCACAGAGGGCTGTAGGTATCGTAGTAGAACTCTGGAGGGTAGGCCTTGCCTGGAGAGAAAAAGCAGATTCATAAGCTCACTTAGGATGAGAAACAAAATGTCTAAAAATCATATAGTGGAATTTAAGGGCCCCTGCAATTCACGTCTACCTATAAACATCCCAGAACTGAATTAAAGGGCTATTGAAAATAGAGTACAAGTAGTAGTAGTAGTAGTAGTAGTAGTATTGCCTTTCCATAAAGGTACTTGTTCCAGAAATATGTATATAAAAAAAGCAGCAGAGGCTGAGATATCTCTACAGTTGTGTGTCTACATGTACGTGCAGACACCATGTGAGAAAGCATTAAAAGGCCTTCGAAAGCGGGACGATATCACAGCATGTATTATTATTTAGTGAAATTGATGAGAATTCTAACTGTAATCCTTGAACGTTGTCAAGTTATTATTGCCATTATTATTATGATTATTATTATGAGATCTCAATTCTTTGCCTGTATTTGTACCGTTACTGAACAGGCATACCCTGCCCTGCCGCAGTGGTTTCTTTTGCACACTGCAGGCTTTCTTTTATGCCTATTTTCATGTAAAAATGTAAACTCGTAAGTGTTTCATTTGTTAACCCAGTGACACTTCTTTAAAGCCAAAAAAGAACGTCTGAATTAGCATGACAAAGATGTACAGTATCTTTCATCATGTTCTGTTTGTTCTATTTCTATTCACTCTACAGTATAGGATATTCCTCGTTGCTGCTGTGACCCAATTTTCCCCAAAGGATCATTAAAGTTTCATCTCATGTCACGTGACATACTGTCGAGGTCGTTCGCGGCGTTGAATCAAAGCGTGTACCAGATTGTAGTACGTCTCCTCAATGTAGCAAAGTGTCCGTCCCATTCAACATTACACTCAAATGACCTCCTCAGTGAAAATCATTTCATCCAGTTGGAAGCAGACTACCACGGAGATCCTCGAGATGCTTCTCTTTCAATAGCACGCTTTGCTTGGTTGGAATCTGGGAGGATTTATTTTGCGACAGCCGCGGTGGCACGGACTGAATACATCTTTCAAGATTTTTGGCTTTCCAGTCACAGCCTGCAAGCTGATTTTCTGACAGCTGAAGTATGGGAGCTGGCAGAACATTGTACTTTAATCAAGATCTAGAAACAAGCTTACAGGATGACCTTCCAGGCGAAGAATAGTAATTCACCTCAATGTCAGGTTGTTGTGTATGCCCCTCTGCTATTTGGGCTTGTTTATTGAAGGATGACAATACCCAAGGCAGATGATTTTTAATAGCCACGGATAAGACGGTGGAGCAGCCATTGTTAGCTCAAACAAAAGGAGGACTGGGATTTGATGTACCCGAGTGGAGATGCAGCAAGTAGTTGATGTATGTCAGGCAATTGCATAAACCTGTCAAGTTAGTTTATGTCATTGATGAATTATAATAGCATTATTTCCCTAAACATGTTAGTAGTCTCCTGAGGATCTTCCTGTAGACTCCTTTGTGTGAACAGATCCTTGAGCCATTTAGTTTTCTTTGATTTTAATTTGACTTATGACACTCAGGGGAGGAAATAAACTGTGACTCGGGAGTTTGTGAAGGTTCTGAGTTCAAAGGATTATCTGTCTGGTTGCAGTTCCCTGCACGGTAACACCGACGCTGGTGGCTCTTGATCTGGATCTTAATATTGCAAATAACGGACGTTTTCTGGACACATTATATGAATGATAAGAGGCCGTCACCGCAATTAGTGGATTTGCTTGTAAGAACAAAGTAAATCCCTACAAATGCTTCTTGTAGAGTTCAACTTTGGTGAATTCTGAAATTTGTGCCTTTGTTGACGAATAGCAAAGCGTCTTGACGGTGCTGAAATTTAAGAGCAGAGCCGGACAAAATGGAGGAAGCACATTTTATCGTGGCAGTTGCGCTGCAGCGTCGGCATTTCCATAGCAAAGGCGAGGTTTGCAAGCTGTTATGGAACAGGCATCAATGGTGCAAATGTGCCCTTTGAATAAAATGAGTGGACTTTTTGTGCTGTTAGTGACTGAGTTAGCTGAGTCAGCAAGATAGTTATTAAGCTCGCAAACTCAGAGAGGTCTCTGAGCCTCTTTCTGATGCGACCAGACTGGTGATATTCTCTGTTTTTCTTAAACAAACTAAATCCCATGAAAAGACCAAAACCAACAATTAATTGACCCAACTATCTGTATAGCTAAAGCCTGTCAGCGTATTCCCCTGTGCCATAGACCTCCATTGTTGCTCAAAAACACATCAATGAGACACTGCATTACAATGAACATGAGCATTGTTTGTTTCCACCCTGCTGTCATAAATACTCACTAACACACCAGAAGTGTATTAATCAACAGCTGAATATATTTTCCCAACAAATCCTAAATAGTGCTGTTTGAGTAACATTTGCAAAAAACAAATGCAGTGCCCAGAAGTTTGAGGAAATGTCTTCAGCAGGAATGAATGAGCTTGTGGCTGAGAGCCACAACAGGGCAGCAAAGTCACAGTATTGAGAGGCGGACAAACACACGGGCTGTATGGACAGTAGGACAAATACAGAATAACGCCAGCCTTAAATGTTAAAGCAGAATTCATCTGGCGTTAGAAGAGAAGAATCCGTGCTGGTTGAAGTGTTCACTCAGCTGTATAATCATGCAACATTAGCAGTAACTGATGCAAAATGACGAGAGTATGCATCTTCTTGAGATGAATTCCACGACGAGGAAAACAATATGGGGCAAACATGCTGAATAGTTAAGTAGGAGAAAACATAATCCACAACACACGGGCATGTTTCATAATTCCTTTGAGTGCCTTTTATCCAAGTTAAGTAGTAAACGCTTGCACTTCATATTTAATTATTCGCATTTAAACAAATCAAAAGCAGCGAGGTGCCTTGGTAAGAGTTTCGGTCAGGCTCTGACTGGTTTGATCAATTCTCATAACAATAAGTCAAAAAAAATCAACTCCGAGGGTATTTTGTTCTGCATTTTAGAAAATAAATCAGTTTAATGATTCTTTGGGCAGCACACTGGTGATCACTTTGCCTTTACATGGATAAAGCTGTTAAAAATACCATATCATAATCCGAGGGAAAGGAACACTCATTTATCAGCCAGATGAAATCATTTAGAGAGAAATTACTGCTGTAATGTATATTTTTTAATGTTTTTATGTTGAAGAAATGCATCTCACAAGGTTGAGACGTCTACTGCAAGTTGAAGCTTTCTGTTTTGTAGCTATAGATGCTATAAAACAAACTATCTCTATATGGCTCACTGAAATGCTAGAAAAACATATTTTCCAACAACAAAAAGCAAGGATAATTACTGAGCGCTCTCCACTTGGCAGCGTTTCACTGTATAGAGCCAGCTGTGTTTACAGCACACTGTACAGTATATGTTACATAAGCCAGCCAGGCAAGTACCGTCAGCTTTCTTCATGCAGTTTATTCTGTATAATAAGGCTGATAGTGAAAGGCTGCTCTTCGCAGTGGAGCAAAGGCACAAAAGGTTAATTAAACTGACTCATATCATTGTATGTTTTCATCATATCTCTTTAAAGATTCCCAGGCAGACTCTGCTTCAGGAACACATGACTGAAAGGATTGCATTCATTCCCTTTATTCATTTAGCCAAAGGGTCTTGTACTAATCTACAACATCAATTGGCTTTTGAGGAGAAACCTTTTAGAAGTAATGTTCTGGGAGCACAGTTACAAGAATAGCAGAGACATTGTCACAAACTTAAACCAATTGTGGCCTTTTACTCAAAACATACAATCTAATGTAATGAAGGCCCTCAATCATAACACATTACTAGTGGCGAAGCACATTACCTAACCCTCTTACACCACTTGAAACCGATAACCCTGGGTGGGAGACATCAAACACGAAGTACGGACGGCTTAATTGATTTATTTTTTAAATCCTGTTCATAGCAGCAGACCAATGCAATGATTCATAGCAGCTCAGTAAAAAGCCTTCAGGCAAGACGTTGACCTTGTTTGCAGACTTCCTTTTCATTTTTTAAGGGTATATGAACATACCTTCCTCTACATGAAAACAACACCATATGCTAAGCGGTGCTATATGGTGCAGGGCTGATGTGTGATGTAGGCTTTTGTGGCAGAAATGACGCTTACATATGGATGAACAGCTGGCCGAGACCAACCCAACACCACTGCATGAATAGCTAACTGACTATAGGGAAAAGACATTAGAGACATTAAAAGACTTGGTGGTAATTGCCTGGTTGTGTCCTTCTGGGATAGAAAGTGAAATCTCTCTGTGGCTATTATTTTTTTTTTAAGGGAAATGGCATTGAACTTGAAATGAGTCACTTCCCCCCTGACTATTCAGCTTATTCTTCCTCAACTTCCTCCCTCCTCTCCTAATCCACTTGAACAAAAAAAAAAAAAAAAAACAGCCAGAAAGATTTCTATTCGTCGATCGTATTCACTGGGATTACATCTTGTTTGTCGTGACCCACTGTGACTTCTGTTTCAATCCTTCTCGGTGAATATCAATGGGAGGCTGCTCTAATGACTAACCTTGTGGTATCGATGTAAAAGAAAAAAAAATAGGTCAGAAAATAAAAATAGGAAGAAGAAGGGAGAAAGACGGCCGAACAGATTCCGTCCGTCCTCGTAAAGACGGTCATCATACAGGATCTATCAATGTCCGTGTGTCTCTGTGAGCCGCGGAAAGTATTCAACATCGTCCACCATCTACAGCCGGGGCGAAGTTCGACTCAGGTGAACGCGGCACAGACTATAAAGGCAGATAGCTGAGTTAGTAAAAAACATGTCTGGAACTCGCAATTGTTCATCGGAGACCAACACTGATAAGGTTTATAAACCCCTGAGATGAAGAAACATGCAGGTTTGAAGGTAAAATCAATTCAGTTTTTTTCTTTTGCTTGAAGATATGAAAAATGATACACACACACACACACACACACACACGCGCACACACGCACACGCACACACGCACACGCACACACACGCACACGCTAAAAAAGGTCAGATTGTACTACTAGATTGAAGCTCAAAAAAGTCCAAGAGGCCTATTTAAAACACACCTCAAAGAGCCGACAAATAAATCAAGATGACAAAATCATTACTCTTAACAGATGATGGATCAAATAATCAAATAGACGAATGTAGAACAGAAACAAGATAGTGAATGTGTGTGTGTGT
The DNA here is from genome assembly GCF_050575085.1 of Anarhichas minor. NCBI lineage: Eukaryota > Metazoa > Chordata > Actinopteri > Perciformes > Anarhichadidae > Anarhichas > Anarhichas minor. Next base: position 3,494,534 of record NW_027466582.1, read on the forward strand.
GTGTTAGTCACAGTACAATAAATTCAATTCTAAAACATGAAACATATGCAGATAACTCATTGCAGCCAACTTTGGGAACCATGTTCCACAATGTGATTTCTGCATCATTAGGAACAATGGCTACAATAAAAAGAGAAACTGGGACCAGATGAGCACATCATAGAGCACAATCTGAATTCATTTCATGAGCAAACTCGCAATATCCAAACAATGACTCTCTGAACATCGTCCCTGAGAATTTACTTGTTCTTCTCTTGTAATTCATGACAGACTGCCAAAAAGAGGACTTAAATGTGGGGAAAATTAGGAACCTTTGTGATTTTCCAGCAAAACTGCAAGACACATTGTTTGGGGGACTGTTCAATGAAAGGAGGGAGAAGTGTAGACTCGCTATGCAGAATTTGTTTCATTATAAATTTTGGTTTTGAACTGATTAGAGAAATGCACCGCCTTAAAGGGACACTTCACTGATTTTACACATGCAGTTCAGTTTACTTGTCATGGTTGGTCCTACTCAGCTTCAGTGGTCGATCTAGAGAAATATTCAGGGCTGGGAAGAGGGTGGTATGGAGACCTTAAGGAGTGGCCTAACTCCGTTAGCTTTAAATGTAGCCAGAACATATTCAGTAATTACATGTGTTTTTATTGGTCTTTATTTATTTTATAATACATCTAAATGAATGCAATACATTTGACAGTCTAAGGTACTAAGCTTTGAATGAACTGTAACTTCATTCTTGACTTGGCTTTTGTTTGGGGCTTGGAGCAAGTGATTTTTGTGCCTGGGTGCTTATGTATGATGCACTGATGACTGATCTAAAATGTGGATGTTTGTCTGCAAATGAGTAGTTTCAGAGATGTTGGCAACTGCAGACACCAGTGAATATTTGTGTTTATTCAGGTTTAATCCGTCCCTCACACAATCAAACAGGAGTTACTATTAGGCCTACTAAACAAAACACGCTTCAACAAAACAACCGGCCACTGCTGTCCAACTGGGCCCATTCTGTATTTTCTACTAGTGGGAGTTGGCAACCCTACACACACATTCAGCAGGAAAAAAAAAATCCATCTGCAGTTGTTGTGTGCGACCAGGAGAGACTGCACAGAAAGCTACCGGTGTTGTTGCCGACTGCATGGCACGGACAGCTAGCGGCAGTTGATTGGTGTGTTACCAAAGTCCTCTCGCGACTCCTTGTACCAAACTGTGGAGTGTAGGGGTGCTCTTGTTGCATTCGATTGCACTCGGACATCAGAGTTTTGCTCTATCGCCGAAGCAACAACTTTTCATGAATATACATTTTTAATTAGATTATCCAAATGATGATGTTATCAGGGTTATCACAGCTTGGGCTTGAAAACCTGCGGTGTATACCGGAGGTTTGAAAGAAGTGTTAGAAGATAGAGCGGGTCTAGTGAAGGATACTTTTGAGTTGCATTGTGGGAGATGTAGGACCCAAGGTTTTAAGAGTGTTGCTCATACTTTGGGCTAAAAGTATCTCAGTCTCTGCCGCTTCCATTTTGAAAGAACCCCTTTTTAAAAAATCTGTTTCTTGCAAGTCCCCCGACTTTATGAAGCTCAGTAATAAATTGACAGAATATAACTTTACATTTTTAAGTCTGTGCATTTTGTGACTTGGGTTTTACCCCATTACCGCTTCATCAGTACACATTTGCAGCCGGAGGGCCGGATGTACAGTAAATGCAGACTAGTGCATAAATCATCAGCTGCATCGGACGGGAATGAAGTCAGAGTCAAAGAAAAGCAGCGTGAAGTCTCAACGGTGAAATACTTCTTTTCTTTATCTTCCAAATCTAACTCTTCAGGAGAGCAGGATTCCAGCATTTGCTAAAAAGTCAGGGTTCCCATGACAGAGAGCCTGAGCCAAAGCTCAGTGGTACACATTACATCCCTCTGAGGGGTCTCTCCCCTGGCACAATTTAATGGCCAACTTCGCTATTACAGCCGACTCGCTGTTTCCACAGATGTCCCAATGACTTGGCACATGGGCATCCATGCACATGCACACACTCTCCCCTGGCACAATACACTTTTTGAGGCGTCAACGTTTACATAAGCCAAAGAATGGCCTCACGTCTGGTGAGTTTGCATGTTTCCGTCGGCGAGGCAATGTGTACGTAGTGCGTAGTATGTTGACTGGATCGGTGATGTAAAATCGAGCCACTGTATCCTCAGGCCAAAGCTCCTCACTGATGTGTATATTACACATCAACACAGCGCAATAGGAAGTCAGGCAGAGAGCGGCGAGGGAACATCCAGGTGTACCTTTCTTCACTCGGTAAAGTGAGCAACCCAAGATACTACCTAACTGCATGAGCCATAACAAATATTTAATGAGCTTCATCTTGAGATGGGCTCACAAGTCTTAGAGGAGTCGATGTTCTCTCCAGTAGATTATTTATTCCAGCCACACTACAGAAGAGTGTTGATCACATTTTGTGGCTATTGAATTTCAGGATGAAATTTTAAAACAAATCTTTAAGGATTAGAGCTTGAGTTAAGGGAATGGGGCCCGCCAGATTTCATGGATGATGGGAGGAACAAAAGTGGATTTTCTGCACCATGCTCCCGCACTCAGGGGGTTACTAAAAGAGCCTCCATACCTTTGGCAACCACTGAGTCCAGATGGTGAGAATCTGGAGCATTGGGCGGGAAGAATGGAGCGGTGGTGGGGGAGAAAGGGAAGGAGGGATGGAGGATGAAAGGGAAGGAAGGGTATTGCAGGTAAGAAGAGGGAGGGAGGGGACATGAGAGCAAGAACAGGCGAAACCCCAGCCCTGTTGAGAAAAACAACTGGCTGGAGGGGACTATCTGCTTCTGTCTCACCTCTCTACCAGGGAGGACTGATTTATGACATGCAGTGGGGGAGGAAAGGGAGGGGAAAAAGAGAGAAAGAAACTGCGAGAGAAGAGATAGAAAAATGCGGCAGGAAAGGTACGATTAGAAGATGGCAATAGATGGAGAGAAACAGACAGTACCTAAGAAGAGAGCAACCTAAATGGCAGAGGATCAAAGTGACAAATACTCCTCCTGTGACCCTGCAGCTCGGGTCTCTAATGGGAGGTCTGGGAGATTGAAACCTTGGCCGGAGTTCCTGCGGTCACTCAACGTGGCCAAACTAATTTGGTCCTGTCATAACAACAACAGGCAATCTAATGAAAAATAGCAGAAAGTAAGTGTGTATTATCTGAAAGAACAGGTTTACTGCGTGGGAAAGAGAGCGAGCCGACATGATTGACATGTCTTGTTCAAACTGACAATCTATTATCATCTTTTCTTTCACTCTTCTCTTAAATTAATTGTCTATCCCACACGGAGACATCTGTGCCACTAAAACACAGCATGACAAGGATTGTTATATGTTTGAGGAGCCAATTTCAGCTGTCCAAAAAGTTCAAGATGAACAATTGAACTATCAACTGGAGGGCATACTGACGGAGTTACTGTAATATTGGTTTGTGTTTGATCATGTAACATTAAATCATTGAACAGCATCTGTGCTATTGCAGCTTAGCAACTGTGACTAGGCACAAACTAACTAGGTAACTTTGGATTTCGCCACATGTTCAAGCGGTGTACGTGGTGCTGTAGTAAGAGCTATACTTTGCATTTAAAGAGTTTGGAGTGTAGTGTTTTCCAAAATAAAAAAACAAAAGTAATGCAAGAAAGTGTCACATATATAAGAAGCGGATGAAGTTGCCATGACGTCACCCATTGGTTTGGGGACTGCCGTGGTGAAACCTCAAGTTAGGCATTTTGGCCGTCGCCATCTTGGTTTTTTGGACGTTGCCAGCTTGGTTCTTGCCTGTCAAAAACACGAACAACACCTAGACCAGACAACGCCTGTGGGTAAAATCAGCCGGTAAAATCAGCTGCTTTTGTCTACCTTTGTCTGGATTCAGGGGCTCATTGTTAAAAAAAAATGACAAAAGCACTCTTTACCTGTAACCTGGAAGGTGCATTTGCCTGCTCCCGCCTCGTTGATGACATTGCAGGTGTACTCCCCCCAGCCGTCTCGATTCAGGCTGCGGATGGTGTACTCCGTCTCGTCTCTTTGGGCGTCAAAAGCTCCGGCGTGGAGCAGCCGGTTTGATAGGAGCCACTCGAATCGCAGCACACGGGAAGGGTGGGCTCGCAGCACCCTGCAGGTCATCACCACAGGCCTCCCAAGGCCCTGACGCATCTCCATGTAAACCGGCTCCACCGTCGGAGGGTCTGAGTGGGAGACAGAAGGACTCAGATGAGTTCAGCCAACGTTTCACAGGGACTGAAAAGGATAGTGCAAGTTAGTACAGTGGAAATATGAAGAAATACGAAAAAGAGGGTAAAGACAGAACAGAAGCTATCCGGGTGAGGGCCCTCCTGGTCAGATAGGTTGTCTCTGACTTCCAGAGATATTTAGAGAGAAAAAATATCTGGAAGACAGAAAAGACAGTCGGAATAGTTAGGTATGAGATGTAGAAAAACAAACAATACAAGGACATATTACAGAAGTGTGGAAAAAGGAAAATGGCTCTGAGCAATGTTCCCGAAGCTCGCCGAAGACCTAAGAAGCACATAACTGGAGAGAAAACAGAAGCTTTTTCAACGACAACCAACAAATCATGCACTGACAGGAAGGAAGAGAAATACTTTAGAGGACAGTCGACTATTTTGACATGAATGGGAGCGGTGAGCCAGAGGAGGAAAAAGGTGAGATTGAAACTCTAAACAATCACCACTGCAAAGTCAAAATGCCTCAGCAATAAATGAACAACATCAAGTGAAAACAATCGTGGGGGGAGCTGCAATGGGTGCAGGGAGATCAATTTTGCATGAAAACTGGAACAATGTTCTGAATGAAATCAGTCACGCTTCACGGAAAATTGGTAACAGGATGATGAAGTGCCCCTCCAGCTCTCAAAATGGAAAATTAATAACTTATTTGAGTATCTGACAGGCTTCACCTCGTCCCCCACACAGACAACCGGGTGGTGAATTATTTAGCCAGGCTACACAGAGAAAAGTGAAGGGGCTGAATATGACCTCGAAGCAACCCGGACCCTTCCTCTGCAAGGTACAATATGCACGATTCTATATTTAGGCTCACGTTCAATGTGTGTTAGATTATGTGCACGGCAACAAAACGCGTGTGTTTGTGAGGACAAAACAGTAGAAAGTGCTTGTGTGTGCCAGCACCGAAATGGTTATGAATAATTTCCCCATCTTAAGCATCTTTGCTCTTGATATGCCCATACAGATGCTTGACAAAAGTCACGGCGGGGTTTGAAAAACAACAGTGAATGCTGAGGGGAAGAGACAGAATGACACAAAGCCCCTTAATTGCCTGACATTTGCATATTCCCCGACTCATTAAAGGAGAGGCCAGGGCCGGGCATGGTACTTTTAAAAAAAGTAATATGTTACAGATCACTGATTACCTGATTGAAACTGTAATCTGCAACATAATTCCCTACATTATTCACACACGGTAATATAATCTAATTACTGAGCCTTGCGACCTTGATAGGATATGCAATTAAAGGAACAGTTTATTAAGATTTACATCGTGTCATTTGATAATACTATTAATGGCATTATTTACAACTTTAATCAGGCATTTTTTAAAAAATGTACAAGATACTTTAATGTCACAAGTGGGCAACCCGCTAGTGTTACCGGTGTTACACGATGAACAGGCACGCACAAGTACTTTACTTGCCCACTACCCCCAGTCGGTTGTCGGTTGACAAATGCAAAAGTTATCAAAATAAATTGTTTGCTCCATACACTTAATTACAAATCATGCTAGAGTGAAGGCATGACCTGCCCTTCTCTGCCTTCTAGCCATACCTGACATTTTTATGTGTCAGAATATTGTGGCCAATTTACAATTACTTCTACTAATTTATTATTACTTCTACTTGAATTGTTGTTGTTATTATTCTGTTCTTACGATACAATTTCGATCTTTTTTCTTTTTCTTTTTGTTTCTCTCTTTCTTTTGTATATATGCACTTTTTTGTTTCTTTTTTCTCCTCTTCCCTCGTACTCTCTCGCCCTCCTTTATTGATATTTATTTTTGTTTATGTTCACCCACTAACCAGATCACACATAAGATAGACAGAACACACACACACACACACACACACACACACACACACACACACACACACACACACACACACACACACACACACACATGTTTTGTACTCACTTTTCTATTAAAAAAAAAATATATATATATATAATAAATACTGTATATATATATTGTGGCCATTGAAGTTGTGGCTGTCCAAATGTCAACACTTGGCCGCTATTGGCTCGTACTTATTGCATTTGTCGGTTGGATTGGTTAGGTTTAGGCATGAGGAGTGAGATTGTTTCAGGTAAAAATATCAGGGTCAGCCAATCAGAGGCAGAGTAGGGCCCGCCCCCCTGGATTCCATCGGGCATAGCTGCTACTGAAGCTTCTCTCTGCGCCGCTAAAAATACGTGCCCACAGCGAAAGCTCGACCGGAGAGGCCAGACACACAGCCATCCGATGTTAAAGATTAAAGTATGCGCTCTACAGATATTCACAAATATCTTTTTTTTGCAAGATGGCCGACGTAATCGCAACATCGATGTTATCACGAGTTTATTAACATGTGGGGAAATTGCTTCACTGGGGCAACACTACTCATATGCTCAATCGTCTGTTTTTCCAGAACTTCTTTTTGCTGTTTTCGAGTAGCTTTCGAGCGGTAACTTTTATTTAGTTTTTTGTTCTGTTGCGCATCACTGAGTGAACTCAGCCCAGGCCGTAGAGCAGGGTAGGTCCTCCCGGCCAGAGAGATGCACTGGGAAATGTGGGCTGTAAAACATTATACTTTATGCAAAATAACACACAAACACATCTACAATCCAAAGTGGGATTTTACTTTCTCGCCCTCGATGCTTTTTATCACACACACAAATTTGGAATTCACACAGCAGCGACTGTGATTAATGACCAATCATTAGATCGGATAATGACTCTCTGGAATGTGATAAATAATAAATCATAACACACGGGATGACAGAAATAGTAAACACAAATATTCCAAAAGGTTTGGACTGAAAAGGAAATGGACAAAGAAAGTTTGCAAACACAGTTGGCCTCCCTCACCTGACGCTGTTCACAAGGTGGAGAGTAAAGTGGCTTTCATCTCCGCTGAATGAAGCGGCAATCAGTTCCTTCTTCAAATCAGCCTTGCCTGGGCTTTTACCCAAACCCTATGGCTTATTTCTGACTCCAAAAGAGGGGTCTGAATCTCTACTTATCACATTAAAATTGTAGGTCTGTGTGCGGCGTTGAATCACAGCCCAGCTCCACAGCCTCCCTGAGTAGCACTACAACAAATTGCAGTAAGTGCATTTCCATTGACACAGAAAGACAAATGAAGACAAGGTTTGGGTCTGCAGCAAATGAAGAAAAAAAAAAAATCAGTTATATAACCAAAACATCCTTTAAAACAAGGGCACACGCCTCATCTCCCCCTGTGTTTCTCCTGTGAAACAGCTGCCCAGCGAACATGAGGAGACGGGAGCGAAAAGGTCGTGCGTGATATTCCCTGAGCAGCGCTCGCCATGCTAAGTGTAGCAGCGAGGGCAGCGAGGGCTCGGAGTTGCTGTTAGTCACAGGGAAAACCCTGTGCACTGGCTGAGATGTAATCCATCATCAGTCACCGGTGGATACTTTGACAGTAATGTTGAGGAAAAACAACATTCAGGAGCACGGAGGCCTTTTCCTCACGGTCCATGTATCAACAGGCAGGCGGACAGAACAAAGACACAGATATACGTGGGGGATGTAGACATGTGTGTTTTCGAGCATGTGTGCAAGGCTGAGGTGAATTTGTGTGCACCTGCATTTCTGAATTGCCGCTTGACTGCTTTTCAATGAACTTCACCTTCAGTCAGAATTGGTTCGATCTGTCTTCCATGTGCTTCGGGTGAGTGCATCAAGAGAAGGACACGCAACTCCTGTGGGCAAACCCGCGAGAGTGGACTGTACTGTAGAGTCTGAATGTGCACATGCAGTCTGTTTGTGGCACTGCGTTCCTTCTATATGGTTACATCTTCTTTGGTTTGTCTTTCATCCCTTTTCTCCTGAGAGCAACACAACGTTTTCCCTCATGGCTCATAGTCACACCTTTGATTTATATAAAAGCACCAATACAACGATATCAAAATAGTCCATGTAAAAGTCCTGCATTACAAATCAAATACATCTACAGATCTATCATCTGCAAAATGTACTTGAAGTAGAGCTGGGCGATTTCTCATTTCATATCTCTAACGGTGTATGTCACAGCATGTCTTCCATACGTAGTCTAGAAATAACCACTTAGAAAAGCCTATTTTTGTATGCTCCAGTGTAAATAAAAATTAAATACTTAGTACTGAGCATTTTTTCATACATTGTCTATGATTTAACTGAGTTTGATCAGATGTTCTTGTATATTGGTGTGCCTTTTTTTGTCGTGTCATCACCGTTCATATCTATACAACCGTGTGTCTATGATTACATTATGTACAAGAACACAAAGTTCTTCATCGTTCTAGCTTCTCAAAGTGCACCAACACAACCTGCGGGTGTTGTATTTTTCTTTTAATAAGGATTTAAGATTTTATGCCCTCGTGGTATTATGTTCTCTAAGAATGTTGATATTTTTCAAGGCATTGTTTCAAAGTTGGAAATTCCAGTATCGTGAAAACATTAATTAAGACAATTAAAGAAAATTTGAGTTAATGTACTTAGTTACTTTACTATATCGGTGCTCCTTGATACATCCAAATTATTACTGTCAAATGCTGGATTAACATGTGACAAACCTGCGCTCCATTTAGAAACATGTTTTTCGTATGAAAGCCTTCTTGTGGGAGAATAACCTTTGTAGAACTACATGCTTCAATATCAAGTCTTGAGAGAGGAAATAACATTCATTAGGAAGTCAAACTGATATATACAGAATATGAAATGATAACCCTGATTCAACTGATTTATAATGAATCCCTGTGTTGAATAATGTAGGCCCTCCTTCCCTCACGCTACAGTCGCTGCAATCAAACAATGAACTTAAGCACCATCTGCATTACCATATCGTTATTAAAACTTAGGGATAATTTATGAACTTAAATATACAATTAATGATAATCAATGTAGACTCTTCAGTGGGAGGAGACGCCTGGTGTGCCGCTAATAGGTTTAGCTCAGTCATTGACCAAGTTATGAATTATTCTGTCGAAGCCGTGTGCAGGCTCCTGTTTGCAACCTACATACGCGCTGACCTTTTCTGGTGTGGATTTGATGCGGCTGATCAATTCAATATTGTTCCATAAAAAAAGGTTATTAAAATTTCATCCCCAAATGCGGTGTGTGAGCCCCGCTGTAATGCGAACGATTAATTTGCCGGCGTTGGGCTAATGTGAATCACTCTAATGTGATTCACTTTAGAGTGGCCCTCAGGGGCCAGCATTGCAGGCCTTCTTGATGCAGAAAGGAAAATTAATTAAAAACAATAATCGTGGAATTCCGCTCATTACTTTTGCCCAGACAGTAGCTCTTTATCCCGGTGTGTCTTTTTGATGTATGTCAGATAGCGAGTCGCTCGCTCAGGGGGACAATCGTGCGGTTTGCATCAGGCAGGTGTCATGGACGATGTGAGGAGGAACAGAAGGGAAGCCTGGATAAAAGAAACCTGTTCGTCTGGGCTGAAGTATCTTGATAACTCCGAGTCTGACAGAAAGTGGTATCAAGGACAGGAGACCACTCTACACCTCCTTTCTCCCTCTATTTCTCTCTCTTTCTTCACTCCCTCTCTCAAGCCCCTGGACCATGCCAACTCAGTCTGACTAAGAACATTAGGGCGTCACAGCTTGGGATTTGGCGTTTGCAATTCTATTAGAGTGACGACTCTAAAGGCAGGCGTCTTCCATTCCCTCTACCTCTCCTCCTGGTGTCGCCTCTGCCAGCCAACAGATGCAGGTTTTTTTTACATATCAAAGCTGTTGACTTGCCAGAGTCGTTCTTTCACGCCTCTAATGCTCTTTGCTTCAGAGGACTGTACCTCGGTCCCTTGATCAAGTTACTGAACGCGGCTTTGCGCATGGCTCACCACCAAAGGCGGGCGGCTCACGCTGGGACCTGGAAATGCAGGCGAGAAAAGCATCTCAGAGGGATTGGCTTGTGCTTACACATCATGAGACAGTCCAAGAGAAAGAAGGGAGGAGGGCATACCGACAGGCAGACAACAAAAGCAGGCCGGATTGTGTTAATAAAGTACATTCTCGAGCTGAGAAAGACGAGCAAAGGTTTGTGTATTTGGCAGACGCAACAGAGTCAACTGTTGATGTTTACATGCGGTGGACACATTTTTCCCCGATACACTCAAATTGTGTCAAAGCAATCCAACACCTCCAGTACGAATTGTTTGTGCTTTTTAAACTTGCGCATTGATGCCAACTATTAATAAGGGAGCAGCGCTGTCTCCGAAGAGAACACTTGGCAGAATGATTGATTTATCAATACCAATGCCCTGATAACTTTCTTCACTGTGCGTTTTTGCTTTGAAGATGGCGAACAGATGCCGAGCAAGAGAGGTGCTTTATTAAAATATTACACGATGAGAAATAATTGCATTCTCAGAATAAATTGTGTCGAAGAAGAGGCAGAATTATTAGGAGTGAATGGATTTGCTTCACTTTGTGTGTGTGTGTGTGTGTGTGTTTTAATCTGATGATGCAACGTATGCCTGAGAATAGATCTAATGGTAAGCGTCTTTCACATGAGGTCACGGAGTCTCAGGCTACATCCACAATAATACGCTTTTGTTTTAAAACAGGGACAATCTATGTGCACTTAAACGTTTTAGCAGCGTTTCGAAATAATCTCTGTCGATACTAAGACGCCTGAAAAACGCAAATCACATGAACATTCACGTACAACTGGACACACGCGTGCCGGTGTGAACAGGAAGCAGATCGTCTACTCTGAGGGTTGTCCTCTTCATCTCCGTGTCACTGAAAACAGTCATCCCTGTATGTGACCCCTGTCCACTGTCACTGAGACATGGGGGGGAAGCAGCAGCAGTGTGTGTTCAGAGATAACCTTCCCTGGTTGGTTGTCAAAGGAGAAACATCTTGCCGGAGAGCGCCCGTGATATTGACCTCCACTCTGTGACGGGATCATTCAAAGGTTGTGGACCTTGTGGGAGTTACGCCTTTGCTTCTCGAAACTGCAGTTAAACCCTCTGAGACCTGCGGATTGCCGGATCATTAAGAGGCTGTAGCGAGATCTCCTCTCCAGCTTTAGAAGCGAGATCGGTTTAATTTGAAAATAGACAGCCTATGGCATCCATTGGTACCATATCATGCTAGTTTGTCAGGAAGGGAGCTTAAAACGCTCCAAAGTTAGGCGGAAATAACTAGAGGGGAAAAACTGGTGTGGCCATTTTCAAAGGGATCTCTTGACATCTCACCTCAAGATATATGAATGGAAATGAGTTCTTTGGGTGCTGTTCCCAAGCAGCATTCTGTGGTCCCTAAACAGTCATGGAATTGCATAAATTGGGTATGACTGGAAAGCTGAGACACATTCAATGAGCTTGATTGTACACATGGGATGATGTCAGTCCCAATAGCAGCCATTTCATTATAGTGAGACCGTTCTGTGATAATCACAGCTTCATGAAACTTTCACAACTACAAACTTGCTTAATATCCAATCGTAAAAAATGCAATTCTTGCATAAATCTCTTAATGTCAAAAAGTTTTAGATGCAAAATCAGCGCATGGTGTTCCTCAAGGCTGTGGTGTCTAATGTTGTATTTTCGAGGGGGTTTCAGGTGCTTAAAAATTGTTACATTTTGCATCAAATGTATATATACATATATACATGACCAGAGACCCCGTGAGAATAAAAGGTTTGTTTTTAAGATTTCACTATATCATTTTGGATTGAACTGGGCCATAAAGGTATGTAATGAATACTTAGTAGTCATTGTACATTCAGTCGGTAGGCCACCTGGATTTATAGTCTGAAGGTCCTTTTCCTCCTCTCCATCTTAAAAACAATCTGTTCTACCAGACAAAGGGGGAGTTTGACATTCAACATACTGTGTAGTTCTACATTTCTTTCACTTGTTCTTGCTATTCCTATTTGTAACATCATATCTGTCTTGTCTTCTTCGTGATTACTCTTGATCAAATGTGAGATGTTTTTTCAGACTGAGGAGGACTTTGTATGGGACGTTTTCACTTCCTTCCTCCTCTACACCTTATCTTTCACCCCAGATGTCCACTGGATGTTACTGAGTATCCCCAGTTGCACAAAGTCTATGTGCAACTGTCATTTCCAACCCTCCATTATTAATCTGTTTTGTTGTTTGCCAACATTTTTTTGTGTTTGACAAGCACTGAATACACGTTTATGATCACTGTGCTCACAGATTCTTAGTTGCTGTACTTGTTTACAATGTCTGTACTAGAGCACAGCGTCTGTCTTTCATGAAGTGCATATTAGCCGAAGGAAAACCGTAGCATTCGCTCTCCTTCAGAACACTTTGAAGGAGAAGTGACATGTAAACAAGAAGAAATAGTTTTGCTCTTGACTATATCCTGTTATTTTGTCTTTTAACTTCCTTCCTACACTGGAAGTGAAAATGTAATGCGCCTCCATTTTATGAAATATCTGACCACTTTAATAGTATAACGTACAGCGTGAAGGTCTGCCAGAGCTCAAAGAAAATAAGAGACTTTCTTCTTCAGCAGTCTGACAAACTGCTATTTGCATAGCATCACTAATCAGATCAGTTCTCCTCCGACACAGCGCTGGGATCAGCTGCTCTGGTTTCCGTTATAATAGTGATGGACATAGTGAGTCATAATGTGTTGGTATTTGTGTTTTGTCTGAGTGAGGCCATTCAAAGGAAGAGGAAACTTATTCGGTTACACAAGTAGACACAGTCCATTTTTACATGATGTGTTTATCATTGTGTAACAAGCTACCTGTTCTAATCTATATTATCAGTAAAATATATATCGTATTACATAGTTGGCTGAATATTCAGTCAGATTGAAAAACTGAAAACTGGTTTGACTATTGTTTGTGAAGAATGCAAATAATGTTAATATTTTAATAACCAGCATGGTCATACTGATATGTAGAAAAAACGTCACCATACAACCAACTACTGCAGCCCACAGCAAGCTAGTAAAGCTAGTCGTGAGCTACTGAACCCAGAACATTACTGTGCCAAAGATTGTCTTTCCAATCCAACACCTGTGGTGTTCTCTGAGCATGTGACCTAAACAATGTGGACGTTTGTTCCCGACATTGAGAAACGTATAATAAGACTGTTACCGGTTTGACTTGTATTTGCTATAGCCATAACCGGACATTAAAAGACAAAACTGGGAACAAACAAACAAAAACATGGGCAGGCCACATAAAATGCCAATGACAAATGAAATGCATAATGTAATATCATGTCAACTGTCAATAAATATAAGCATTTTTTGTACATTGAAATTAATTCCATGTTTTATAGATGCAAGCTGCTCTGGTGTTGGAAAAAGAGTAGGGGTTTATTTTCTTATTTCATGTCTCTTACCATCAAGTCTTAAAAACCATAAACAATGAATTCACTTCATCATAGAATAATAACATATTGCTTTTTTTGTTTCTTGAATAGTTTTTGTACTCTATATTTTATTATGTAAAAAAAGACCTTTAAATTTTTCATTAGACATTTAATATGATCCTATTCTTCAATGAGAACCCTCTACTGAATCTGAAGAAGTTCTGTTATTTCATCTTTTTTTTGTATTTCTCACTGATTTGTAGATGAAGCTGTAGCATGCGATGTTGCTTTGAATGCAGGATGAAAAACAGAAAGAAACGTATAGTGTCGTAATTACTAAGTAATTGTAACTGCTTCTGGACAGTAAAAATGGCACACAGAATCCAGTACTTGTCCCTGCTGCTTTCCAAGCGGTAGCCAAGATCACGGTGACCTATTGCTGCTTGTGGCAGTAAGCTGCTCTCTCTGCTGAGAGGGATCAGAGGGGAAAGCATCTTCATCCATTCTTTCACTCCTTTTAAACAACTGAGGCAGGGTTGGCACGGTAGGTATACGTGTGTTGTTGTTTTACATCGACTTATGTACAGATTGTTTTTAATGTGACTGTTGTTTAAAAGAAGGACATGTAGAAATGTTCAACGTGAGGATGCAGTGTGAACAAAAGTCGTGAACACCAATCTTCTTGTAATCTTGCAATCAACAATTTGTCTCTATCGCGCCACACCCTCTTTGCTGATCCACCGAGTGTTGCTAATTACTGAAGGGCACCTTAGAGTCCGAAGCCTCTGCTTACTCTTTGGTGTCGGCAGTGGTGCGCAGCAAAGCCACTAACCTTAGATACGGGCTGTCATCACTGCACGATCATAATCAATTCAGCCAAAAATAAAACACAGTCTTCTTCAATGCAGCTAAGCTTAAATGTGAACACCATAGCAAAGAGTGCAATAAAACTCTTGAAAAACAAAATGAGGGCAGAATTATGCACTAATCCTTGTTGAAAAAGAACAGAACGGGGGCTGCTCTTGTTCCTCTTCAATCAAAATATTGGTAGTTGGTGTGTCAAGTGCAGCCATTATTCTGTGTTATTACTCAGACTTTAAAAAGTTGTTGAATATTTGTATGCAGTCTTATGTTTGGTCCAATAGGGGAGGACATTTAAAACAGGGCAATCAGCATAGAGCATGTTAATTGCCGTTCATATCAGAGTAGTTTAGGAGTGACATACTGGTGCACAGGTTCCTTCTGGGTTAGTTGAGATGGAAGACTGTTTGGATTAACTAAGTAGGCCATGAGGAAAACAATGGGACTGTGGCTGTGACACTCCGTTTTTCTATTTCCTATAATCACTTGGCAGAGAATGATAGCACCCTACATGGATTGCTTTAATTTACTTCCTATCCATCTTCCGTTCTTTCTTTCTTTTTTTTTGTTGGAGAGGAACATCCCCAGCCCTTGAATGAGTGAAAACGCTTTGAATCCCTGACGTTCGTTCGAAATATCCCATTCAAATCTCCATAAATGAATACTAGCGGGAATAAATTAGCCGCTCGCTAATTAGCTGTTAAGAGCCATCTTTGAATGTGACATCTTAAGGAAGGGAAGGGGTTTCACAATGAGCGGCAGTGGAGGGGGGGGGGGGGTCTCAGGCCCGGGGACATGGCACACAGTCTTTAGGGTCTTCTCTGCTGTATTCACACACACACACACACACACACACACACACACACACACACACACACACACACACACACACACACACACACACACACTATAATAAGTGTGGACATCAGTAACTAGCTTTGTGCCTCTGATAATACTAGTTCTGCACAGTTCACACTCAGATAAAGTTCTCCCCTTAGTGTAAGAGGTGGAGTCAGAGCTGTTTCCTCTCAGACCTGACTGAGAGCACCGGGGGACCGGACTAATTTTACAGCCTTCAGAAGGAAATTGGATGGGTGTGGTAGGAAAGAAATGTTCAATTTTAGTCACACTGGACCAGAACACAAAGACTAATTACACTGCGTACATACAGTAATACACCACATAGACAATTGACGCACCACACTTAGATAAACGTATACTATATCACTGCCACGACGCTGCAACATGCACAAAATATAACCACATAGACAAAAATACCCACAGTCTGTCTACTTACATTGTACGATCAGCTCCACCACGGCCTCCCGGGGCTTCACGTTGAACCCATTAAACTGGCTGGTCTGGCAGCGGTACGAGCCCGTCATCTCCCTGGACACATTAACAATACGCAGCACACCATCGTAGCTCTCCATCTGCATGCTGCCGTCCGGCATGGGCACCTCCTTATCGGCCCGCGACCACAGGATGATGGGTTTGGGCTTTCCTGAAACAAGGCACTCCAGCTCCACTGTGTCACCCTCGCGGGCCACCAGGGGGGACTTGCCCCGAGGGACTGTCAGGTTGGGGGGAACTAAGAAAGAGAAAAACAGAGGAGGGACTGATATGGGGCTCTAGAAAGTCAGCAGGCGGGGTAAGAGGAAATGGCGACTGGGGGGGGGAAGAGTGGCGTGGAAGGTATGGGGGAGGGGGGGGAGCGAATGAGCATCCAGGTTGCAATGGCAATGAAGCTGAGTCTCAGCCACATACACAGCTTGAATGGAAGGACCATGCGGATATTAGCAGCAGCAATGGCTAACGGCTGGGACTGGACGATCTGAGCATGTACCTTCAGTAGAACCATCATGGAGGGCAGCAGTGAGGAAGTTAAATGCAATCAAGCAATGGCAAACAATGGACAATGCAATGACGAGCTGACAAGCAAAGGCACGTTGTGACCCCGACGGTCAAAGAAGAAGATCAACAACAAGGAGGCCACAGGAACTACACTCAGGTTTGAAACGAGGATCTTAAAGTGTGAGCATCTCCGTTTGCTTTTCCACTGCATGTGAAGAACTGTGAACAAATTAGTCCCATAATTGACACACACGGAATAACAGCAGAGCTGAGTCATTGGACTTTATCCATAAGACACCAAGAGAGGCTTCATGAGAAAGCTAATTAACATGTTATAGGTCTTTGGACACCCCAGGTAAATTGGGTGAAACTTCCCCAGCAATTACTGACAATAAGGCAATACATTGTACATTTTTGTATTAAAGTGTGAAAATCCAAATGAGGCATCATTTTATTAAATATTAGCTAATAAGTGTACATTTCCAGAACAGAAATGTGAACATTGGAGAAAGCCGGGTTCAAAATTCTTGTCTCCATTTTTGAGTCAAAGGTTTTTACTTTTTACTACTTCCTAAATCAGAAAATACTGTCAACAGCCATAAAAAAATACATCTTCGCCATGTTTTTATGGATAAAATGTTCTATAAATCAGGCTATGAATGATATATGAACAAACCCCAAAGCTTGCACAAAAATGCTACTGAAGAGTAGATTTATAGTATGAGATGAGCTCAAAATCTTCAAATTGAACAGTGCATTTTTTCCCAGGGTGCCTTGACCTAATCCGTAATCTTGGTCCAACTCAGTGACTTCCGCAATCTCTTGTGCGGACTACGGATTAAACCAAAGACATATAACATGTTAATCATCCTTTTCTACCTTTGAACAGGGCCGGTCTAGCTGTGTCTCCTGTTTTACTTCCATGATTAACTTGCTATCTTCACTTGTCGCCGCTTCATCGCTCGTGCTCTCAGCTCGTTCGCACACTCTCTCCCTTTATCTTGCTCTTTGTTGGAAACCTGGCAACCTAACTTTGTCTTTAACATCAATAAATCGTACAAGAAACGACCCTCGCCCTAGTATTGATCCATAGCACTTGCTCGTGTGTGAATGAAGCTGTAGACTGGAGTTTTATGTCCGACCAATCAGCGACGTTCAGCACTGCAAACTCTAACCCGATAGTTCCTGGACCGGTCTCACAGCAGGCACTGTTTTGCCACCAGAAACTATGGCAGAGGAACTAAATTAAGTCCACGGTTCCTCCGGTCAAAATGGAAATAAGCTTTCTTAAAAATAGTTCCCGTGCCGCCTGTTTGCAGTGAAAACGGGCTATAAATCACTCAATAAGAAGCTAACGTAATCCACCTAATAATCTTACTATAATCACATTCTATCTACTCTACATCTGCCTAAGAAACGCATTACCCTTCGAAAGATACCATCATCATCAACGTCAGCATTGTCTCCACAACCATCGGCATAACAATATTATCATCATCCTTGTCACATTTTCATTATAATGTTCATCATCACATCACATTCTCATCACAATACTATTTTCAGGATGGATTCCACCACAGCCATTACAACATGCATAATCCTTATCACCATCACTCGCCGCAGCGTTTGTACTTTTCTGCCCGCCTCCTCGTGCAGCTCCTCGATCTCAGCACAGCGTCGTATATTCCAGAGCATTTACAACAGAACACTCCCATCGGTGATGTGGCATTATTTGATGGCCATGTAACAAAATATGACCCAGTAAATATCTTGCCTTTGTTTAACGGACACTAAGAGCCTTGGCTGGAAGTGATCGATGAATAATAAAAGAAGTGCAAAGTGCCGAATTGCTGGACACATATGCAGCTTTCCTTGAGTGTGTGTTTGTGTGTGTGTGTGTCTGTGTGTTCTAAGTTTGGAAAGCAGGAAAACTACCAGGTTGGATCATGCAGTCTGGTTCCTCATCAAGCATGCTGGCCAAGTAAATTTGTATAATTAGCAAACCTGGCAAATTGCACGGGCTCCTGGAGTGCTGTGCTGTGTGTGTGTGTGTGTGTGTGTTCATGTATTTTGTGCGAGTCCAAACCAGACTCCAAGACTATTTTGTAGCGCTGCTCCCAAAAATAGTTTACAGCCATCGACTCGAGGAGTGAAAATCTTCCCAGCAATGATGAAACCGCATCATGCTTCCCTGATGATTTTCGAATCACTGTCATTCTGCCCAAACAATGCTGCAGCTGGAATGAAGTCAAGTCACAATGAAGTTTCATAGTGATGAAAGCGCTAGTAATCGCCAGAAAATGAAGCAGAGTCCAGCTTTATTTCCTTTGACTCCATTTCTGTCTAGGTAACAGCCTCACTGCCATCTCAAGTCTGCAACTGTCAGTTATTTGTTTTGTCAATAGTACATTGTGTGAATTGTAGATGAATCAAACCGGTAGAAACAACACAAAGCTCAACATGCAGCCCTGATTCTAAATGTCATCCTCACGTACAAATATGATGCCAACTGTAAATTTGGCTCGTTAATGACCCCAGGTTTTGCACAAAGAATGTGAAAGTCCAAAATTGTAAAAGTTGTTGAATTATTATTTTTTTAAATTTAAAACCTGGAATAACTGGTTGGCTACTTGGAGGCAAGTGAAAACAAGCTGTAAACACAACACCTTGTAAGTTAATATGGCAAAGGTGTTAACAAACAATGGCATATTTCCACATCCAGCAGAGAAAGAACATTTGGATCTGTGTGTTTCTGGCCATCTGATGAATCTCAGTCCAAGATTCATTCCGCTTTCACTGCTAGTCACTAACTTTGTCGGTCTGCAAATTCTGGGCAGAGGGGTTTATCAAAGCCTTTTCTCTGAAACAGCTGCCTGCTGCTAACAATGCAAAGAACGATGAGAGTGTACCATAACAGTGAAACCAAAACAATGAGCTGAAACACGCTAAAACACATTTGAGTACTTTGATTGATTGTTAATATGAACATATTGATAATAGCAGCTCTGAACCGATTCTACTGTATACAGGAAATACTGCACTGATTAATCACTGTATTGTGACAGATGAATATGCCTTTTCAGCCATTGTAATCCATCAGCTTGTTCAACATTTATGTATAACTTTTCAGGGAAGTAATACTTAAACATTTTGGTGACATTAGCATGGGATAATGAACACTGGTCATTCACAGTCTTGACAATTCTGTTTGGCACCAAACGAGCCGCAAAAATGATCTCCGCAGAGACAATGACAGCAGACACTCATTTCACTCACATTTGCTGATTGGTATTCACACAATGTCTCGATCGAGGCAGCCAGGTGTCAAGAGCTGACATATTTCTTTCCACAGCACATTTTCTCCTCTTTCCCGAATGTTTCCTTGAAACCAAACAGTAGAATGGTGAACCGACAAGCGGCGAAATAGGAAGGGAGCAGCAAGCAACCATTAGCGAGTGCAGGAGAGCTGTATTCACGGAGTTGCCATCATTACACCTGGCCTCTCCACAGCCCAGATTAGGCAGGCAATTACAGTTTTCTGCCTATTGGGTTTGGCAGCACAAATACTGGCCATCAGCTGCCATTGTCTCTCCCCGCGCCATCGTGGAAACGCAAACAGGCATACATGCACATGCTGATCTCTGTCTCTCTTGCTCACTCTGTACCTCATTCTTCATCCTGCTCTCTCGTTCCAAATGAATACCCTGCCTCTGTGTGTGAGACTGACCACTGAGATGCTCAGTGTGGCAGAGAGCCCGCTACTGGTCTTCACTGCGCTCTCATTGTGCCAAAGCCAACCAAATGCCAGTGATGCCTGCAGGGCATGCCCGCTGTGTGCGTATGCTTCTATAGTGTGCGCTTATGTGGTTTTTAGTCTCTGCTTGTGCATGTGCGTAGCCGAGTGTTGCTCCTCTCGCCCACGGGTGACCCCATGCTGTGATCCTTCCTCGGTCCCTCAATGCGATGCTTCTCGTTGTTGTTGTTGTCGGATAACATGTCTCAGTGTGTGTGCTTGTGTACTTTGTGGGGCTAAATTGGGACTGGACCTCCTTGTTTGGCCTCAGTAGCGCTGCAACATCTCTAGGGCCTCAGCTGGAATGATCCTCTAAGTGTAGTGCCTGATTGCTACAGCATCTCAGCAGGATCCAGCAGAGCAGACGCAAGCCGACTGGAAAAAACGGGAAAATATCTGGCACTTTGCATTTTCTTACAGCGGCGGGAGGCAGAGTGGTGCATACGGACGTCTTCGAGAATAAACAACATTCCTGTTGCCCCGTTTTTTTTTTCGGGTGAAGTGCGGTGATATAACTCTCCATCACCATGGCAACACAGCGCTCTCTACAACTGCAAGTCCGGCAGAGTGTGTGTATGTACATGCGAGAGTGTGTCTTTGGACAGCTTGGGGCCAATGAGTTGGTCACAATGTGACAGGACTCTCTGCCCCTCTGAGTCCTGGACCTCTGGGGACCGAGAGAGGAGTCCCAAAGGACCACCGTGCACATGTTTGTGAATCCGTGTGTGTGGCGGAGCTGCATCGAGTCGCTGAAGTGTAATAAATATCCACAGATGTGTTCAAATTGGCTAAGTGGATTGATAGACTGCAGTGGCACACAGCTGACCGAACACACGACTGTGTGTGTGTGTGTTTTTGGGCTCTATGCCGTCCCGCTGATATCTTACAACTTACCTTGCGATCAATCACACAACCCCACATTAATTCATGTGGAGATTGTAGCAGTAGGCTTTCAAAACCAATGCACCAGCACCAGCACTTTTCTTGCTGCTAAGTAGCAAGTAACTCCCAGGAAGGACCAGAGTTCATGTACATTGCTCAAGGGGCATTGACAGTAGTTAATGAGGAAGGGGAGAGGGTTTTCTATGCATGTTTCCCTCAGGTTTTTCCCAGATGGCCACCTCCATAAAGCATGACTTTAGGTGGTGCAGTTGGGGCTAAACAATGTGCCAAGTTATCTAGTCCTATTCACATATTTTATGGACTAAAGTGAAAACTGGTAACAGCATAATCTACCTACAGTTGTAACCACTACACTTCTGCCATGAATGTACATACATGCGTTTATAGACAATTTTACATTGTTCTCCAGCAACATCACAGATGTGCTGACATGTGCTGCCAGGTGTCCATCCTTGTAGAAGTGGCATGACCATGGCATCTACTGTTGTCATATGGCAGATTTCTCAGGACAGCATCCCAGCTTTGAGACAGCTGTTAGGCCCCTTCATCCCCGTTCACAGCTCACTGGGCCGGTTTCTGGACCTCTGTTGGCTTGATGGTCCAATGCTGGGATACTGCTCTCAGATGTTATTATTTCAATGTAAAATGGATCTTTTCTTGACGTAACTTTCAATAAAGCAAAATGCAGACACATTGCAAAAGTAAGATACACTGCTCACAGTATTTTTACAGGATATTACAAGATATTGTTTCATATTCTTCAGTGTTTTTTCAGACGATTGTTGGACCAGCTGCATTTCCTCCTGTCCAAACAATAAAAACCAATGACTAATATTAACAATGCAATGAAAGAAAATGGACATTTGTCCAACATCAACAAAAGACCGACGTTCTATGAAAACTCCACATGTCCAAACAAAAGCAGCAAACAAGTTGTTTCCACCCACAGATCCCAAACAGCAGTTGAACCGTTGCACCCTGTAGGTGAGTCAGGATGCAGACCAGGTTTCTCTTTATCGGGGTCAGTGAATTTGCTGCTGAAATAAGCACATTAGCCAGCGGTCTGCCCCTCCTTAGAGTCACATGTGGCGCGGTCACTCAGATGATGGCATCTCATGACGAATCAGAGTCAAACAGACAACAGGACGGTTGAAAGGAGGACAGACTGAGAGGAGCGGGCCTGCCTGCAAGCTCTGGATGACTCAAACTAATTTCAGAGAAAAAAAAAAAAGAGCTGTACTTTGTGTTTATTAAACCAGCTCATTTTTTAATCAACTGAGCACTTAATTGATTTGCTTAATTCATTAACTGCAGTGATTCTTTAGATTGACGGAAACACTGGGTGGTGCCAGAGTTTCAGGTGTGAGCGGGATGCTAATCGGGGAACTCATCACGGAATGAAGAGAGAGGTGACTTTCAATCCGAATACTTACTTTGTGATTATGAACCAGACTGAGGATGAACTACTGCCGTGTGCTGATGCTTTGATGTATAAACAGAGACTATTCTTGCCGCAGTAACGTCGTTTTGTTGAATAAAGGCAGTGGAATCCAGTGTTTGTAGTAATTATAACACAGAGTGCAATAAGCAGATATCAGCTTTAAAGGTCAACAATCATCCGTAATAACTCTTCATGCTATTAATATTCATCTCTAAGATGGTCCCAATGGTAGTTCCAATCTGAAGCCAAATGCCATTTCAGAGTCAGAGCCATAGAATGGCAATAATTGCATCATCTAACAATAATCCAGCAAGACGCAACAACTAAACACACATTTAAGATGCGGACTAATGAGAGGAATAATCAGCTATGTCCAGTTAGAAGTTTATGGGATGTTTTATGTTTTACACTAATGCTCGTAACTCTTTTCAGCTGTTGCTGTGTCTTGCGGTTCTTAATCCTGACGGTACCCAAAGGGGAGGTCTGTGTCCTCGTTTCCAGACCACGCTCATAAATAAGTATTAGCCTTGCAGTCTCTGGGAGCCCCGACGAGAAAAGAAGATGCTTATTTTATGAGTGTGCCATGATAGTAAATATTAGCGCTGTTTTGCAAAAGGGAGAAATCATGAAGGCCGTTGAAATCTGTGTTCATCAAAAGTTGAAAGAATGAAACATAGAAAATATTCTCTTTTATGAAGACATGCTGTGGGCTGGGGCTAAATCCGGGTTTGGAATCTGGAACTGGAGCCAATGCTTGAACAGTCAGCAAGCTCCAAAGTGTTCAGACGAGAGACACTTTAGGCCCAATCTCCTTCCAACCACTTCACCAGCACGAAACCCTGGCAGACCTGCAGTGTAATCTCCTCTAAACACTTTTATTAAGACTTCTAATTGAGGCTCGAGCTTTCTTCCTTCAGGAGAACAGGCAGAGGAACAAAAACTAGGCTTATACACCTCAAAACAGGCTGCAGGGGAATGGCAAGGCAGAGGCATAAGGAGCTTTAGTCAGGGGTGTGAATAAAGACACTGGGGGCCCGTGGGGTGGAGGGCTCATGTAGAGAATGGGCCTGACAACAGTGAGAAGATTGGAGATTTGGGCTCTTGAGATCGATTCAGAAAATATGAAAGAAATATGCCTGTGTTCAAAGAAAAACACACATTATATATCGAGTGGCGCCATCTTGATTCATGGCAACCAGTGAACGGAAGTGACCATATTTGGACCAAGGAGGACTGACGTAGGGACGCCGTATACGTCTCTCGTAGTGGATGACTGACTTCTTTTTGCAACCACAAGAGTCGCCCCCTGATGGCCAGTAGAGAGAATGCAATTTTAGGCACTTTTGCATTGGCTTCACTTCTCAGAACTGGAGGCTGCCGCCTGATACATCTATATGAAATGATGATTGCTGGGTAATATGTATGTTGATGTTGTCCAAAAGTCTCTATTTCATAACGTGACGAGATGATATACTGTAGCTAGTTTAGCTGCAAAATCTGTCAAGACTGACAAGCTGAGCCCTTCAAAATAAAAGCAACAGTAAGTAACTAGGCCCCGACATAATCATGCGCACTGTGGCCCGTCGTAACCACCTTACGCTACTGGCTTTAGTAAACAACACTGTGCCCCTCGGTTGAAGACACTTCTCTGGTTCATGGCTTCATGACACGCATTCTCCAGGGAAACAGCCCAGTCACATTCAGCTAATGCAGCAGGAATTGTTACTGGCAGAAGCAAAATTCAATATATTATTTCCTACGACAGGAACAGCTTTATGACAATGCAACCATTTCATAATATTTCATACCCGCACATCTGACTGGAACAATGAAAGCTTAAAAAGTAATCACAGCGAAGCCTTAAGGAAACCTTTCATTCCATATGATCACAATAGAGTCAGTCATTTCCTCACTAATTTCCTCAGTCAGACAGCAGCACATTTCTTTTTTACACATTAAAGGGTCTGTGTTAATGCATTGCCATCACCAAGACACTCCAAAAGAAAAGACTGCACTACTTAAAAGATAATGAGGAAACAATCTTGGCAGGTGTGATTGATCGCACTCTTTTATAGCATAGGGATTATCAAAGGATTATCTAACAATAATTATGCACCCAAGGTTGACACACTGCTTTCATGTTCACACTGTGAGTGGTAGCGAGGTGTGTGTATGCGATAGACATTGAGTGGAGGTAAGGGTGCAGCGGGAATGTGAAAATGTGCCTGTGGAATAGTGTGTGTGTGAGTAAAAGGGGAAGTAAAGCCTGCTATGAACCCAATCACAAGTCGCAAAATATCACACAACTTTAAAGTCACTTATCAGTACCGAAACACAGGCCAGGAAATTCAAAGCAAACAGATATCTCCTCAGCCAGCGGCAACACCAACACATGGGAGTCCCCCACATGGAAAATATGAAAAAGTGTGATGACTGAGTGAGCGGTAAGCAGGAGACTCCTCACACCCCTCTATGAGCGGTGAAGTAATGCCCGGTGACACCGGAGCATTACCGCATATTCGCTGCACACTGACTGACCTCACACGGGAGATTACAGACAAAAAAAAACATCACTCCTGTCCCACTACGCTTGTCATAACGTTGTCTCTGCCACTGCGTTTCACCATTATTGCAGAGCCTGCAGGAAGTGAGTAAGCACAATGCTATGCTATGTCGCAATCTTCTAAAAGTCAGGCTCGCTTTTGTTGCCTGTGAAGCTCTTCCAGAAGTCTTTCTTTTAACGTCTGACAGGAAGATGGTTGATTGATGTTGAAATCTAAAACAATAGATATAAAATGGATGTTTTGACAGCAGATTTTGTCTTTTGATTACACTTTTAAAGCTTGAAAGATTTCAGTATAAAAGCACCTATGTATCTAAAAGACACGACGAACAGCTGCTGTAACAAGACTACTCAACATGCCAGGGTTGAAACTGGAACGATGCAGCTCAGTAGACAAGGTGGACTGGTATGTTGTGTTATTAACATGCTGTACACATGTATACAAACGTTAGTCGGAACAGTGGTGGAAGCAGCCAATTAGATGGGAAGACGATGGATGTTTAGTCTCTGATTAGTCGGACTGATGGAGTCAGCTTTGGTTCACAGGAATCCCAATTGAACACTCATTGTTGGCGCTGTGATACAACTGTGTGTAAAAACTCAAAATTACAGACGACAGTGAATATTTCTCAGGCTGGGACAGATTACTGGAATTCATTCAGGCAGTGAGCAACAGTCTAAAGAAGACATACAAGCGTTCTTAACCTGTGGAGACGAAGGGCTTAAAGGGTCAGTTCACCCAAATCACACACACAAATATCAGATAGTTTTGCCTTTATCTGCTTTAGTTCTGATAATCAGAAAAGTTTCTGCATTGCTACAATCACCAGAGATACATGGGAAACATGATTTGGGTGAAGTGACCATTTAAAGGAAAGTTCCCTTTTCTTGTAACCTGGTCTTATTTCACATCTCTGCTACCATTCCTATCCGTTACACACAACAACTTACTGGCTGGAATACTATGTATCTAACTATATATATATATATATATATATGATTATTTTAACATGTTTTTAGCAATTCTTTTCTAACATGTAAAATCTCTTTCGAAACAAATCTCTGATTTCAGTTCACACAGATATTAATAATACTAAGTCACGTTACTAAAGGTGAACATTAGATAGTCCATACTAACTTTCCTCAAGTTTGACCATTGAGTTTTACAATGCAATGGACACAGTGTGTAATCCTTAGCTTTTACTTCCAAATAAATGTTTTATATAACCTGGCTGGACATGATTACAGTGAAATTATATCAAAACTTAAAGGATTGATGGCAAAAACTACAAAAATAAGACTTAGATTGTGTTTCCTTTAAAAAGCCCCACAGTCTAAGAAACACTGCCCGAGTTTTTTTATTTCCTTGTCACGGTACATTCTCAGTCTCTCGTGATCTTCAAGCATGAGTGTTTGACGAGCATAGCTACGAGACGTCTGCGTGTCGAATGTGTTGGGGGAGGTGTGTAGATGCGTCGCTGACACAAAGGGGTGTGAGGCTCACCAGTTGTGGAAGAGATGTTGACGTCAATGCTGATCTCAGGGATGCCCCCTCCCTTCAGCGCGGCCACGCAGGTGTACGTGCCGAAGTCGGTGAACTTGAGGTCTATGATGTCCAGGTTGGTGGTCCCGGGGGAGATGTCGGGGTCCGTCTGGGTGATGACCATTCGCTCTGAGCTCCGCAGGCCACGGCCATTTTTCAGCCAGCTAAAAGTCAGCTCCTCTGGCGGCGTCGCCTCCACCTAGCACATTCAGCAACGTGGTTACTTGTGTTGCATTCATGAGTAACTTACTTGTACTTCTCTTTTACGCAGCCACGTGTGTGTTTACTCTGCCAGCGCAACTATACCTGACAAGATATCTTGACTTCACGTCCGATCTGGATGTTGTCGTCGTTGTGGTAGGGGTCAGGCGTGATCCAGAATCGCCCCTTTTTCAGAGCTGTGAAGAGACAATCCATTTGATTAAAACTAGATTCATATCTGCGACACTCTGTAGGTTATGGCTCTGCTTGTCATATTGATGCGATTTCTGAGATGTAATACCAAAGACAGGACTTTACTTTGCTCAATGTCCACACTTGGGCTGTAAAGGGTTGTTATGCATCTCCAGTGAATATACCGTAAACCTGACTGCGTTACTCACCTGCTCAGCCTTTGAGCACTTCACACATTGTCTAAATGCACAGAACGACTGGATCGTGTTACAGCTACGATGTAACCGATCGGAGCATGGCATTGTGAGCAACACATACTGTATGTATTTGCTCATTTAGATGCGTCACTTCAGTATAGAGGTTGTGGAGTCATAAAAGAGGTATTCAAAAACAAGTGGAAGAGTACAAATGGAACTGTAACTGTTCTTTTAAAAACAAAAACTGCAAGTTTGACTTTTGGTGGCGCAGCAGAGTCAAACAGAGAACTTAACAGATAAATCAGAATCCCATACTTGTTTTGAGGACCAAAGCTGTGAGTCGACATTAATATTGATAGCTACGGACTGAAGAATCCTGCAGCATTCAAGCAGGTAAACACATACTCACTCACATGCACACACACGCACACACACACACACACACACACTGTGAAATTGGAGAGATACCTCACAAAATCTCCACCATTTCTAATCCAATTTGGTTTGCAAACTCCATTTTCAAAGCATAGCTCCTCTGAACAGAAAAAAGATGATTTCATTATAATGCATGCTGTATTGGTTCCAAACCCTGCGCCCGCTGTTCAATTCATCTCCTAAGCAAAAAAAAAACAAAACATGTATGGAAATCACCATGGAAATCTTTTCATCTAGCAATTCTCAAGTGACATTATCATATTCAGTTTGGTAAAGGGAAAATGAAAACAAAACCTGCGTGTCAGATTTAAACACAGGAAATTGAATGTGCAAAACATTATGATACCTGCCAAGCTGCACATCGAGGGGAGAGACGAGTGACACACGCTTCCTTGACATGATCTTCCTCCTCGCGTTTGAAATCAGCGTCGGCAGGCAGACAATTTGATTTCTGACACGTGTCAGATACAAATAGTACAAATCGTGTCAACACACAAATTCTCACAAAAGCCTCTGTGCATTTGCATCTGTTCTTGTGTCCCATATATTCTTATTCTCCGAAGTCCTAGCTATCAATCGTGCTGTGTATAATTCAATAGCACAAGCATGGAAACTGTGGCAATTAGCATAATATGGTAAACAGCGCATGTCTGTGACCTTTATGGATTATGGATGGAATATAATACAAGGCATTACCTACAACCCACGTTCGTCTCTGCATCACGGCGTACATCTACTACACACACGGCGAGATTCAATTTCCTTTAAAGCCGACCTACGCAGCACATAATTAATGAGTCAATACCAACTCAGAGGTGGAAGCCATTAAGTGAGCAGATCTGGAAGGAAACGCAGATCTTCCGTTAATCACGCACGTCATAAAGTGGAAACACCCGGAGACAGAGATGTACTCATATCTGACAGTTTGAAAAGGCTTTTGCGTCTCAGTGACATAAGAAAGCATTATCTCATCCACACAACACACGCAGACACACACACACACACACACATCTCATGAGCCATTGTGCTGTCACAGGTGACAGCGGATAAACATTTGAATTTACTGCTTTTCTCTCTTTACGTTCCTTCGTCTCAAGTGTATTCTCTCCGCTACAAGAACTGCGACACAACCGGGCATATAACAATCACCCTGGAAGGCCAGATTTAATCTTTGTTCGAGAAGTTGTCCGTCAGACGAATGAACTTAGGTCGTTCTCTACAGTTGCTTGTAGTTAGTTATTTCTGAATAGCCGACCAGCCAAAGAAATAACTGTCAGTGCTCTGGAGGTACTGTAAGATGGGTTTTTTCCACATCACTTATGGTCCGTCCTTGACAACATGCACTGTATGCAATGGTGTATGTGATTGCCTCTTTACACCATCCCCCATTACAGAGTGCTCGAGTGAGTCAGAGTAACTACTGTATATACTGGTGATTGTTGGCCTACTTGAGAAAAAACTGGTCAGCAGCTTGACTATCGCCTACTCTATTTAATGTTTGTTTTGCTGCCGTCGTTTTAATTCTGTTGGATACATTTTATTTGGATTTAAAATATATAATTCTATAATTTAATTATATAATCTCAATAGAATAAACGTTTAACACATTCCCCCTTTCCTTTGTGTTTACAGTCGCAGTCACGTAACCTGCGTCACCCCATCATCACCACGACTGATATATTTCAATTGTCATACATTTACTCATTAGGTAGGTCACTGCTTTAGGTGAATATTAACCTTCAATATTTTTAACGACACACCCATGTTATCAGCAGAAAACACAAAGATGGGCTGCTGTGCAAACTTGGACCTTTGGGCCGAATTAAATTCTGTTGCTGTGTAGATACACTTTACTGACCGCAGGATGTGATGAATCAGACTCTAAAGTGCCCCGTCACAACACAACGAGGGCCGTCTGCACTTGATGCGATGAGGAGCTATTCACAAATCTCTGATTGGGGCTTTAATCATGAAACGTAAATTGTCTCTCAAACAGGAGAAACCGGACTCATGAGTGTTACATCATTTGCCCTTTTTTTAAATTCCCTTTCTTACCATCCGCTTCACATCCCTGAACTCTTACTGATGACTGGCTGGCCAGGTTGATACCTCAGTGAAAAGGGTGGATGAGGAAAACAGGGCGCAGTCATTGGCTTATGTGCAGCATTCACTATAAGTTATGGGTTTCAGGTTTTTTTTCATATTAACGTAGGGAAATGTCAGCTGGTACTAATTAACCTTAGAAAAGTCAGCCTTTCATTGCTCACATTTCTGAGTAACTGTGCATTATTTTACTGTTAACTATTCAGATTGAAGGAACATGACCTACGTGGACCTTCAGAGTCTAAACATTGCTGAATAGCTTACAGGGCTTCAAGCTCCAAGTGATATAAAGAAACTTGCTGCTGGCATTTGTGGTCGTGGTTGGCTTTATATAAAGTGATGGTGTTGACTGATCTGGAATCCGAATCAAAATGGAGCTAAAACATAAAACTGAACAGAAGAATAAAGCATAAAAAAGCTTATTTCTTCTCACAGCCAATGAGCGCATAATGAGTCCACAAAAATGATCCCTCCGCTTGGAGAGTGAAATTACATACTTACATATATTGACTTATCAATTAATAGAAGGCCAGTGGCCAGAAGCAGAAGAGTGATATTTGACGAAGAAATGTCTCAAAAAACCTAGTTATTTTTATTTCATGCTCAATTCTCTCAGATTTAAAAAGATAAATAACACTTTTATTTCCTCTCATCTAGACTATTGCAACTATCTCTATACATTACCTGCCTCAGTCAAAAATCAATCTCACATCTCCGGCTTGTTCAAAACGCTGCAGCTGTAAATCACTGTAACTGGCTCTAAACGTCTTAGCACACACTCTGTATGTTCGTCGTATATCTGTCTACCTGCTCCATTACTTTTTATTTCAATGTTTTGTTGTAGCAGCTTTTGGGTTTTATTGTATTTTTTTAATTTAAAAAGATCTTGAGATGAAAGGGAGACCTGGCCAAGATAGCCAACATTGATTACAATGTTTTTTTTTAAAGTTATATACAAAGGAAGTTAATATTATTATTACATACGTCAGGGTCCATGCACAGTAAACTAGTCCATTATCATATTCTCCATCTACTCATGATTAACAACTTCTGGACTCATCACTGTCATAAGGGAAGAGCAGATAATAGTCCACACTGACCCGACTGCCCATGCTCCACTTTTTAATATCTATGATAACACCAGAATACCAAGGAGACCCGCTTTATTATTATACTGATCAGAACATCTCCACCAAGCATCAGAGCTATACGATCAAATATATTTTCATAAAAAAAAGAAAAGAAACAGTGTCTGAAATCTGCAACCGACTCTTTCAAACTGTGTTTAATGGATTTAGGTTGTTTTGACAAACTCAAAGTGAGACTTAAGTCAACTTTGCTAAAAACAATAGTCTACCGGGGTCGGTGCAAAGGTGCATTTAAGCTCCTCAACCACAGATCTTCATTCTAGTTAAACCGGGAGTAAGAGTGTCTGATTAAATCTCGGTGCTCTTTTTTTCCGTTCCCTACTTGTCCCACACTTCCCCTCACGATGACTCCCCTCGTTTCCGCACAGAGCTGCAGCGCACTTCAGAATGGCCGGTGCTGCATGTGCACTCATGCATATTTCAGAATTGGTACCCTCCCTGCCTCCTCCACATTCAAAACATCCTCTCCTGCAATTTTATCTGACCATAAATATTGAATAGCAGGTAGGTATTCTGTAAATCGACTACATTTGTGTACACGAGAGATAAGTGGGCATTACTTCACCTGGTTGCACCAAATTTTGCTGGACAGCTGCAGCGACTAAAACTGTGCCTGTTCCCTTATGCATGGGAGACAATCTGAAACTAGAGGTATTTTAAAAGGGATTCTGGGGAGTGTGTGAGGTGAGAAGAGCAGAGTTGAGAGACATTGTCGGGTGATGATGGACTGTCACTCTTCCTTCCCCATTTCTAAATCACGGCAAAAAGTATTATGTTTAATGTTTAATGAGGATCTGCTCAGAAACAGAACTTTCCAATTTGCTCTGGAGGTAAACCGTGTCTCCGAATATTGTTTTACAATTTCCACAACATCATTAATATCTCACAAGAGTGTGTGTGTGTGTGTGTATAAGGTTGGAGTTAGTGAGTCTATATATACATGTGACACTGTATGTACTGTAGGGGAGACACACTTCGATACAATACAATACATTTGCAATAAACACTAATGTCTGTTTATGAAGTTTGACAAAAACAAATCCCAGCCTAAGGTTCCTCTACTGCTTTTTCTGGAGCTTTTCTCTCTCAGATGATTCAACATGTAGCTAGATACACAGTCTACAATCCACAACAAAAGCTTCGTAATGATACGATATCGTATGAAGCGACTCAAAGTCGATTCGTCGCAAGTCGATTATTCGCAATTTAGACTTTATATTTGAAGTGATACTAAAATATATCAATGATTTCTTCGAGTTTTAAACACTGAATACTCCAGAAAGTTACGTCTTCTGCCATGCCGACAGTGCAGCACAGGAAGTGATACAGTAGCATTAGCAGCTAATCAGAGGCCTGGCTCGAAGTCTTGACCACGCTGAATGACAGTGGAGGAAGTGGAGATAGCGCATGTTCAAACATAGTTTATCCATCTTTAAAGTTAGTTTTGTTTTTTTTAAAGCTGCTGTTACACTGCTATTTAAAAAAGTGCAGCATTTGAACTGACAAAGTGAGGTTTGACTCGTTTACATTTCAGGTGGTAGCATACTGCTAATGCTAGCTTTACTCGCTTTGTGATAACTGCTCCTCAGTCAACTTTTTACACGCCCAGAAGGGTTTGTTGTGCCACAGGCAGATTTTATAGTACAATTGCGTGCTTTAAATGGCGTGTTGATAACATTACTATATAGTAGTTAGTAACTACTATAGTAACTACTAGTTACATCGGTTTCTGATAGGTATTGGTCAGTGTTTACACTGCTACAACTGAGCAAACGGCATCTGCAGATGTATGGTTGTAAGCTCTGGAAAAGGTCAAGACTGAGATTTGATTCTAACCTTTAAGAAGTACTATGTAACATTGTTGTTAAGATGTCAGCTGTTGGTTAGGCAAAAACAGCAAAAAAAAGCATCTTTGTCACAGTAAAAAAACATAAGCTTAATAAAGATCATCTTCAGTGTTTGTACTGTGTGTTGAATAGAAAACTCTCACAGCACGATATCTTAACGACATACCAAGACTTGTTCGCAAAGCTGGCCTAGCAGTAGCTCCTTCATAAGTTGCACACCAAAGCAAGAAATCATCATCAGAATAAGCAAAATGTAAACACTTATCTCAGGCACCGGTGTAGAAAATCAAGCCTTATTTAAAAAAACATTGCCAGTATCACAGCCGCTGCGGCACAAAACACAAGTCAACCTGCGCACAAACAAACTGCATGAATTATTGATGAATTTAGGAAGCTGGTTTCCTTTTATCGTCATCAGAGTTTTCTGTCATTCAACATGGCAAGGAGTAAAACATCCACTATAGGGACACTTACAGGAGCTACTTTCTTCATGGCAATATCAGGCGAAGACATAGAGCTGACATTTGCATTACATGTCTCCTGCATCCTATTTCGCCTCAGAGATTGCATGCGGTTCATCGGTGATACAGTTCATATTCAAGGCATTTTCTTGGATCATTACCAAACAAATTACAGTGGTCCCTCTTTTTCTTTTTTTGTTCTACCGCAAACTGAAGTGCTTTTCCCTGCAGCGAGCCTGCATGACTCTCCATAGCTTTAATAGCCTGTGAGAATAATGGGTGGCCTGAACATGAAAAGCACAGATAATCACACAAAGAAAAAAGCCCTGGTTGAGGCCTCCTTCTACAGAAGGCTGATGTCACACGGCGGGATTACAATACCGACTCGGGGGAGCTTCTTTGCAGGGCAAAAGTACACACAGCCCTGACATACTGATTATGACATACACGTATGTAGGCACAAAATGACAAAGACACAACGGCATCACTTATGCACAGACACAAACGCTGCAACACTGCAGGAGAAATTACGTTTGAATGTGCCCCCACTCTTTCCAGAGCACTTCCCCCGCCATTCTCTGGGATGCGAAGAAAATTGTGTCTCACTCCGTTCCCACTCTGAATCATTATCCTCCTCTCTACTCATCAGTTCATCTCATTTTTCAGTCGCTCCTGTCCGACCGTCTCTCAGCAGGCGTCATACTGGGCTCTCCATTCACTCTTGCAGCGAATATCAGCAGGTGGAGCTGAACTCATCTCTCAGAGCCAGATGGATGCCTCTCTAACTGCCACTCTCCTCTGCCTCCTCTCATCCGCTCAAGGTTAAAAAAAAAAAAAGGACAACGGGCATTAGCATGGCTCAAAACACACACACACACTGGCACCGCCATCCAAAACACCTTTCATTTTCCTATTATCGCATGTATCCTCACATTAGCAGCAACACATTCCCCCATGCATCAGCACCTTCACCATATAACGGACACTCACACGTGTCCATTCTTTGGCAGGAAGAAAATGAGTCCTAAATGTTGCTCTCAACCTTCAGGCGGACCTCCGGCTTTAATTTATGTCAAAAAGGATTCACATGCACCGACTGCACAAACAAGACAGAGACGTTCACATGTACAGGCACAGACACGTACAAATACACACAGGCGGTCCTCAGGGCCGCAGCCCAAGAGACCTGCCCGCCTGTGCCAGTTCTGGCCATCCAGCCATTAAATCTGGCATTCATGAATGGAAATGTATTCAGCTTTCGTCCAATTTATTCCAAAGCAAATTTGATAAGGGTCATTCACATGTTGATTCACATGCTGACAGCCGGGTTTTTACCAGGCACGTCATGATTGTTTTCTCCCCTCCAAACAGTCCAAATATAAACGGCGGGGAGCTCACACTGAAAAAGATTGCATTTGCTTCTCTATAAATAACAGCAAGCTTCCAATCAGAGTTACAAAGTGTGGATGGTAGCGAGTGTGTTTGACTTTGTGTTTACGCTTGAGTGTGTGTACGTGGAATAAGTTGTGTCTACGTTAGC
Organism: Anarhichas minor; assembly: GCF_050575085.1. Lineage (NCBI taxonomy): Eukaryota > Metazoa > Chordata > Actinopteri > Perciformes > Anarhichadidae > Anarhichas > Anarhichas minor. Next base: position 3,529,224 of record NW_027466582.1, read on the forward strand.
GGGTCGGGAATGATGGATGTCTTAGGGTGTGAAAGCTTCATACCTGAATTTGTTAGGAGCCCCCGGGGGAATTGTCGAGAAAATCCGACGGCAAACACGGCTGCGTTTGATTTTCAATCTTTGATAGCTACAGCAATGCTCATTTCTCTACATCACAAAGATGGGAAACACATGCACCGAGTCTCCGTCTGTGTGCAGGGAGACATGAAAACAAAATGCGAGGCCAGCTGCCCATTTCAACAACACCATCTACAGACAGTCCTGTCTCGATTCACCAACTCTCCAAGCGAGAGCTGCCGACTCATATTTGAGCAACAGAGGAAAGGAAGAAACAACCAGCGCAGAGTATCTTTGCATTGTCGCAACGGATATATCACAAACTGGTGTGTGTGTGGAGGACAGAGTGGACTGAAGTGGCCCGGGGAAGGCAGAGTATTGACCTGCATTTGAAGACGTGTTGCGGACCCGTAATCCATAAAAAGGATCTGGTCAGCAGGGTGATGTGATGCCAGTAGCCTGCTGGGCAGGCTGTGGAGATGGCGAAGCCCTGGAAGGCAGTCTGGCTGGTGGGACAGTATGGCCAGAGAAACTACCATCTGCTGGGGAGAGATGTGTGTTTTCACACACACACAGCCCCCTTTGGCAACAGCAGTTTGAGAGGGCTTCTCAAGGACTGGAGAGGAGCGTGAACAAGCTATGCAACAATGAGGCCACAGGATGACCCTGCAAAACACGCACTCAGTGTAGAAAAACCGAATAAATTGGTATTTTATGTAGACATGTAGAACATGAATATCAAAACATATTCACACATGCACAGACGGATGCAGCAATTCTTCCCATGTGCTTGCAATTCCAAACATTTCAGCCGTTCATGGCCACACACACATACATACTTAAGCAATTAGCAGAGCAATTATTTCTCCTGGTTTTGTAGCCTAGTCGGGATTTTCTGAAGAAAATGTTTTATAAGCACACAGATAGCAGTCTTTTTCTGTTGCCTCTCTTTTCTGCACATACACACATTCATACACAAACAAAGAGCAACTAAAGGTCTGCCTGCGCTCTAGCCTCGAGCCTGGCTTATCCTCTTTCAATTTTCCTTTTCTCCCCACTTCAAAGTATCACGACAGTAACAAGTTGCCAGTGGAGCGACTGTACCGAATGTCTTGTCGAACACAATTAAAAGAATACACAATTTACACGTGCAAATATGACCACGATTTCCATAAAAAAATTTGCCAACATCGAGAAGAAGCAACTTGGGAGATTTAGAGGAGAACAAAGCACGATATCATTTCTTAATTACTACCCGGTTAGAATTCATTTAGTCACAATAGAATGGCATTAGGGGGGAAATAGAGTACAGTCAATTGTGCCACGATTACAGTCATGGTGGTTATTTCAAAGTGTTTCCTGTCTAATTTCAATAGAGATTGACTGCAATCATGCATGATTGATTTGCATGCTAAGAGGAAGGTGGGTAAAGAAAAGTAGACAGGATCAAACCCATTCTTGGCACTACAACTTCACCCTTTTCCACTCCGCCTACATTTGTGTTCTCACTGGTCGGCTTTGTCATTTTAAGGGCCATGTCAACCAGTTAATGGGGACAGGAAGTGGTCTGTAAAACTGTCTGCACTGGTGTTAACTCACCAAAGTCCACTACTATTGTCACCCGCGGTGATATATCGGCTGATATGAGCTTATTACGGGTATATTTGTACGACCGTGGATGTCAGCTGATAAGTAACAACAATTTCCAGTAAAGAAATGGCAAGGATAAGTTTGGGGTACATAGTCTGTCAACTAAAGAGGACTGACAAGTTAATTTTTCAACTGTAAAATGTCTAACTTAGTACTTATCGCTGTTGTAGGTGCTCAGTCTGTGGCGACTTGGCTTTAGAACCGGAGGGGCGCATGTTCAAGTCCCCCGCATGGTCAAAGTACCGAGCATAGAGTGGAGAATCTCTCCATTAATGCATGAGTAGGTCCTGTTTGTGCATGTGTGTGTATTTACGGCCTGTGTGTGTGTAATGTGTAAAAATAACAACCGTAATTTCTCCTCAGGGATCAATAAAGTTTGTCTTCCTAAAAAAATGAATAAAAAACTCTGAGGTAGTTTAAAGTTCCTCAAAGCAACTTTAAACTGGTTGTAAAACAGTCTCAATTTAATACAGATGCCTCTATATGACCTACATAACTAAACAAGACCATCAGCGAGAAGGAGAGACACAGGAGAACCAGGACCAGGACTAAGCGGGGCAGTTCCTCATAGTAGCTTTTAAAAAATGTTTCATATGTTTGTTCATTTATTCATTATTTACAAGAAAATAATATTGGAAGATTCGTATATTCAAATTCAACTCTCGAATATCAACATCTGCCTAGAAAATCCAGTATTAGTTGTGCCCACCCATTAACAAACGCACACGTCAGGGAAAGTCTATGTTTGGTCTATGTTGGTGGGTTTATACGTAAAAGAAGAATAACACCCTTTTCTTCTAAATTCAAACATCTAACAGTGTCTATGGTGATGGAAATATCCTCCTAAAGGTGGACATTATACACACCCCCATCCCACCCACCAGCCCCCTTAATATGAAAAGATGCTGCAAGCTTGTTTTCATGCACTCAGTAACAGCAGTTTTTGTTTTTCACCATGAGTATGTCTGGTACAGAGAGCTGTGTGTCTCCATTGTTTCACTGCTGAACTGGTTGTATGTTATTAAGAAACAAATCAAATCTATGATATATTTCTACAGACAATGTAGTCTATTAATATACCGTCGCACCCTTCGTCATCTGGTGCATGTTGATCCTAAAATTGCATTTGCGTCAGCGACAGCTCGTCAGACTCAGGAGACCGATCCTGACGCCTCAGAGAGATATGTGACATCGATCCTGACTGTTTCTCATAGTTCATCAGTCTGTCCCAGAAATAGCATTAAATCAGTACTGCTTTTGTCTGTTCGAGCTTATTCAGCTTGGTTCAAAATTAATTTTGACATGTGATGTTTTGTTGGACTTCAGAGTGTCTCCCTCAAATGGTCTTGTCCTTTAGGTGTGTCTTTGTCTTTCTAAATCATTTTGATAATCAATGCATCTAAACGACGTGTCATTTCAGTATGCTGATCCAAATTGTGCTCTCAGTGATGGTTGGTCAGACTCAGGACAGAGTTTTTGTGTTTCATACAGCACCCCCTCACTCTGGAGTTTTCACTCCAAATTGATTTACTCGTTTACTAGTTTTTAATCTATTTAGTCTCCTCTCGTCTGATTGCCTTTCGTTTAAACATCTGCAGTAAATGATTGAGTCGCACACATGTTGGTGAGGGCTTTTAGGCTTTAGGAGAATATACTGGTCAATGTCTCCACAATGGGTGTTCATCAATGTCTGACTTTTGCATGAAGGTTATGAATCAGAAACGTAACCCAACATATACATCATTATACGTGTGATTGTTTTAAAGAGCTAATGATCAGGCTTTTGCATCTGGATTGATGATTCATAAAGCCTGGCACTGCATGAAAACATCTGCAGCTGCAAAACATTCAGTCAAGCAGAATAATGCATATTTGTCCTGTTTAACTTTTAACAAGTACAGACTTTGCTCTGCAGCCTTAAATGTGATCAATGAGTGTGGATGCAAACATCATCTATATTTAAGGAAGGTTGGGTGTTTACTTTTAATGATATTTGATCAAGATCCCATATGAGAACCATTGTCATCTCCAGATGTCTGACACATCAATGAGAGAGTGATATTTATTGCAGCGATTGCCCGCGGTGAGTGTGCTCTGACTTATTTGCTGCCGTGTGACACCTGACACCTTCTCTTTGATGTAAACCTCTCAATTCCTAAGTCCTCAACTATATGGGCACTTTCACAATGCAGAGACGGGGTTTTATCTGTCAGGAGGGGGCCATCAGGAGTGATTTGTCGATGATTTGATTTTCATCCCAGGGAATATATGGCTGCATAAATAAATGCTTCCAAACAGGTTGAGCACAGAAGCGACCTGATGATGGAGCTGTGGCTTAATCTCTTAGATGAAAGGAGAGAAACTCCGTGAGAAACTTTCTGAGCCAATCTGCTAAACTCTGATATGTGATTCCATTCGTGTGTGTGTGTGTGTGTGAGAATGTGTGTGTGGGATGTTCTCTTGAAAGTTAAAATTCACTTTTGGATCATCCCCTGAATGCTGTATTGCTTGTAAGGCTTTCACTAATTAATACATCTTTTTATTCACCTGCAAGAGGTTCCTGCAGTTTCACATTCAGGGCGTTAGGATCCTCGGTTATGTCACAGATGAAAGCCTAGTCACACACCACCCTTAATCCTCCAGCTTAGTAACAGCAGTCAATTTAAGAAAGTTAATTTCCTCATGAGTCATGTCGCATCTGTGCGTGTTTTATATCAAAACGCCTTTTCTTTACAGGTGGTAAAATATCCTGTCTTGAGTATTAACCTTCAGTGTTGTTTTAGCATTACTGTACATAACATGTGTCTGTTGACAACTAAAAGCACGATTCACCGTCTGCGTATCCGCGTTGACAGAGATCAGTCAATGTGACAACATGCAGGAAAAAGGGACTTTGATAACGGTCATTTCTGTAACGAGCTACAGCTGTATACTACCCTGTTAACGAGCAAACAGGCAGCAATGGACCCTCGTCCCACTGCCCTTGTTAAATTTGTGTAAACCCCTCTTTGAATCCGTGTTTTTTAATGAATGGTTTCACACTCTTTTGCCTCCAGCGTTTATCCTTGGTGGTCTTCAAGTAGCCGGAGCAGAACCAACAGTGAGATCTGATGCTCTGCGTGTTTTGTCAGGTCAAACTCTAAGAGCATAATCTGAAGGACACTCAGCAACTCTGTGAATACATTAATTATAAAGCTATACAAGCAAACTTTAACTAAATTATTAATCAAAAGTAAAACAGTAAACAAGAAATAATATCGTGCCCAGTCATGCACGACAGAATGCTCTACTGTTTTTGCTTTCTTTGTGTAGCAAATAGGCTACAACTGCATTTCATACTGCAACCCTTTGTTGCATAATGCCAATAATTTATCCTTGAATTCTGTATTTATGTCATACTTAAGGTTTTTGGACTCCTCACCTCGCACCACAATGGTGGTGGACTTCTTGGCCGGGTTTCCCACGTTGTTGCTGGCAACGCAGCTGTAGACCCCCGACTCATCTGAGCTGATGGCTGGAAGGGTGAGCGTGCCCCCCTTCACCACGCTCCTTTGTGGCAGGCTGTCATTACTGCTGATCCAGGCGAGAATGGGGGGCGGCTCTCCACCTGTGGTGATGCACACCAAGGACACCGTTTGGCCAGGATTAACGATGATAGGATCCTCCACCAGCAGCTTGATGGACGGCGAGGCTGTGGAGGAAGACAGTGTGGAGTCTTAATTGGCAGGAGATGGACAATTTTGGCAGTTATGACAGTTACAGAATATGTCAGTTCACTTCATCTGTCTGTTTCCATGCCGGTGCTATATTTATTAGGACACGTATATAGATTTAGCTGCATTTATTTAGCAATACACAGTTAATATCAAAATAACTGCAAAAACAGTAATTTGGTGTAAGATTATCAAATCATAACGTAGAAAAGTCAATGGTCTTAAGTACCTGTCTTGTTGGTGAGTCTGAAGATAACACTGCGGTCAGGGATCCCACACACATTTCTGACAGAAGCGACGCAGCTGTAGTTGGCGTAGTCCTGAGGACGCAGGTTCTTCAGCTTCAAAATCTTCGTTTCCCCCTGCAGCTCAGACCAAACCAACACTGGTATGCAAATGTGTGCAAAAATATCAACATAATCAAGTTAAAGAAATGCAGAAAACTAGGCGCTGGGACGGGGATGACAAAGGCCAAACACCTCCAAAGAAAGGTCAAAGAGATGAATATGTATACAGTTTTAATGACGACCAAAATGAAAGGGGAAGGTTGCAGATTACAGCTAAATATATGATGGCGTTGGTTTTAAAGGAAATTGATGTGTCAACTTGCTTAATACCAACGTGTGGATTACTCTCCAGTCAATGGCCCTGCAGTATTTTCCCCATTCAGCTGCAGTAATATGGATGGGCTCAGCAGGGGATCCCTCCATAGAAACGGCTAGCTCACTTATAATATGTGTTTGATTCCAGCTGGGCCTGTCAACCATGAGCTCCGTCCAGGAGGCTGTGATGAGGATGTGAACCTTTTGTTCTGGCTGACTCCAATGTGTGGGTGTTGGGTCGGAGGGGGCGGCTACTGATTAAAACACGAGTCAGCCGCACGCTGCGGCAGTCCACACAACATGGCAGTCCCTCACGTCTTCCACATCCAATGAGGCTCATGGATAAATTAATTGTGTTCGATTAGCGACGGACCCCGCACTGCTCTTCCTTTCTTACTCTGTCACCTCCTCTGCTTCGGAGCAGATATCAGGAGATGAGGTCCGTGGTATTCAGAGTGCAAAGCTTTACTCTCAGTAGGGGGGGGCAAATTGGAGGGAAAATCTATTTGCAAAATGCAAGGGGCAGAGAAAGGAAGCGAAAGGACAAACACATTAAACCGAATTGGAGAGGGGGATTTGATAGTCATATCGACTGAAAGATTGAACGCTACACAAAGTACACAAGAGCTTCGGGAACGGGACTTATGGCTGAAAAAAGGGCAAAGAAATGATGGAGGAGTGCATTGTCACTGTAAGGTGAAAATCCACAGTTTTGCTTTCATGTTTTAAATTACATATTTGAGGCATTAAATGGGCGTCTTTGGGGACATAGAGTCACAACCAGCTTGATGAACTTAAAATGCATGGCAATACAGATGCAAATGAGGGCGTTTTTCAGGCTAGCAGCAGGAAAACTACTAACTTGGCTTCATAGGGGGCAAGAAATTGAGTGAGGAAGCTGAACAAAAGAGCGACAGAAAAATGTGATGTGTGCCTCCGCTGGGTGATGAGCAATATGTTTCTAACTGGTTACTTCCTTGAGAGACATAATGCTCAAGCTGAACATCACACCACAAGAAAACATCAAACTCCATCGTAAACATCAAAACATATCGACTACTATAAAGAAGTGGGAATCTGACGAGGGAGGAGAAATGGCTCCATTATATGTTGGATAATTGTCCTATTCTCTGGCACTTTGTGAGGAAAATGGAGGAGAAAGGAACAGACGATTTTCTACAATAAAAGCAGAGCTCTGGGCCTCACCTAATTATGAGCCCTTTCTCCATACAGGGTTTAAAATGCCACCTCTGCATTTCTACAGTATCAGTGGGAATATAAAAAAAGATTTGGTAGACTGAAAAAGGTGCAAGAGAATGAAGCTGGAATGAAGAATAATGGAGGGAGGAAGGTATTCAGATGAACTTAATTCACAAATCTGCCAGGTCAAAATGGAAGCCTGGCGGCACTCTAATGGACTCCAAATCGGCCCCGCAGGCTCAGCTTTGGTCAGCTATGAATCTGTAACTCTATTGTCGGAGAGTGTGTTTCAGGCAAGTTCAGACATATTGGTGAAAAATAATGCTATTAGCCATTTATATGAGCAAATTACTAGGAGTTTTGTCAGGATTTATTTGGGGTTGGACCGTCACAAAGCTCATCTCTGGAGTTTGGGTTGCGCTCATATTTCCAGAAGCAATTAAAGCTTTACTGTAATAGAGGGCAGGATGAAGGAGCAAAGAGGTATGGAGAGCAGGATGGAGAAGGGAAGAGTGTCTGATGAGGCCCAGTTGCGCAGCTTCTTCAGCCTCCTTTACCCACTCCATTAGTCCGCAGCCATCTTTCTCCATTTGGCCAAACATCAATTTCACTTCCCGTTTCTTAATCCTCTTTTCCTCTCTCGCACGTCTTTATCTCTTTCTTAAAGATTCCCATTCTCTCTGCTGCCCGGTTCAACATACAAATCACATTTAACTCGATCAATTCAAAAACTACAATTCCCTTACTAGTGACAGAGTAAAGCTCGATCAGTTCTTTTATTGTTAGCATTTGAATCCTTTGAGAAGAAAAGTTTCGCAATTTCCAAATTGCGAAGAAAATCCAACTATTGAGGGAAGTGATTGTGAAGAGAACGCGATCTCTCTGTGTCGGCAATTACTCAACATGCATGAAACTTTGTGAAACCGGGTTCGTGAAAGTGATACTGCTATTCATATGGTTAATGAGTACGGCTTAGCTTTCACAGCAAGGGGTGGAGATAGGGTTCAGGGAAAGGATGTGAAACAAGCTGAATCAAACTCATAGTCCCAATACCTGTAGGCAAATGAATAGCAGCAATATCATTACAGTATTTCACGTTGCAATATGTCACCTTTGTAACAAGATGTGGTGTTGTTGACAATTAGCTACTGCGGCTTACTCATCTCTGTTGTGAACATGCAGGATCGGGTGTGTTCTATTGTTGCACTTCTTACTTATTCTCAAAAGATGGTTGATGAAGGGCATCATTTACATACTTAGTGTCTGTTTAAGTCCCTGAACTTCTCAACTCCTCAATATACTGTATCACTAGTGATAATAAAAATACCGTGGCTAGCAAAATTGGTTTCCTGAACATGCAGGGTTTCATCATTTAGAGTTCTAAAGTGTGCTGTAAACGCATTGTCTTGTTTCAGCAAAAAATGCTTCGCTCACTTCATCTATTGAGACTGAAACATTAACCAGAAACAATAGTTTTTACACATAAAAAAATCAGTCCAACAAACATGAGAATACAAACAGCCCCTCATTGTGAGAGAGCATTGTGTCATACGAATTGAATCTTGTTAACAAATTCTAAACCTGCTCTGCTGCTTCAATCTATTCATAGCAAAAATGTTTGCTGTATTTCTCTTCCCTTTTTTTTTTTTTTTGGTAACACACAGGAGGAGGCCACTGGTCATGAGAGCATCTCTTAATAATGTATGAGAGAGAGAGAGCTGTCTGTAACAGCTTCAGCAAATGTATCTCCTGATGAACACATCTTTTGCGATGCCTTCAAAAGCGTATTATGGTTGCATCCTCTTTTCTTCTGTATCAGCCTATTTATCCTCCCTTTGTAGTGTGCATGCAGACGGCATAAGGTGCATATAGCCACATTAAAAGACTCGGGATAGCCGAAGCCCTTAAGTTTTATAATCAACTCTAAGCATTTAGTGAATAGTACGATACATCTTGTTTTCTGTCTAATATTCTGCTTGATTTGACACTTTCATCCACATCATGTTGCCTCTGTCTTATGTAGGAAATTTGGGTTTAGAACTGTGCTTTAACAAATTATAATAGTGTTTAATAATTCATAATTAAGAAATCATAATTAGAAGTGTCTTGGAATACATAATTAGAAGATTCATAATTGTAGAAGTGTTTTAGGATTTGTAGTTACAAGTGATTTGTAGTTAGAAGTGTATCTTAGTAGAATTTGTAGCACCTTTAGCTCTATGCTTGTGAAACTTGTGAAGTTTTTGCCAAAAGTTGCAAAACCTTATCTTTATATAGTATGTTTATCATAGAAGTGTTAAGCCATAAAAGACAGTCATTGAATGTATTAAACTGTAAAGAGTAGCAGAGGGATAGACAGAGATTTCTAGACAGGCAATTGCAGCGGACGCAGAAGGAGCATCACCCGAGCCAGGGGGGTCCTAGCTGGCTGAGAGAGGAGGAGCCAGCTGGATTTAGCCAATAGGAACTACGGACATTATGGGATGTTTTTTGAACTATGTAAGGCGGGAGAGAAAGAACTTCCGTTCTCTTGCTCCTGTTCCACGGTGTGGTGGTAACGTTTCCGGGGTGAGCGGGTCATATTCTATGTAACTGTAAATAATGTACTTCACTATGCAACTGTTTTAGCATCAGAAGTATTAAATGCTTTTGTTCATAATTGAAACCGGCTGACTTTTAGTATTACTGGGTCAAAGGTTTGCAATTCCCACAGTTTAAGAGGCTCTCGAACTCAACACTTACCTGAGTGAAAAACGGCTCGTAGATCTCCACTCCCTTGTCCGAGCCCTGCGTCAGGACCTCCCTCCCACGATGCCAGCTGTAGCGGACGGGCGGGTTGGAATTGGCGACGCAGCGCAGAAACACGGTCCTCTCATAGTAGAACTGCTCCTTAGCTTCTCCTATACTCTGGTGCACCGTCACCACCGGGTCATCAAGGTCTGTGAGAGGAGCACACAAACGGATGGCAGGAAGCTGTCAATAAACACAGTTCTGTGACTTCGTTCAATTTGCAAATGAGTAGAAGACTCCTCAGATCAATCTGTGACACAGACCACGATTCACGCATAAACATATATTTGCCGAGTCAAAACATCCGTCGGCATTTGTTTTCTCTTCTCCCCTCTTTTGTGTCTCAAATTCTGCTCAATATTTCATCGGTATAGTCTCACCATTACATTCTGGAGCTCAGAGGAGAGGGCCAGGACGGTCTGCAATGGACACTGGTAGTCAGCAGGGTCACAACGGAGCGCCAATAGTTTTAGATAATATCTTATAAAACTGTACAAATATAACCAAGTATTTTTGTGACCATGGATGTGCTGCCAAAGAGCGCAGCGGAGACGCCGTGGTGCGTTCTTTAGTCACCTCACCACCACAGATAGCTGTCTAATTGATAGTTGTCAGTTTGAACCGGAGACGGTGGGCTTTTTTAGGAAATAATTACCGAGGTCCGGACCTCGGTGACCTCTACAACCGATGATCCCACCAGAAGCGCATTTCTCCACGCCGGTCAACAAGCGATTCTGCTCCTCGGACTCTCTGTGCGCGCATGAGACATAAGATAATGCAAACGCTATATGAGAAGTTTGCTCAAATATTGGTTGGGACAATTCTGTCCTCCCAAAATATAGGTAGTGACATGTCCATACCATCTATTTGCAAACCTACTCCCTTGATCCGTTAACACAATCTCCCGTGTTGATTGTGGTTAAAGGTCTGACCGAAAAGGTCAGAATTCTCATTGCATCATGAGAGCCAGTTAACGGCGTGCACACAGGAGTCGATGTGTGAAGGGAGGTGAGAAGCCCACAACTTGAACTACTTAAGTCAATAGGATGCAGCCCAAGGGCACATTGACTTCCCAGTCAATGAGCGAGCTGCTACGTGTTCCAAGTCTCACCCCGTCGTGAGCTTCAAACATGAGCGAGGACGACAAATACTGTGCACAAAATAATATTTGATGTCCGTCACTTCAAAGAGTAATGTTTGGCTGGCTTCCTCTCTGATTCAGGCACTGACACATCTGTTACTCTACTCATTTCCCAACAGATCTGAGGGAAGTTGTACCCCGACGCTCGATAGTTGCTTATTTGAGAAAGCGCCTGTGGTTGATTAAATGGATTCAAAGTTAATCATCTTACCCGGCTATCACATTAAGCCTTGGCAAATAGTGTTCATCATGGCTGTGGTGTCTTTTAGCATGCTAATACTCCCCTTTTAGATTATGTCCATTTGCACGCTCAAAGAAACGTGGGGAGCTAGCTGTTACCCTTTCATCTCCGTCATAGATGCAATCAGTTTTTAACACAAGCAAAAAGGCAATTTAAGGGAGAGGATGAGAGAAGCTAATGCAAGTTATCCCTCATGCTCAAATTCCAAATGATAAAGGCTGACCTTTTGCATATGAAGGGGAAAGCGATTGTGTTAATGAGAGAGTCAGTGAGTGAGCAACACGGTGGACGACTGACTGAGTGATTGAGAGAGCCGGTATGCAAATGTGTGAGCGCGAGTGCAAACCGCTTAAATGAATACCCAAATCTTTAACACTTATAAGCCTCCAGAGAAAAACTCCACACGCCTTCGGTATTATTAATGGATGGATTCATCGCTTTTAATTCAGTAGCTGTGGCCCACCTCTGGATTTGCTGAGGATCAGGTCCTAATCAAGGTGCCTCTGGGCCACACTGCACAGCCTCCAGCCTCAGAATGCTGATTCCTCAGTTTCATTAAAGACATGTTCTGCCCTACAGCCCCTTAATCAAAATCTAGCAGCGGTCAATACTTCATCCAGGATCCATTACAGTGTCTCAGGTAAGAGCAATTACCTTTGGGGAGGGGGGGGGGGGGGGGGGGGGGGGTATGAGAGAAACATGGGAGAGGGTGACAACGCTCCGGAGAAGACGAAGCGATTGCGGTGCCATTTTAGAGAAGCAGATTGCTGAGTAAATACACTGATTCATTATAGAGAGGAGGAAAGTGAGAATGCTGCATCTTATCTCTGACTCTTCCCAGCTCCCCCCTCATCTGTTTCAAACAGTCAATTTACCAACTGTGGCAGGAATGGAGTGATTCAATGACAGCCCTATCTGCCCGTGTCTTTGAGCACCGGACCTGATAGGATGTTTTACTTTTCTTTTCTTGTGGCGACAAGAGTGGTTGTGTGTGTTTCTGTATGTTTGCAGCGGTTTGAGCTATTAATAGGGCCGAAATGATATGCAGAGAAGAAGTGGATGCTAGGAGCATAAAGAAATAAATATGGAAATATGGAAATGTTGCGCTGGATTAAAATTTGATGAATTTCAAACAAAATTCCACCTCCGCCATCAGTTTTCCCCCCGTAAGGATGTTGTGTGAGTGTGTGTGTGTGTGTGTGTGTGTCACTCTTCTGCAATTAGCTTCTGAAGTTACGCTTGACTGATTGTGAAGCTTAAATCCTCGAGCCTAGAGGAAAACTGCGGTGTACAGGCCGCCTGCGCCAGAGTTGTTAGGGTTTGTAATTGCAGGTTTATGGGTTCACAGGCCGGTAAATCTGCCCATGTACATCTAAACGCTCCAGCGAGCTAACCTTAGCGTCACTCCTGCTCACTCCCACCAAGCATGACAGGTCTAAAAGCTCTGGGTTTTCTTTGATATTAAGACACAGGGGCCGCGGGCAACATGACACACCAATGTGCAAACGCCAGACACATTGCGTGTCTGAGGGGCTCTCAGAAGAAAAGCAGGAAAAAGGGTAAAATTCAGAATCTCCAATCTTTTAATCCCCTCCGGTGAGAAAGAGTGGAACAAAACCTGCGGATGATATTCCTGTTTGAAAAGCAGAATGGAGATTTCTGCTTTATGGGCCTACCAAAACATTTGTTGGACAAATAGGCACAAGTGAGTGGATCGGATAAAAGAGAGGATGAGGATTAAAGAAGGTGCTTCATTATCACATCAAACCATAGCTCCTTCCTTTCATGCCCCCCCCCCCTGCCAAAAAAAAAAACCAGACACTAAACTCACACACATTACCTCACTCCACCTACCCACACCCAATCCACTCAGACACCAACATTCTTGTACGGACTCACACACACACACCTCTTTTGGGCTATCTCGCGGGTATTAATCTAATGCAAGTTTCTTTCTATTTTTTTTCCTCTGCTTTGATGTCTTTCACTCTCTCTGCCTGATCTGTCGAAATCACCTGGGAAGAGAACACCTATCTGGCTCCCGGGCTGTCAGCCATGCGCGACAGAGGCCCGCGATTCATTTTCACCTAATCACCGTGCCAGCTTGATTACCAGTGGGAGCCGCAGACCTCAAAGACATTTGTGCGACGTCTTTCATGAGTTAAAAAACAGCCAGGTTACGTCAAAGACGAGCAATTTGCTTTTATTTGTGTGCGAAGGGACAGCGAGAAACAGCGAGACGGACAAAAGGAGGAAATGGAGGGTCGAGAGCATGCGTCAACTTCTAAATTGCTGTGATCGAGTTGCGGCGTTAACGAGGTGGTGATAACAGCTGTCTCCAAATAAGGGTGACTTGCTCTCTTTCTCTCTCGTAAAAGTTTTTTTTTTTATTATATAGCAATATGGGCATGAGGCATAAGTGATTAGAGAAGTTATTACTTGGCAACCCGCCCTGTGACTGACCTCACCTTCAAGCCTCTTCTTTTTTCTCTTTTTTTTTTTAAAGCTGGAGTTTAAAAGTAAATCCTAAAAAAGGTAGAGACACCTCCACATAAATAGGAAGCATTAATAGGTGAATTTCTTTTCTGGCTCTCCGACCACATTAAAAGGCGTCTGCTCATGCGAATACCGGAGTATGTGTGTGATCTTTAAAAATATCACCGGTAGCTAAACAGAAGCCTCTGATAAATGAGGGATTGAGATAATGGGCAGTGAGGGTTAAGCATGAGATATTTCCACGCCGCTGATGGAAAATGTGTGGGTTTAATGTACTGTAAGAAGACCTTCAATTTGTAATATGCAACATCAGTGTACTATGTGTAAACACACTACATCAAATAAGACGGCACTGTAGAACATGATCTAGATGGTGTGTAATTTCCGTTTGCTGAGTGGTGTGCTTTAATGAATTTTATTTATGTGGGTCGAAAGGTTAAAACGGCGCAGTGGTGATATATAACATCCATCTCACGTGGAGGCCTCTGATGGAATATGTGTATCCAGCATGTAATTTAGTGTCGGTACATTTCCTTTCCCTCCATCTCTCAACCCAGTGGCAAACAGTGACCTCTATCTCATGGCTACACTCCACAATAACCAGCTCCTGCTAGCGGTATCTATCAGGCGTCAGCTGTTGCTTCACACTAAAGTGTGATTGTGGCGGCGGATGGATGTGTTTGGAGGGTGGGCGAGGGCGTGATACAGCTATTGCAATAAGTCCACTCTGACGATGTGTGCCTGTGTAGCAGAGATATCTCAGTAAACTGAATATCATTCTCCGAGACATGAGAAACGAGTGTGAGGGGGGGGGGGGGGGGGGGGGGGCTGATTCAGTCTGTGTGTGAAAACAGAATTTGTCAGCGTATCATTTGTATGTTGAGAAAGACACACAGTGACTGGACACATTATACAGCCGAGTGCATCTTACCATGGTATCGTATTATGGTAATGTAAACATGGCTCATGGTGCAGCGTTGATTTGTATATAATGATTATTATGATAGTTTATGAGCGATCATAAACGCGCGTCAAAGCTTCAGAATACAGTGACGTCATGGTAAAGATAAATCAAAGGATAAATAACACTGGGGGTATTAATACTAGTTCTTGGCTGGAGCAGTGACTTCCTGGAGTGATCGCTGGGTTCACGTCAGGGTGATGACAACACGTTCTAAAAAGTCTTTACTTCCAGCCAAGAAATAGTCTCACACAACTTGTCAAATCTACAGTTTGTTTTTTATTCAGATCAAACAAGTAACATATAATGTGTTTTGTTACTGAACAGAGCCAGGCTAGCCATTTCCCCCTGTTTTCAGTCTTTGTGCTAAGCTAAGCTAACCAGCTGCTGGATGTAGCTTCCTATTAACCGTACAGTCATGAGTGTAGCAATCCTCTCATCAAACATCATAGGGAATTCAGATAAACATTATTCTTTATGGATTTAAAAAAAAAAGTTGTTTAAATGTATCGGTGAATACGTATTCTTTTCATTCAGAGTATGTTTACAGAGGTTATGCACTCAATCCTGTGATTTCTATTGTGACATGCATTTAAGGCACTCACTCCATGTCATTTTAATAAGCATGATTTAAAATGTAGCGCTTAAAGCGAAAGCATTGAAAGAGAGATAACAATGTGCAAACATTGCTCACATACCCAATTAGCTGCTTCTGTAATGAAACAAGATTCTAAATGAAAAGAACAAATTATTGTTTTTGTTCTGGCTGCATCAGTAGAACAAGAGTGAATACCCAAATCCTTGTGGCACAATAATAGAACATTGGGGGTTTACTGGGTTAGGTGGCTGTATGCGTGTGTGTGTGTGTGTGTGTGTGTGTGTGTGTGTGTGTGTGTGTGTGTGTCTTAGGGAGCAATGAGTTACACAACTCCCCATCCACGCTTTAATATTTGAAGTTTGGAATTGAAATTGAATCAGTGGGTCAGTTGCCAGGGGTCGAAACAACTGTTTTAATACACTGTAAAGGGGGTTTATAAAGGCGGCTCTTCTCTCTCTGCCAGGAACACAGTGAGGGGGAGTTTGTACAACTTGGGTTAAGGTTTGTAAAGGGCAACAGACCACCCCTGCCATGGCTGCTGTTTGGCATGCCTCTGTGGTGCTGTGTAACAAGTCTTGAATTATTCATTAAGCATTTCCTCATTCCAGCGTTAACTTGGACTATAAAACAAATCACCTTTTCTTGATTCTCTCTCTCTCTCTCAGGATATGCATTGAGCATTAAGGTAATGGTAACTAACTCCCTCTCTGAGGCTACAGTCATCAGGCCTGGCTAAGTGTAATTACTGCCAATTAAAGTGGCAATGCACAATGGAGTCAATGGAGCGATCGCCAACGATACAGCTTGCTACACTGTTGGTGGCAGAGTAGCCTAAACAGATATACTGTATAGAGGACAATGGTCTTGTTAGAATTGGAAACTCCTAATGTATAGTAAAGTGGGCTTGTCCCCTCAAGTTACTGGCTGCTAATGTGTAGATAAAAAACAGATTTAGACAATGTGCAGTATGGATGTAAAAATACAAACATTTCATTTGTGCTATAAACAAACCTCCAGAGCTTGGATATAGACTTTTGATTGCTCTTTTTCCCTTAAAGTCAAAACTATGCAAATAGATGATGTTTAAGCTCAAAGAGCGGACCATGTTTCCCTCTAACCAGATGAAGTCGTCTTTCACTTTTACTGTGCTGTTGAAGCTGTTGCTTTAAGAGCTGGAGCTGTGTTCAGGAAGCTACAGCCCACTTAGGACTGGTTCACCTCCATCTTCTTCAGTGACAGTGATTTTCCAATTATGCTGTCTTTGGAGGAACACTGGGTGTCTGTGCGGGTGTGTACGAGACCAATGTGTGTGTGTGTGTGTGTGTGTGTGTGAACACATGGACAATATATGTGATAAATGGAGGGGCAGACGTCAGCAGCCTCACAGCAGAGCTTGCAGGCCCTCACTTCCTCCCAGTGATGGAGATGAGGAAATAATGAGGCCCAGTTGTACTCTGTGTGTGTGTGTGTGTATGTGTGTGTGTGTTAGAGGGTGAGGAGTAATGAAATCTCTTCTTCATCCTCGCCCTTAGACAGTGGCGTCTGCCTCAGCTCATCTCCTCTCTAATTCATCTCCCTAGAAAACAAGCAAGCCACAGACCACTGATCTAAACACAACCACCTAGAAACCAACCATTAGAGTTGGAGGCAAAGCGCCAGCGACATGACGGAGTTCTTTTCTGGTTTCGGCCTAATGACCTTCTCCTCTGTTTGGTTTGGACAAAGACCAACCGAGGATAGGAGACCTTTCCTGAATGTGAAAGCATCCAACTATAAAGCAAGGAATCTCAGTCTGTTTGTATGGGGGTATGTCTTTCGCATATCTCAAAAATTGCTCATCCAATCTACTTCACACTTGGTGGGTGTATTGCGATGGACCCAAAGGAGTGCCGTGTCGAATTTGGTACAATTTGAATCCACGGCACGTTCAATACTAATAAACTTTGAATTAACAAGTGATAGCACTCTGTGAAGCAGCGGGGGCGTGGCCACAGCAGAGCAGGTGACCTGCAGCGGGGTGATCACTTTTGCTGCTGGATGCTGGATGCACAAATGTTACAACTAAACTCTTCCCTTCTTTTCCCCTCGAGTCAACGCAGCACTCCCAGGACCAAGCATGCGGCTGCTTTGAACGGCCATGTGATCCAAACAGCCACGTGCCGTTTCAACGGAATTGCAGCTTGGGAATAAACTGGGACACATTTGGAACGTTAACATTCACAACTGTGAAACCGTCTCTACCGGGAGCCAAGCAATCAATCGCCCGCAAAGGGCAGTGAACTACTCTAACTATAGGAATCTCTGAATGTGTGTGTGTCCTTTGCCTATCTCGAGAACCGTCCAGCCGATCTACTTCACACTTGCGGTTGCTGGGGACCCAAGGACGATGAGTGCCATTGTTTGGTGCAATTTGGACACGTGATAGGTTCATGTCTTCTATGTGAGCTATAATACAGAATGTGAAAATGTACTGATTTAAAAGAAATTCTGTTGTTGTATCCAAGAAAACAGCAAGCTACTTTATCCGTTATTTGTTCTCGATAGCAGGTCTGCTTCCAAGGTGCTGAGGCTTGTTTGACTACTAACTGTAATGTCTGTTGTACTAGGGCACACTGTGTTTCTTTAACGACACAATAAAATTGGCATTGAAACGTTCTAGCACACAATAAATCTCCAACAGTGAACTTGTACTGTAGCAGAAGGTGACACTTTACATATGTAAAGAGTCCTGCTCTTCTCTGTACATCAAACTAGATACTTTCTTTCTTTAACTGATACTCCTTGATCTTGATGATCTCTTACTGCGTTATTTCCTGCCACAACGTCCTGTTTGTGTCCAGACATTACATCATATAAAGATACTCTGATTGTGTCTTTAATGCAGTGTTCTGTATGATGTTACAATTCATTCAATCATTACTGATTCTCTTTATCTTTTCCATCACCTCGTATCATTCTCAAAACAACTCAGTAAACAAGTATTTCATTTCTTGTCTCATTGGACTTCCTTGGTATTAACACAAAACCAAAGCTCTGCATGATTTTAATTAGTTTTAACAATATTATTCACACATTTTTGCCCTCTATCCTCATGAGACTATTATGAGGATTCAAATAACATCATATAATTTACAGGCACTCATTAAATACTTATTTTGCTCAATAAAGTTCTGTTATATAAATAAGTAGTAGAACTCAAGATCAATATCATCATTTCCCATGATTCCCACTGTAAAAACTGATCTTGTAATTTGGATATTGTGGCCCTTATCCAAACATACTGGCGAAAAGATGAATAATAACGCAGTCAGTGCATCATCCATGGCCTTTCCTCTCCCGGAGAGAAAATGTTCAAAAACAAAAAGCAGATAAGAATGAAATTCTGAACAAGATAATCACATTAGCATACACCACACAAACACACTAGTGTGTTTTAAGCTCCTGATGGGGAGGAAAAACTGAGGCAAGAGATGAGGTTGACTCCACTACTCTGATTAAGGGCCCCTCCCCAGAGCAAGTCATTGAAAGAGTAATGGGCAGTCGTGAACTGGCTTTACCTCCATTAACCAAACCTGCAAACATTTACATAATGTACACATAATGTGCTGATTCATTCTGTCCTGATTCAAACAAGGCTCAGATAACTCACCGTGGCCGTATCACACCATTCATCACAGCAGGTCATTTACATCCAAAAGCACTTAAGAGCTGCTGCACATATATCTTTGTCTACATACATTATGGGATCTTTTCAGAAGATTGTATAATACATCACCTCGTATCATGAGATCACATCATTTTGAGGTATCAAGATTGAGTTCCTCAGCCATTTCTCGCACAATACCCGTTTTGTTATCCCAGAATTGATGAAGATGTCATGTGTGGTTTTGTTTTGTTGAAATTTGAAGAGCATGGAATGTATTATATACACAAAATATACGCTCCAAATAGATGGTATAAGAATTATGAAATATTTCAGACCCATTTTGTTTTATTTCTTCTTCTCAAGAATGTTTTTATAGTCCAAGAACAGGCAAGTTAGGGGAATTAATCGTTTGCTTAACCTCTCCCTCAAATCACAATGATCCAAGGTCTGTTAAGCTTTGAATTCCTCAAAATGTCAAAGCAGTAATAGGGGCCATAGTGAGTGTGAAACTTTCTTTTCAGCCTTTCTAAAACCAAAAACACAGGGGCTTAACTGTAAGAAATTGATTAAACAGTGTGTTTTTCTTGACAGAAGTAGCAACAGCAACATAGCAGGGCGAACAATTTTCTTCATTTTCAGGCCGGTGTTGTTGATTTTGAGCCATGTAGTCATGTAGTCATGGTCAAAGTGATCCTCGTTACCCTGAAAGGTTGGAAGAAGATATACGATTCTAAAACCTTACGTTTCTACGTAAAAACCTGTGACGCTAACTTTAGCAGAGTACGTTAGCACATCATTAATTAGCATTAGCACTTCTATGCTACGCTAGCGACTGAATATATACTATACATCTACACATGCTGCTTTTGCTTTTAAATGATCGTTACAGTGAATAAAGACCTCCCCAGCTTTACAGGAACAGTGTTGCTCCTTAATAATGTTTCCTTAATGTCTCGATTATCATGATGTGGTGTTTCACTTTTACACTGTGATCTGTAGGCTTTAGTTTCTATCTTTACCTTTCTAACCTGTTTAAACTGCTGAATCAGTCTGACATTGTGTATAAACCCTTCTGTCTGCTTCTTTCTGATTTGTTTTTCCATAAATTCAATATTTCTTCAGGGAGCACAGTTAGTGACAGTGTGGGCTCCATGGTAAGTCTGACAGCTTAACGGAGTAGCAGCGGGGATGAATTAAATCTAAAGTACCTTTGGTTGTGAATGATAGTGTTGCCCAGGGTGTACCTGGTTTTTACCCAGCGCATGTTGGGATAGGCTTTAAATCCCCCTGACCCTGAATAGGATAAGAAGGTATAGTGGGTGGACTACTGGAGGGATGGATCGATCTATTCTTTTATCCATGAAACTGTCAAAATATAAGCTTTATTGTATATAACTAGGAGCTAGTCCACCAGTTAACAATTATATCCTTCTTCAATCTGAGTCATAACTCATCCTATTGAGCCTGCAGCAGACTGCTTCATACAATTGAACCCACTAATCGATAGGCTCTCTTGAGCTCACCATCCCACACACTACCTTCTGTACACTGTACACCCAAATGTATTACTAAGTCACTTTAAAAGAGCCTCTCCATGCTATATAAATTCAAGCACAGGGTGCAAATGCCAGTAATGACGGGACAAAGGAGTTAACATTAACCGCATCAGCCACAGTCAAAACTCGATTTTCATCACCATGTTCCGTGTTTCTTGTTTCTGTGACTCAGTGTTTCTCCAAAACCCTCTGTCCTCCCTTGCTCTGCACACACATTTACTCAGGCTCCTTGCAGCAGGGCGGCGCGAATTGGACACCTGATGAGATAGGAAGCGCCAGTTATACTGACCGACTGGATAAAATAAA
The DNA here is from genome assembly GCF_050575085.1 of Anarhichas minor. Classification (NCBI taxonomy): domain Eukaryota; kingdom Metazoa; phylum Chordata; class Actinopteri; order Perciformes; family Anarhichadidae; genus Anarhichas; species Anarhichas minor. The sequence continues at coordinate 3,550,181 of NW_027466582.1, forward strand.
GCCAGCATGGCCGCTAAACAAACACCATCAGCTGCTGTTTGGTCTCCGAGCTCCTCTATGAACTCCATCGATGGAAGGCAAACATGAAGCGGACACACTTCCCCAAGTCGGCCCCACACCGCATGCTGCTGCACAGCGTTGCACAGCTGAGGAGGCGTATATGCCAAGACAAGTTAAGCCTTTGACATGTGTGTGTGTGACTCAGGACCTCACTGGTGGAGAGTGTGTTCATGCATAAGCATGTGCTTGAACCCATTGGGCAGCCTCTATTTTTGTTTCCTCTCGCACGCATGAGCAGACAAAGAAATGGACACACACATTCACACGTCTCAAATCTAGATGAACGCTGCCGTTGCCAAAATCATGATTCAAGCTCAGACTGGAGCCCCTTGCGCTGCCAAACACACACAAACACACAGTATCCTCATTAAAATTCTCTGGCTTCTGCAATAGCAGTGTGAAGTAAGTCCTGCCACAGATAACACAGAGAAAGCAGGCTATTGTCTTATTCTAATCCTTCTTTTGAGGGAATGTAGTGAGAAATATCAGGGAGGAGTGAGGATGTGTGTGAAAGCTTCAGTAAACTGATATCTACAGTTCGGTGGGTTGTTTCTCACAATACAGTATATGCATCACCTGATTCTTACTATTTCACAGCCACTGACAAACTGGCACTGGCTGACTAGGCAGACCACATTAATATCATCTGCACAGCATTAGCATACGGACCAAGAGTGCAAATTCCTGTAAACTCCGGAAGACTTGGCAGCATTTTGACTTTCTCCTTTTCTTTTACTTTTTCCGCAATACATCTCTGTGTTCCCAATTTAATCTGTTTTGCCAGCGTTGTTCCGACCATTTTAAAGTGAGTTTTAAAGTGGTCCTTTATCACAACCTGTACAGTAAATGCTGACCTGGACTGAGCAGGTTTAAGGCAAAGCAATTTGTTCTCCATTAGTCCATCAGGTGAAATCATTCTGCTTCGCTCTCTACGAGTTCATTTGACAACCTCTGTGTTTGCCCACAAATAATTGACTTAAAGGTTATATTGTTTATCAGTAGGAAGTGGAGTTATTCATTCAGCAGATTACTATTAGGCTTTGCAACCAATGACATTTTTTGTATTAAATAGTTTGAATAAATTCAATATTAACTCTAAAAAAATCACCGGTCCACAGAGGCGTGTTGAAATTGCTTGTTTAGACCAACAAACAATATAAAACACATCATCTAAATTGTTGATCAATGCTTTATTGAGTAATCAACTTCCATTTCAGCACCATTTAAATATATTAATATCAGTAGGAAGCATTTTGAAAACTGGTGATTACTAGAATGAGACTAGCAGAGTAAATTCATTTACAACATGCTGTAAGTAGCAATATTTCATGCCCCTGGACATTGGTGGTCAGTCACTTCTGTGACATTTCCTCCTGGCCACGTCCTCTCCAAATCTCTCTTCGGTTTATTGTGCTGGCGATGGTTAATGGACACTCTGAGCCTGCCATAAGCTGGCCCTGCAGAACTCTTAAGCCCTCCTCACTCAGTCAACCAATGGCACATTAGATGCTCCTGCTAAATTAATGGAGCTGAAATTAAATGAAAACATTGAAAAGACCCCCCCCCCCCCGTAGGAAAAAGAAGTGAGCATCTTAAGCTTAAAATCGATTAGTGTAGGAGTTGGGAAAGGTTCTTTATTAACCTTGCGAAGGACTTTCCCTACAGACCTAAATGCAGACAAACACAGCTGAAGTGTCAGCAGGTATAAAATGTGCGTAGATGGACTTCAGAGCTCTGTAAATATGTTAGCTTTGAGCTGGCTGTGTAACTAATACCAGCTCCTCCGGGCTGCAGAGGTCACTTATTACTGACTCTCAACTCAGCAGAAAACCTCTGCTGTCCGTCTGTCTCGATTTAGCCTCGTATTTCCGTCATTTCATTTCCCTGAAAGTGAGTCAAGCAGGTTTGCGGCTGCCTTTATGAAGAATGGGGTGCTCAGCACACTTTGATCTAATAAAAGGTGCACACATGAATAAAAACTCTAGTGTGTATTTTGAAAATTGAAAACAAAACCTTTGATTCCAAGAAGCAGAAGCAAATAAACGGTCTCGACAGAAAACCAAGGATTCGACTGTAGAAAGATCATTCGTGTTATACGCCTCTTATTGTAAAACATGGGGCCCTGTGTCTGGTTATAGAGAGTATTTTCCCTTTGCCGTAATGGTGCAGTCCATTAGAACTGCCCGTGTTGTTTCTTAGACAAACAGAGTGATGTGAACAAAGAAACACATGCAGGATAAATCCGAAAGAGACAGCAAACTCAATTCAAGGTGTTGTTGTTGGGAGGTCCAGCTCCAAAACACCAATTTTAATACTAATTAAAAACCGTAGCTGCAAACCACTAAAAATAGCATGTACTGCAGAGGCCCATCAATTAAATTCACCCCCGGGGGACAGCTATAACATTGCTCAAGAGGAATGATGTGTTCCGCTGGTTGTGCAACATAGCACAAAATGCTAGCTAATGAAGTACATGCATACTGTGTTACAAGGCCAGATGCAAGGACATTATCAGGATAGCAATTTAAAACGCTAAAGATAACCTTCATTTTATTCAATATATGAAGCTTTTTTTCTTCATGTTTTCATCACTCCCCTTTTGTTGATGCATAGGACTTATATCACCATAATAATAGCCTATATTACAAATATATTGTTGTTATTGTGTTTTTATATTGTTCTGTACTCCTATATGTACTACTATATATCTTTACATATATATATACTCCACACATCATGGCTGCTGGAGCAGCACAATTATCTGAATTTCTTTCACAAAATATTTGTGTTCTACTGTATATATTGTAATTGTTTTTAAGGGCATCTATCTTCAACTTCTCATTTTTATCTTAATTTGTTTGATTTAAATCGTTATTTATCTGTTTTCTGTTTTGATAAAATCTTATTTTCTTCACGATACCTCAGATATGAATTTGCATCAACAGTACGGAAAGGTTGAGCTCGAAATGAAGCTTGTTGAGGATCCACGCTCTCCGATTCTCCTCAGCTCTGTCCCTGACGTGTTATCTGGCTTCATTTCCACGTCTGCTGCTCCTCCGGCTCTTTAGTGCAGTCGAGGTGAAATGGTGCACGGAGGGAACGAGGTCTCTGACTGTCAGCTCCTGAGATACGCTCAGCCCCGGCTCTGCTGCTCCACTAAGGCCTTCCACCAGCTTTCTAAACAAGTTTCAATTCCACAACCTTTGCCCGTGTCAGTCCACATAAACAGATACAAGGATGTTGGCTCACACACAGCGAAGGAAAGAAAACATGGGCAGAGGAGAGGCCCATAACAGACAGAGAGGCCAGCGTTGCCACTCTGCGATGCTTCAAATGAACGTAGGCTTTACGAGAAACGAGTCACGGACTGGAAGGAGATCAAGTACATCTTATTTAGTGCGAATGCTCTGCTCCACCACCTCCTCCTTTCCTCTGTGCCTGAAAAGTGGATGTTTGGCAACAAATTAAGAGCGAGGTCATCGATTATATTAGACTTATATTAGATAAGACAAAGCATGTTTTGACTTTGCAGCGTGGCATGAAAAACAAAGCAGTGATTGAGTGCTACCGAGGGAGCGGAGGCTGAAGCAGAAGTGTAAATTTAAGGAGGCGGCTTACAGATCTTTCAAAGGCACCAAACACTACATTTTAAATGTATCTTGGCAGAGTTTTTTTGAAGCTGAAACAGTAAGACTAGAGTTCCTCCCTTGATACATCTGATTACAATACAACTATATATTATTCACTGGATATAAACTCCCACTTTCCTCCATTTCTGAGGGCCCGGCAGCGACTCCCTTGTCTCTCGCCTCACTTTCGACAACTCAGAAGGTGAAATCGGACGATCAATTCCCAGTCAATAAAAACAATAATAATTAATCACAGTGTTCTTTGATGAATGCTAATGAGCCTTTTACCGTTTGTCGTACAGATAGAGAGGTTGCACTAACAGTCGATGGCTTTGTCAGGATAACAACAGCGTTTTAGCTTAATTGCCATTCTCAGGAGAGCGCAGGGGGGTCTCTTCGGATGCTCTACCTCCGAATAATAAGTACATTTTCATTCAAAGCAAAAGTATGGAACGGTGCTATATTGTGCCGTAAGCTTTCATGTTGTTTCACACTGATCAGCACTAATAGTTCATTTCACATAATGATATATTTCCCAGCACTTTGAATTGATTTAATAAAGCATATACGTGCTGGTTAAAGTTTAAAAGCTAACTGCGCTGGAAGCGGCAATATACTACCTTTTGCTACACTGCTAACTGACTTTGTTGCATATCAGAACTGTGAATAGAAACCTTTTCAGGGTCATGTTTGTCCGGAATGTGTCCTAGTAGTGAATTAGGAAGTAGACAAAGCGACACCGCGGCCGGTGCTTCGCACAATAGTAAAGATACGGACCCTTGATAGTCGCACCTTTGGGCAACTTACCATCTTCAGTCTGCCTCACTTGGATGTCTTTGTAAACCAGGAAGAAACACGTGATAACGTTTTTTCAGTCATGTATGTCATTGCACTTACAGTAGACGTCCACCCTGATGGACTTGATAGCCGGGGATCCAAGGCCGTTCTCAGCCTTGCAGTAGTAGCGACCTCCCTGGGTCCTCAGGATCTTTGTGATGTGCAACGTCTCGTTGAACACACTGGAGTCCTGGAAGCGGTCCGACACACTGCCTGCTGTCTTGGTCCATCGGATCTGTGAAGAACAAAGGTCGGGAATGACTTCAGGTCTGATTTAGAGTGAGGGGTCCAACGCAGCTTCAGGTAGTAAGTAGATATACAGGTTGAATCAAGATGGCACAAAGACAGTATGCACTGATTTCATCAGTATTCCAGTGCAGCCAGTTTCACTTCTTTTTAAAATAAATATTGTCTTTATTTTGTGTTCAGTGTCTTTTGATCGCTGTAAAAGCTCATTATGAGTATGCCCTTTGAGCAATGGCAGGTGGCTTTTAATGTGAAATGTCTTTGCAGGAAGTGTTGGCTTCATTGACAGTGGCTTAACACAGATGGAAAATCAACAAACTGGAAGCGACTGGAAATAAATAGTGAATTAAATCTGTGCTTTCATTTGTAAGAAGAGACTCGGAGCAACTCCCTCAATCAAGAGAACAGGTAGGCGTGGAGGAAGTGTTGAGTTTGCATTAACAGCAAACAGCATCGACAACCATAGTTGGAGAAACAGTTACTGCACCGGACCAAGACATAGTCCACCGCATAAGCCTCCATGAAATTAGTTTTTTCGAAGGATTAAACAAACAAGATACAATGTGTTGATAAGTGAGCTTTAGAGGTGTTGGTAGGTGGATTTTGTTACCTTTGGCGAGAGTCAGGGTAGCTATTTCCAGCTTATTATTATTATCTAACATATACGAGAGTGATATCAATCTTCACATCAAACCCACAGCAAGAAAGTTCATACGCTTTTTTGTCCCCCAAAAAAACAAGCTATTCATTTAAAACAGCAGATCAGAAAACAGGCTTCTTATAGACACACAATGAGATATTTAACAAAGGAAATTGGAACTAAAGGAATTTCCAATATGAGCCTGTTCCAAGTAAGGGTTTGTTTGTCTCTGTAGTTGAGATAAATAAAGGCCACTATTTGAGAATTTGCAGAAGATTCAAATTAAGTTATTGCATTTACGTTTGTTATATTTTCTTGTGTTGTTGACTAGAGTCTGTGTTTAACGATATGCACAGATGCCCGTTTAAAAGATGTTCTTCTGTGACATGCCGTCGTACAAAGGAGGACTTGAGAGCTAATAATCTTCCTCTAACCTCCGTTCTTCCTCCATTCTGCACAAGGCGACCACCAGCGTGGCATTCTCAGCACGAGTACCTTTCACTAACTGATGAGACCCAGTTAGCCCATGGCATCGAGGTGTAATGAAAGGTGAAATAGTGTCACTCTCCTACATGGGGTTGTAATTGACTCTCCATCATCTCCATCTCCTGTCCTCATTAAAGCATACAGCATGAACAGGTACTGTGACAACTCTGGCCTGGGGGGCCACGCAGCCAGAACTACGGAGCATAAAGCTCCATTCAATCCCTCATCCTAAGTAAGCCACAGATGGACTGGCTTTGCCTGCAGAACCTTACATATCTCTGCCGAGGCAGGGGGGAGGAATTAGAATCCAATATCTCCACACTGTATGACGATAGCATCATTTTGGATACTGATAACATCCCATTTTACAGAGATAGCATCAGATGGAACAGGGATATCGCTACATGGAGGGATGAAGATAGGGTGCTATCTTGGGAGATTGCTGCTGGTGCTGTGGGGTTTTAACCATGGCGACTCCAGCCCAAGGATACGACAGCTTGAAGTTTGGTCATTTTCCTAACAGACAACAGAAAGGAAATGAAAGGACGGCTGGCCCAAAACCTGATAATGGTGTCCTATTCCAAACGCTGTTTTTTTGTGTGTGCGTGCGCTCAGGGCTAGAGGATGACAAGGAGAGGAATTCACATGCAGCAAAAGTTTATCAGAGGAGTTTCAGATTCTCTGTCTTGCTCGGGGTGTTTACTGTTCAGAGTGGCAGAAATAAATTAGCTACCCTGAAACTCAAAGACTGCGTGTGTGTGCTGTAGTTCTTTCTTTCATCGACCTCTCTCGCTGGAAAAAAGTCTGTAGCCAGACTGAGCTTCTGTGCCATCCATTTATACTGCCTTTAAGTGGATATATTGTCATTAAAATTAAATGCCTGTAAATGAATACACTTCACTGAAATGGCTTCACTTGGCCTGTTTCAAATGCATCAAGAGACACTCCGTGAAAAAGCCCAAACTCAGCAATTGATCGATGCTAAAGCCCCACTGTTAGGAAACCTGGAGCCCTATTATAACAGTTAGGGACATCGTGAGTTCAGCAAAACCAGCCCCAAAGTTAAATAAGTTATGATTATAAATTAGATGGAGCAAAGTCTTTTGAATTCTGTGTCACTCTCCCCACGGTGCTCTGGATCCCCTCATGTAAATACAAAGCAAGCTGGTTTATGGCGACCTCAGCAGAATTCAGTGTTCTCCCAGCTTATACCACCAGTCATTTCCTTTGCCTTTTGTGTAAAGAGCTTTGAGTTTTAGGAAAGCGCGGTATCAATAAGTGCATTGTTGGAGCGACGCTAAGAAGTGGGTATTCAAACAACGCTTCATATTTTTAAAAGGAAAGTGCTGCTGTTTGTTTCACGAGGGCAGCAGACCACATTATTGGTGAGCTTTAAACTCCCCCTGTACCCTGGAGCTATTTTCATTCCTCCACTCCCTTTGACTTTTCTCTTCTGAGCACTTCTGCTCACAGGGGGAGTCCTGAAGTATGCCTGGCGAGAACAGTTTGACCCTCTTCACTCTCCTCCGTGCAATGCAAATACTCTTGATCTGAGAGGAGCTGGTGGATTTGAGCAATATGATAATTGCTGCTCCTAGCCCGCCGACTGCCTTGCTGAGTTTCTTTTGACTGTTTGTGCCTCTCCTTTGTCAATCCTCAGCTGAAACTAATAAGGTGCTCTTTAGTATACACTGGGGACTGAGTCAAACTGCCAAAGATGTACCACCCAGCCACTGAGCCACTGTTTTATAGAAGTAATATATTATTCCTGTGGGTCCCTTGCAACTGTGTGCATATATTATTACCATGAAATGTAAATGGCGTCTGGTATTCATGTTCACCTCGCATAGTTTAGAAAAAAGGAGTTTATGTGCATATTTAGCATATTCTATTAAAAAAAAGAAAGCATAAAATACATGACAGCACTTAGTTCCACAGGGGAACAGCAGAGTCTACGCACTAATAACGTCATTCCCTCTTAAATTAGACATCCCAATAGAAGATCAACATTTGCTTACAAGGAAAGCAGAAGCTCGTCTCGATCAGTATCCAACTGAAAATCCCAGCAGTGTTCGAGACCACACATGCTGCGATGTCACGGCAAGAGCTAATTAAAATGCGCCCAGTGTCTGTTGTTATGCAGGGATCATATGCTGGAGCACGCGTCTTCGGTGAATCTCCCATAATGCCTGCTGTGACGTTTCCCTCTCCCTAACAACAGACTGGTTTGTAATTGCTTGCCATCTTTTGTTTTCCGGCACTGATGGCGGACTGTGCCGCTCAGTGGTGAAGCCAAGTGTGGCTGAGCATGACAATCAAGCGATCAGTGGAAGCAACAGGGGGTCCAAAACACACATTGTGAGTGCAAAGACTCTACAGGTCTAAATTAGAAAGTACTGTACCTTGTAAAGAAACAAAACTGGATGACAATATGAAACAAACTGCAATGGTCTTTGATGTCAAAATAAAAATCATCAACATTTGCTTTGGTGTTGAACTACTTATGGTATGTTTGCTGAAGTTAAAGTCACTTTAAAGACAACAGAGTATGACTGCGGGTGCATTTGGACAGGGTGTAGTTCAAGGGGAAGCTCTACGGTGCCCCCTACGATACTGCAGTTTGCATGGCAAAAAATAGAAAGTTTAAAAAAAAAGCACCATCTGCTAAAGACACCGGCACTGTAGGCTAACTGTCATGGGAGCATCCAAAACAGATCACATACTCCAATTGGTCTGTGTAAAGCGAAATGTCCCAAGGCCCGAGGTCAGCGTATTTGTAATCGCTGACCCGTGGCGCTGCGAGTTGAATCTGGCCAGCCAATAATTGAAACCAAAAAAAAAAAGGTGTTTGCAGTGTGATGTTGCTGGCTATTGGAGGGAGCCTGGTACTCAAACAAAGTAGTGTGGACACAATGGATGGAGGCCAGGGCCGGGGGAGCGAGGGGGCAGATGGCTTCATCATCATGGGACTCTTTGATGTCTGTTCACGGCATCAAAGACAATGAAAGAAGCTGGAGGACGGTGACCATGAAAGTATGAACAGATGAAGCTGTATACTGTATATGCGGTGTTCTGATACAGAGACAAAGAGAGTGAGATAGTGATAAAGACATACCATGGGGAGAGGGTTTATCTTTATACGTATATTCAATGGAGGCAGGGCTGAGTGTAATACTTATTTTTAGTATTGATGATTCATGAATTGTCTGATTAATTGTTTAATCCTTACATCTATTACATGTCAAGAAAACAGTGAAACATCCTCATTACGTTTCCAGAAACCTCAGGGGACATCTTCAAATTGCATTGATTCAATTTCTATTGATGTAAAACAGAGAAAAACGGCAGATCTTCACATGTGAGAAGCCGTAGTCGGCTAAAGCTCGGCAATTCTGCTTAGTGAGTGACTCGGATATCAAAATTGCAGTAGATTAACTTCATGTTCATCGACCAATTGATTAACCGCTGAATCGTTACAGCACCAGATGGAGGGCGATGGTAGAGAAACAGACGGGACATGTTAGTGTTTTATAGATATGGAGTTTGGAGAGGCGCAGCCATCGAATACGATTTTTTCAAACGTTTTGCGTGTATATACAGTATATTTAATTGTGTCTATACATTTTACCCCAAATCAATTAATCCTTTAATCTCAAATATGTCCCAAAAAAAATGCTCATCACGAGTGACCCGCTCAACATCCACATGTTAGCATTTAGCTCACAGCCACTACCATGGCTATACTTCTTGTCTTGTTGTTTGATAAACAGTTCATTGATTATCAATACTGTTGTGGATTAATTCTCTGTTGATGTACTTCTTTTTTTTCAGAAATACACAGAAGGAAGCGACAGATCAAGAACATGGACTTGCTCTGTGTGAGTGCGAGCAGGAAAAGCACTGGCCACATCTACGATTTTCTGTCTTATTCTTCTCCTCGGAGAGTCAAGTTCCACAAATCCTTCCAGTGACCTCTGCACCAGACACCCATGACAATTTAACTTCATTGCCCCCTGAGCCTGCCAGATGCCAGCAGTCCCAGTCTTCCTGCATAGCCTTCAGTAACACCTTGAAATGCCAAACCCACGAGGCACAGCGGAAGAAAAGCACATATTATACGGTGTGCCGGTGACTGACAGGAACATATATTTATTTGACAATTAAATGGGAAGGCAGACAAGTGTTGAGTGTGTGCGTGTGCCATTGTGTGTGAGGTTGGATGCATGTATGCTTTTATTATTAGAAAGCCTCTGTGTGTTTTTCTTCCTCCGAGGTGAGTGGGCAGATGTGCACGGAGCTGACAGCGCGGCCCACTGTGAGGAAGCTGCTGCTGCTGCCTGGTTGGACACAATCCAGAGACTCCATCAGCGGGAGGGCCTGAGGGGCGTCTATGCAATTTAAGAAGTGTGCATATTGATAGACACGCGAAGAATTAAACAGTGGCGAAATTGCCAAGTGTGGCCCCATTTACTCTGTGGTTGGTCCTTTGTGGTGCTGATGTTGTACTTGGCACAACACCCCTCCATCTATGTATCATCATGGGAGCTTTTGCAGTATCTCAAAGTCAGGGAAAGAGACGGGAAACTGGACAGTAATGATGGAGAAAGCAATTTTCTGATTTGCTAATGCAGAACTAATTGAAGCCACTTACAGTGATCGAGTAGTGTGACTTGGCCCCCTGTGATATCGTGGTGCAGATGGAGAGAGTGGTTTAAGTTATTGTTGGTATGGAAGTTCTTTCAGAAAACAAAATTGAAAATGATTTCACAGACCAGAGAAACTACTTTCCCATTAATCTGAGGCGTCTCTAGGGGTGGTGGTGGTGGTGGTGGTGGTGGGGGGGGGGGGGGGGTTCTAGGGCCCAGAATCTTTTACTGTTCATCACGCGTGGCATTTCCTCTACTCAACCCAGATCACGGCCGCGTAGGAATAAATGTGTTTTGAACAGCGTGGTCAGAGTGAAGCGCTGACGGAGTGCTAAACAGAGCCCAAAATGTATGCATGAGCGAATTCATATTCATTCTTATAGTTTTATGCCAAAAGCAAAAGATGGAGGACATCATGTGTCTTTTTTACAGGGGAACAAATGTGTCTGTAACATCTTAGCTAATAAGAATGATCGGTGACATAAGAAAATCAGAAACTAAAATGTGCACAGTATACAAGTCCTGCTTTGAGGAAGTTTACAAGTAAAAACATCTTGCAAACATTTTGCTTTATCAAGGCCTATGTGATTGTACATACAGTATGTGTATGTTCATGCATGCACATGACTTACAACAACAAATAGAGAGACACACACACAATTGTTTATACAGTCTGACAAAAGAGTCCCTGCCAAAGGCAAAACCAAACATGTGCCCATGTCATTAATCAAGACAGGACATGAAATAACCTTTGCAAAGAGCACTGATTACTTTTCCCCCCACATATGCTCTCGAAAGATGAGGAAACTCAACTCAATTAAATGTGGAACTTTGGGGCAAAGAAAGACTCAGAACATGGTCTGAGAATTAATATTTAACTCGAATGAAAAGACGAGCCGTTATTAACTCGCCAGTGTGTTTTTCCGATGAGGTCGCAAAGCCCTCGTGTTCTTCGACCAACATCACAAAACCAGCCGTGGGTCCACCGCCACCCCAGATAACCTCGCCTGCTTCCGAAACTACTCAGTATGAGTGTGCGCCTCCCCCGGTCCCATGCCACTACCAGAGGGGGGAAAAGCTGACACATCCCATAGTCCGGGGAGACACAGCCGAGACCCGCTGTGCCAGGGGAACTGTGCGAGTCTCATAATGACTCTGTTTCAAAGGAGATCCTGCCTCTCCTGCCAGAGCCGTGCAGGGCTTTTGATCTCCCGCCCCCTCCCCCTCCCCCTCCCCCTCACTCTGCTCTGGTTTTCAGAAATTCTAATTAAGAGGAAAAGACAGAGATGATGAGTTGCGAAGATGTCCCCCCCCCCTGACGAGTAGGGGAGATGAACGGTGTGCCTGAACGTCTCGCTAATTTAAGAGGCCTCACCTTTTCAAGTGAAATATAAAAATCAATACGCTCTTCTGCTTTGGCATCCAGAGGGGGGAGTGTACAAACAAAAGGCCCCGTCCATCGATCAAAAGGGGAATTATAGTAATTAATGTAAATGAGCTCAGTTCGGTCCAGAGATAGCGCTGAATTCCGGCTACGTTCTTTGTTATCGAGCAAATTGGAAACAACATTCGATAAATGTTGGAAAGGTTAGTGTGTGCAAATCCTGTCCAGATTAATGCGAGAACAAAATGTGATGGTCGGGTCATTTGTGGCAGAGCTGACATTTATACCTGCGTTAGTTGGTATTTAGTCGAAGCAAGTAGATGAAATCTTGTTTCTGCCTTTGTCTTACTTTTCCGAACATATTTTTCATGCACTTACTTCTAAGATCTGGATGAGAAAAGAATAACTAAAAGAACAAATCAACGGCCCATTTCCTTTGGAAAAAGGTGGAAGACTTTTTAAATTAGTTCAGATCTCAACAGTAAATAAAAGAACTTGAAAAGAAAGAAAAAGCGCTCTCTCAGATGTCAAGGACCCGTGTGCATTCACATGACCGAGCGTCTTTTCACTGTGGCCTGCTTTCACTCGTTAGACTTTTTGTTTTGGCAGATGTTCTGGCTGTTTTGTTTCTGCATTCTAATTAGACTTGGAAGCTTTCATTATCAACATGCAGGTGCACAATGCACCCCAAACCATCAATAATTAAAGGACTGAACTCCTCAGCTGGTTTCCGTGCAGAGGTACCTGGTGTGCCACTCAATGGTTCTAATACAGAATGAAAAGAAAGCTGATGAAGGTGAGTGAGGAGAGGAGAAACGGACAGGAAGGATAGGCAGGCTACACAATGAGCGTCTTGTCCCATGAGTCCCTTGTGTGGCTACTTTTGTCCTGCTCCTCACCTGTGGTCGAGGATGCCCCGTCACCAGACAGGTGAGCTCCAGGGTCTCTCCCTCTCTGATGGTGTAGACCCTCTCCGTGTGCCTCTCCTCTTCAACATTACAGGCATGCCCCGAGTGTATGATGCGGACGGTCGGAGGCGCTGCGGAGGGAAAAAGAACAAAGCGTGTTAGCATTCTGATCATCTCTGACGGAATGAGCGGTTTAGCACAACAGATTGTGTATTGATTAAGAGGTCGTCCCACTCGGGGGAAAGAAAAGTCTTCAAAGCGTCGTGGCCACGTTTGTACAGCGAACAACAAACCAGAGATGTTTGCACAAGAAAAAATAGAAAAAGAATTGCCATTTTTTTTTTTTTTTTTTGCATTCAGTTTGGTTTAGCTTTTCAAATATTGCTAGAACGTCAAATACAAAGTCGAGGGAAGCTACTTGTGGGAAAATGATTCACTGCCTGCTTAGTTTTCATTTGAAGTAAGTTGTGAGAGTCGCACTTTCACAGACACGTACTGATGGAGCTCGTGCTGCAGAGTGTGTTCTCAAACAGGTTTTAACAATGGTGTTCCATTTCTCTTTTTTAATCTTGGACAAGTCCTATATCCGTCAAGTGTGATCAGTTGGACTGAGTTCCCACTACACTTTCAAAGCAATTAGATCGCTGCGCTGCTCACACAACTTACTGTCATGTAATCGAAAGTATTTAAGTCATTTTGGGGTTTTTTCACACTACATTTCTGACTAATGTTGCACTTTTAGCGATACTAGAAAAGTATCACAAAACCCTGCCGATAAAAAACGTACAATACCCCATTTTACAAGTACTGCTACCTAAAGGATAACAGTGTTTTATTAAGAGCCGTACGTATGAGTTGTTTCTTTTTTAAACAAAGATGAAACACTTCTACTGTATTTATCTATGTATTTACATAACTTGGTAGCGCAACAAGAACTGCTACACAGGCACTAGCATTTCGATTGGCTCTTAGATTTTTCTTATTGAAAGAAAAATAACACAAATTAAACTGATCACACTCATTAATTAAGTAATTTTAAATCAATTTTTGACCTTGTGACCCTCTGCGATACTTGCAGACCTTCTCTGGAGCACCTTGGCCCCAGCCCCGCCATCTTAATTACAGTTTGGAGGAAACAGATTCAGTAGTTATGACAAAAGCAGTAACCAATCAGTATCACTCCACTCTGATGCAAAGTGAGTGTCACTTTGCATCTTAACCAAATTGCCCCGCGTAATCAGAAATGATTCAAATGCAGTGTCAAGTTGATGACCAACTGTGAACGATTGATGGTTGGCTGCAAAACAACTAATTTATCTCATTCCTCATCCTCCCCACTCCCTCGCTGTGGGGAGATACGTATCAGGACGGATTTACAACTCAGTCTAATTACACGCCAGAAGGGTTTCATTACAAAACCTTACACATGTACATGAAGAACATTCTCTCAAATGAATCAGCCATGACTCAAAAACGTGATCATCTTTTAGCTAAATGTCTTAACGTGACTTTAATATCATTTTGATACAAGATTTCAATATCAACATATTATATTCTCAACTGCCATTAGAACATCTGGAGAGTAGGCGTCTATGTTTAAATAAGTGACTCTTATTTTGGAACAGAACTCGTCATTTAGCACATTTATTTGAGCACATCATTTCCTTATGTAATACAATCAAGGATATCAAAATGCCAGAATCTGTGATGTGGACAATAACCGCTCAGTATCCAGCAGCACATACTGCAGCACAAGATCAGGGCAGAAAAACCCACAGCTGTAGTTACTGCACTGGTGTTTCTCTCCCTAATAGCTGACCCTTGAGAGACTGTAAGGACATTGCAATCACTCCACAGCCCAACATGCAGCGGGGCACAAGCGGTGGGGGTTAAAACAGAACGGAGAAATGAGTCATCTTAGGTAAAGCGCCCCCAAAAAAACTCAGTTCCAAAGAGCTGTGGAAGCGCAGTCGCATGTAACCGACCCCTGACAATATTAGCATCTGTTAAGCATTTATTCCTCTTCAACTTACATGATTAGTGAAGAGGTTTGGGATGAGATGATTTAGAGAGCGGATACGGGATATGATTAGGAGGAGGACTACAAATTGGTGAAAAATAAATAAATAAATAAATCAAGCTGAAATCACAAGGAGTTACTGACTGCAGTGTGCCTTTCATGTTGGAGGAGCAGCTTCCTGTGTGGGCCTCTCTCAGCAGACTCAGCGCCGGCAGCAGACTCAGTTCTACCTCTATCCAGGCTGCGATGCTAATGAGCGTGGCGACACTCCTCCCTACCGCTGCATTGGGAGTCTCAGCAGGAGTGTGTCCTTAGCCACGCGCTAACCACCCATCCCTCCCCCGTTACCAACCGCGCTGTTTGTCTCACTCAGCTTATTGCCTCGCCGTGCTCGCCGCTGCACGCAGATTGATGAACACTGATACGAAACACTAACTGGCTACTCATAAAGCCGCGTTGGACCGCTCCTGCTCTCACCCCTCCTTGTCTTCCCTCTCTCCATTCAGAGATGAATACACTGGTGGTGAACTCCATAGGGGCGGATAAGGGCTTGAGAAATAGGCTCAGTGTAAGGGAGCTTCACGCAAGGCTGCCACTTGAAACAAAAAAAGGGCTCGGAAACAAGGCCCCAGGGCACGCACCGAACAAAGTACTAATGCCATTTACTCCAATGAGCCAGTATCTCCGCAGCACACCATCAGCCCTGGAGGAAAGTAGGGAGACACCCGTAATTAATGATCTTTAACTGCTATAGCAGCTACTGCCGCGGCCGCACACACATAAACACACACGTGTTGTTTATGCAGACAACGCTAAGCTCACAGCGACGAAAGCAAATAACACTCTCTTTAAGCATACATAATGAGCGCCATAATGTTCTCGGAGAGTCGCACACATCAGCTAAGACCTCAGCTCACTTGGCCCAAAGCATGAGACACAATCACTGTCATTACTACATCATTTTCTGTTGGTTTACTTTTCATGAAAGCCACTTGATATACTGGCAGTAACTACTCATAGTGTTTTCAGAAAAGACATCTAACGATGGATAATGAGACATTAATGCACTGGGACTTGGGGTAGCACAAAGTGAGACGTCAACGCGCTGACAGGTTTGAGATAAAAGATGTCCTGGTGGAGGAGATATGGGTGATAGACAAAGCTTTGAATGCGTCAGAGCAGACACAGTGGTCATAGCCCTTAGTATCTGAACTACATCACATACAAGCTGATTGTGGGGCTCAGGATTCTGTCTTATTCACTGGAAACGTTATGGTGTGACGGTGTAACGTCTTCTAAATGTTCAGGCTGTTTGTGGGTCAGTAAGAACGTACTAACACACACACTGACAGAGTCATTCATCGATTAGCTCTATTTGTGCTGTGTGAATTTTTGAAGTACATTTGTCTAATTGTCAGTCAAAATATTAAGTAACATTTCAGTGAAATGTAGAGACTTTGTTTTAGACAATGCATCCTGAATATCTTAAGTTTACATCACAGGCTCATTGGGACACATAACACTTCCTAATACCAGTGGAATATAGCTCAAAATGAGTTTACTTTCAAGACCTCTTTTTATCTTTAAAGGCCTACATATTACATCTTATTTCAAGAACTCTTACCAAGCCAATTATCACTTGTTGCATTGGCAGCTTTTTTTTTACATATTACAAGCAAAAACACCTCCTATTCATTGTATTCAAGTGGCCTTTTTTCCAATGCAACATCTTTTTTACTCCACATAAAATAGATATGATGCTCTAGACTGGGTTTCAAATGATTTCTCAGTGGTGGAAGGGCATTCAGATCTTTTACATACATGAAAGTAGAAATACTCCACAAACTGCTACAAGCAAACATCCTGCAATTATACTCAATAGGTACCATGTGGAGTTTTCTTGAAAACAAACAAAGGTTGTGTTTACATTCATTTGAAATTGTACAATGTTAACATCGATGTTTGCTTGCTGGCATTGTTCTTCTATTCTACGTTTCTTGGCGCTTTTTCCCTCACCGACGTTCAATCAACAATACGACACGCTGTAAAATGCACTTACACGATACAAACAAAACCCACACTTCAAAACGTTGCTCCATACCTCCACAGGGTGCCTCTAAGCAAAAGCACAGAAGTATAATCAGCGTAATGTACTTAAAAGTAGGAGTGAAAAGTACATCAACTCCCAGCAGTGCGCTAAAACATCTGTTTGGATAGTCACAGACATCCTTCAACACTCCATTAAAGAGCTACAAGTAAATGTTTAAGGACAATTAATCGACAACAAACTTTTCTAAAGCACCTTCTTCTACTCCTCATATCCCTCCGGAGCAAAACAATATGTTAAAAGAGTGAGTGTTCATGTGTGTTGAGAAGCAAAGCAAAGGTAACTTGGGAGCGAATTTCTGCACATTTGGATGTTAATTAGACACTTATTTTTTAGATCTTGTTTTTTTTTCTCTTAGTTTTTTTTCTGCCGGTTGGGGAATTGGCATCGGCATACGAAGCACATCTGCCACTCACACTGATGTGAGAAGTGCAACACAGTGCAGGGGAAAATCAATGCTAAATATTGAGTGGATCCGCGCAGTCAAACTAATGCAGAGTTATTCTGAAATCACTCGTTTGTTTGCTCGACAAGCACTTGTGATTAAACAGCGTTTTTGCAAATGTCGAGCAAATGTTGCCACAAACCTGTGGGTTAAGTTATGGCATTTGCATAAATGTGCATTTCAGGCTGTAGTGTCACCCCCCCCCCCCCCCCCCTGCACCCCTCCCAACCATCTGCAGACACACACACACACACACACACACACACACACGTTTCCTGATAACTATACAGTTTTTTAGGGAAAAAGGAAGCAGAAGAGCTGCAGGCTAGGAGCTGGAGTCTCAGATGTGCCTCTCTTTTTCATTTCATTATCTCATTTCCATAACAGTGACATCATTCCCCCCCTCTGCAGAAACACACGACGGGGAGAGAAAAGGTAGGAGAGGGGAGGAGAACAAGAGACTGCCTCTGCACATATAGTTGTGCATTTTAGATTGTTACTTTAGTGCTCTCTCTTCATCTCCAGTCTGCATATGTGTGTGTGTTTGTGTGGGCATTGTGCGTGTTGAATGTGCAGCTCCCACTGGAGTGACTGGCCTTCCTTGGCCTCAGTTGGGGGAAATTGAGACAGCTTTATCCACTACCGCCAATGGAGATTAAATTGGATTTGGCTAAAAGCAGCCTTGTCACCACGGTTCTGGAGTGCCCGAGTGGCAGAGGAGGTTCTTGGCATTAGTAGAGACTCTAAATTTGACAAACAAATGAATGTGAAAAAAAAAATGCCAACAGCTGGGGCTCGTTGTCGCTGTGGGCTTAATGTCCTCAGACCAACCCCTCAGGACCACTAACCATCGCCTGCTAGTTTTCTGGCTCCGTAATCACCTTCTCAGAGTGGGAGAGCCAGAGAGAGAGCAACAGAAGGAGAAAAAGACATGCAATATGCATACCGTTACAATTTTAAAAATAATTGTTTTTGTTATCAAACCAAACTCATTATCGATTCTGCAGCAGGAGCACTGAAAATAAACTTCTGGTATAAAGGGACTGGGGGGGGGGGTAGTTAATTTCAGCTGAACGATAAAGCTGCACAATGCCAACATAAAAACGCGTAGAGATAACACTAAAACAAGCTGCATTGAGCTGCTTAAATAAGGACAACACAGACATATTAGATATTGCAAAAAATTGCCGATGTTTTGAAAAAAAATGTTGGTGTAACTGGTCACCCGTTGTTAATAAACACCACTGTCACATACAAGCTCTCTTTTTGATGAGCGATAATGAACTTGAACTAATGAATCTAAGCACATTTCTGTTTCAGGCCATCGCATTTAACACAAGACACGACATTTTCATACACATCACGGCTTAATCAAAGAATTATGACAAACATAACAGCTGACGGACCGTTTATATGCTGTGGTCTGACTCACTAAGACTTCTTCTCTATTTATATTCAGACTGTACGTACGGAAACATAATGTTAACAGTCGCCAGAGCACAGAGGAAGCAGGACGCTAATTGACTCAGTAATGTCAGTTTTTTATTTGTAAGAAGAATATTATGTTATTTCTTTATCTTCAAATCAGCAATATTTGTATTTTTGGCCGCCTTGAGGCGGTGGAACACGTTTTAAACACGCCATTGTAATATTAGGATGTAGTTAGTTAACTCTCCTTTAAGCTCTGTTTTGGTCTCCACCAACTCCTAAAGGGATCCTTTCACGTTACACATAATTTGATCCATAGCTTATGTAAAAGTATTGTAACCAAAATGTACTCTCACGTTATGTCAGTCCTATGGTAAATCTATAGAGAACATATAGCAGCGATGCAGCAATACAGATACCGATATCAGATATCAGTCCGATACCGACTCAAATCGCTGGATCGGCGGTCAGTGACTACGGGCCAATCTGTCATCTGATACCATTATTTGAATAAATAACAATTCAAACATTAATATCTATGTTTTTATTTGTTACTTTCTGTTTTACAAAGTTCAGACAGCAATGTTTAAGTCAAGCTTGATGTTGCCTATCTCATAAAAGAATGATCTCTGTCCCTCCCACACAGTGAGGCATAGAGCTTATTAACTAAACACTGGTATGGGATCGGTACTCTGTATTGGCGCAGGTATCGTTATCTGTATCGTGACTGGAAAAGTCAGCTCGGTGCGTCCTTGTCATATAGTAGGCATTAGAGAGCTTCGATCTTTTCTTCCCCCTTTTGTACCCCAGCTGAGCAGACCCACTTATACTAAATCAGTATTTTATGGTTAAAAACAGTATTGGCTGTATCTTCTCGGTGCTGATGAAGAGCATTGGTTGTGTCAGTGTGAATGGATTTTTGTAACCTTGAGATTTCGTAAACATGGTCCATTGCCAAAGTTGTCACACGATAAATTCATTTGTATGCTTTTCCTCATTCCTTACACTTTGGACAGCGTACGCTTACACTACACCCAGCCCATCCTACTGTATAATTGAGAAGCAACTCATCCACGGGGTCATCCATGTGTGGAAGAGCTAGAAATGGTGTGCCAGCAGCACATGCATACTATTACATCAGGGGTTGTCAGAGCGTATTGATTACACACTGTAATGCACTCGCATGCACTCCTCGGCCTACACTGTTGTTGTAAATGAGAGCCTGTGTATATCCGGCTTCGCACTATCAGCACAGATGATCTATCGCACCGTGTGTGTGTGTGTGTTTATTTTTCAGCCCACCACAGTACACACGGTGCGATAGATCATCTGTGCCGATAGTGTGAAGCCGGATATACACAGGCTTGAAAATGAACACACACACACACACACACACACACGTTCATACGAGACTGCAGCATCACAGAAAAACACAACATGTCTGTCCAGCACAGCAGAAAAGAGCGACAATGAATATTACAATCAAGAGAGACATCAGGTGGTCTTTGTGTGACACAAAGGGACAAACTGAAGCCTACTGTCAATTGGGTGGTTGAGATAGCTCATTAACACAGCAGACCAGCTTGTTTGTTCCATCACTCGACGGACACGGGACACTGTAAGAGCACAAAACAAACCGTGCACAGCTGTGGTGCTCAGAGGGGCTATTTATAGGAAACAGACATGCACACACAATCATACAAACACATACTCCTGCACACACACACACACACACACACACACACACACTGTTAGTCTAAAAGTAGGCCAGTGTGAAACTGCCAAAGCCCTGCTGAGATGGAGAGAGAGGAGAGATGACTGTGGTGGGTGAAGGTGGGGAGATTTAGAGGACAGATTCATCTTTGCGCCCACATTACGGCGCTCTACAGCAGGGGGTTATGGAGCTTGACTGCATACAGCTGCATCCATTATGTTCATGCAAGCTTTATGTCATGCAAACCATCTTGAGGAAATGACACAAACGAGCACCCGGTTTCATCTGATGTATCGCTTGTTTCCGCACCAGACCGGACGTGTGAAGGTAACGCCGCAGACTATCAGACGCGCCGTGGTTGTCTGGCTCGCAGCAGTGCTGTGACGGTGCCGTCGCTGTCCATGGTGCTGAAGCATACAGCGGTTGCCATGCAGGGAGAGTAGAAAAAATCAGCTGCTGCCTACTAATGTGGGCATCACACCAACAAGAACCAAACAGGCATACATTACCTGAAGTAACACTGAAGGCTTATTGCACCTCAGCAAATGCATACATGTAAGGCACTGCATTAAATCCACCATCTTGGTTTCACTGTCCCTGGGTTCCTTCAAATGCTACACCGGGACTTTGAGCTTGTAACCTTTTTACGATTTAATTCCCAACATTTTTTATGTGACATTAGTTGTACTACTCAAGATTTAAAGTAGTTATTGTCAATTAACAGGAAATTAATCAGCAACAAATTTGATAATCAGGCAAAAATGGCAAACATTTGCTGTTTCTTCTCAGTTTGAATATTTGGTGTTTCTCTTGATCTTCTGAGATATTAAATAGCTTGAACTTTTACTCAGACAAAACAAGCAATTCGGCAGTTTTAACAGTTCACGCTTTTTTCTTACATTCTGAATACTAAATATGAGAGAAAAGTATTTGATTTTATTTAGTAATAGTTATGGCTATAGCCACCTGTCATTCACCTACTTATCATTTATGTAGTCATCTTCATATAAAGTTTGCTGGCACGCATACTGTACGACTTATCAGCACTGCCAGGAAGCAAAAAAGTGTTTGAAACACTATTTCTCCAAGACTAGAAGAATAATCATGATTTTATAGAATATTATTCACTTCAACCACCAGCACTGCCAAAACAGAGAAGGAGAATGTGTGTCTCCTGAGAAAATGGTGTGTATTAGCTTTAATCCTTATGCACCATAATATTATGGAGTAAAACAATATTTCAACATCTTTTTACGAGTATAATTTAAAACATTCTCTGGCTTGAACTAGCATCTTATTTTCAGAGCTTTGTACATCGAAGATAATACAATCGAATACTGTGCAGGAAAACATGTGTGCAGCTACAAAGAGCTACAGGAAAAAATATCTGCCAAGGTTGTCTTAAAGTGTGTCGTAAAAGCAGGGAAGAGCAGGGAATGTAAAGTCTGCGTAATTGGAAATTGCTTATTTACCTCTGGAATGGGCAGAGATGTCAGGTGCAGTTAGCACTTTCTGCTGCTGCAAGTGATGAGCGCTGCAACATAAAAATGCTGACTGCATTCTCCAGTGGAAACAGAAAGCTTGAGCAGTCCTAAAGCCTCTGTACTCTAATCTGATCTAATGCTTATGTCAATTGAAGGCGCAGACATGTGTTATAAGCCCATTAAACTGACCGTGACCAGAGATCATTGAACACGGCCTCGCCGGTGCAGGTTTATGAGGAATAAACCTGCAGGCCTTTACGAGTACATGCTGGTAAATTTAGAACCTCATTAAAGAAAGACCTCCACAGCTAAGCAGTGCCTGCTAGCTCATGGTACTGTTAAGAAAGGTCATCAAGCAGAGGTGTGAATCTATACTTTGCCTACCCAACAATGCTACAACCCTCTATAAAACACCCGCTGACAGACTATCACAGTGTTACAGTTAAGTAAGCCTTTGTGGGTTTCTCCTATCCCATTCTACCGGTCTGCCCATTCATGCTGCCACATTGGCATAGTGGGCCTGTTGTGGCAGTTAGATTTCCCTAAACAACACTAATCGGACATCTGTAGGGAAGGATAAAGTCCATGTTGGCTGCAAACATGCAGCAGTTCTCTGTCGATAGGCTTCACTCTGGCCAACACTCACACGATTGGCTGATGCAAGGCACCAGCTTTCTTTATGGTTGGCTAGCAGCGAGCCAGCAAGAGCTCACTGAGGATAGAGTATCTGGCAACCCTCTGAAGATTGGGTGCTTGCGCCAAGAAACTGTCTGATGATTGGCTGCGGCAACTCCAGAGTGAACTGATTGTCCTATCAAAGCCCACAGTGCAGGGTGGCTGACAGTGCTGCCTGCTGGCTGGGTTTGCAAAATGCAGCTATCCGTAACACCTCCAGGGGGCATATGTCCATGTCTTTGAGTGAGTGAGTGAGTGAGTGAGTGTGTGTGCGTGTGTGTGTGTGCGTGTGTGTGTGTGTGTATAAAGTCCATAACTTTTCCATTGGGAAGGTGTGTGGCTAAGTCCTGCCAGCAGGCTCTAACACCTCATTATTCTAAGCCAGGCAGGAAATGGCTTTTAGAGATCTCTCGCCGAGCTACGCTCTTGGAAGCGAGGCTACAGGTCTTCCTACATCAGCAGCACAGACCTCGGAAAAGTTTAATTCAAGTTAGCTCCACTGCAGCACTTCACCAAAAATCTAAACCAATTGGCCGGGCACGTACTGTTACTTAAACAAAATACAAACTGTTGTAGTCTTGTGCAAATTAATTTTGGTCTGAGAGTTTTTGAGATTTAATGAATTTGAATTTTTCCACCGAGTCTTGTTAACTGAAGGGTGCTTACTCCATGTGCTGTTAAATACAGCTCAGCGGAACGACGAAGATGAAGAACAGCAGTGCCTAAAGCCTCATTAGGGGATTTTCTACATTTGGGTGAAAAATGTAAGTAAGTTAGCTCGTATGCACTGACTAGGGAATTTAAAAAAGGAGGTGAAGGAAGCAGAGAAGGAGAAGATTAAGAGAAAGAAAAAAAGAAAAAAGAAAAATGACAGTGTGAAATTATTCTTCCACTACTGACATGTGCATTAAAGATTGAATTGAGTTAAGCTATTTTGTCCCATCCCGTATTTTAGACATTCAAATAAAAATGTTACACAAGGTTCAAAACTAGGTATAATAATTTAGGTCAAAATGACTGTAATCGGTCTTGAATGATCAGTTAGAGCTGCTATCAAGTGCAGTTTGACTTAAAGCAACTCATGACTTGAAGTGCCGAACCATTAAAGCGTGCCGTGGTGCTTTTTACAAGAACAGACCTCTTGATCTTATATTCAAAGAATGTCTTTCATACCGTGCTGGTGTTTCCCCGTTACCTCCGGTACTTTACTCTCCACATAATGTGCGGAAAATGTCAAAAAGTAAACCAGAAGGGGGTTAAACCTGACTAGACAGATAAGAGCCCAGTGTTGTCTAATCTGATACAATAAACTGTGCGCTAACAGTAGCCACCCGTTAGCCTGGGTGTGACCGGTGAAAAGAGAAGCCATATAAACAGCAACACACTAATACCAGTTAACCTATTGTAGGCCTTTGCAAATAGAAACAGAGGGCTTATATATGGTAATGTTATGTTAGTTACAATACCAAATTCTTCACAACACAAAAGGCAGTTGACTTTAAAATCAACACTGTCTGCAGATGCCTTTTGTATTTATTTAAGTGTTCTACATATTGAAATAATGATATAATTTATATTGTTCTGCAAACAGAAGAGTTCTCTATCAGTGGCTGTAGCCTGGAGGTTTGGGAAATGGGCGTGCAACCTCTTCTCTAACGTCATCAGTTCTAGACGGGGCTGAGGAAACGCGAGAGGGCAAAGTGATGAGTCCCACTCTGCCCTCAAATAAAAAAGACATTTCTGAGATACTCTTGAGCAAGTCATATATTGGGTTAGTGGCAACCAATCTAAAGACTGACCTGGGCGGGAATGCTTAAGTATGATGTCATGGAGTTCTGTGAATTTAAATCTGAAAAACAAAACAATCTATAAAACAACAACTCTTTGGAATCATTATGTCGATTATACTATCTGTTCAACTGGACCAGAAGTTCTCTTAACTGCCATTTCTCTCAGCATAAAGACCTTTTATGGTATAATTTTCAAATCTGCCTTCTAAAGCACTTCACACCTATTCCATCAAACACATTCATTCCCTGAATGGACTGTTCAACTGCATTGTGGCTTAATCAATTGCATTACTACAATAATACACCTGATTTAATTTGCTATTTGCGTGGCTCTTACAAGTCTGGTAGTTCACACCAATTAAGACGGTGTTTATATTCAATATATTTGTCCCGGTTTGTCTGAATGTCAATCAGTGTGAACAAGCTGTTTACCTTCACTGATTGACTTCAGCATGGAGAAGAGAGCGAGAGAGGGACAAAGAGGGACGAAGAGATACTTTTCAGAAAGCCGCTAAAGATTCTGTCATTACTCAGAGTTACTAACGCTGTAAAAAAAAAAAAAAGCAGATTAGATGAGAAATTAGCCAGCCAGAGAGGAAATGACAGAGGAATTATATGGCTCATTTGAAGACTTACAACGAGTTAAATCACAGAGGATGCAGTGTACAACACACTCGATTGTTACTTTGACATGCAGAGTTGAAGGCGGGGGCAGGGAGAGTAAGTGGGGCACCTGTGTCGGACGAGCCAACCAACTGTAGGAGGAGAAGGAGCGAGAGTGAGCGAGAGGCAGCGGAGCACGCTAATGCGTGTCATTTCACAGGGCGGTTATCATGGCAGCGGGCTTTCCTGGCGCACACTCCCACCGAACACCAGTGCAGCCATTCTAAATGTTAAGCACATTGTTTAATAGTCCATTACGTAAATTGATATTGCTCATTGACTGTTGTCCTTGGCTGCCCACGTAGAGTCAGAGAAAAAGACAGAGATGTACTCAATGGAGGGTAATCGGGTACGTCATCACTGTTGTTTGGTGATCGGGAACACAGAGCCAAAACTTCCCATCTGCTCCGCTTCCCCCCACCACGCAGATCTACCTGCTAATGCTCTAGAAGTCACAGTGAAATGAGAAGTGAGAGTCATCGTTCCTTTAATGTCTATAGAATAGTGAGAATTGGCCTTTAGAATCTTTTTTTGTCTCCAGCCAAGCAGCTAAAACCTAAATATTTTACACATTGAAGAAGCTGGAACCAGAGAATGTTGTTTCTCTGCTTGAAAATGACTGAAAGCATTTTTGATGGACTAATCAATTAATCGACTACTTGTTTCAGCTCTGTTCAGTTTACCATAAGAGACAAAACAGAGACGCAAAACAGAGACCCTTACATTGTAAAGAAATGACCCAACGATGAACCGATCTACCAATCGGTCAATCAAGTTATAGTTCCAGATTTAATCTCTCATAATTCATGCCTTTTTTTTAAATGTTCAATTTTTAAAAAATCCAGACTTTGCTGTGCTTCATATAAAGACATTTCTACTGTTAGTTGTGGTTGAAAATCCAGGTGAACAGTGCTTCCCCTCATGCAGTTCCCTGTTGACTTTGAAGTGTGGTTGAAACGAGCAGGATCATAGTTGAGGTTCAAGTCCATTGAACGTGTCAAAATGAAAAATATTGGCGGCCAAAGGGGAAAACTAAAACTAAATATAACTGGAAAAGTCTTACACTATACTTTTACTCTGACAAGTGATGTTCTCTTTCCTTCTTCTGAAGCTTATCCTCCGCATAAAGTGCAGATGTTTGAAGACAAATGATAGCATTAGACTGACAGCCAATTGAATAAGATCTACTTCCCCCTGCAGCTGGAGGGGCATTAGGAATGAAGCTCAACTGAAAGGATGGGTCATACATCATTGAGCATTACTCGTGCTGTGCTTGTGTCTCTAAAACACAAATTGGATTACCTGTGCACTAACGCGAATCACCCCGAGTTGGATAGACACAGGCAGACTGGACACACACACACACACACACACACACACACACACACACACAGACACACATGAATGTGCAGAATGCACGACGCAAACATTGTTAAATTCACAAATCCGTAGGACTTTATCGTGCTTGCAGTGAAGGAAGTTCACACAGGCAGCACCTGCAGTTCATCTCTCTTTAAGATACACACACACACACACACACACACACACACACGGTGCAATTTTTGTTCCCCGATAATAAATGCCACATTACTGTGACGTACAGTGGAGGGCCGCATCATATAAAGGTTGCCGTGATGGAATCTCCATCTGAAGCTGCCGGCCTTGACATGCAGAATCAGATGCTAAAGCTGTTTATGGCGCTATGAAACCAGACAGCATCCCTCTTCTCTAGTAGACAGTCCACTGGAAGCTGATGATTTATTAGCGAGGCCTTCGATAAATCTGAATACTCATCTTTCTAAACAACCCGTGTCTGGATTTGGAATTTGGAATTGGAATTTTGTTGATCACAGTCTGGTGGCCAAGGTGGCCCGGCCTTTCCAGCTGAGATCATCACTGCAGCAGCAGCAGCAGCGCTTTAATAATGAATCCAGGACTTTACCGCCGGTCACTAATTGAGCCATTATTTTTATTATTTAACCAACACAATTTAAATGGGGCCTCATAACAGTAGGTCACACCCTGTGAAATCTGCAAAGCTCTTTGTGGAATCTAAAGGGTTGTAAAGGCCACAGTGGCTGTTTGGTTTAATAGGAAATCATGTTTCTGTTGATGAGATGCACGGATGGTTTCTGCAGCACTGGTGATCAAGCTCTTAAGGGCTCGTACTTGGATCAAAAAGAAAGTTTGTTCTGATACCAATAGAGAAATAAATTGCTCTTTGGCATAATGAAATATAAAAATGTTCTGGCTGGAAGAGAAACACAAGCAGCAGTGTGGGGAGTCGCTTCACAGCAGCTCCCAACAAAAGAGACGCTCAGAATGGTGGAGCGGCTCCCTCAGCAATCAGAAATGAAACACTTAAACCTATTCAAAACTTTCAATTCAAAGTTTTATTTGTGGTTTTTTTCATCTTTTAAAAATTGACGTAATTAATTAAAAAGATGTTGACATTGAAATATGGAGTGATTAAGAGTGTTGGGGTAAGAACGAAACTACAGAGCCAGCTAATCATTATGTAATCAACAAATTAAAAACGATACTGCAGAGGATGTTTATCAGTATCTTTATTAGTATCTTTTTATCTCTCTTTCTCTGCTTAAAAACTCCATTTTCTCCACCTTATTATCATTACTGTAATAATCATTCCTTCTATGATTTCATTGAGGATTCATAGTTTTCGGTGCATATTTTGGTCAAACTAAGCATGTGTTTTTGCTATTCTTCTCCTTCTGAAAACTTAGTGAAAACCTCCTTTTATTTTAGATCTAACTTTCTCGATTAACCAAAAAAACTGTCATAAAATAGTCCCACGGCCCAAGGTGACGTCATCGATTTGCTTGTTTTGTTCGACAATCGGTCCAAAGCCCAAAGATGTTTAACACACGAGCATTTATGATAAAGCAAGGCAGCAAACACTCACAACTGAGAGGTTCTAACTAGCAAATACTAGTTTTCCTTGAAAAATGTTGAAGCAAAATAACTATTTTTTAGTACTGAAATAGTCTTCTATTTATTTATTTAGCTACATTATCACTTCACTTCAGTGCCTGCAAATACTCAGTAGGAATTTTCCAAAATGTGTATCTGTTATTTTTAGAATAAAACTTAAGGACAGGCCCAGATCTCATGCGCGGATTCCCCGCTGGTTAAAAAGGCCATCTGAAATCTGATGCTGAGCGAGCCGACAGCAGCCTTTGGTCATTGTACTGTAATCCCCCCCCCCCCCCCAGAATAAGATTATCCCTGTGAGGTAACAGGCACTCCCATCAGCTGTGTGTTTAAGACAGAGCCCATTGAACACCTACCCACTAATCTCTGTACACAGACACTCGCTGACAGCCTGCATATAAACTCAGCCCTGAGTGGGCTTCAGCATCGGGCCCCTGGCGAGACGACGACTCCGAAGCGACATCTTAAGCAGCACCTTCAGACAAAAATGGATCTCAAAGCAACGTTTTCTCTTTTTCTGCTGCTGCTTTCGGGCCTCTGTTGTGCTCAGCAGGGCATTGTAAGATATAACTCACTAAATCTAGTGTAGAGCAGCTTGTATGCACTGTATGTAATAGTGACATATTTCCCATATCATCTGTGTCTATCTTTGTCTATATCAATGCATTAGACGGAGTTTAAATACTGTAAAATGAAGTAAAATGGTTTGTTTTTTCCTTTTTTCCCCACAGGATCATGGTACTGATAATGGTAAGTAACCAAACATCACTAAAAGACAAAATCGATCAGGTAAAACACTGAGGGTTATGAGTTGTATGACTTCTGTTTTGCTTCCATTTAGAGATCTTAGAGGAGGACCTAACCCAAACTATTTTGAGGATGAACAATGGTGAGTTTCCATGATACTACAAGGAAAGGGTGGGAACATTAGTTTCTCCCAATATTGGTGCACAATTTCTATATTCAGTCATAGAAAACATACATACTGGATTTTACAGATTTTTCTGCCAGTTAGTTTAAAAATGATTCATTTATTTTCTTCCAATAGGATCCAGGGATACTCTGCTGGAAGGAGACTTGTTGATTCCAAAAACCAGGAATGCTATGAAGTGCATTAATAAAGTATATAGCTGTCTGTGGCAGAAGTCTGCCAACGGGTTCGTGGATATCCCTTTCCTCATAAGCACCAAATATGGTAAGTTCAACAAATTAAGGATTTTGCACACTGGTGTTTCGTTCACACACAGAATCTAATTAGCTACTTTTATTCACAATTTTAGACAACACCGAGAGGAATGAGATTTTAAGCGCCATAAAGGACTTTGAACACAAAACCTGCATTCGCTTCATTCCCCATGCTGCTCAGAGGGCGTACATAAGCATTGAACCAAAATCTGGGTGAGTCAATGACTAAAGCACTCCTGTATGAGAAGGGAAAAATACAAAAGTCGAGACATCTGTTACGGGTAAGGTGAACAGTAAGAATACGTATCTACACATATCCCAGCTGCACAGCATACTGAGGCTACATCAACATTTAATTACAATACAGTAACATTAGTAAAGTCATTTAAACCAGTTTGGCAGCAGTGTCTCAGGCTTTTTTTGGTGTTTTCCTATAATACTTTGTGTAGCGCGTTCTAGTATTCAATATATCTTTGCAGAGAAGTGTCAGTAAGAGATGCAATACGGCTACAAAGAGACACAAAACAACCACAAAGAGATGCAAAGCAGCTACAAAGACACAAAATGGCCTAAATTTAAAGAATCAACTCAGGTTATGACTGTAATCATTCTATGGACACAAGCTGGAGCCGCAACGGTCATCTGGCAGCATCATTCTTGCGTTTAACTACGACAGGAAGTGTTTCTTTAATCCAGCACTCTTCCCCTTAGTCTACCAAATGTTTGTCATTTGTGCGCAACAAGAGCTTTAGAAGCGAAAACAAAACGCAAGAACAGTAAACTACAAGTTTAGCGTCACAAGAGCTATTTTTGTCTGTTGTTCTGAAGCTAATCAGTTAAGCATGGACACACAGGGTCGCTGATGATGTAAATTACATGAATTAATTAATCAGATATCAAGTTGCATATTAACCATCTCTGTCTCTCCGTCACTCTCTCTGCCATTAGTTGTTTCTCTTTACTGGGTCGTATTGGAGACAAGCAGGTCGTGTCGCTGCAGAGGTTTGGCTGCATAAAACGTGGCATCATTCAGCACGAACTGCTGCACTCGCTGGGCTTCTACCACGAACAAAATCGCAGCGACCGTGACGGTTATGTCAGAATCAACTGGGATAACCTCCATAAATGTAAGAATCTCTAGCGTTGTTTATGATTGATTGATACATCTCTTAGTCTGGTAGTTATTTACTCATCTCTTTTTTTTTGGCACCAGATTTTAAATTGAACTTCGAAAAGAAGATCACAAATAATCTCAACACTCCGTATGATTACACCTCTGTGATGCACTATGGGAGGTATGTTACTTTATCAAATGTGTCAATGGAGAACCTAATTCTATAATATACCTATAGAAACTAGTTGAATGATATTTTTTGATGATTCCCATTGTCCAAATCTGTAGAACTGCTTTTGGAAAGAACGGAAAAGAGACCATAACTCCCATCCCCGACTCCTCTGTTGCCATCGGGCAGAGAGACGAAATGTCCAAAATCGACATTCTGAGGATCAACCGGCTCTACAGTTGCAGGAATCACATGTAGTAGACGGTTACTGCAGTATGTTTACATTCTGACATGATACTTGACATTCATGTGACAGTTTAACAATAAAACGATTTAATTCAGCTCTTGTCTTTTTTCATTTACTCAACAGTACAGTATATGAAGAAATGTTGTGTAAATTTAAAAGGGGCAGTCTACCAATTATAGGTGTCAAAGAAAATGAACTAGTGCGGAGAGAAGAAATATAAAATTGAAGGC
This sequence comes from Anarhichas minor, assembly GCF_050575085.1. NCBI lineage: Eukaryota > Metazoa > Chordata > Actinopteri > Perciformes > Anarhichadidae > Anarhichas > Anarhichas minor. The sequence continues at coordinate 3,581,240 of NW_027466582.1, forward strand.
AGCGTTACACACTGGAGGTATGAAGTTTAACAGGTCTTCTCAAATATTTTTATTGATTCCACACCAGTACTGTCAACAATAAATAGTGACATATCTAAAATGTCTGAAAGAACTGGTCTCTGACGTGACAGACAGGATATATAAACAAAAATCAAACCTTGAACCGACCCTCTCCTTTATCGACCCCCACCCAGCCTTCACATACCCAATAATGTTGTCTAACGAAAGACACTTTCATGCTGCATGAAGGGCGAAGTCTTTGTTTCATTTTATTTCTTGAACTTATTTGTAAGTTACATATTGTGATGCTCAAATAAAACCCCAAAATATTCATTTTGATTCTACAAAAACAGGATGGAAGACATGAAGAAGTTACAAAACAATCCAGTTAACTACATTTATTAGGAATGCAGTAAAATCATGTTGCAAATAAACCAAGTAAAAATCCTTTTTATTATTGTTACATTTTTCCAATTAGTCCATATTACTTTTTGTGAAAACAAAGTTGGGAAATGTTGGCAAAACCACAGAGATTTATTTAATTAGATACAAAAAAGACCGGAGGGCAAATATGTGGCAATATCGTGATAATTGAGTTAATTTCCATTTCGGCTCATGGTAATTAAGTTTGGGATTGGTACACAAGTGAAGACTACAGTGTTTTATCAGAGAGAATCAGTGCTGCAGTATATTCTTTGCAGGAAGGAATAGATGTGGTATGACACAACATAAACCCCGCTCCTGCTCCCTACAGAGACTTTCTGGGGGGGGGGTTTTCAACTTGGCCACATCCCACACTCTTGAATGTGTTTTTTTTTTCCTTCTCCCTTTGAAATCCTACGCAATGTTATCCTTCTGTACTCCACCCCAGTGAGAGAGCGCAGCGTCGGGTGAGAAAGGAGTGGCGGGGGAGTGTCAGGGTGAGATAAGGGAGGAGAATGCCAGTGAGAGAGAACAGATTCCTATTACGCTAATTTCCCTCCTTCCATGATGTAGGACTGCATGAACAATCACGACAGCATCGCATGTATTCCTCCAGTGTTGTGGCTTGAATGCAGCTGAAGAGGCCATGGCAGAAAGCCAGTGAATGTGTACGGTTCAGATGGACGCCGGGCCTTTAATGTTTCATAAAGTAGTTTCAGTTCCTATCAATCGCTCTGCACATGAAATATTTAAAATATACTTGTTTATTGAAATATTGAACGCTCCGGCTCTGTTCACGCTCCAAGAAGCTCTGAGAGACTTTCGGCCATGCTATAAATTAAGAGTATTTCTTCAAATCCCGATTAAAAGAAGATTACCAATGAGCCGGAGATCCATTGATTGACTTACAAACAGGCCACCACCAAAACACACTGTACGTTCACTGAAGCTGGAGTCTAATGAGAGTCATCTCTCTGGCCTGTGAGGCTGATGTAAACTGAAAAACATCGAATGGAATATCTCATCTTTGCTTTGATTGCTAGTGCGCCTTCCTTGGTTTCTGCGTTTACTGAAGCCTTGTAAAACATTAAAACATGAAATGGAAGCCTGATCTACAGTATATTAGCTGACTTTACTCTTATTTGCTAGTACAGCTTTAAAGCACTGTCCGTAATGCTCTTGCGGATGCTTTTTGACTGCACGTGTATATGACCAGCGGGGTCTCCTGTAGGTTGTCTGGTCTAATGAGAGAAGGCCGAGCGCAGGCCAAATGCAGTCTGATCTGTGATGTCACCGGTAATATGCTGGTGGGCCATATAACCGCCGGCTGGCTGAGCGGCTCTTACCGCCACGTTATTAACACAGATCAGGGTACCTGCCTCTCTTCAAACACGATAAGCTTCAACACACAGCTCTCCTCGCTTCGCTGCGCGAGCTGGCTTAAAGCCCAACGATAGGAAATTAAAATGTTCTCTGTGAGCGGTGCTACCATCTTAACTAGTCCAACCCGGGAGACTGTGTCATAGTTTTCTGTTAACATGGTGGGCTTTTTGACCTTACTGGAAAAAAAAAAGTAATCGGAATAATAAAATATAAAACAGTAACTGCAAGCGTGTAAATACAGAGAAGGAAAGTTAGCGGAGTTACAGTGTTTTGGAAAAGAAATCCCCATTTTTGTTACTGTTCCTTTTGCATCAGCTCAGCAAAGAAACACTGAGGGGAAAATGAAAATACTTGATTTGTCGACTTCAGACTGCTGATATTAATTGAATTGAGCAATGCCATTTTGCACAAAACGAGAGCTGTGGATTCTATCCACACTTTCATACATTATTATCGTATTAGAAAAGGGACCTCTTCAATAAAGGATAACAGCAAACAGTAAATTAAAAGTACACGAGTATTGTTTACGACAGACTAGCTGCCTGATTACAGAATGGGTATTAAGCTGCATAGATAACATACGGTAGCTTCCTCCTGAACATAACACGATAACAACGGGAATTCATGAAAACAACAGAAACAGTTGTTTGCGCGGAACATTTGATTTGTGCAATCTGTGGTGTGCTTCTGCTTTCAAAGCCTGTGCTGGGTCACGTGCGAGTCAGCTGCTAAGTGCCCCTTTTGAGGGAGATGAAAGCAGCGCTAAAAAAAAAAAAAAAAGTAAATTTAGTTTAGGACGCCATCAAAAGAAATAACAGATTGGCATACAAAATCTGGGAGTCTTTGTTGTTGCCCTGCAGGACCCAGTGGAAACGATTAGCAGGCTGAGAGATCGAAGGCAGGCAGACTGTAACATGTGCTATTGTTGAAGCTTTCACGAAGATTTCACTTAGCTTCTCTTCTGCAGATCTGAGGAGCCTGGGGAGTCATATAACGCACTTCTAAGATGTCTGAACCTAGAATAGCATACTGACATGTTACTGTCTGTTGTCACTGAATTCTCAAATCTCATGCATTCATGCGATGTGTTCCCAGACTGGATTGAAGCTGATATTACTTAAATTAAGAAAAAAAAGACATTTCAGAAGACAGTGAGTTGGGAGATTCTGACTAAAGGAAAATATGTCCGACTGAGGTCTGTTATATACGTACTGTACGCTGTGGCATTTCTATACAACCCCAGTGTGTGTGTGTGTGTGTGTGTGTGTGTGTGTGTGTGTGTGTCAAAGAGAAATGATATTTTAAAAAGGCCTTTGTAAATGTGTGAATCAGACTGAGGCATTATTCTACAATCCCTCTGAGCGGTGTTCGCAAGAGCTGCACCACATCTCTGCTCGTCAGCGCTGAGGAATTGCAGCTGTCGAAAATGATGCGGCCCCATTAGTGACGGAATCCAAGCTGAGACGAAGCCAGACAGAAAGCCGCTGTGGGGACAAGATGATAACAAGGTACTCATTGGAGATGTGAGGGATGGTGTTTGTGCATCACTCTCTGTGTGCGTCTGATGAGAAGGGGGACAGGGGAAGCGATGGGGGGGGTTGAGATAAAGACAGAGAGAGACGGCGTGGAGAATGAGAAAGAGAGGAGAAGTGGTTAAGGGAGAAGAAAAAGGATGGGGGAGATAAGACGAGACAAATTGAGCGGGGGACAATGAGACTGGGGAGTAAAAGGGAGTGACTGGGACAGTAATCAGAGGAAGGCAACACTGAAACAGATGAATCAAAGAGAGACGGAGAGAGCCCAATAGCCGGAGCCCTGACAAATTGGCAGGTTTACTCACAGGGAGTTGCTGATCTCTCATCCCGCGGATCGTTTCACCGCTGAGCTGAGCCGTGTGCATGATAGCGGGAGGACGATGCAGAAACCCAACAGCTGCCGCAAAGTAAAGATCACTTCGCTCGATGCAACAGATTTGAGTAAAGCCGTCTGTGACGTCACACTACAGAAGAGGCCGCAGCATTACATTACAGCCAGGTGGCCATCTTAACAATCAACAGGTTTAAAAAGTATATTTCTACAGTCGGTTAGCCTCGCACCAAAGAAATCACTCTACCGAATGCAGGGAGCTAAACTATAATATAGGTGCTAACACGAGGATATTAATTAAATAGCAATGTGATAATAGAATACCCGAGGTAATTTAAAGGTTAAAGTTAACATAACCCTAATAAATTACAGCAACGTTGCAACAGACAACTTGGGGCCTTTGGGGCCCTTGAGGGTCAGTTGCCCACTTTACCTGGTTAGTAATCAATTCCTTCCTAATAGAACCAGGAAGCTGCCTCACAGGTATACTGAAAGAGGGGAGCAGAGCTCTCTTAAACACCTTTTTCTGGCGATTCAAACTGCTGTGTAAGCTGTTGGAATGGGCCCATATTGCGGCGTTCAAGATAGTTGAGAAAAAGTCCAAAATCTATTCTCGGTGCACGCTGCCACCCCAAGGGAAATAATCCCCAGAGTATTCTGCCAAACAGCACTGATACGATGGAAATAACAACAGAAACACAATAACATTCACACAGTCAAACAAGAAATACTTTGATTACAGTGAAATCACTTCAGCACCAAGGACAGCGCACACGGTAATGAATCAGCCCACATTTCTAAACCAATCAGTGAACACTTTGTTCTGGTCAACATTTGGTTCACAGAGCGTCTATCACAACAGTATAGTTGTAGTGCATACTTGTCCTCTAAGATAGATTCAAGAGCCTCGGTTAGGCATAGTACAAACCAAACTCTAGTTTCCCTTCTCTCACACAGAAAAAGACAAACAAAAGAAACCTTAACGGCTGGTTTTGTTTTGGTTAATTGCAATAAAATCCCTATTCATTCAAGCATCAGGGAATCCATACAGGGCCAATAAAACATTAGATAGTATTGATGAAGAAAAAGCATTTACAGCAGTTCTAGGGTGGAAACGCAGCTAAAAAAACAAACTGAATAAAACAGCGATAATGCTTTTACAGAAGTGCTTGCATGCTTCATTTCAGCTCTTTTCTGTGCATCACCAGAGATGATGCTAGCACGCCGTGTGTGTGTTTGCGTGTCATGCACATCTTCTCTAAGTGTTGAAGGTTAAAAGCAACTGAACAAGTGCTTCTGTGCACGCGTGCTCATGAGCATTAAGCCGTGCTGTGCTGTGAGCAGTGGATCAGGGCGAATGTGCATACGAAAGGTGGGATTGTATAATTACTGCTATAGAAATATAATTACAACTTCAAATGTAGCAATTATATGTGGCAATTACACAGGTTGTGTGAGTCTGACTTGTATGAGCAGCAGAGTGGATGACAGCCTCCGATCTCCATGAAGAGGCCATTTATTCCACGTTATATTAATAGCGCCTCTCCTGCTTTCACAGGCAGGACGCCGACTCTTAATGCTTCAGCTAATCATGGTGGCATTTGGCTATAGCTCACTCTCTTTGTCCTTGTAGACTCGCCACCAAAACCCATGAGAATCGTGATCGTTGACAGCTGTTTCTGCTTTTCGCATTATTATTCATCCCCCGGTTTTTTTCTCTTAATTAATTTAGTTTTTGCTGATGGCTCCCTCATCACTTTTAAGCCAATAAATTGGATCGCCATTTGCAATCAAACTGTGGTTTAATCGTAGCACAGTTGTGCGGTGAGTGTTGATGAAAAATCGAACAAAATGGGCAAACAGACATTGATGAGATGACAAAACGATGAAGCAAATCCCGAGAGTATCGGTGAGCGATCCCCAAAGCTAAGATGTTTACTTGTTTTAGGTGTTGAACGACAACAAATGTGCTTTTAGAATTCCAGCGCTCCCAGATATAGCCGATAAGGGGAAATTATGTTCTTTTTTTTAAAATCTAAATGTTTCTTTTTTCTTTGTTTACAACATAATGTTCCTAGGAGGACATACTATCCCTGCAGAGATGTGTTGCACATTTAAGATATTTTTAACTTAGTATACTTGTATATCGCCCAATTAAAGCCGTAATTAATGCAGCAGCGTTGTGCTTCCAGGACAAAGTGAAACGTAACGCGGATGACAAACAAACAGCCGGGATCAAGCTCCGAACCACCAAAGACAAGGCTTAAAGGTCAAACGTCTCTAATTGTGTTGGAAAAATGTTATTTCTGTGAAAATGTTTTCATGTTTGTGAGCTCTATGTGCTTATTGTGTTCCTCCACACATCCTCTTGCCCCCAATGTACACCCATCATGTTGCCGCAGACAATTGGAAAATGTAATTTCTTTTCGTTGAATGAATGGGTTGCAGAGCACATGAACGTCCGCTCAGGCGATGCATGTCTCTGTCCTGGAGCAAAACACACTGTCCACAAGGACATGCTAAATCAGCAGAAAGGTCAAACAATTTGCAGTAGAGAGGGAGAACGTTATAGGAACGTATGAGCAGTTCCTTTGTGGGTGTCCAGTCAGTGCTTCAGGGTACTACAGGCAATTGAAGCAATAACATTTTCACAGTCAGGAGAAATGAGATTGTTTCCTTTCATGTGAACAGCGTGCGCCTGTTTTAGTTTCCATTGCATGAATTCTCCTTCCACTTGAACATTTTCCGATTCAGGAGAAAACCTAAGTACGCCTCTCATGCCTGGCCTCTTCCTCTCTCCTCATTGTACTGTTATAGCAACCAGAGAAACGGTCTACTTCTCAAAAAGCAAAAAATCCATTTAAGCTGCTTTTTGAAACTCCAAATGGGACGTTTCCAAGCGGTTGGCAGTAATACGGCTAAGAGTTGTTAACAAACCACCAATAAATCCCAAATAAGAAGAACCTCTCTGCTGCAGCAAAAGAGACGACAACAGTGTGCAGTGTTGGGGGAATGCCCCTATGCTCTTGGTTCATCGCATCTGACACAAACTGGAACAAAGGATGCCATTGTTCTACCAGCAACCCTTAACACCAGGATTCAGATGCTGCATCAGTGTTTCCATCATGATGCGGTAGATGGAAGCAGGCAGGCGCGTTCGCCTGTAGTCTACACATAACTCTGGGATACAGTTGATCATTTTTCATGGCCGCTGAAAAACGGTGAAGATAGCGCTGGAGCATTACAACAGCGCCGAGGCTCATTAGCCTTTTCTTCAGTTCACCAGTTCTGATTATGAATTCTTTCATCATTTTTTTTCCAGTGTGTGTGTGTGTGTGTATATGTGTTTGCAGTGAGAGTTTTGCATATGTGCGCACATGTGAAATTGAGGAGCTGAAGTGTGCTGAGACCAGGTGGATGCTAATTCGTTGTTTAGGCCGTCACGCTTCGTGTGCCTCACTGTTAAAATGGTCTTAAAGTTTTGACACCTGACCATAATGAACACATTAGCGGTTGAAGTTTGGGTTCAGTTTCCATCCCAGCATGCAACACAAAAAAAGCTTTTTTTTCTGAGAAGCTTCAGTGTCTCTTGTTCTCAGGTAGTTGTTTTGAGTGAGCAGCCTTCCACACCCGTTAGTACAAGAATCTAATTGAAGTTTTGTTCCCCCTTCCCATAACTAACATGACATGCTGTGTGCCGGTATGATGCCCCATGCAATGAGAGGCTTATTAGTCCATGAAATTGACCAATGTTACCGTGTCTTGTGAAAAAAAAAATTGAGGGAGAGAAAGGAGGAAAGAGAAAGAGAAAAAGAAAGGTGTTGTTTGCTTTTCCCAAAATTAAAACATGGTCAAGAGTCCTTATTCCTACTTTTTCACTTGAACATGAACATGCATCAGTCTTGCAGTCATGCAGAACGTCTGCACCATTTACACAGCAGCAAGATGAATGGAAACAAGTGACTGCCAATCTTACAACTTTTAGTTTGATGTATCAAAAGTGGTATCCGTGATGTTGAAATGCAACATATGTGTGATTAGATGTAATGTGCAAAAAAACATTAGCCTTGTCCGTCAATCACATTCATCGGCAGCCTTCAAACAGATTTCATAACCTCCACTCTGCCAGTCTAACAGCTACACGCACAAGCACAGCAACAGTATGCAAGGCTTGTGTCAGATACACTGGCAGCCCTTTCAATCTGAACATGAGGGGGAATGTTCGGGACACACCAGCATACTACCCGACCTGAGTGGAGTAATAGACTTCCATGGACATCTACTGCACTTTTAGGTCTAACAAACTGCAGAGTAAAAAGTGCAACATTTTGGAAGTGCTTGTGTGAGGGGTATTGTAGCAAGGTAATAAAAAACAGTGTTGCTCCATGGAGTGTATAATGGGAGGGTTTGGCAGTGAGCAGAAAGGGAGGACAGCAGGGGAGAGGGAGAGCCGGTCGCTGGGGTAATTCAGCTCTGATCGCAGTGCATTGTCGTGAAGCCCGGGGAGGGAAGCCCATGCATCACACTGCAGCTAGCTGTGTCCGGAGTGCACTTCTATGATTGATCACCCCGCACCCCCCGCTTTAATTCAAAGTCAATGGCATCCATAGATACCTGTCAGAGCAGAGCAACCTGCAATGTCTCCTCACAGGGCCGGGACCCTCAGTTCTCCGAGCGAGGAGCCGCGAACACCTTCAGCAGCCCGATCGGTCCGGGAACAAAAGGAGGAGAAAGAGCAGGATCCTGGTGATCACTCATCCAGCTGTTATATTTCTGCCAGCTGTGACAGAGAGTGTAAGGTGTTCACCGGTGATTTGAGTCGAAGATTGATCGCAGCAGGTGAAACCCAATGCAAACATAAGTGAAGGAAAATTGGATTTGTTGTCCTCGCGCCACAATTTAAGATTACATTATGTTTGAACCTAAAAAGCTGTGGTTCTCAACCTGGGGGGGGGTCACAAGAAATAAAATTACATATTTCACCTGTAATAGTGATATTATTTGCCTTAGAGTAGATGCTATTGATTGTGATTGTGAGTCAAGTTGTGCTTGCGTGACTTCCTGATTGAAAACAATTCGTTTTGGAGTTTCACAGTGTCGTGCTTAGCCAAGCAGCTCTAGACAATTTTGCAAGCCATCACATGGGATGGAGCGATGGCTTCTCAGAAAATAGTATTCCAGCTCAAGTCTCGGGCCAACGGCCTGACATTCTGCAACACGGATTTACATGTGTAGCCAAAAAACAATGTGGAATATCGACAGTGTTATTTGTTCTGAAGCGTTTGCTCATGAAAGCGTAAAACCAGTTAAACTCCAGAGACGTTTGCAAAAGAAACACACCTGTCACATCCTTTGTCAAGTTCTTTTCTAGGAGGCGAGTGTGCACACTACAGTCTCTGCTCAAGCCCTGGCAGCTTCATATGAAGTGGCATATCTGGTGGCTCAAGTGAAAAGCCCCACACTACTGCTGAGAGTCTCATCTGCCAGGCAGCCACTACAAACTCCAAGAATTATGTCTGTCAGTGGCTGCTGAATACTCAGAACTATAAAAAGCTGCAATGCAAATATTTATTCCTTTTTGGATTTACATATTAACGTGAAAAGGCCTTTTTTTCCGCACATATATTCATCAAGAACAAAAAAAAAAGATCTCCTGTTGAAGAGGATCTTCGTGTGTCTCCATCATAAAACCAAGAATAACGTTGCTTTGATTAAATAAGCAGGCCCAGCAGTCCCACTAGAATGTGTGAATTCTCACACGCAATGGTCTTCCTGTGTGAGTTTGGTCGCTCTCGAGTGTAATATTTAGTGCTTCATTTGTAAATTAGGAGGTCTTGGAACGCAGAGACGGTGCTGAGTCAGAGGGAGAGAAGAAGTTGCACCAGAAATCCACAAATATCCTCCTTGTATCTATCAAGCCCAGAGACATCAATACCTCCACTGTTCACACTCATTTACAGTTTCATAGGTTTCAGAATTTTCAATTAACTGGGAAAAGACATTTATTTTTAATTTTTTCCCCCACAAATGTTAATGAACAGTTTCTGCAGACCAGTCCTTTCAAAAGAAAACCACAGCGGCTTCACATATCTTGGAATTATAATATCAAAAAAAGCAGATGACCCTCTACAGATCAACTTTAAAAAAAAGCTCAAGTAAAGCAAAATATGGAAATCTAGATATCATTTTTCATATCCATACAGCTGGGAGAATCAATGCTATCAAAATGGTTATTCTTCCATCTATCTCTCATCCCTCTTTCTCATTTTAAATACCTAGACTTAATCATTATGCCATTCATACAGAGCTACAAAACTGCACAAAATCACCAAAAAACACCTAAATCCAAAGACAACGGTGGTGTCAGCCTGCCCCTCTTTGTATCGTGGAGGAAAAAGGGCCCAGTCGATGCATCAAGTGACTGCCTGGCCTGGCTATCATTAGAGCGTATGAGACCTTTCTTCTTGCCCTTCTCAACCATCCCATCAAAAACAGGCAAATTACATTACAACAACAGTTTTGTCAATAACTCTTTAAAATCAAATTACACATAAAGGCACCAAATGCCTACATGTATAATCAAATATGTGGAACCCATGCATTCGCTCCTGGCTTGGCTTGAATGACTCAGTCTTCACAATCTCAAAGGGTGTCAAAGAAATAAGCGCTTTATACCTCGGTGGGCACTTTTTGTCACTTGAGCAGCTACAGTAAGCATGTAATATCCCAGCCTCTGACTACTTAAGGAAAAATATGTAATATTCATAATAAGTGTTCCCTTAACGCCCTTGAGAGTATCAACCACTTTGATCCACGTAGAAAGGGGGCAGTCTCTTACGATGTATTGACATTAACACAAGTGCACTCAAGCAGAACTAGGAGACAGATCTGGGTGAGGGATTGATGAGACTTGAGAGGAAAGCCTTGTGCATAAATGTTAAATTAACTCCAGGCACAATGTGACACAATTCAAAACGGTGCATCGGCTATACTGCTCCAGAGACAGATTATAAGATTTTCCCTGAGCTGTCCTTCCTCTGTAACCGAGACAGATGGGACATTGTTCTTTTTGGACAAGTCTGGAAGTGTTTAGTTATTGGATTTAAAAGTGTATCTCAAGCCCTTGGGAAGGACTGGACCGCTAGCCACTAGTCCCCGTCTCAGGTGTCATGAGTGTGTTACATATGGCAACTAATATCAAAGCCCTTTGGTACGGCTGTATCAAGAAAACCTATTCTACCAACATATGACATAAGAGAGTTGTGAATGTGAATTTAGAAAGCTTGAGGTTCCCTAATAAAAACTATGTATTTGTCAGAATTTGGAGCCCTGTACTACTCAAGTGTACTGGAGTGTAGTGTGTACTCATTTTGCTGTGTATATATGTGTATACGTACTGTTGAAGTATGATTTGTTTTTGTTTTGTTTCTTTCTGTATCTGTGACGGTAATCATGGCAGATTTGTTGAGATGATGTACTGATTATGTAATGATGGGAGTCTTTGCATAATTTTGAAAATCCTAAAATAAAAAGGTTGAAAAAAAAAGAAAGAAACGGTTTTCATTTATTAATCAGAGCATTCACAATAACCACTCAAAATCAGCAGGGGGAGGCGTGAAGAAAAAGCAGTTTACAGCGCTTTGCCGCTGTCTCTCTCTCTCTCTCACACACTGTCAGTGACTGTCCCTTCGCTTTCCTGTCTGTCAGTGGGTTGGTACAATATGGGGGGGGGGGGGCAACCTGATTATTCTGGGAGGATCGTGACTTTGAAAGGTTGAGAAGAACCCCCGCTTTAGTTTTCTTTGGCATTAGCGCACACAAGACATATTTCTCACAATGCGTTTCCTCTGTTCTTCTACTGATGCTTGTACTCGTGTCGCTCTTGCCAGCCCTGATTAAAATTCCTCATTGTTTTCTTTCATTTTTCACATTAATCTAAATACCGGGGGAGAGGAAGAAAGACATACGGCGGTATTACAGATGAGATAAGTGTAAAATACCTGGCAAGTCTGCAACTTTCTATATCACAAATGACAGCAGGCCTCGCTGGGACATAAGATCACACACATGAAATGATTCATATCCTTCAGCAGGTACATTTTATTTTTGGCTAAGAACATCCGGGCCACTTAAATCATTGAAATAAGAACAAAGAGGTGATGCTGAATTACTTGAGTGCCAATTTAGAGCCTTTGATTCATGATCATTCTATCTTAGGTGTTATTTTCAGCTCTAAGTAAAGGCGGAAAAAAATCATGTGCTTGTATCCTAAACCATTAATAATACAACTGATCGATATACAGAGTCTTTAAATCAATTAAGTCTTATGTCATCCAGATGCAAAACTCTTTCACCCACTAATCTCTGCACCATTGTATCCCACTCTACTTATAAACAGTGCCTGGTTATGGGTCATTAAAGCAGACCCTCAGGGTCCCTGCTGGCAAAAACCATATTCTGATTCGTTGTCCCTGACCTCCACTCGTGCATTCATAATGCAGGACTTTGCACCGCAGGGCATGACAGACACCTAAAGGGCCTCTGGAAGCAAGTAGCCTGGAGCAGGGAAGACATGAATACTTCTCTCTCTCTCTCTCTTTAGGTATAAAAAGACATGTACTAGGAGTACTAGATATCCACTCACACATACACTTGGGACACCTACAGTATATGGACCTTATGTGTCTGGCTCTGTGTTGAGACAGTTATGCATCCTAGAATGTATGAGCCAGAAGCTGCACTTTGATTAGAAGCTTTTTTAGGTTTTTCTACACACTTGTAGAGTGTCTCTTTATTGATTTATTTTTTTAATTTCCTGTGTTCGGCAGTTGCGCATGACGTACTAACCCATTACAGTAATGGATGACTTTTTCAGGAACAAAAAGTGTATGGGAGTTTCTTTGACATTCCGGGTTCGGCTTCCTCATTGTCTTACCAGGAGTTAGATGGTGGGACAATCTCAGTTTGGCTCTCAGTCTAAGTGGACAGACTGATCCGGGAACGTGCCAGCTAAGAAGATGGTTAACCTCTACGAAAAGAGGAGAAAATTGTTGAGAAAGTTGTTGAGAAGAATGTTGTGCGTGGGGCTGTAGAGCATTCGCATTGGAGCATTGAAAAGGCCATCACATGTTATAGGCTTGAGCAAACTAAACCACGCTACACCCGCTGCAGGAGCAGCATATGTCCATTTTGTTCATTTCACGCACAGTAAACTGTGCCCGATTGTGCCATGACACCCCGTGGCTCTAAATCTGTGTCTGCACGTGCATATACCTGGGCATGTGCGTGGGCGGTATGTGAAGTCATGAGAGGATCCGCCGTGGAGAATCACATTTTTGGATTCACTCCATTTCACGCTGTAATTGAAATAAGTGCCTTTGCCCTGATCGTCCAGCCGGAAAACACAGAGGGAGCAAATCAATGTCCAGTCGTGAAGCCTAAAGGGTCGAACGGGAGGTCTGGTGTTGTACAGTGCTAGTTAAAGTTTAGAATTTCCATGCAAGGCCAAGCACCTATAGCTGCTACCAGACACATCAGATGGCGAGACAGATGTATTAATTGAACAGTGAATGAGATGGCTGAATTATCTGCCGCCTTCGGTCAAGCCCAGCAGAGAGAGAAAATGCTCAAGAATTATGCAATTTATACACAAAATTCTTGATTATCTCCAACCATCATTGCATTAAATTGACTAATTTGGAATTAGCATTCAGGATCTCTGGTGAGCAGTAGAGGATATGAGATGAAGAGGAGCCATCACACCTGAACCCACTGACCAGCTTCTCATTAGAGACAATAATCATTTTGCACAAGTGGCGATGGCCACCAGTTCACAGGTGAACCAGTCCAATTAAAAAACACTCCTACTACCCCAAAAGGCAAGTCTTTCCCCGCAAGGCAAACCTCTGTTTCACCAATTAGGCATGTGACCAACAATGCCACATGCATAATAAATGGTTTTGAAGTTTTTGGAACTGAAAGACCAACTAAGTAAAGTACCAGAAAGCTTCTGTATGCCGCTAAAATCATTGGGAAACTGAAGTGAAACTAAACCAGATAAAATGAGACTTTCAAAATGAAGTTGAATGCACTGTTGGTATATATTTCATGTGCTCCAAACAAACTCTAACACTAAGCCAAAGGACTTGTAACTTTGCCACACAATTAGAGGCTTGTAACTATGTTGTCAGCAGATTATTTATTATTTCTTACACTGCAGTGGGCCATCACACAGACTTACACGCTGCGACATAAACACATAAAAGTCAACCATGTAAAGATGTCTTCAACACAGCTGTGAACCATTCAAAGCTGCCATCATAACACCAGCACTTCCAGCAGGAGAATGTTGCAGTCAGCTAAGTTTGCAGATCATAAAGGCTTTTACGGCCTTATGCATTACAGTTTATTGCCATGCACCTAACGGAATGTGTTCCTATTTGCATGTACATTACATGTTATGCTTGAGAGCGCCCAAGCCAAACTGTTTCCTGCTCCGTACTAACGGCCCACTCCATGCCACAGGCATGACAGAGCTCCTCCAATAGTCAGCGCTTAGTCAAAGTAGGCTTTCCTGAAATGTGAAAATCAATCATGGATGACAGCTCATTTGGGCTATCTACCAGGGGGGAGGGAATAAAAGGGTAGAAATTCCAATTACACAGTCGATGACCGTTTGCTCCGTAGATATGTGTAACCTCTGCCTGGCGTTGTTGACGTTGGCGTATAATGAGCATGATGTGGGCGAAACTTATTCAGTGGAGTTAAACATCAGAAGAATGAAGCGAGCATTGTAAAGGTGCTTCCAGGGAGCCATCACGAGGGTAAGAGTCGAGAACCCAGACAGGTATTATCTTGCTGTCACGCTGTGACAGGCAAATTATCCCATAGAGCTGGTTGAACCTGGCTGCCTTCAGCTCATTAGAATAACTAGAGAACAGCATGCCATACCATCTTATACCTGTCGAAACCAATGTATAGTATAAAGTCAATTTCAGCACTCAGTGCTTGAGACAAAAGTTCACCTTTAAGTGCCAGCAACAAATCAAACGATGAACTCACCGCGCTCCAGACTGACATGGAGCTTACGTGACCCATTTAACCTTTTGCCAGCCATGCAAACCCCACAATCTGTTCTTTGGCCCTCCTGTCACCCGTGGACGGGGCACCATAGCAGCCTGCGACGGAGTCAAACCGCTGAAAACTAATATAATTTTGTCTGGGCAATCTAATAAGACATAAGAGCCATTTCCCCCTCTTGTCTGTCTCTCCTGCCATCTTTCCATATATCCTGGCGGAGCCGCTATGATTCATACGAGATGTGGTGGCGTGTCTCAGTATGCGATGAGCGAAAGGCACCTTGGGGAATTTTATGATCCATGACGAAGCACCCAGGATCATTTTGGATGTATGCATGTGTCACTGCATATTAATAATGGCCTCTGTCTCATGAAAGCACCAGCACACCTTCAAAGGAGATAATTTAATCTTCTCCCTGCTGAGCCTCCTCTCCTCTCCACGCTTGCTAATACTTTCCATCAGAATCCCAGTCAAAGGAGCCGTTGCTTACATTGTGCACTTTGGCTTTAGGATGATAAAAAAAAAATGAAGAAACAGGAAATGATGGAAGTAAAGCCAACCAGGAGGAGGAAATAAGCCCCAGATTCAGCACACCGCTGAGGAAGATAAACACAGATCTGATAGAGAATCTCCTTCCTTCTCTTTACGTATGTAAATTGAGCGGTCATATAATGTCACCAAGGAGCTAGTTGTTGAGGAAATTGACTTTTTACCCTTCTGCGTAATATATCCACTGCTGAGAATCATGTGCAGCCACTGAAAAAAAATCCCCTCATTAAAAATTACCATCCTGTGGTGCTCTTTCTCCTTCTGTCCCTATTTTTTTGCACCGTAAGCCTGCAAACAAGCAAAAGAACAAGCCAGGGTACTCTTAAGTGAGCTCCATGTGCCCTTTATCTCGCAGAAAGATTTCATTCTCTTTAAAGAGCTGGCACCCTGCGGTGGAACCAACAAATGAGGAGAGCATTGTTGGATCCTGGACTTTGTTTATGTGACGCCATGGCGAGCATCGTCAGGGCGAGAAGCTGACTCTCATTACTCAGTGACAGCACAGCATACCAAACGCTGCCAAGCTCGGTAAAACTCAACGACGACGTGTCCCTTTTAACACACAACGCTACGTGATCTAATGATTGGATGTAAAAATCAAAGTTGATACGTAATAGCCTTAAGTGTTTTATTGTCGTACACGGTGCGGTGGAGGCAGAGAACTGGTTAACCTCTGTTCGAGGGGAGCTGCCTCCAATGAAACCCGCCGTCAAAGACCTTCCATTATGTGAATAGATCCAACAGCGTATTCCCTGTATACCAATAAAACATGCAGAGCCCACAGCAGCCACGTATTAGCACGCATGATGGCATACTGATGTTATCAATAGGGTAATGTCAGCCGATGATGCGAGTGCATTAAGAGGACTCGTAAACCTGTGAAAGAACCATTAATGGGTCATCTAGGGAGCGTTCATCCAGAGAAAAACACATCATAATACCATATACAACATGGCACACAATCGGGAATGCACATGTGTGCTGATTCCATTCAAATGCAGCAAAGGACAGTTGGCATATTAACACAAGAGCTTGATCTCTTGGTCTCAACGGGTGTTGGTTTGACTTAAATACGCTTTAAAAGCTTTGCAGGGCAACATGTGCAACAATAGCCTTTTGGTACCAGTGAGTACCAACAGCTGCTTACTTTTTCAAGTTGAGAATACGGTCCGTTCAATTTGCTTCTTTATCTTTTCTTACAGCATTTGGGGTTTTCTTCTCAAGTGATGGAGGTCTATTAAGAGGCACAGGTCCGATTCCAATTCAGCGGTAGAAGAACAAGTAAAAATAACTTCGTTATTAACGGACCACTTCAGAACACATCTATGGAAAGACGTTTTAAAGTATATTCAAGGCTTCTACTCGTGCTGATTCGGTTCTTCTACCACTGAATGGGAATATAAACTGTACATCAACTTGAGTAAGGACAACCTGTTATGAGCAAGACCACTTTAGAATGGGGAACATACTCAGAGTTAGAAATACTTCATTTAGACTTATTTGGTCACTATTACCACTTGTAATTTCACATAAGAAAAGACTATGTATTAAATGTTTTTAATGGAGAACGACTATTCTTGTGGTACTTCCACTTATAAGGCCCACAGTGGGCGAAGCATGTTATTTTTTATAGATTGTGATCTATTTTGTTTGACCTCTATTTAACTTTAACTAGATAAGTCAATTGAGAACCAATTCTCATTTACAATGAGGACCTGGGGAAGAGGCAGCAACAGAAGGAAAGTCGATACAAGACAGTGAAAACGTAGATACGGCTGCTGGTGCAATAAAACAACATCAGATAAAATGAACCAAAGAAATGTTGCTGTTGATATTGAGCAGTGAGCAGTAAGCAGAGGTATGGAGGGGTCTTACCAATGATAGTTGTGTATCAGTGGACAAGGTGGGCTCAGCAGAGTGGGTTGAAAATGCTTTAAATCGACAACGGAAACCAATTCTTAGTCTGACTGCGGAGAGCAGTGTATCATAATTCATATACAACAACGTCTTTACTTACCATTAATAAGCAGTAATTAGGATATTATTTTGTGGAAAACTTTTATTAAATGGCCTTGTAGTTGTAGAATTTGGTCATGCAGAAAAAGGCATTAATAAGTGCTTTATAATGACTAATAAAGAGCCAGTATTCCACTAATATGCATGCTAATAAGTGTTACGAATTACATGACAGAGGGTTTTATTACTATTGCTTCCATAAAGCTTCCAATATCAAGCCTACAACAGCGCTCTCTATTGCAGCAGAGCTTTGTATGACCATGCAATTTATTACTATTACTATTGTTAGCATATTATGTCATCAGACAAGGCAGTGAGTAACTCCCACTGCTGTTCACCTTTTGGCGTTTTAATGACGTTATCATCACGGCTGCCTCCCACTTCCGCTGCAGCAAAAATAACCTCGTAACATGTACAACAAGCCACTTAATGGCGAAATAAATGAGTCAGAGGCCTTCTTCCTCTTGTGCACACTGCATGTGTGTGTGTGTGAGTGTGTGTGAGAGAGAGAAAGCAGGGGAGTAAAACATACAGGAACAGAAAGCAAACCCATGCAAGTGTGACCCGTTCTTTCCACGTGTGAATGAACAGCACGGTTCAGAGAGTGCTCTTTTATTCACTCGCATCCCCGTAAACCGTGTTTGTGGCGATGGCGAAATCCCCTGCTGTCTTTAAGGTTCCTTTCTCTGTCGCCACACTCTCACCTCCCCTCAAGAGCGCGGAGGAGGTGAGAGGGAGAGAGCCTAAGCTGTCATCACAGTTTAGATCAGTGTCCTGCCTCCACCCCCGCTGCCTCCACACCCCCGTTACCCAAACCTCCAGCAGCGCATTACGCAACTTCGAAAAACAAGGTCACGGAAATATCCAGTCAGGAATCAAAGGAGATAAACAGGAGAGGAAGGGAAGGAAAGTCTTCTTCCTCCTCCCTCTCTTTCTGCCCATTGCAGTGTGTGATTCAGCGGGAGGTAAGGCCGCTGGAATGAGAGAGCCTGCGGCATCTAACGCATACAAATGCCGGCAGGCACACATTTCAATCCACACAGACGGAGGCACAAACATTGACACATACACATGTCAGACACTGGCAGCTCGAGAAATCATGATAGTTTCAACAAGACGTGGTCCGCGGCGTGTCCCTGTGTTTGTGCTCATATTCCGGCTGCATGCTTTGAGGTATATCACTGTGAAGACTTAATACTCACCCACGGTTAAGATCAGATTTCCTAAAAAAGGCATCCTCTTAAGTAAGAAACCTCATTCTGACCCTCTCTTTGCATCATGCATTGTTAATGAGGCTTCTAGTTAAAATAAAATAAAAACTAGCCCTAGAGATGTCTAGAGATGTCACACATTACTTCTGCATCGCACTGGGGATTAACAATAGCAACTGCAGCGAAGAAGAAAGAAGACGTGTGACTTAAAAGCAGCCGTGGTGCTTTTTAGGGATCCAAATGACTATTGGAGCAGAATATTATTGTAATGCTCAGTGAGAAATTAATCCAAAAAACAATTGTGGTAATTGTTTTATTATTTAAGTCCTTTCTCAAGTAACAGGACTAATAGTCACATTAGTAACATTAGACAGCTAACATGCTCACAAAGCCGCTATGATGCTAACCATGTTACAGCATGTTAGGACCTTAGCATTTGTCAATTAGGACAAAGGTTAAAGTGCAGCTGAGGCTAACGGGAATGGCATCAGTTTGCAGGTATTCTGTCATAAACCAAAGTGTGAGGAAAAGTCTGTGAGATTACCAAATGTCATGGCGACCCATCCAAAATTGATTTGGTAGTTCAGTCTGAATCGAGGTGGCCGCCAGACCGACCGAGAGGCCCACATTGACATCCCTAAAAGTATTTAACTTCCAAAATATGACGATTTATCGATATAACATTGAATCGGGCAATATAACTATATATTGCTGTAATTTAAATATGGATTTCAAACTATTGGGAAGGCAGAATATCTCCGGGGTCATGGGTTGTTGACTGGACAAAACAATCAATTTGAAGACATCTAACACGGCTCTGGGAAATTGTACTGCCATTTTACAGTATTTCCAGACAATCAAGACTGATATAGATTAAACAATTAATAAAATCGACAGATTGATATATACTGAAAATAAATGCGGTGGCGGAATTAGAATATAGCAACTATAAAGGCTTCACGAGCCATGCCACCACTTCACAAACACAGGAGCTCATTGCCAAAATGGATATTTGGTATGGTAATGTGACACTATACAAATCAATTAATTGCTGATTCTTCTGTTAATGTACATGCTAATGTTGTCGTGTCAGCTTGCAGACATTGTTTTTTCCATGATGAAAGTTTGCTGTAGCCGCTCGTGATTCCCAAAGAGCAAAGCCAACGTTAATTAAATTCAGACTGCAGAAAACTCAACCCTGTGCCAGGCTTTAGGTACATCTCCACACATCGGGGGTAATTTCACACTCTTGACACTTTCGAGCACCTGCCCCCGAGCTGTATCCGCTCCACCAGAGAACAGTCGGTTTCTCGTGGTTCTCCCAAAATAATTATCACCGAAAAATCAACAGTTATTAAGTGGGGAAAACTGTGGTGAGCAGCTGGACGTTTTTCCCTGCGACTGCCACGCCAGGTCATGTCATTACATGTTAATGGGCTTTCCTCTGATGCTACAGCGGAGCAGAGAGGGAGAGACGGAGGCTGTGATGGAGAGAACAGGGAACCATTTGATGTTTGCCAGTTGAAAGAATAAGCCTTACTTTGGGTTGTGCTTTCCACAGAGGCATGCTGGGATTGAAAGAGCGCTTGCCCAGGGCTAAAGGGGATTTTTGGTGGGCGCCACACATCCAATTACCACGGCAGCATCACAGAAATCCGCGGGGGAACGCGCACACAAACAGACAGATACACACAGTCACACATGCGCACGTGGGCGCCCACGCACACACACACACACATACACAACATGTAAGACACCCACCGCAGGATGCTCTCGCCGCAGAGGGGGCCCGGCCGAATGTCACTACTCGGCTTCTGCTGGATCGGCTGCTCCAGAATTCATGAATATTATCAGCATGTGTTGATAGGTGGCTTATGATATAAATATGGATAGCAATATGGAAGCACCACACAGGTTCCACCTCTTTGGGGAGGATTATTAATGCATTCAGTGAAGCTATTACTGGATTTGCATGGGCTCTTCTGATGAGCCCAGAGAACCTGAGGATCCACTAATATGTTGAGGTTTATTGGTGCATTTCAAAGCTGTTTTGAAGTCCTCTGTACTGTGGTTTCTAGCTGTTTAATATCCCCGCCAACAAACTTTAATAACTACATGGTCCCACATCAGCACACCAAACACGTAGACCCACCAAACCAAACTCATTTAAAATACAACATCCTGGAATTAATGCATTCATTTTTTTTACTTCTACCCAGGTTAATAACTTTAATATTTCCTCTCTCCTTAAAACGGGCAGCCCGAAGGCCAATGGGAAATCATACTTCACCAGACGCTAGTATGAAATCGATTTTGCGATATATTTTTAATTATACGAGATTTGTCATTTCTTTTAATAACGTGGTGAGATGGCCCGGAGCACCACTTCTCTTTTATTGAAACAGACGAATCTCTGATAGCTGCGTATCTGTAAATCACCTGTGCCACTACGGAGGAATCTACTCCACATTTGGTAAACACACCCACAATATTACAAATTCAAACCTCAAGGTGGGTATTTCAATGAATTTTGATCAAAGCTTTTGGTAAATGTCTCATCTTGAGGAGCACCACGGTGGTCTCCGGTAATGTTTTAGTCACTTTGTTCAAAATCATTTGGGAAGCTACAGATCATTTTCTTCTTTCTCCTGAGTCACACCAGAATACAGCCCTAAAACATAGACGCTATATGTATGTATACAGTGAGTAAATACTGGTGTTACCATGAACTGGCACAGCAGACCTCAAACAATCAACTATAGATCGACTATTGACCTGCAGTTTTACACAATCAACCTTTCCCCCAAATGAGCTTGGATGATAAAATGGGGAGTCTGGCTGTAGCACAGAGACCTTTGATTACAACCCAAGAGAGGACGTATGTAAACTCTGCTCCAACAAATATTTTAGCAACCTTTTTAAGGTAATCACGCCAATGAAAGGTCAAAAAAAGGCCAAACCAGCCAATTCCTTAATATTAAGATGGCTTAACTGTGCAGACTCTTAGAGGCATTTGGTATACACCCAGAACCGAAGGAGTAATAATATTGCGTGCAAGGATAAAGGCAATATAAGGGCTCATGGAAATAAAATGGAGGGAAATGAAGAGAAAAGGGGACGGGAGGTCATCTGGAGCTGTGAATGTGGCATTTCGGGAGGCCTGCTTTAGGCTTCACTCATCTTCAGATGAAATACATCTAAGTGACATGAAAGACGGGAAAAAAGGACATGCCAAGTGCGCGTCTCTCTGTTTGCACATGTGTATATATGCGCATGAGTTTTTTGTTCTTACAGTCCGGGAACATTTTTTAAAAAGTGTTGCATCAATGCTTTTATATATATATAATTATCACACCTTTCTTGTGCTGACATTAACTCATGTGTTAACTCACTGCATCTATGACAAGATATGAAAAATTCATTAAGGAAAAAGCATCAGATTTCCTACCAGATCGCATGCTGCATAAAATACGATTTGCTTACGCAACAGCAATTTTTGAATTAATCAGTAATTGCACTTGTGTCAAGATGTAAAGTCTTCATTTGGTGAAGCTCAGGTTACGGGTGTCATTGTAATGATTTCATTTGTCTCTTAAAAATAAAACGTCTGAATGAAATAAAAGTGACTGGTTACTCAGAGCAAAAGAAATCTGTGCCACGAGTGGTGGACGGCAGCCTTTGTTGAGGCCAGGGGAGACTGAACCAAGTCAAGTGAGAGCGAAAAAAAGCGTGGGTTGAGACTTCCGCTGCTTGTGGCGAGGGAGAAGACCTCCAACAGGAAGCAAACCTCACGCTGTGCACACATCTAGACGGGATCATGGGTCAGATTGGATTAATAACTGAAGGCCAAAGCTTGATTTTCTAAGGCGTTGCACCCTTGAGGAAACACTGCTGAACAGCTTTTTGCCGGATTCTGGACTGTGACTGTTATCAGTGTATTGCGGCTACTTCCGTAAAGAAATTCCTATACACCTACAGTGTGCGAATATAACTCCAGGTACTATGAACTCCAAAACCTTTGCTGCAGCAGCCTGAATGAAGACAACAAGGGAGACGGCAGACAATCAGAACTGGGCGAGAACGCCGACATCTTCATTAAATCTCGCCCTTAGATTTCTTTCCCGCTTACTGAACTCTCAGTGGAGAAGTGCTTCGCCTACTCCAGATAACTGCTTACTTTGCCATAGGAAGCCATTAACTGACAGTACACGGCTTGAGGTTATCCCCATGGGTGTAGCAGCCTCTGGGATATACCGTGTCTGGCGGAGAGATGAAGAGAGCATGACGCTAAAGAGATTAACTATTACAATGTGAATTTCTGTTAGAAGAATAAGGTTTTTAGAGACTATTGAGGGATACACGGAAAGCCAAATAATAGAAAAAAAAGGCTCAGCAGACAAAAGGATAACCCTTTAGAAAGGGTAGGAGGTTTAGTGAGTGTAAAGATGCACGTAATGACTGCATCACATGTTCGAAAGGCACTTTGAGGCGCGTTCTGCACGATGCGTCTCATTCAGCCGGGCTGGTGTGTGAATGCACATTGCTAAATTAATATCTCAGCAAAGTATTGCCCTAGATAGATGAAAAAGCACACACACACACACACACACAAAAAGGAGTTATCATGCTTCCAAACACACGCGCGCACACACACACACACAAACTGCATGTTCATCTGTGTTGAAATTTCACAGTGCCTCTGCAGAGCCACAGCACAACTCAAGAGATTCGGTTTTCCTTTTGCCAGCAGGGGGATGAATGACTAGATGTGAGAGATGGGGGGGGGAATACAGCATGGATTTGTGTGTGTGTGTGTTTTTTTTAGTAGCATTGGTGTGGGTGGCTGCCTAGGTGGAAGTTATTGATGTGACGGTAGTCTTATCCAGGGGCCAATGTGTGGCTCCCCTGCTGGCTGCCTGTTCAGCATTGGTTTTGGAGCCGGGGTCTACTGAGGGCGTCACTGTCAACACACTTACTTCGCCACTGTCCCTGCTTGTCGGAGAAGCTCAACCATTATTTGCTACGAAGTTAAGTAGGCTTCCTTCCTGCAGTTGCCTCATCGCAGTGAAATGGTGGTGATTTGTGAAGAGACACATTCAGAGCCCCCCCCCCCCCCGAACCCTCTACATGCATCCCCTCCCCTCCCCTCCTCCTCCTTTCACCGCAATCTCATCTGCTCTCGTGCACAATTGTAAGGCTGCTGCGAGGAGCTTTTGTTTCTGCAATCACTTCACATTTGTTTCAGCGATTGATTTCCTGGCATGTGAGGGGAAGGAGAGAATGAGCGAGTGGGTAGGCAGCGAAGGGAAGGGAAGGGAGGGAGGGGAGGATGGAGGGAGGGAGGAAACAGGGAAGTCGGAGGACGTGCAATGCAAGGCTCACATACTGTCACCATGACAACAGACATCACTTCACAGGAGCAGCACTTAGGATGCCTGTGTGGGCTGAAGTGACATAGTTGAAGGTTGGCATTAGCCTCTTGTGGGTGCCAAACGTACCAATCCTTTCCTTTTCCCTTTATTTCCTCCACGGTTCCGCTAAAAGGCACACCCTGTTGCTCTTGTCAGCTACCTATTGGGATCACCGTGTAATTTGTACTTTATGTGTGTAAATGCAGGTCCTGCCAGTTTGGTTTAACAAAGACAATTCAATTGACTGAAATGCGTAAGGGAAGACAGGAGGAGACATTCATATTCAACGAGCCCCCCTTTCATCACTTGCGTCACTTTGAAGCTGGCTAGCATGTATAATTCTCTGTGATTTGAAGTGATGCCAATCATGGAAATGGTAACTCCACATATACGGAAATGCACCACAGACACTTAAAAGGATCTATCTTAGCCGCTAATCCTGCCATTCATTAAGAATAATCTGCAACACTCTATGGAGGTATACAATTGATGCTTTTTAAATGCAAAATGTATGCATGACTCATCAATATCGAATGCATGCGTTAATGGGTTATATAAGAGTAGCTTAATATCAATAAATGATCAAGTTTATGCCATGATTTAACACTTTATGAATAATCACTTAACAGAATGAATTTTAACACACAGTTAAGTCTTACATTAATTAACATGTCATTAAATCAGCAATAAAGCAGGTAAAAGGACGTAAGCCTCAGTCTCTCTCAGCCCCTCTAAAAGCATAAATGTACCTCTTTCTTGTCTTTGTGCACAAATTTAAAACCTGGCTGAAGGGATTTGGGTTTGCTCTTATCAGCATGCAGCACATACAGCTGCATGCCTCGCTCTCTGCGTCCAGGTCTTGTCCGTCCAATCACATACAGTCATATACAGTATTTACGAGCGGGCCAGACTTTCATGCATGTAATAGGCGTGACGTAATGAAAGCATGAATGCTGGAAGAAATGGAGGCTCGTGGGGCGGTGGTAAACGTCCAGTTAGTCGCATTTCTGCAACACAGCGTATATATGATGAGATTTTAATGAATTTATGACTTAACTGCGGGTTAATGGTTAGAAATTGAGCAGAAAATGTAAAACTGAAACACAAAGGAGAACTCCGGCTCCGCTAAGGGATTAATACTTAAGCCTCGGGTTTATACTCTATTGTTTTAATTACAATTCTAATTGTTTCACCGAAGTCTTTAGCTCTGAAACTGTAACTCTCTGAGTTGGTTTTTGATCTCCCCAAACAGGCCTATCTATGCAACTAAATGTGCACTGATCGACCATGTGGTGGCGCTATCATGAGGTATTACATTTTGTTTTGACCCTTTCTTTTATCGGAGTTCCAGCCATGTCTCTCTCCTGGTTAGTTTTTGTTTCCTGTACATTTAATCAAGTACTCTACTTCAGGTACTACTTGAGTATTTCCATTGCAGTATTGCCATCTACTTCACAATAGGGAAATATTGTACTTGTTACTCCACTACAATTATCTGACAGCTGTAGCCACTAGTTAGTCTGCAAATCGAAAGGCTCCGCACACTCAAACAGGTGTTTTCAATTAGGCTGCTCAGACTAATTAGAGCTCACCAGGTGCTTTGGGAGGAGCTATGCCGGGAACAACATCATTCCACCCACCTCTGTGCACTAATAGGGATCATAACAGGGCAACTTGCCCCGCCCTAAACAACACAACAGAATCAACGAACGGGTGAGGGAGGTGTCACTCAAACTCACTTCTCTGTCCTGGACAGAGTGCTAATTAGGGAACATAAGCAAACACACCTGTGTGGGTGGACCATGGATGGAGGCTTTAAGATAATGCATGACTTCATTAAATAAGATGCATTATTATGAATGAAACTAAACAGCAGCACTTCCTCCCTTACTCTTAAGCAAACCAAACTACAAACTGAAACTAATTTGAAAAATAGGATTCATGCAGGTCAAGAGTCCAGATTCAGAATAAACTCAGTGGATGTAAATCAGCTCCTGTTGAGTTCAGGCTACATGACATTATGCGTGTTCTGGCTATGAATTACAGTCTTTTGTGAGCAGCTTATGCCACTTTTTAAAAACATTTTCTTGGTTGTCTTTTATTCATTAGGATAGTATTAATGCAGTCAAGAGCAGACAGGAAATGATGGAGAGGGTGAGATGTGTGGGATGGCAATGCTACTCACTAAATGGTGGGACTTGAACTGCCGGCTTTGCTTCAACCCCACGGCCAACAGGATGCCCTTGTTACTGACATTTCATCTTTCAAGCATTACACTGGTCTTTATGATGGTCAAACTTATCCAGTCCATCTTTAGGAAAAAACATGAGGCTACTGTATTGCTGACTACAGCCAACAACAACATGATGAAAACGTTTTTTGATGCTCTAGTGTTTATTTATTATCATGAAAACGGCAACAGAGATAGAAAGCGTATGGAAAGGAAGCCCAATGCAATGCCAATAGTAGTCTCATCCCAATGATTTACACCTGCCATGAGTCACACTGCTACTGCAACACTAGTATTGGCCATTTGGGCTTTTTAAAAAGGTACAGTGTTTAGGATTTGGCGGCACCTAGCGGGGAGGATGCAGTTATCAACCAATTGCAACTTCTCCCGTCTGCAAAGCATGCGGGTAAAACTACGGTAAACGTGAAAACGCGAATGGCCGCATCCAGAGCCAGTGTTTGGTTTGACCATTCTGGGCTACTGTAGAAACATGGCGGCACAACATGCCGGGCTCCGTCAGCTCATTCTACACTAAATTAAAAGTACTTATTCATATTATATTATATTTTTGCCAATAGATCCCGTTAAGTGCTACACACTGTTCCTTTAAAGCAAGATGTTGTAGCTTTTTAATTCATTCAGGTTGGACCTCGTGTCTGGCAACCTGAGGATATTAACACTATCACATGAAATGAAATCACGACAGATAAAAGTCTTGCTGCTGTACAAGGTAATATCAGCGAGACCAAGGTTGACATTTAAGATTTAAATCATGTTTTTAATGACCCAGATGATGAATGGCCGCTTCATCAGAATGTCTGAAGACAGAGGAGAAAATATCGGGTTACTACACTTAATTCCGAGTCCAGAATTGCTTTTGATTCTAAATAAACGGGGGCAGAAGGGCGGCCTAGTCGTGCACCAGGACAGGATTTAATGAATGAATGATTACGAGATCATTAGCAGCAGCTTTCTGTCCGCAGCACTGTACGGAGCGGGACAAGTAGCTCAGGGTTTGGGGATGTGGGCTTAACAGTTGAAGCAGCCAGCCAGGTTACAATAAGCTTCTTTGGTCCACGGTGGGGATTTGGCCTTGAATGATCCAGAGGTAAATTGTGTTCCTTAAATCATCCAAATCCTCACAGCAGAAGGAGGAAAAGTATTACAACTGTTCATGATGTGTGCAAAGCAGCAAAAGCTACATTATACCTTTTTTTTTTTTTTGGAACACAAACCATCAAGAAAAATGTATTCCATTTATCACAGCTGCGCACGACTCTATCTCTGCTTTGTACTATGCATACCATAAAGCCCACTGCTCCATTTTGCCTACTGCCAAACTACACACAGCTACATCTTCCACAGTAGCTAAAGGGGAGCAGAGAGAGGGCAGGACTGCGAGCGGCATCCTTCCAGTGGAGAGTGTCCCACTTGCAACAAAGACACAAACCTCGCATGAACCTCTCTCAGACCTCTGCTTCGCAGCTAAACAGCGCTCAAACTAAAAGGGCACTTCCCTGATGTTACACAGATGAGAATGTATGACTCAGCTCGTGAAAGCAGTTCTATCATTTCTTCGGTGGCTTTGTAAAGCCTGAGAAAATAACCCTGAGGTTGGAGATTGCAGGCAGGGAGGGTCAAATGAAATGATGCTATTGGCTGCATTATGGGTAATGTAGGATCCAGTGTTTTTTGGATGTCGACTCAAACCGTTGACCAAACATCAGGATAGCCTCTGTTGCCTCATTTTCACCACTTAAATACCTATACTCATTTGGTGTAGTACCCTTAAATTTGAACTTCGAGCCAACCTGATTTCCAAAATTGACCACAGTGAAAAACAGCTTTTCACCTTAATCGCATTGTATTAAGAGTGTTAAAGTAAAAGTGTGAAAGACTATCCAGTGAATACTGAGCACAGCAGGAGTGCTTCAGACTTCAAGTTAAAACATTGTCTCTGCAGTGTATATTCAGAGCCAGTCTCAGAGGACTCTGTCCTAAGAGAACTGACATTCAGTATGATTAAGTTGGTGCTGTCTGAAGCCCCTTCTTTTCTTCTACTGCAACGAATTACTTCCTCTACGACGTACCAGCTGTATATCCTTATTTGGCTCTGATAGAAGCGCATATACTGTAGACATCCCTCCGATACTCTTGGGGACGGGGGGGACGGAGAGAGAGACAGGCAGAGGAGAGAGAGACGGGCAGGGAGGCAGGGAGGAGAAGAGATAGAGTTATCCGTGGTCTCATTACGGTGGGAAATGTGAGGGTCCCGATCCAAGGGAATGATGAAGGACTCTGTGGAGGAGGCCTCTGAGAACCAACAAAGACGGCTTTAGTTTCACTGGCAGAATGCATTTGCATAGCTTAGAAGCCAAAGCGACTGAACCGGGGCTCATGAAAAGAAACCCCAGCAATTGCTTGGACTTCAATGCAAACGAGAGGGAGCGAGAGACAGAAAGAGAGAGACAGAGAGGGAGAAGTGGGATGGGAGAAAGAGTCGGAACTTTTTCTCTTTAGTGGAATAACACAAAACGAGATCAGGAACATGTGCACTTCCCGTGGAGGTTGTCACCAACTGACTTTGATGCAAAGAGAACATAATGAAGGCGGTACATCTCCAGATTAGGTAACCGGCTGTGAAAAAAAACATGTCCGTGCTATCAGAAGTGTCATGCTCCATTGTATTATTATTTAGGGCAGCTTGGTTGTCAGCAACATTCCAGATAATTGCCAAATTGAGGATATTTAGCAGTGTTTGTAGGTACTTCCATTTCCTACGAGCAGCCACTGGCTTATTGGAGCTCTAAAGAGCAACACAGAGATTGAGATAATAGAGCAATCTCGTGGTGGAGGCTGTTTGTGTGTGTGGTGAAAGTGATGAGAAAAGAGGGAAGGAGGGTGGTAAGAAAAAAAATAAAAGAGAGGAGATAAAGAGTGGAGCAGATGTACTTTAGTAGTGTCTCTCTTTTTCCACTCTGTGGCCTGGAGTCATGGAGGGATGACTGGCCTTCATCAATCCTCTTTAATGACTCTGGCAGCACCACTTAACGCACTAGTATGTGTTTTCTTCATTACCACATCATGATTCCACCATTTAGTCGGCCGCGATGACGTTTGTCGATGCTCGGGGATAAAAAAAAATAATCGGTGAACATTTTTTTTTCCAGCAAAACTGTCCCATTCATCTGCTCTTGAGTCAATTAGGAAATCTGGGGAGGAAAGTGATAGCCGAGGGTTTGAATGCAAAAAATAAGAGATGGAATCGGGTGGTAGAAAGAAAAAGAAATGTCTGAAAAAGCTATTATTGAAATAGATTTGACTGTGAAAAAAAAAGAAAGAATATATAGCACTTTAAATACCTCGATTTCAAAGATATGATCAGAGCAAAGAATTCAGGCCTTGCCCTCTATAAAGACCTGATTTGGAACTCTACCACTTCAAAGTCACTGGCACCATTATGCATTATTTTCTCACAGCCCTCGTTTCAGTCAACCAGACACCCACTGCCTTTCACCTGTGGTGCACAATACTCCCATTTCACTGACCCCCCCCCCCCCCCCCCCCCCTCCCATCCCATCCACCGCTCCTTCAGGTGTCAAACCTCCGGTGAATACAATGGGAGGCAACACAGCGTGGCATGCTAATGTTTGGCACTATCAATAATAAACGCTGACCTTTGACAACCTGCCTAAAGATGTGCAGTGCACTTTAAACACGAGGCATACACAGGACCTAGCCATTGGCTCCTCGCCATTTAAAGGAATGTGATGTACCAAGCTTCTCTATCTACCTCTCTATACAAGAGAAGGGGGAGGGGGGGGGGAACTGTGCTCAAAAGAATTTCCAGGCTGCACAACATGCAAAACACACAGGAACAGATACATGCTCAAATAACTCCATGTGCTACATCTCCCTGTCTCTTCTCACTGGTCCACACACACCTCTATGGCAAAGCCACATCGAGCATTATGGGATATGATTCCTTCTAATGAGCTTGCATCTTCATCCTGCACGCACATGCTGCAGCGTGGACAGCTCGCTCACACCAAGAATCCTGCAGCTTTGATCTGAGAATCATGTGATCAGTTTTGATGGTTGGCGTCATGCCTGTCTCCCCCTGTGAATATATGTATATAAATGAGACCGATTTAGAAGATACAGATATCGAATCCAGCAAAGGCAATGATTTCTTGAGACATCAATGTTTGATCAGGTTATTGCCCTCGGGCTTAAATGGGTAACTGGAGGAATCCACTAACTCCAAACAACAACACCCACGTAGAAATCTTACTCCGCCTAATGAGTGCTTAGAGGTTTAAAGATCAGGTCAAAAAGATGTATATCTCCGCAACAGGTGTTCAAAGAAATGTGGGAATATGAGTGCACATGTATGAGCAGCCATGCAACAGCTGCCCTGACGTGTGCTGTGATTTATTATCTCATTCCTCTCCTCCGTCTCCAGCAAGAGAATAGATCAAATCCTGGCGCATCATTGGTCAGGTGCAGCAGCATGACTGCTCCTGTCATGCTCACGGTAACCTTTCATTGCTACCTCATCTGTGCGCACACAGACACCCTGGAGACAAAGATCTTTTTTAGTGCTTGGCAACGGCCTCTGAAACGCACCACCCCACGTCTCTACTTGACCTCGCGCTCTCCCCGCACAGCCTCGGCTTCGGTAAGAGCCCCCCGTCTCCACCGACAGGTCAGGGCCGCCGCGCACCTCAAGGCTTCCTCCACGTCCCAATGTTACTGCACAGGAATGATTATTTCCTCACAGTGCTGCTGCTGCGAGGACGATTCATTTGACACATCGTCTCTGTCACCGGTTGCACAAGCAGACAGAGAGAGAGAGAGACACCAAAATATGTGCTTATTGTTGAGTGTGTGTGTGTGTGTGTGTGTGTGTGTGTGTGTGTGTGAGGGAGGTAGAGACAGACAGACATAAGGAAGAGGTAGGCAGACTGAGCCACCGCACATGGAAATAATTCATGACTGAGCGTACTAAATGCCACTGCTCAACAGATTATGGTGCTCATGGTGACTTTCAAATATAAAAGTGCCACGAAGACCAATTGAGTGCTAATTACCAAACCCCATGTATGTCGTATGGTGACCAGTCTGAGAGGCTTGAAGAAAAGTCAACCAGGTTCCACTGTCATAATGTATGAATGCAGCCTAAATTTAGCTTGCTCACCAACCATCATGAGTGATGGATTGGACGGGGAAAGGGGGGCTGTGCATGATTGGCTGCCCACGCAATCTGCTGTATAACCTCAGGGTTGCTGAAAACATTTGGAGCCTCTCACTCCATCATGACATTCAGACCTGGTTTGGCGCCCCTTACACCAGGTGATGCTGCGTTTTGGGGGGGTTATTACTATTAGGGGACATGGTGAGTCTAAAGGATGGCGATGTATGAGCGACCACTGCTTTTACAAGGTCATGGTCGTATTTGGTTTCAGCAGAAGCAAATTGCATACACTCACCGTACACTCCTTGGCAACGGATGCCCTCCACGACCAGCGCCAGCAGCCCCAAAACACAGATAATTAGATCCATCCTCTCACGTTAATCTCTGCATATCCTCCTCTCAATGGCAAGAAGTCCTTTCCGGGGCGGTGTGACTGAGGCGCATAGACAACGGCGCCGCTGCGATCCCCACACGTCGATTAATTTAGTCTCGGTATTAGCTGCGAAGGTAAGTACGGTCCGCAGGAGGCGAACACACTCAGGCTGTGATTGTTTTGATGTCCGCTGCCATGTAGTCGGGACGCGGAAGCGCTCGCGGCGCAGAGACGCCGCGGAGGCTGCGGGGAAAAGCGAGCAGGCGCGGGGGAGTGGGCTGCAGAAAGCCCGGCCTTAAAACAGACAACCGCGTCTCCAGGTGCGCTGTGTTTCCCCCGGACTTTAGCGGAGACCCCCGAGGCACCAAACCGAGGGGGCACACTGGTGCTGTCGACTACAAGCAGACGGAGGCTCGGTGCCCACGGACATAGCTCCTCAAAATCCAGCTGTGGTCAAGGCTCGCTCCGCGGATGCAGCTGCTGCGTTGACTGCGTGCTGTCAAACGAAGCCATCACCTCATGATTCCCAAAAAAATACACACACGCGCGCACATTGTCAAATTTTCAGTTCCCACCTTGTAAGGCGGCCGTCAGGCTTCCGATACCACAGTTAGAGGCTCGTGCGCTCACACAGTCACATCACGACTGCACCCCGACGCCGCGCGCTCTGCTCCATCTCTCCCGGTGGCAATGACAAGGGGAGGGTCCAGTACGGCGAGGAGCGGCTGATGGTTCCTCCACAGCGCCTCGGCGATGCCCGCTGTTGCCTCGGCGTTATGAGACCACTTTCTTAATGAATTCACGCGACGGTGGGGAGCCGGATGTGCCCGTCGCGAAGTCAGTTGAGCATCAGTCACGTTGCGCAATACGTGCTACGGAGACCGAGTGGCACCGCAGCCGGTCTGTGGCTACGTCAAGAGGTGCGTGGCTTCCAGCGCTCATCTGTATGGGAGGCTTCGCTCAGCGTCAGGAAAGGCATGAGAGGCGCAGCTGCTGGAAGCTGAGAGAGAGAGAGAGAGAGAGAGAGAGAGAGAGAGAGAGAGAGAGAGAGAGAGAGAGAGAGAGAGAGACCATTGGAATTCAGGAGATCTAGCTTTGACAGACCTTTTGCAATCAACACCAAGCAGCCAGTCTATACTCCTGTCTGCTCATGTTTCACCAGGTCTCCTTTATCAGACAGGGAGGATGAGATGCTGTCTGCCATGTAGCGTTCATCTGCTACAGAAGATCTATTTTGGCTTGAAACAGTGAGATGTCGGTTAGTCTATCCAAGCACACACTGCTGCTGCTGCCACAGGTCTCTAATGTTTTTGGTAACTTTAGCAATACATAACTTTTAAAGTAAAAAAAAAAAGGTACCAAGTGGTTCCCAAATGGGGTCCCAGAAGGCCCTCGGGGGGTCCTGCTGGCAGTTCTGTGGGGGGGGGGGGGCACCTGCAAAACCTGTTTCATTATATAACATTTTGCCATATCTAATGGCTGGAAATATCCCAATTAAAAATGTGGCCTATTCTGACTACAGGTTTCACCTCCCCATTGTCCTGATCTAAAAGTTTTACTATAGCTGTTTCCTAGCAACACAATTTTGATTGAATGGTATTAATTAGTTAAATAGTTCCCCCAGTGTTAGACTTTTGGGACTTTTGGGACAAGGGATGAACGTCAAGAGCCACAGGTTGATTCTGATAAAAGAGTTTGATTCATCTCTAAATTCGGTTTCCCTGTGATGTCTATAATTGTCTTTTAAGGCTTTTTAGCTTTTAAAAAGCATCAAAATGTACGAGTAACAATAAATACAGATTGGTATTTTTACACCCAGCTGGGGATAAACTGTGGAAGTGACTGGTGGAGCACCAGTGTGTGGTTTGGCGCCCTCTACAGGACTCCATTAAATGAATCAATAATCATGCAGTCATTGGGGTTGTAAACCCAATTTCTCACCAGGCTATCGTTCTGATCGCACATTCTCACCATTTAAAATATGAATAAATATGATATGATTATTTCATTGCCTCATGAGGCTTCCATCATTGTAATTCAGCTGAGCTGACAATATCTGATCCTGACACGAGGAGTAAAATTAATTTAGTGGAGTTAATATTTGATATAGGCTACTCCAAATTAAATTTTTGGAATCTAAATGATTGATCTTTCCCATCCGTTCTATGCCGTCGTCAGTGCAGTGCCCTCGAACGTCGGGGTGGTGAAGCAGTGTCGATAGCAAACCGTAATTTGAAAAAATGTTTCAGATCTTATTTTCTGCCAATAACTGGCTTTGTTTTTATCTCAAATGGTGTGTGGAGCAGAGAGCTCCATCACTTTTACCGTTGCTTTAATGCAGGATGTTTAACCATCTCTTGCTCTCTGTGAGCGTACGTATGTGCCTGTTTTCGAAAGTGTTAGAAAAGTGGTCCTTACAATAAGTCATTTAACATCCAGTGTCCACGGATAGAATTTTGACAAGTGTGTGTTTTGTCGTCTGCTGATGTGGTGCGTGTAGTCGCTTATCCCCCACCTGCTTGCTGCTAATCATGTGTATTACTGTACGTTTGCATCACCCATCCAATATGGACTGGAACGGCAGACCACCGGGGAAGCTTAGACTTCTACCTTCCATCTGTCTGTTGTGGATAAATCTGCTCTGCCCCCCCCTTCTCTCTAGCTCTCTCTTTTTCCATCTTCTGCTTCCCTGGAGGAATATAATGCAACCTTATTTCAAGCAAGATGTCTGATGCTGCTAAAGTACACTGACATTGGAGGAAATGTGATTATGAAGCCCATTGTGAGTACAGTGTCTCCGTGCAGCATCATGGGGGGGGGGGGGGGGGGGGGTTATAAATATAAAAGGCTCTCCCTAGTATTGTAGTTCGAGCTGTATGACATTTGACTAAATGTATTCAGTCATACAGTGCATGAGGTGTTGGATACGGTATGAAACAAGACAATTTGGCATTTGAGGGAGCCTCTATGGGCTTCACATTCATCTTCAAACACAGCAGACCTATGATGTCACGGTGGGACACAAAGCCAGGGTCAGCCAGAAGAGTGTGTATCTGTGCTTGTGTGTATCTGCGAGTGTGTGAGAAAGAACATGAGAGGGTTATGGCTTTGGTACTCCTGACAATATTCTGCTCTGGTTGGCATCACACATGAGCAAATCTCAAATGGAACAACATGTATTTTTCCATCTCGCTGCCTTAAAAGTCATATAACAGCCAGTAGCCACCTGTGGAAACGGTTCCACTGACAACTGTAGCTCAAGTCTCGTCTAGCAATGCTCACTTTTTTTTTCGTCGGGTTGCTTTTGCTTCATTTAAATTGTCAGCGGCACCTTTCCAATGTGACATTTGAAGCGAATGATTACTTTAAATTTCTATCTGGTGAACAAGAGAGATGTCATTTGGCACACCCTGAGGAAATAGTGCGATAGTAAAGCCATGCATAGCCCTGAGCATTTGGATTCAAAGAGACTTTTAACGGTTCCAACAAACTGCAATTACCTTCACCTCTGAACAACCGGAAGCGCCGTTAAGCATGCTCCAACATCTTGGGGACCATCACCCGTGGGGGATATGGGATGTACATTTTTGTCTGTCACTCAAACATTGCCCATACCTGACTTCATGCATGGTAGCTACAGTGTGCACGCTCACAGAAGGACACAACCAAGCGTCCCCTCGTGTGCCACTGCTGACGAATGTTTCCCCTAAAAAAATAGGTCACATTCAAGCTGGCAGGTCTATTTTAGAAGGGACGACATTTTTTCAGTTTTCCCGTGTCATAATTTGTTCACGGCGCGGATAATGACTTGCATGTGGCTCCTCCGAGTCCGGAGGGAAGGAGGCGGCGGGTAAAAGTGCATTCGACAAGAACACGTGCGACTCTCTTCCAGGCTGCGGTATTAAAAAAAGATGCCAAAGTGCAAACCTCATTCCAATAAAAATCTTTTGGGCTTCATAAAGCACTGATGACTTAATGCATACTTGCTCTGTCGATTCTCTAAGAAGGAAACAAATAACTTTCTTTTATGTTAATGGAAATTAGACCCCATCTGTTCTTAATGCTCTTGCATGCTCTTCCACATGAAGAGAGCGGACGCCATTTAGATTTAGTGTTTCCTGTCGGGGAAAGCATCAGTGCACTCTAGACTAGTGTAAGATCTCATGCTGAGAGGCAGGCCTTAGCCCGACTATAAAGACAAAAGGCAGTTCTGACGGGCATGACGTGCGTTTCTATTCTACAAATGTTCCCTCAGACACCCCCGTTTTCCCTGGCTAGCAGCACTCCGACACACTCTGTATTCACGGCAGCGGGACGCCTGTCGGCAGTATTTACACACATAACTGGGGTGAAAAGAGGTGGATTTCACAATGAGGTGCAGCGGTTCATGGCAGCTGGTATCAACATGCAGTCAGAATCCAGAGGCCGCCGCTCTTTGTGATGCTCCCTGGTGAGATATCAGGGCTGGTCTCCGCAGAGGTGGAATCGTCAATGTATTCATTGAAGGGGTCTGAAGGTACCTGCACATTTGAAGCTTTGTAAAACGTGCCACCAATGCGTGAAAAGTGTCACGCTCAAACTGCATCCTAAACACATTTACAAATACATTAAGAAAAAAGTTTCACTCTTTTAATTTGCTTTCCTCAAAAAGGGGATATTTCATGACACCCTTCAACAATGCAATCTGACTAATCTCCACAAACCAATTCATTCATCCGTCTATGCTGTGATTGAGGAAACCTGTTACGTCTCCCCTAAGATAACTACACTGCAGCTGTCCACTTCAACATGGGAGAACCAACTCCTGGCCTATTGATCAGCCGCGCTCCCAAGTGAATCGTCCCAACTCCGATTGATTCTGCCGAAGCCGTTTTGGTGACACAGCACAGAGTTAACTGCATGAACCTCACAATTAGATGGCCTTATACTTGGCATCATACACAGACAACTGAGAGCAGTATCACTGTAGAAGGTTAGAACGCAATACATCAAATGAATACAGTCTGGAGATGATCCGAGGATAACTTGTAGAGGATTTGTGATGCAACTTGCTGCACATTTTCTTTGCATTGAAATGTCAGCGAATCGCTCAAATGAAGAATCTGCTCAGGTCTTGATAATATGAGTTCATTATTATGAAAATGTATTTTGGGAACACTATCTAAACCCTCCTATTTACCATTTATTAAAAATAAATGTTTCTGAAAGATTATTGTAGTTTTAAAGTGTTAATAATGTATTTATCAACAACTATAACTCCTGAGCATCTGTAACGGTGCATCACTGATAACAAAGCATAACATGCTGTAATCATATTTACATGAAACATGACGCACATGAACAAATCCTTAAAACATATTTATTAATTTATACATATGGAAAAAATTATTCAATGGTAAAACTGAATTTTTCCAAGCTGCATGTAATACATTACATACATATAAAGATGTATGTAATGTGGTGATTACAATGAATACATTGCATAAATGTAATATGTATATAAGTAGTGAAGTAGTGTGCTTACACCCAGAACAACGTTACACACAGACACTGCATTTGATATTTTTTTTGTAATGAGAAAACTTCGTTGAAAGAGAAAAACATTCTCATGATAATGAGAAACTGAGACGATTTGTTTTCCTCATGGCGGTCTGTAACACAATGCTGTGTATTCCCAGCGCTGTGCAAATCACAAATAGTATGATCCAAGCAAGTGCAATCAGTTTCCCCGATTTAAACCCCTTCAGCTGCATAGAAAATGTGACTCCCGGTTTAGTATGCGGCGCTACTTGGCTCAGTGTCTGAGATTGTAATTATCTCTCTGTAAAGAAGGTAAAGTGAGGCCCATGTTA
Source organism: Anarhichas minor (assembly GCF_050575085.1). Classification (NCBI taxonomy): domain Eukaryota; kingdom Metazoa; phylum Chordata; class Actinopteri; order Perciformes; family Anarhichadidae; genus Anarhichas; species Anarhichas minor. The sequence goes on from NW_027466582.1 coordinate 3,618,830, forward strand.
GCCTTCGTGTTCTCGGCTGCACCGGGGCGGGAAAATAAATCGTCAGAAGTAAAATCATTACACTGCACTCGACAGACAGTAAATTACATTACCAACTCCACTTAAAATTGCAGGTACAGAGTGACGGGGAGGAACCCCTCGTTGAAGAGAAAACTTGGAGAATTGTTTTGTATCTCGGGAGGCCTCGGATCAGCGCTTAACTGCACACTAGTCCTACCTCCACCGAGAGGCCATTATTAGTAATCCCTGTTTGTACCCGAGTGTACAAACAGATGCGGATAATTGCGTGAAAGAAACCATTACAGTGTAATGGTTTTCTTTATCTGCGGCAGATCCTGTTCCCGATTCTGCATGACAGCCTCTTTGTGAATCAGAGCTCTTTCTGAAAACATAGCAGGGCCAGGAGCAACAGCAGAAAGCAATGAAGTATGGGTAAAGTGGTGTGTGTGAATGAAATACAAATGCCACTCCATTCAGTAGGACCGTATTTGCCATAGATATACACTGTAGGAAATTTGGGTTTAGAACTGTGCTTTAAGAAATTATAATAGTGTTTAATAATTCATAATTAAGAAATCATAATTAGAAGTGTCTTGGAATACATAATTAGAAGATTCATAATTGTAGAAGTGTTTTAGGATTTGTAGTTTTAGAATTTGTAGTTAGAAGTGTATCTTAGTAGCACCTTTATATTTGCTTGTGAAACTTGTGAAGGTTTTTGCCAAAAGTTGCAAATCCTTATCTTTATATAGAATGTTTACCATAGAAGTGTTAAGCCATAAAAGACAGTCATTGAATGTTTTAAACTGTAAAGAATAGTATGTTGGGAGTAAGGGACAGATAGATTTCTAGACAGGCAATTACAGGTCATACCCGTGCGAGGGTCCTGCGAGGAGGAGGAGCCAACTGGATTTAGCCAATAGGAACTACGGACATGATGGGATGTTTTTTGAACTATGTAAGGCGGGGGAGAAAGAAATTCCGGCCTCTTGCTCCTGTACCACTGGGTGGGTGGTAACGCTTTTTGGGGTGAGCAGGTCATATTCGGTGTAACTGTAAAGCATGAGATGTATTAAATGCTTTGTTTATAATTGAAACCGGTTCTCTTTGTGTAAGCGGCTGGATTACTTGCGGTTTCCCCACAGTCTAGAGGTTCCTTGAACCTAACAACACCCAAATGAAAAAGGGCCACAATCACTTTAGGCTGAGTTGCGAGCAAACAAATTAATTATTTATGAACAATGAATATTGCATATTGCTCTCAAAATTGTTGTGGCCTCTCCTTCATAAGCCAGCAGATTTGATTTACAGGGTTGGATATTCACTTCGATGGAAGCTGAATTCTAATCACTTTTTCTATGTCAGCACACGGAGGAGGGAGAAGCAACCAACATGCTGTCGATATTTGTGACTCGGAACCATAAAATAAAATGTAGAATGCATATATTAAAAGAGTAAAAAAAAGTTACCCAAGTTGAATAATTTGCATTTCATTTTCTTGACACCCAACGTAAACATGGTTCCTGCGTTGTAAAAGAGCTTTTACCTAGAACCCAGTCATGTTTCCGTTTCTATCTTCCGTGGCCGATAAACAATGTTCCGCCGGCAGCGTCGCATCATGTTGTGTCTCTTATTTCCACCCAACATTGCCTTCTCATTGCTCACTTTAAAACGTAATCGAGTGGTCAAATAAAGATGGAAACAGCCGCTGTGTAACCATTGGCTTTTCTATTTTGCACCGTGGTTCAGGTGTGGGATAATAATGGCTCTGCCATCTGCTCACCCGGTTGTCCTTTAAATTGTCTTTTGCTATTGGCTTAAAAAAAGAAAAAAAACTGAGTGCGCACTGCTGTTTATGCCTGGCACGCATTCATTCTGGCACCAAAAGTACCACCGCCAATAGATAATCATGAAAATATGAGAAAACATTCAGAGGAGCAGGTTATACCGATTCAAACCATTTATCTTTTTAAATGAAAAATACATCCATAACATGCAACTTCAACACAAAATTACAAATTAGCAATCATTTTCTTTGTGCAAATAAAACTCTTTTATTCAATGTGTACTGCACTACAGACATGTTTATCTCTCCATCCATCCCTTTCTGTTTCTTGTTCAGGGTTGTGTAGGGGGGGGGGCAGCAGCCTATCCCAGTATGCATTTGACAAAAGGCAGGGTCCATCCTGAACAGGTCACCAGTCACAGATAGAAAGACCACATTCACAGATTCAGCCAATATTAAACGTTCTACTTCACCTAACCTGAATGTGTCAGAACTGTGGGAGGAAAATTGAGTGCACAGAGAAAAAACCCACACAGAGACCTGGTGATATATACCACAAAGGTTTGAAGTCAGGGCCACTGAGTATCCCATCATTTAATGCTCATTTTATGGAGGCACAGAGTTATAGTTCCAATTGGACATTTTCTCCTGGTACCTCTAGCTCTGCGGGGTAGCTAATAGTTCAGAAATACTCATTTCATGAATTCTTAAACCCGCATTATTATTAGTTTTGCCTTAGCTATAGGGGCAGCACAACAAGCTGTGAACACAACACTGAAGTAATATCACATTTTAAAAGGTGCTATGGCGACAGTTTTGTCCAATATTCCAACAAATTTCCCCTTGCGGGATTAATAAAGTATCTATCTATCTATCTATTCATCCTGCTTTTGACTCTGTTTTGGTCTCCACCAACCCCTGAGAGTAAACGTCTGTCTGTTTAGCTCCTAAAGGCTCAGCAACATTCACCAGCTTTGTCTGTCTTGACGGGTAGGTGGGGTTCGTTGGGCTTTTCAAAGCTGCTGATAACAGCTGCTGAAAATGATGCTGATGAGAGCAGTGAGAGTAAATCAAAACCTTAAAGTTGCAAGTCGTAAAACAAAAACAAGGAACTGATAGACGCTAAAATGCTCAGCACAGCAGAGGAGATCTGCATAGTCGGGTGATACTACGATGTGGGATCGTCACTGCAAGCGAGCCCTTTCACATTATACATTGTATTTGCATCCATTGTTAACATAAAATATATCAATGGGAGCTTTAATCTTTAAAATTTTGCAACAGAAAGTAAAGGTTTATGACAAAAAAAACCTAAACTGCTATTTTCCTCCTACGTCAATCTGAACAAAGAGATATTGCGTTTGGGATCAATAGGAACTGATATAAACTAACGTGCTTAGCTTGTCTGGACTTCCCATCATCAAACATTGCTGCAGGAATGTCGTGACAGCAGCAGCCAAAATAAATCCAGGACGACAGAGCCTGGGGGGGGGGGTGATCTCGTTGCGATGTGTCAGGAAATGTTAGAAGTGAGCTACTGCTTACTTCGTGGCAGGTGATGGATATGTATTCGACCAGATTCCTTCTTTTTTTGCTACATGAAAAGCCTCGCTGTCGGTGGACTTTGGCTGTGAAGTCAATGGTTGAGCTAAACCTCTGTTCACTGCGCAAGCTGTCATCAGGAATATCACAACGCTCAGCAGCTCAATGATGCGGTTGGTCTAAGCCGTGTTACATCAATTTGACTTTGGGTAACTTCCAATAGATGAGGAATAATGATAAATTCACATAAATACTACGTATAGACCCGATACAATTCATGCATCAGTAATAAATAACAATTACATAGATATTCACGCTGTCACGCTTTTTCATGTACTATCTGAATACCCGGTAGAGTTTGTGTCTTATTCAACCTGTCAGTTAAGTGGGTTTTTTGGGGGGAGCTGACTTTTCTTTTTACCATGGAGCTTACAACATCATGAATATTTTGAAATGTTGGCGGAGTACGTCAGAGAACCATTTTACCAAGGTTGTTGAAACCTCATCACACCTCAGTCTGAACATTTTAATCCTCACCCAAAGAAACACCTGGGATGTGATCGGCTTTCGGTGCAAAGCTGAACAAAAAGGGAGTCGTGTTTCATTCAGCAACAAACTCTGTTCGCTCAGCTTTAACTCCCCGTATACTCTCGTGTCTCTCGTTACTGTGTCCAAGCAACTGAGACATGGTTTTTATGATGGCTGAGGCTCATAGACGTCTGTGTGAGCAGTGGGTGAGCTCTGAAAATCATCATGCAGAGCTCATCACGAAATTAGATTTAATCTTTTGTGAGACGCTAATGCGAATTGCATCCGAGGTAGCGTTGTTTCTCACATCAGTCGATTCGGATGCATGTTGTTGTATGAATGCAGATGTACCACATAACATGGATGTTTAGAGTATTAACTGAAACTGTGGGCGGATAAGTGGAAGATTTCACTTATCTGTCTTTTCTCTATTAGTGTGTACTTATTTCTGATCATCATTCATCACATTTCCCAGCTGTCATTTAATTGCTGGGCAGGCATCCAACACGGTAGACTTATATGTTGCTAATAGATGTAAAATGAGAGCAGACACCCGTGGCTGCGTCAACGGGATATGAATGCAAAAGTTGCTACAGTAAAGGATTTGGCAGTCTGACAGGCTGTACCATAATCAAGTGTGACTGTTCAAAAACGGATTACTTTCATTCTTTAAATCACTTTTTTGACACGAGGATTGCTAATAGGACGGCGTGGGCCATTGCTCCACCTGTAAGAAGAGAGACGTAGCTGAGGCAGAGGTCATGAAAATGAATCAGAAATAGCAGCGCATCATTGCCTTGTAGTGAACGCCTGTACCACGTAATCCCAGCCATCTTTCTTCATATATATACACATTATATTGTATGTGTTCAAGCGTGCACAGACACATGAGCTTGTTTGGGAGTGTATTTGTCTGTGTGTGTGTCTCAGAGGGGTCTGGGGGTATGTGTCTGTCGGCATGATAGTACGTCTCAGGAGAGCAGAGCTAAGCAGAACTGTGATATGTGGAGGGCCTAATTACACCGCGATGCAGGTTCGATGTGCTGCCCTCAGCACTGCTGACCGAACACTTCCAATGGGACACGCAGGTGACAAAGAACATAGGAGGGCTGCTTAATAAATAGATAATCACAACAGTTTCCCCCTCCTCCTCCTCCTCTGGCTGATTCAAGGTTTTTCGCCGAATCTTTTGTTGTTATCGTAAATGATTCTCGAAACAGTGTGGTGCTGGAGATGCCCCGGGACGCTGAGTGCGCCCCCGGATGAGGGAATGGGTAAAGGAGGCAGTCGGCAATGAGTTACACTCACCGTCTGCATACAAATCTGCAAGGCGGCGACGGGAGACAGCAAGGCCGACGACAGATTTAACATCTCAGTGAGCGGGTGAGGATGACGCGAGCTGGCAGCTCCCATCTTCTCGCGGCGGCAGCGGCGGCGGCGGTGGCGGGCCAGCTGGCGTTCCGTTGGAAGGGCAGGTTGGGAGGACAGCCAGCACCAACTGTCAGAGGCCTGCCAGGGAAGCTGAGGAGCTGGGTGCTCTCCGCTCTGCTCAGCATGAGGCATTAACTGGGAATACATGCACACACAGCAGATTTGTATCATTATACAGTGGATTGGAGAATCTTCAGTGATTCCCTATCCCATAACCTTCTGGCATAAGCCTCTTCACTACGTGCCCACTCTCATGAGCTGAGTCACACCAGGATTTAGTACCAGGAAAAAAGAAGTTGGACTAAAATCATTTAAATAGAATTCCCATGGCCAGTAGAATCGCTTGTTTAGTAAATACCAAAATAAATATGGTTCCGAATAGGGCGGTCACAATATCAGATTTGCACTACACAAGTATTGTGGCCAAAATAATTCATGATAACAATATCAATATGATATCTATAAAATATGTAATTTGTTCTCTCTTTTGGAAAATGAATAACATTCGTGTGTGGAGCGTTGGGGGAGGGATACACACAGAGAACGCAAAGAAACAGAAATGACAGAAAAGGCGCTCAATTTATTTTGCCAGGGAATCACAAAAGTTATTCAAAAGTTGCCACAGATAAACATGGTAAATCGTATTTACATAGCGCCTTCACACTACATGTCAACATTTACCCATTCACACACGTCGACGCGAGGTCTGGAAGAGCCGGGGTTCGAACTTCCGATCTTCCAACTAGTAGATGACCTGCTCCACCTCCTGAGCCACAGCCGTCCCAAAACACACAAACAAGCCAAGAGTGAAAGGGGAAAATGTTAGACATCATTCTATAAAATCTATTCATTGCAAGGCCTTGTCACACGAACCTTGATGGCACTTCAATCTTTGTCTTTTGATACATCAATCGGCTCGTCCCCGTCAGTCTGTCTCTCCACTCATTAACAGGGTTGTGTGTAGTGAGGCTCAGCGGACATTATATGCGCCATCTATTTGCCAGATGTTATTGCTTACACGGTGGCGATTTCATAAGGTGCTGTGACAATTTCATTAACTTAGGGGAGATCACACTCTCTCTTTCCCGGAGAAGGAGAGAATGGAGAGGGGCGAATGGGGCTTCGGGATCTGAGACGCTGTTACATTAGCAGGATGGGGGAGGAATACATCACCAAGGAATTACCGAGCACAATAGACTCAGGCAGAGCCATTCTGCTCTATTTTAATGAGATATGCTCGGCTCATGCTACCTGCAGTCCTGGGCTGTGCGGAAATTAAATTGCACTCGGATGGCACGCTCAATTGTCACCAACAAGAACCTTGATCTGTTAGCAATGCGGCCGAGTCGCCTATCTGCTCCACTGTGGATTCAAATGATCAAATTGAGAGACATCGGATGATATCAGACGTATCCCATTTCAGGAAGATATTCTGCCCTCAGAGTTAGCTTACTGTACTTGGGCTCGGAGAGGAGGGAAAATTTGCGGTCACGTGCACGGAGCTACACGGTGGCATGGTTGATGGGGTTTCATTGAAAGCAAGAGACGAAGGGTGATAGCCCTCCCCGATCACATTAGTCACATATCGATCGTGCCCCTCCGTCTGCTTGGTAAAGGCGAACACGCCAGACATAATCCTGTTAGCAGCTCTTTCCCCAACCACTCGCCCAGATGGAGGGGTATCTGTGATAAGGGCTTCTATCTGCTCACATCTAAGGTTTACCTGGTAGAGCCCTTTACAAATTGCCTTTGTTCGTCCTGGATCTGAATTCACAATGTGCTACTCCTTTCTTCTTCTTTTTTTCTGAAGACCAGAAAAGCAAAAAAGAAGTTGTTGTCTCTGTGTCTTTATCAGTGTTGGAGGCTTTATCTCATCTACACACACTTACTGTACACACACGCAGGAGTCACTGCATATGCACACACGCATATATAAATGTACATGAAGACAAGAGTTCCCGGCGGCGATTGCTAAAACAGATGAAGAGATAAAGGGGCTTCATCAAAAAAGCACGATGCTTCAACTCAGTGGCCAGTGATGCATAATTCATAGCTGATCAAATTTGACAAGTTCTTATCTCCCCGTTTGGGGTTTGTTGTGGAACAAGGCTGCTGCAGGAGCGCTGAGGAGTCCAATTTCCATTTCTTGCAGTCGGGCCACATTAGCATACATTTCTCCATGCGGTAGTGAGAAGGGGACAGCCGGGGTCCTCATCAGATCGGATTAAAGGAGAGCGTCCGCTGGAGCGGAACAGATTTAGGGAGAGGCAGGCGGAGAGAGCGAGGCGGAGAGAGAGGAGGTGTACAGAGGGACGGAGAGGAAGGGACAGAGAAACAGTCGGACCATGAACAACTTCGACCCGCACATGGTTCTTCTGCAGTACATCTGAACCCGTTATTAGATAAGCCTCGAGTCTCTTAGGAAAAGTCGTGTCTGTTCGGTTATTTTCTTTATTCTTAACATCAGTACCTCAAACGTCCCGACTTCCACCCAGGGTCATATCACACCAGCTCATAACCGACCTTGGAGCTGAAAGCATCCAGGAGGTGATATTCTGCTCGCGTAATTTAACTTCATAGTTGCTCTTAGCACAATGTCGTCTCGCCCTTGTAAAGGTACATTAGCGATATTGATGGTGTTTTTCGGTGCAACCGAGACATCTAGATAGACCATTTAAGTTGCACTCATACGATGAAAATGTATCGCCAGACACAGACATTTCAGAGCGATCAAAGGCAATGTACTGTACAGCGGCAGACAGATGAGTTCTCACACTCGGGGTGACTGACTTGGATGCTCGCAGTCACATGAGCTGTGAGCATCATTCAGGGTTTTTACTCTGTGGGTTATTTCCCTAGTTTCTGCCATCGCGCCGCTTCAGTCAAATGTTTTTCAGCGACTAAAGTTCTGCTCTTTTCTTTTAATCCGCTGGGTCAAAGCACAAATCGATCCAAATGAAAAAGAAGTTCCTCATATAAACAATTAATGTCTGTTTCTCTGAGAAGGATTAATGGTTCGATGGACTGTGTAAACCTCAGGAACCTGTGCTGAAATAAATCTATAATGTCTTCCCCGCCAAACTGTTAAATTTTTAAAAACTCATTGCAAAGTGAGCTGCATCAATCAGAGTACGATTTAGGATACGATATCCTAACTACCATATACCAAATGGAAAATATAGGTCTATTCGTTTAATACATAAATAAAAAAGAGATTTGGACAATTTGACAAGTCAAAACATTTTTAGAAATATAATTTTATAACTTTATACACATGACATCTATTGCACTTCTGAAGAATACTTGAAACTAGAGCTTGAGACCATAAACTCGTGTTCACAATGTTTACTGAGGGAATAAATCAAGTGAGAAGTAGAGTCATTTTCTCATAGACTTCTATACAATCAGAGGAGTCGCCCCCTGATGGCCAGTAGGGAGAATGCAGGTTAAAGACACTTCTGCATGAGCTTTAGTTTTCAGAACCTGAGATTGCCGCTTGGTTGATACTCAATATTCATTTTCAAATCAAGTGTTCCAATGTTGAATTGCCCTCCATTTCACCCAGCGTTTCAGAGATTTGTAAATTTCAGGGACAGCTTGTCCTTTTCATCTACCACCATCCATTCTTTTAGCTGATGAAATCAGTTGAACTACACTCACTCCATCTGGCCATATGATGAAGAGATATTTAGTTTACGCTAAGATATCGAAGGGAAAACAGACAATAATTCTGCAGTTACTTAGTGCAGCCGGCTTGTTTGAGTGATGAATATTGTATTCAAGTGGTTTTCCAGCAGTGATTCATTGCCACATTTATGAGGTCAGCTTTTACAACACACGGGCTGCATGGCGCCGTGTAGTCGTACATGACGCTGTCCTCGGCCCGCCTTGTTCAGCACATTCATGGCGCCGGTCCTGCCTGTCCTAACCTCCATCATCGCTCATCAGTGCAGGTCTCCTGCTTTCTCTCTCTCCAAAGAGCTCACAGACTTCCCTCCATGATTAATTCACCATCCCATTCCTCTGCTCCAACTGGATAAGTTGGAGCACATCAATTATGGACCTGTGCATGTGTGCGTGTGTGATGTTTTTGTTTGACATACCTGGATCAGACAAGGCTATCAGAAAATGTTCAATTGTGCTTGTGCACGTGTGCGAGAGAATGACAGGTGTGAAGAATTTTTATCAAAACAATATTGATGCACCCATAAAATAAAAAGTTCTGAAGTATTCCTCAAAGCAGCTTCGTCTTGTTCTTCCGAGGAGTAAAACAATGTTTTTACTTCATGTATAAAAACTTAAAGAATCCTAAGACCCTGTCAAATACATATTGAAAGTGTGATCTTACACGTTTGATGTGCTTTGTAATGTCAATAAATCATTATAAAGAAAACGTCTTTGGGCAAATACTGCCTCTGTATGAGTTTACTGATTAAGCATTTAATTTGCAGAGGAAGTAAACGCAGTCAAGAGTTCATCAGAAAAAAAAAATGTATTTTGGCAAAAATACAAAGGTTTTTCTTGGTTCATTTCCAACATCTTTTACAGTTCTTGACTAAGATATCAAGATGCTTGTTGCAGTGTACTGCAGCTCTGTAGTCCACTGTGCTGGGGAGATGTTAGAGCTGCTGTTATTTTGATCATATAAAATGATAGTGACAGTTTAATGTGTAGTGCAAACTTCCAAAACATGCAAACGTTTTAATATGTAAAAACCTAAGATACAGGCTCATCATTTTAGTGAAAGTCATATTTCAAAAAGGAAAACAAATGTTTCACTATCTCTCACAGGAGTTGCATTAACTACATTCTGTAAATGACATAATGGTGCTTTTGTCCCATTTGTTGTTATAGTTGTTGCATTTGAAAAAGAAAAGAAAATTCACAGGCAACTGGAAGTGTTCCGATTCACATACTGAGGATATAATAGTGTCACAGCCACAAGCAAAAACTTTCCCCGTAGCCAAGGACTCTCCATCTTTGCCAGGTGAGATAATCCCATGGAGGGTATTCATCCGATTGAAAAAGACAAGACTTCACTCCGTCTTCCCATCACGGCATCTCGAACTGGAAGCTTCAGTTCTCTGCCGGGGGGGCCGGAAAAGTCTGTTCAACTTTTAAGTCAACTTCGCTCTCGCAAAAGGATCTAAATTAACATTGCCGCGTGAGGTGCAAGCCATATGGATCTGAGTCTGGGTTTATGATTAACACAGCGCGCCGTGAAGTTATCGCTGCAGGAGCCATTATACACTCTTGTGAAAACTTCATCAGCTCTCATATATAGTATAGAAATCCCAGTCATATGGAGCTCTACAATAAGCGAGGCTTCATCTTGGCGGTGAGTTTAGGTTTAGTGACCAGTACTTTTAATGCAGTGACAGCAGCGATATAATGAGTCCTGAAGATTGCTGATTCCTCTTTATGTGCCCCTCACAGGAAATCACCAAAACTCTAGCTGCTCGTTATCCACGTGGCTGGGTATAAAATTCTCGACGTTGATATGAGTTTTAGGTGCGGTGGAACATGCACATAAATGCACACACACACACGCATACACACAGATAGACCTCACTCCTCCACCCACTCTTTTCCATCTTATATATTTCCAGCATGACTGAGCTCACCACATTCCCCTACAGAGCCCTTCTCCAAACTTGCAGAGTGCTTGAGCAAACACTGTGTACTGGGCCAATTAAAACTCCTGTGGCGTGGGCGAAGGGGTATGGCAGCATGGGATGGATAGATGGGGCATAACGGCCCATTTGGGTAATGACCATCTTCTCCCTCTCCTTGTATACACCTTCATCTCCTCCCCTCTTTTGTATTTCTGTCCCCCCCCTGCACCTCACTCCTTTCTTTCCCTCCCTCCATGTTGATTGTCTGTCACTCCTGCAGTGCTCCTGGGAGCAGCTAATTGCACCTCTTGCACTCCCCCGCTTCCCCCTCGTGTCATAGGATGCCGATTGTGGCGGGTGCTCACTTTAGGCGATCAATGGGGCGAGTTGCTAAACAGCTCCGCGCAGAGCTGACTGCCGGGACGGCGGCTGTGGTCGATGCGAGGCACTTTTGTGGCCTGTTAGCATTTCAAAGGGCTTTTCTCCCATCATACGTGTCGTCTTCAGCCGACGTGTGCTGTTTGGCAAAAAAAAGCACATAAGTTGATACTATGAATCAAAGCCACATCAACCCAAGAGCAACAGTATTGTTTTTTTTAACTTCTCCCCCAGTGTGAAACAGTTAAATCTGAAGTTTAAACCCCGTCGCTCCTATAAAGAAAGGATGACGTCTTCTCTTATGTTGTCGCTGTCAGGTGTTATCACGCTTCTGGTTGACAGTGTCGCCGCGCGCTTCAGAATGCACAGTGAGTCAGCATAAAGGAATAATGACAGAATGTGACAAATTATCACTCACAGCCTGTCAATCATCCACACCCAGGGGTTGTTTGTTGTGACACAAATAGCAGCAGTAAACTTAGTCACAGGGAGGATGGCATTTGCAAAGGTTTGGGTTACGTCCTCAGTGTGCAGGGAGCTGTTTTTATTCAGCACGAGCTCTCATATGTATGTTAAAGATGGTGGAATATGCTCTCTCACGGGACCGGGGCCACGTTTCACACAAAAGGAAGCGGATTGGCGGTAATGATGCCCCGTTATCATTTATTCACTCTGGAACGCGCAGTTTGCATTCGACTGCATGCAAACAAACACCGCCGATGATTACATTCACAATAACAAAAGCCTATTCTATTTGTATCCTCCCTCCTCCTGTATTTTGGCAAAATGTCTGCTTCGAGACTCCTCCCGGCACATCGCTGGAAGAGCGACACTTTGCATGTAGTGAAAGAGCCGTCACAAATGATCTGCTAATGTGATTACAGAGTAACACCCCTGAGTGCTCGACGTGAACGGCAAAAAGAAGAAAGCGAGGAGTTTCTTTATTTTTTTATTTTTGTTTTCCAAAGTGGGATGATGTTTGGCAAAAAGCTTTGACACGACGAAAAAAAAACACAAAGCGGGGTGACTGCAATCCTACTGTAAAGGCTGATATTATCAATGCCTGATTACACTTTCAGTCATCAGTTTCAAATCTAATCAAGGAGAAAATTAATATTTCAAAATCATATTTCAGAGCAATTCTCAACTCTATTCATGTCTGCTAATGAGAGAGGCGTAGATATAGTAGACAGGCCAATGTACTCTTTAATTACCCCCTTTTTGGCTTCTCTCTACATTACACATGGTCATTTCTCTGCTTCCTTTTGACCACAGCATGGTGCCCAGTTCGTTTGCGTTTTCACTCAAGTACTAGATGAGACCATAATATGTATTTTTTGTCATCTGTCCGTGGCCATATTCTTTTTATATTAGAGTCCAATCAAAGCTTGTATTATGTGCTGCTCAAAAAAAAAAAAATCTGATACTAAACTGTCTGTCTGAACTAGACGAGAAAGAAAAGAAGGATCAAATGTTGGCATCTAATACTAAAGTAAAAAAAAGTGCAAAAGTGCAATCTTCCTTGGCAATAAACGGTTCTGATTCTGATTCTGATATACAGTATATGTATGAGGGCGGAGCATAGGCTGAAATTCAACCGTGGTGTTGATCTGTCAGGAGATTCAGATTCAAACCAAGTACGAGTAGATGAGCTATGACTAAGAAAGAGTAACTACCTAACGAACTACCTAACGTTAGCCGCTAGACTAAGTCCTGCAGTGTAAAACACCATTGGCATTCAGAAAGTGCCCTGCTTCAGAGCTGCGATGTGAAATTCTTATTTTTGTAGATGACAGCAGGAGTTCTGAACCTTCTGTAACTGAAGGCCCACTTCTGATTGTTACAAAATTTCCGAGGACCACGTTCCAAAATAAATGACAAAAAACATGAACAGGGCTGTAAATATGCGTTATGCCACTGTCAGCCGTAATGACTGAAATAAATATCCTGCTCACCCTCATCCATCACTGCCTGTCATTATGAATCCAAATGTAATGTATTCCGGATCATATTTCCTCTTCACGCGCTTTGGAGCTTTTTACGGGTGCAGGCTCGTCTCCCACATCACTTTTTCGTTTCCAGAACCGATCCATTTTGTGTCACTGCACTGGAGGGGACATTAGCTAGCTAACGGTGGCAAAACACGCTTCTGTATACCTGATGATGTGTCAAGATTCAAACATGACGAGTCATTGCAATTTTGCTTTGTGTGAAAAACTATACTTTATTTTAATTTATGTGAAAAACAAGCACAAAATGTGTGGATGATCAGAGTTTTACTCAGATTATCTAAAGCACTTTTATTTACAAGTATGGTAGTCGGTTACAACACGCAGTTTGTTGTGTCATTTCAGTTTGCCTTCATTCTCTCTCTAAATTAGTTTTGCTGACCTGGGGGTTTATTTGAACCTGTATCTGACTGCTCATGTTTCTTGCTCCAACTTCATTTCGTAGACATGTTCCCAGATCTCAGCAATTAACTCGTGTTAATACAAATGTTTTATTACCGAACACAGGTAACAATGATAGCCACTTAGAAATACAACTGGAATGTGCCCTCGACGACAGCCCGGCAAAAAAAAGTATCTTATCTGATTATCGTTGATCAGAGTGATTATAATTTACCTGCTTTTATATAATTAACTTTGTTTTAAATCAGAGGAACACAGACTTTATTTCACCTACGAACTATGTTAAATTTCACTCAAACAATGAATTAAGTAGTTCAAGCTTTCAATTTCCCTTCTAGAGCAGAACAAGAACATGCATGAACTGCTGTCGGTGCACTTACAACAGTACAGATGATCTAAACGTGGGCGACTGTGGCTAAGTGGATAGCAGGGCCGTCTTTCAATCAGGGGGTCGGCGGTTCAATCCCCGGCTCCGGCTCTGCTAGCCGCATGTCGATGTGTCCTTGAGCAAGACACTTAACCCCAAAATTGCTCCCGTAGTTGTGCCTACGGTATAGAAATGTGATAGAATCTGAATTATAAGTCGCTTTGGATAAAAGCGTCTGCTAAATGACTGTAATCTAAATGAGCAAATACTGGGCGGTAACATTGTGAGGGTTTGCTTCCTTTCTAATAGGTCTTGAAAATACATGACACACTCAAAAACTTCTGTTCCCGTCTTGCCGACTCTACACTTTTGACCAATTGTGTTTATAAAAGACATTCACGGATGTTTGTGTGAAGTCCTTCAGTGGAAACATCAGTTGTGCACAGTATCAAGTCGGTACTTGATTTAAATAATTTAAATTTAAATTTCAGCTATTCATCTGCGTAGATGATATTTCAGAATCACATATACACAACTTTGTCTGCATGTCACCACAGTTGGCAGGTGATTCAGGCCAGATGTAATTCCTATAGCCGCTCCGTCCTCTCCTGTTAATTAGATAATGCTTCACTTCTGCTGGCATCACACACTTGATGAACGCAGTCCTGGGAGATTACTTCTCCAGAGCAGCAGACAGGCGGGATTACCTAGACAAATTAATGGCTCTATAATTTGATTTTCTTGGGATTGCAATGTCTAAGCGACTCCAGCTGAGAGGAAGGGGTCTGAATCAGCCCTCCTGCGCGGTGACGTTAGCTAATTGCATCTGCATGCTAAAGAGGCCGCTGGGGCCGCAGGGAAACAAAAGGCTCCACCGAGGTAGGAAATGAGAAAGCTTTTCTCAAGGAGCCCATCTGTGGGGGAAACCAGCGGGCTCAGAGGTACTGCTCACGGTTCAACCACATGATGTCTGCACTGAAGGGTGTGAGAGACAAGGCTGGGGGACAATCTGCTACAAATGGGGGCAGCACAGAGCACTCTGGGTGGCTGCTTGTCAAACTGCCTGTGGCACCGGAGATCAGCTTGCAAACACTTGTGAGGTGTTTCTCTGATAAGGGCCTAATGGAGTTATTGGCTATTGAAAACACGAGGCACGCCACACTGCCTCTTTTTGCTGAAGACGCCCGCTCGCAAATTTCTTTAAATTGACAAACAGCTAGCTAATAGTACACTTTATATGAATCAATACAACTAAACCAAAGTCTAAAGTAGCCTACCGCACTTTTTACCTCCAGGCCGGCTGTTTTCTGTTCGGATCATGGTGACTACGGTTGGTTAAGTCATATAGCCCCTCAGAGTGTCTACCAAAGGTCACCACAATGTTAAAAAACATCAATGACGTTGGGTGCTTTTTCGCTCCAAGACATTTCTTTTTCAACTCGAGGCGTTCAAGGCGTGAAAACCCATGGAGCGTGAAAACGTGATGCTCTCAGCAACGCAAAAGCAGCGCACGAAAGCCTTCACTCTAATTGTAAACAACTGCAAAGAGCCGCCACAGGCTGCTAAAAGCCGCTCTGTCTGATGAGGATCTTAGAAGGCCATGTATGTGCAGACAACGCAGACTACATGCCAGCAAGCAAATCCTCACCTTCTTCTCTCTGCCCTGTGGTGTTGAATTGAAACTGTTCCCCTTTCTTCACTGTAGATTTGTGTACTTTGCATGTAGTGCATGTATTTCACAAAATAAAAGCCTGAGCTTCACAAAATAAAACCCCCATATATCTATGTATGTGTGTGTGTGACCTATACTGTTGAGCAGACTATTGCAAGGCCACGGACACAATTACATTATGAAGAACTTATGTTGTGTTTTGCTGCTTCACAGTGCTAATAAAAGTTGTAATGGCAGCTCTACCACTTGCACAAGTCCCAATGGCATGTAATTAAACTGTCTCATCAGGGAACCCTAGGCCTAATGAGCCTCTCACATTTCAACAAGTAAACTGCTGCTACGGAACAGTTGTGGGCTCAGGCAACCGTTCCAAATCCATTCTCTGGGGTAACTCTCTGAATGAAAGTTTTGCAATTAAACTGCAAATCATTTGACTTCTCCAAAGCCCAATTCATTTATGTCTGTGTGCACGCGTGTGTCTGTGTGTGTGTGTTCTGTATGACTGATAGTCAGGCTCTGAGTGACTGACGCAGAGTGACAGCCAATCAGGGAAGCAGCTCTGCCTGTCCAGGAAGTCCCATCTGTGCCGACAGTGCAGATTCGATCGGCCCCTGCACAGGATTAGTTTGCAGGCCGCCCACGTACCGATGCACTCACACACACACACGATGGCATGTCAACTCCTAAAACAGACTAGCAAAGTGGCTGTGCTTCTTATGTAACAACAACAGTATCTTGTGTAAGGATTTAGCACGGCCATTCTTACTGAAGAGCGCAAAAAGCTTCAATTCCCATGGCAACGCAAATGATTTGGAAGTGAGAGGTAATATTCGTCTCTGCGAGCGCGTCGCTCTAAGTGTTATTATGCAATGATTACATTTCCAGTGCTTCAAAACAGGCACCGACCCATCAGGGGCTAGATTCCAAAACGTATGTGGCGGTTCTTTGTTCTTCCTTGGCTCATGTGTATCCAGGGCTAATTAAATGCAAATTCATTCTTTAACTACCCGCCATGCATGCACACTACACATTAGATGACTCATCATGAATGATCTTCTTTTTTTTTTTGTGATAGCGGTATACAAACGTTGGGATGAAACTTTATCAACAAAGTAACTTTTCTGCTATTATTCCCAAACATGCCAGACATTGTTTCAAAGAATATGAGCAAGGTAATTCAAGGTCCTGTATTCGCACAACCCCCGCAACAACTTCATACCGCAACATCCTTCTTACAGACGCCTGAATAGGATGGGGACATCACAAACAAAGCTGTCGGTGGGACAGCTGATGTCAATGAAAAAAGCACAGGCGTCATCCTTGAGACCTTCATCAGTCAGTGATCAGCGAGCCTCTTCATCCTGGCACACAGTGTGCTCTGGGGAGACCTCTGGTGACACTCCGCCTCTTCTGCGGTTCACGACACTGAATTGTGGCCATTTGATCTCTGCATACGCCCCAAAGCACAGAACTATTCTGGCATTTTGTCGACGAGGCAACGGGGAGAGCCGTGCCCCGTCGTAGTGAGGAGGGTCAGGGTGTCAGGACAGAGCGGGGGCGCCCCTGCAAACCCAGATACAGACAGAGAGGAAGAAACGGAGCGAGGAGAAGCGGAGATGATGCTCCGGTGGACATGAAAGGAAAGAGCGTCACTCGGGGGCTTTGGTTGGAGAATGTTCGCAGATTAAAGCAGCTAGAAGGCGCATGCAATAGTGGGGGGGCTTGGAATGTGGCTGCCTGTTCGAGATTCGGTCTGGTTGGTTAATGCATTATTTGATTATTTTAGCCACACAAGGGCAGCACAACAAGCTGTGAACATAACACATTAACAGGTCTTAAACGATTACGTTTTAGTAAATATTTTGCCAGCCGAATCAGATTGAGATGATATGCCATGATATTCAACCTTTGTTTGATTATAAGACATTTATTACTTTACATCTATTTTACAAGGATTGTATAAAAGGCAATTAAGTAGGCCATGAATATGAGCTATGCGTTTATAGTTCATTACAATTCCTCCTCCGTTGTTTTATGGCGTTTTGCCAGTAACACTGTTTGACTTCTTGCTTCTTCACAGAATACATTGTTTGGATGCCCTCTGGCGTTTCGGAGAATACTGCATTGAACAGTGCTTTGAGCGTAAACGCCTTTGTGCGTGCTCGTAGCTCACACGCCATCTGTGGAGGCCACAGCCTCACGTTTATTATTCACTGGATATGACATACAATATAGCCATCGGCTCCCTGCCGATCTCCCTCCAGCCAGCTGCCACCTTATTCAGGTTTTTACGTAGAAAAATGAGGACGTATCGGAGAGATAACTCCTCATTTTAATATCAAAATATGTATTATGTCAGGTTTGTTGTTTAGGAAAACATGTGGTTTGAATGTAAAAAATGACTTAAGGTTACAGACATGGAAGACTCCCGGATATGGTGAAAAGAAAACATTGACTTTCTGTAGGACACAGCAAAAAAAGCATCCATCATCCACGTCAACCTCCTCCCTACAAGATATTGATAAAAAGAAAATGCAGAGGCCTTTGCTTCTGACAGAGACCGGTAATAATTCACACAGACAATAGAGGTCCTTTTCAGGTAAACATAAATGGGTCGTAGTAGAGAGTTGAATGAACCACGAATGCTGCTGTATCTCTTGTGAGGAAAGTCTAATTTCGTTCCACTGTATGAGAAAAGCAATTTGTCTTTTTACTTTTTACAGTTTAATTCAGGATGAAAATGAATTTCTGCCCTGATGAAATGAAGATAACATCTGAAATATCCCAATCAAACTACAGCTGTGAGGGTGAATAACGCCCAGACATCACTGGATACGGATGAATAAGTCAAACTTACCAAGAGGTTTGTGATGTTATCTACACTAACAGTGAGTGACAGTAAAACATTATATCTGCTTCAGCATTGCACTACTTCACTCCTTCACTACATTTCAGAGGTAAATATTGTGCTTTTTACAGCGACAAGTTACTAGTTACTTTGCAGATAAACATTTTACATATAAGTAAATAACATCAGCTAATAAAATGTAACATAATTATTGTTTGTGTTTGAATAAAAGAACAGTGTGTAGCATGTAGGACAGAAACGGAAAATCATACAAATAAGTGTTTTCTCTGTTAAATGAAGGAATCAAAAACAATAAAAATGAATTTAGAAACTAAAAATCTGTAAGAATACTTAGTTCCTCTTCAATCATTTTTTCCTCAACAAAGCTGAAGCCAAACTTTTCCATTTAATGTTCCCACATCCTCTATTATGCTATCAGATGAAAAGCTAATCGGCAACTCCCTCCTGGTTCACACCATTCTTATCGAGAATATGCTAATGCTACCTCCCTTACCCACATGGGAGTCAATTACCAATTAGCATGTTCTTTATAAACCCCGTAAGATGCACACCTATGCTGCCTCCAGCTCTCACTCAGATGCAAACATACAACCACCATCTTCCCCAACTACAGAAGGATTAATAATAATAATAATAATACATTTTATTTATATAGCGCTTTAAAAGGCACTCAAAGACACTTTACATGTTAAAAACAGAAACAATAGAAGCATTTATAATAAGAACAAAATATACGACATAACAGTAAGAAAAAAATAAATAAAATAAAATAAACATGAAAAGAAAGAAAGAAAACATACATGACTGACTTTAGAGGTTAAAAGCAGATTTGAATAGGTGAGTTTTAAGTGCAGTTTTGAAAGTGGCAAGTGACGAAGAATGTCTGAGGTGTTGGGGCAGGGAGTTCCAGAGGGAGGGGGCAGCAACGGAGAAGGCCCTGTCCCCCCAGGTCCGATGCTTGGACAGAGTAGGGGGGGTAAGGAGGTTGGCGTCAGCAGATCTGAGGTTGCGGTTGGGAATGTGATGGTACAGGAGGTCCGAAAGGTATGAAGGGGCAAGGTTGTGGAGGGCTTTGTAGGTGATGAGGAGGAGCTTGAACTGGATTCTTTGCTGTATGGGGAGCCAGTGGAGGTTTTGAAGGACTGGGGGATTAAGACTCCGTTCATCGTGATGGAAACACATGCCGTCGATAAACTGGTCTCTGATAACACTGTGTACTGGTACAATAAAGCTAGCAGCTAGAAGTACTATTACTACAAATGGAGAACACCGTATAGTCAGCATTGAGGCAGTTCTGTTTTATAAGCTCTCAAGGAAAAAGACAAGAAAACAAAGGATTTTGAGAAGTCTCAAAAGCAATAAAATGCTAAGTCTTCCTAAGACACATCCTTAGTCAAGTATAGTCTCACAGTTTCAAATCAACAAACAGAAATATGTATGTCTGACACGTTGGCAGACACATTTTGAGGTGAAACTACCTCTGGGACTGAGATTAAAGCTCAGCTCTCTTTGATACTTGCCACCTATTTCCACAATGAGAAGACTCAGTGAATCCTCAACATGTGTAGTACTGCCGTTAAAACGTTGTATCACATAGCATTGCCCTTGTTTTGTAATTTTGAGCCAAAAGACAAGGCAGCGGAAACAAACACCATATATCAAAAAATGGGGAAAGAAAGTACCAAAAGAACACATTATTCTTGCTAAGCTACCAGGAGAATTGGTCTGTCCAAAATGCATTACTGCATCATCTCACTGAAAGCAGCACGATGAATATCTTTCCAATATGTGAAGGAAGAGAGAATTTCTATTAGCAGGCTGTGATAACGTAGTAAAGAAAAAGTGAAAAAAGACCTCGTCCAGCTGGCTGAGTGGAGCGGAGTGCCAGTCTCTCCTCTGTCTCCTGCTCTCTCTCTCTCCTCTGAGGTGTACTGTTCAATCAGCCTCCATTAGTAAATTAGATGTTATCTCCTCCGACTGGATCGATAAATTATCACATAACAAGATGTCGGACCTTGATTTGCATTACTGCCCCTGACAGCATGTAACAAACTAATTATTTCTGGAGGACCCCTTTCTCTGTGTGTGACAATTTGGGAAATGGAGTGGAGACATTTCTGTGACTTGTGAAAGCCCACAGAGCTAATACACAGACACCAAGTGCAATGACACAGTCACATTAAAACCAAGCTACAGATAGACGTGCAGTAGAGCTTACACAGGAATGCTAAAGGCCCAAACACTGAAATGAAGACATCTTCGTTAGAACGTATCTTCCAGTATTTTCTCCCTGTACTCTTATATATTAATTCACATCCTTTTGTATTGGCTTAATACAAATATGACATAAAGGAGCATTTAGTATTTTATTTCATAGGCCTATTGTGGCAGTGGTGTCCAAAGGTTAGAGATGTGAGCTTGTGACCGGAGGGTCTTCGGTTCAGTTCCCCGGTTCCTCCCTCGTTACCACCACTGAGGTGCCCTTAACCTCAACTGCTCCAGTGGAGCTGCTCAGTGGCCAGCGGACTGTGGTTGTTTTGGGAAGCTTCCAGGTGTGAATGTGTAACTGCAGGAATCTGGTCCAGCTAAATCCAGCTTGTACTGCATTGGTAACAGGTGATATGACAACGTGACAATACCGTGTTTGTTCACAAACGGTTGCTCGCCACCTGCTGATTAAAGTGAAGGGTGTTAGCGCCGCAGTTAGCGCCGACTTCGGCCCAGGCTCATTTAAGGTGGGCTGACCTTTAAGGTAACTTTGGAGTTTTGGTGGAGCGACTGCTGAATGAAAATTCGGGGTGTGGCTTGAAACTCAAACCAGTTAACTACTTAATTAACTCGGTTTTTTTTCAGCTCCCAAAAAAAGAGAGCATTGTTTTTCATTGTTTTTCCCCCCTTCTGAATAAACAATGGTTCAAAAAAATTATTCATACAAGCGTTCTCATATCTAATATGCTTCAATGAATCTATTGCATGACTTGATTTCTCTTCTTCACTGCATTTTCATTTGAGCTTTGCTGTATATCCAGGATGCTTTGAATGCTAAAAATAACAGACAGTTGATGAAATTTAATTTGAGATAAAGTAATGGCTTGAATCAGTCGCAAGTTGGGAGGAAAAAGGAGAAATAGTTCACATGTTGCTCCCTATGAATGATAACATGCCTGTCTGGGCCAATCAGTAACAAATGTGTCCCCTTTACATGCGTCATAGTCCAGTAAATATAAATTGTCTAGTTGTTATTTTCAGCATGTCACAGGAAGTGGTTTGCGACAGGTTGTTTATCACAATGAAGACTTTATTGCCTTAATATTATTGTCAAAGCCATGAATTTATATATATAGACATAAGAATAAAGATATTATTGTCCTTTAAAAGACAGTTCACTCCCTGTCATGTACTGTCACCTGCTTACCGTTACAAAAACTGTAAAGTTTGTGCAGGTCTGCTTAGAATTTCTCCAAGGAATAAACTCCCATGTGGCCACTGATAACTAGAAAAACAGGACAAAGTCCAACACTGAACAACAAAACAATGCGCTCATGCGCTCATGCGTCTCTGAGATCCTGCAAATCTCACATATGGCATTGCATTGATCTTTAAGGTTCAACGGCAACGACGACAAATGCCCTTGGATCCAGTTATCATCCAGGCAGTCCAGGGCAGGAGCTGGATGTGCATCTCGGGCACCTTACTGTGCGTAGATGGCAGGTCAGCATCTTCTCAGGGTGGATAGTGACGGTTCAGGGAGAAGTAAGAAGACTGACATTAAGGCAGGGGGAGAACAGGGAGTGTAGTGAAAAGATGGAGGAGGAAAAGGGACTTCAAAGATGTGACCAAGGGTTTTTGTTTGACTGCTAGATGCTGGAGGGAGAGAAAAAGGAGAGTACAATATTAAAGGAGAGACAAAAGGTGCGTACTTACAAAGTCAAGGGAGTGGGAGAAGGACACAGGCGACAGAGAGTGAGAGGGGATAGAGGAAGGGATTGAAAAATGGAGCAGAGGGGCAGAAGAGGGGAAACACCAGTCCGAGGCGCATAGTAAAGAATGTAGGATTGGCTGGTCGGGTAAAGGGAGCTTTGGTCCCTATAAAGTCACATTACTGCAGGCTCATACTGCAGGGAAGCTGCTGCCTCCACAGATATGAGCAGTGGCTTTGTACATGAATAATTCAGCCAGCAAGAAGGACAGAGGAATACGCGGTTATGGTGGCGTACGGGGTGGACCCTTGCGAGGGGCCCCGAGAGACTTAACGCTGCAGGAAGGAGCACAAGTTAATGCACATCGCCGTACGATCTGACCTTACACACCCATGACATCAGAACTAGGAGAAGCAGCCGCATGGTCGGAAAGCATATATCCCTTCTAACCTCTTGTTTGCACTCTGTATTGTATCTAGGCCTCATTAGGCAGCGCGAAATGTGCATCGTGTTTTACAAGAGGTTTGTTAGCATGGAAATGCATGCAAAGCCCCAGATAGAAGCTTTTACTAATCCGGTCAGGAGAGAGTTAATGTGAGAGTTCCTCGGCATGCATTAGATAGCTGCTGTACTAATGGGAGGCAGGCTGCTAGGAACCTGGCCGACAGGGATTAGATAGAGAAGTGATCACAGGGAAGACTTCATCAGAAAGGCTGAGGCACCAGGCAGCTCGTTACTACTGTTGCAGCACAGCGGTCCTGCTCGGCACTCTGCAGCACCACACACACACGTGCAGGCTGGATACACACACACACACACACACACACACACACACTGGAAGACTCACATGCAATTAAACCTACTGTTCATACACGGGACACACACACACACAGGTAAGCGGCTTAACCAAGCAGCACCTGTCCCATTCATTATTAAAACTGCACATTACACCTTTATGTAGATGAGTGGACCGTGGTTCCTGGAGCGCTAAAGCTGGATTCCATCCGCTCGGATACAAATGGGCGCTAAAAAAGATCTAAAGCGCACAATCATCATCCCAATGTTGACTTCAAACACGCATACGATTTATATTTTATGCTGAGAGCTGTGGAGGATACCCTGGGTCTCAACAAAAGGAATTACACCGTTTTCAGAAAACATCAAAACACATTTTCAATGAGGCTGAACAGAGTTAGATCCTCTGAGGACAACACACAAAAAAACACCTTTTGTGTGTGTGTGTGTGTGTGTGTGATATTTGAAATTCATCCCAGGAACGATGGCTTCTTGATATTAGGGCATATCAGTGTTCTCAAGTTGTTCTGCCCTGCTCTAGTGGTTAGTGATGGCTTCTCATCTATTCACACTTCTGGTTCCATCCATTGCCTCAGCAGAAACACTGAATTGAACTATAGTTGCGTCATACATCAACCTACCGTACAGCAGCACCTCACTTGTATTTAATCTTTTGGAGATTTTTTTATTTCATCTACTTGGAAAATATTTCTCCCACAAGCAAGAAGACAAATGTTTTTTGTTTGAAAAGTGGTGTTTTAGAGACCCTTTAAAATGAAAATCTCTCTTCTTCAGTGCACATAAATTGTGGTTTCTGGAGTGGCTCCCAACCGGCTGTTTTGATCAAAGAACATGTGAATCAACAAGCTTCCTATAGCGCATCTCACACAGAGATTCTGCAAAACTGCCGTTACGAAGACCTGCTGTTATGCCGGCTTTGCTTTCCCACATGGACCCATACACCATGATGCTGTCCCAGCGTGTGATTTCAGATAGCATCATGGGAGCAAAAGAAGCATGATGTTTAACACAACAACATCGACCTCTAGTGTGACGTATAACATACACGTTGGAAAAGCAACTTGGCGGGGGGAAATGAGTGTTGGTTTTTGAGTGTGTGCTTTTGCTCGCTACTTGACTCCCAAATTCGCTGCCATCCACTGTTGCTGTAGGTTAGCCGCTAAATGCTGCCATTGTTTTTTTGTTTTTTTTATCTCCCCGAGGTTTGGGCTCACTACGTCATTAAAATATCACACCTGTTCCGCCGTGGTGGCTGTCACTTTCTACTGATGTCGGATTGACTCTGAAAACTAGGGATGGGTATCATTAGGATTTTATCAATACTAGTACTATTATCGATACGTATCGGTTTGGTTCCTTATCAATACTCCGGGTATTTACTATGGTTCTACTACGGTTCCCGTTTAGAACCGGGTATCAAGGGCCATGATGATATAATAATGAAAATCTCCCCGCTTGAACAGACTGAGTGAAAACAGCTCATGTCACGTGTAGGCTCATTACAATATACCGCCCCCTCTCAACCTCTCTTGGAAAGGTGCACCATATTTTTCTCCCAAGCCAATCAGAGCAGATTGGGCATTTTCTGGGAGGGGGGTTTCAAGAGACAGGCGCTAAAATAGAGCGGTTCAGACAGAGGGTGATTACAGGTATAATCAGACTGACAATATGAGGAAAATTATGTTTTTTGTTAACATAAAGCATCTAATTATGTTATAGTGTAAACCCAAAATACAAGTATGAACCTGAAAATAAGCATATGTCCCCTGGCCTTTTTTTTCCCTTTCAAAGTTTGAGTAAAAAGACAGAGCCAGACACAGCCGGGTATGATTGCATCCATTTTACATCAACACCTTTTATTTTTTTGTGAAATGATAATTTGTTTGCTTTCTGTGACCCCAGACAGTGTGAGGACAACAGGATGTTTATCAGTGAAAGCCCCAGAGCGAGAAAAAAAAAAAAAAAAAAACATGCTCCGGATTACAACAGGTTCATCATGGCAATTGCCCAACTCCTGCTCGAAAAAAAAGGAAATGATTGCCAAAGAGAAGCGAGAGCGGGGGATGTGCGCTGTGTGAGGAGGTTAACAAGAGACAACAAAGCACTGATGTGGCAGAGGGGGATTGGCAAAGACAGTATGCAGAGAAGAAGGGATCTTTTTCTGCTGTTATGTTGACAGACTTTCACATCCAGCCATGCGTCTCCATTATGGAGGCAAATAAGAACAACTGTGTTTGCATTTATCATATGCACAAATACACAGAAATCCACACCAAACAGACAGTAGACATCAGCCTTCATGCTTGTTACAACTTGGCCGGACAGATTGCGGGCATAAAATGATCACAGTCTGCAAGATGCCACATCCAGACGGAGAAGTCGGTCACAATTTGTGCGATAAATAAAGACAGATGGTTCAAACAAGTGAGAAAAATATTAACTATGGAGAAACGGGAGAGAAAAAAAATAACGTTGACATCTTTCACTGGAACGAAAAGTCCGGACCAGAATCTCCTTGGAGGTTTGACGACATTCAGAGTCGCAGCTTCCCAAATATACATGACAGAACAATATTCTACCAAGAGCATGTTTGGCAATGTCTGTCGGTTAGTCTTCCGCTTCATTCCAGATTGTAATACTTTAAAATGTGTGATGATTCCGTTGACTGATGATTTTCCCCCACGACAAACTCCTGTTCGCAGTCACACTAACTGACAGTCACCTGAACGGTCATGATGGAGTTGAGAGAGTTTTAAGTGACACAAAGGCAAGAGAGGATTTTTGATTGACCGTCGCTAAGCACCGTCACTTTTAATTAGCGCTGCTACGCCTGTCAGGCTTTCAGTTGTCACACAGCAGATTACAGTTTACAAAGACAGGAGCAGGAAGATTCCACACTCAAAGTTCTCAGTACATTTTGAAGCAATGGGTCCTTAATTTCAGACAAGGGTAGATATTTTTTAACCTGAAAACCGTCAATTTTGCCATTAGAAATGCCAATTTATCTGGGATTTAATCAGCTATAGCTAGCTAACCAGCTAATTAAGCAAACACTAGCGCCAAGTGTTAGTTGAAAATGTTGTCTCATATACGTACATACTTGATCGCAACAATAAACTTGCATCACACGACTTGTTTTATTTATGTTATTTCGTTATAAATTCACCCGTTTTGGCTGTTTGGCTTAACTTCTTCAACCCGAGAGCTTATTTGTGTTTTCAAACAGCAGTTTTTCACTTTTAACATGACAAGAAACTAGCAGTCATGTTGCAGTAAACATCCATGTCTGTCCAAAATGTCACCACTTCATCATTTTATCATATTCGATATTTGTGTGAAATTGTCATAATTAGCATACCAATCCTTGTGGTACGGTCAAAAACATGTTTTGTGAGGTAATAGTGACCGTTGACCACCAAAAATAAACCTGGATTGCAAGTGGTTGTTTGTGCCAAATCTGAGGAAATTCACTCAAAGCGTTCCTGAGATATCACGAGAATGGATCGGCTGGACAGACAACTCAAAAAAACATAATGGCTGGTTTGACGTACGCAAGAGCACAGGTGTTGGCGTCTTTGTTCCGCAGCAGCCTGGTGCGCTTGTGCATGATTTAATCAAGTTAACCACCACAGTGGATCTGGCATGCATAACTAGACGGTGACAATGTGTGTCACTCAAATTAGAGACTGAAGATGGAAACATGCTCGTCACCTTCAGGAAGCTGTAACGGGACTTCATCATCTGAACACGATTGTGGATGTGAGATGCTGATAAGAACAGACGGGAATATTTACTCTGCCTTGCTGGTATTATTGGCATAATTGCTACGGAATTGTATTTTTGCTGTATATTTAGATGCCTCTACCGGCTGATGAATGTATCGTGAAAATGAAACTGACAAGCTAATTACAAGTAGAAAGAGTTTTTCTTATGTTGGATGGTTTGTTTCCACCTATGAAAGTGAAGAAAAAGAGCACAGAACACATACATGTTGACCCGTTGACCTGGACCAGACAGGCTGGCCACAAAATGCTGTGAACACAGACACCAAAACTGTTCCGAGCTGCCAACGATTCGCCCCCCCCCCCCCCTGCAGCGTGGCTCTTCTATTTCGGCACATGGTGAGTCACCAAAATGCCAGAGAAACCTCAACGCTCCAGGAAAGTGCCACATCAACATTGTGCAACATATTAATATAGAGCCAAGAATATCAATAAATGAAACAAACAAACAAAAAAACAAGTAGCTAATGATGAGTGCTGCTTCTCAAGATGTACTCAAAAGTGGCTTCCTGCTAGTTGTTGCAGGAAGTACGACATCATTTTCATCTTTGGTTAAGATGCTGTTTTAATCGCTCCTTAAATGTAAGAGGCAGCAGAAGATTGGTTCAACCGTTTTATGGCCTGTTCGAGCTCCGTTTCCTCGGGTAGCATCTGAATTCCTACCAGCCTAAAACATGCTGCAAGGAACTCATTTTCCTCTTCAATTAATTAACTCTTGCTAAATTATTTTGACTGTGGGGCTGTGATCATTTTTAAATGGAATTAAGAAATAATTTAATAAAGAATAAAATTCGTTCCAGAGTCTGATTATGTGGGTAGTTGTGCTGAAAGATCCCTCACGCGATAGAAGGCAGAACTGGGAAGAAAGTATTACTAGAAGGAGCTCACGGTGATCCTGGAAATGAGTTCACAGGAGGTGATTATTAAGTTTACACATCTCGCTTTCACCTCTAAAAACCAGTCGCATATTTTCATGTTCTTGTTTATTGCCGCTGTTTGTTACATTCAGCATGAGCGCTGTGAATCCAAAGGGATGCCCTCGTAGCGTGACTGTATTAAATAAAAACCTGAGCGCTACGCCCAGAGAGGTGGGCTGCTGTCAGCGTCTTCTGCTTGACATGCAGAAGGCGGCGGAAGAAACTGGGGAAATTTAGACCGAGCAATCCCAATGAATCACAAATTCAGTGAATCATTAATGTATCATATCGCAGTCGAGCCGGCTTTCCATTTCAATTCATTTTTATTTAGACACCTCGTTTCATGTGAAAATAATCGATAGAATAACCCCAAACAGAAATAATCATATTCATAACTACAGGAGCGAGGTAGATGGAGGGAGGACCCGCGTTACTTTGCTGGCTGAGCTGAAGCGAACAGTCTGCTTTCACCTTGTATTGCTTTGCATTTCATCACTTCTTTGACTCACTCTTGGGCAGCTGTATTTAAAATCTATATCTGTAGAATAGCAGACCCTAAACTGTGAACATTTTTGAAGCTGTAAACGATCACAAGTCGAATGTTGTTAGTGAAATGTTAGCTGATGAGATTTTCGGAGACATCGTGAACGGTTGGTAATCTGACAAAACATCTGTAATGGGAGGTACAACCACAACTTACCCTTGTTTTCGACACCGGTACCTCTCATGGCACAATGTCTCGCAAAACATCCCCTGTGCACCAAATGGTGACCACAACTACATGCAGATTCATGTGCACACCCACCGAGTGATGCACAGGGAAGTGACAGAGGGACAAAGTCACCGTTTGCAGCTGTTCAAACATGTCATCTACTCTCTTGTTGGAAGCTTCGCATGTAATTACACAGCTGTCACACTGTAATCACACTAATCTGTGCTGAATCACAGGCAAATAGCTTGGGCCACTCACTCAATAAGAGGCACATCTCCTCCTTATCTGCCATGTGTCTGTTTCATAAACCTGGAGAGATCATCCGCTTGTCTGCGATGGGACGGAAAAAAGAAGAAGAAAAAAAAAAAATCGGTATCAATCTGCAAAGACGTAAAAGTAAACAACCACCGCCAGTGACAGCTTGTGCGAGATCATCCATGGATCAAAACCTAATGTTAGTGTAGGGATCAGCAGTTCTATGCAAGACGCCTGCTGGGGATTGTTAATCTGCAGGATTAACCTGTGGTCAGGTTGAGTTAGCACAGTGTCCACTTTTTTGATGGCTGAGAGACTTCGCACGAGAGGCGAGAGCTGTCAAGTCGTATTGATGAAATGCCAGCTGATGTGACAAGTTCAAAGGAGAGGCTATAAAAATGAAAGTTTGCTGTCATATGCTTCAGTATAAAACGACGGGTCACTAACTGTCTGATGTGCCAGAATGAAATAAATTGGAAGAATATTATTAAGGCTTTAAAAAAAAAACACCCACACACCCATAGTCACCCACACAGATGTTTTCAATTATGTTTCTTGATTCGACCTCTTCTCTGGACTGTTCGTATGCACGCACTGTTGTCCCAGAAAACATCTCACTTTGCTGTTCCTGCGTTTGAGCACGTTAGGGTGGCACCTTAGGGATTGATGGAGAGTAAGGTGGTATGGTAGGAATGCACCGACATCTATTTAATGTTTATATACTACATATATTATAAGTTGCTGGTGTACGATTTATTATCTTAATAATCTACATATAATATATATTCAGTCCATTTATTTCTATGCATTTGTACCATTTTGTTAGAAAGGCTATGTTAAAGTCGAGCCTGATGTTGTCCAACGCATAAAAGAATGATCCCAGCCTCTTCCACACCTTGAGGCATACAGCTTATTGAATAAACACTGGTATCGGATCGGTGCTCTGTATCGGCCGACGCCCAAAGGCCAGGTATCGTTATCAGCATCGGGACTGAAAAAGTTGGATCGATGCAACCCAATAGGCGACGGCGCATAAATAAAAACTCTCTGGCCATCCTGCTATGTTGATTTGAATGGGAATGTCCGTCCACCTCTTATTCTATTTGTGATACTCTTCTGTCACATTTATTAGCACGTAGGACATCGTGTATGACCCTGCATAGCGTCGCCCAATGGCAACCTCCAAAGCGGTCCAATCAACCAGAGTAGGTGAAAGCAATGCAGAGCACTGATGCAAAACACCTCATGTTAAGGCCAGCCGATAGAAAGAACTCAAACCCTGTTTAACCTGTCCCTTGTGACAATCTACCACCAATATTATTTCCTGCTTGAGGGTTTTCTGCCAATACATGCGTTTTCAGTAATCCACTGAGTGACTTCCACATCGACATGGTTTAAGCCGTTTTACTTCAGAAGCATGGCACAGCCCACAGGGGTGTTGGAAAGAGTCCGTCCCGTGAAGGTGGTCCATCAGAGTGTCCGAGGCTCGGGCTCTGAGCCTGCCTCTGGCAAAGTCACAACAGTCTGCGATCAAACGCCCCATGGAGTCGTCACACGGCCCGAAGCCTCAGGAACATCCTCAACTATTGCCATTCTCACCATCTGGATGGAGAAACTCCAGAGTGGCTACTTCCTGTCCGACTCCTAACTGCTGACTAAGGAGCAGGTAGCTGGCCTGACCTTACCAACCTTGTCAAAACTCCAGAGGAGAGGATTATTTATGTCTTACCTTGATGAACTGAGCTGTTTTGCTGTAGAAAAATACACTGAAATCCTGACTGTTATATATATATATATATATATATATTGTGCGGTGTTTTTGGTGTTGCGCATTTTAGTAAATGTCTGGTGGGGTTTCATGAGGAAGGTTTTTAAGTTCTTTGTATTTTGATTGTCACACATAACTGACACCGCACTGTTGTCAAACCAGTATGCATAGGGGCAGCAGCCAATTATAAAATAATTAATAGCTCCTGTAATGACGAGTGTTGCCCCTTCCTGCAGACACTCGAGTTTATTTGATTCTGTGCTCAGGTAGACTGAATACGTCACTATATCTTTATTTTAGCTTCTACAATATAAATGCTCTGAATCCCGTATATTGCACCTTTAATATCTGAATTTGAGGTTATTTTGACAGTGATGTAAAATTGTTATTTTTGTATTATTATTAATTCTAAATCCTCAACAGAAAAAAACAAAAGTATAAAGAGCATTTCTACCTCATAGGTCAACTTTTATTTATACATGATGTGATATCTTTCTTTCATCTATTGGTTAAATTACTACTGCATATTCAGACTAGTATGGGGGAAAATAGAAAAAAATAACCTCAATACTTCTCACCATGGGTTGAGTTTGCAGATGGACTCGGTGCCAGTGGCAATGCAGAGAATTAAGATATATTTGATGGTCTTACTCCAGGAACTTTCTGCAGAAGAGGGGATTAAACTATGGTGAGGTTTTAAGGCCGTATACCTCCAGGGCCTCTACGAAGTTAATCAAATGTGTTGCGGAAGTTTATTTATGCGTCCTGGTGTGATGTGTGCATTTGGAATGGCAATGCCGTCACTCTAAACAACCCATGGCTGTTTGAGTTCAACTTACTTTTTACAGCTGGTATTCCCCATACATTTGTATAATTTCACTACTCACCGTATAAAAAGGCATACTCTTCAAAGGCGGATGTATAAATTGATTGGGTAAGAGCTCTTTATATTCCCCCACCATAGCAATACGAACACCAGCGCTATGCATCAGAAATAGACCTTCTATTCATAAGTATGGAGGGAGGAAGTGGGGGGGTAGAGGAGGGGGAAAAAAAAAAACATGTATTGAAACTGGAGGTCTCGCTGAATTGATGGGCACCAGGCGTGGAGCTTTTCTGCAGGGAAATAATTTGCATAATGGGAAAGTGGTTGGAGTTGGAGCTGAGAGCTCTCCTCTTGTGGGGACAGTCAGTGAAGTGGAAGGAGAGAGCTCCTATCAGATAGAAGGCCAATACCAAGGTGCTCCGAGAATGAGATGTACGCCGGTGATACGCTCCGTTTCTTCCCGTCACTTGCCCATTTCATCCGCAAAACAATTTACCAACAATCTCTCAGTCGCCTGCATCCAATATGTATACTCATGAATTTGCTTTTGAAAAGACTGCGGCAGAGTTGCTCCGTCTTCATTCCGCTAATGAATCTTGCACAACAGTTTCCAGTCAACTTGCTCCGATAAAGGAGAGGGAATCCCGATTGATTTGAACATTTTGAAACACCGCATCTGTGGAAACTGAAACAAGCCTAAGCTTCAGTCATACAGGCAGGCTCACTCCATTACACCATAAAACTCTGCTCACAAGTCAGCCGCAGGTCCAAGTAGTGATCCACAGCCATTCCTGCTCTGATACATTAAAACCCTAAATGTAGAAACAGTATATTACTATATTATGGATAATACTTTTGCACATACATTAGAGTGGTGGTCACGAAAAGTGGCTTGAAAGATATGGAGGACAAAAGCCTGTTGACTGCAGCACTGAAAATGTGTCCTACTGCATGATTTATGGGTCTTTGGCTGTTTTATGCAGTCTTATGATGTATGTTTGCACTTACCAGAAAGGAGGTATGTAGTGTAGGCTAGGAATTGAGGATCGAAGTGAACGATGTTTCAGTCATATATTTTTCAAAAGGCTTTGGAGGTGCTTGGTGGTTTTGCTGTTGCCTGGAAAGAATATCAACAGCCACTTTTGCAGATGCAGGAAGGAAAAGAGCAGAATAGCATTCTCTTCCGGGGATTGTATTAAGTTAAAAAAAATATATATATATGCTGCCCACAATAAGTCTTACAGTGACACACTTAATGCTAGTATTTTGGTGTTTACACCCTAAACATGGTCGCCACGATTCGATTAATGTAATACCTTATCTTCTAAAATGATAGTTGCCGTTCAAGTGTTGACCACTGAATATTAATGACGTGAAGCCTGCCATCTAGTTCAGACAGAAAACTTGAGGAGCGCTGCATCCTGAATCAGCTGATGCTTTTAAACTGAGCTTATGTACTGTCAACACCCACTGCACCGTCTATTTAAGGTGTCAAACTTGCTAGTCATCATGCAGCTGCTATTCCCTCTGCTGCTACAACATCTGTGCATGTCCCGATTTACTTATCACAATCATGTCGCTTGATCTGCGTCTCACGGGATTACTTAAAAGTATGAGTGTGGAGTTATGATTTCAGTTTTGTTATAGCAGCTAAATGCTGCTTGTACGTACGTAGGCGTAGTGAAATTAGAAGTATATTTTGAAATATGAAAGATGCTGAAATACTGCTTGTTGTCACCTTGATGACGAGCACATTATCATGCAACACGCCGTTGTTACACAGCGGCTGGGTACATTTAATGGCATTGAATAGTTTTGCATCCTCTCCAGTAAAAGAAAAAGGAGCTAAATTCATTTGACCGGAGCACTCCAGTTTGTTTCCTAATGCCTGTTTTAATCAGCGGGTGGCTGGTTCTTCAACGTTAATCAACACAATTAGATTCAACCCAAAGTCCTGACTGCTCACGAACAAATGGATTATATATGCTCGGCTAAAGGTGAATATTGTGTTGCTTTTAATTTGCTCTTCCTCTGCATCAACAACAGAAAATCCAATTCTTCCGAAATGCTGTTGTAACTTCCGGGCATCCGCTCGAAGCTGCAATAAGCACCTGCAGCTCTTCATCCATCTTCTTCCTCATTTAAAAAGTTTCCGGATAACAATTGAAGGCTCGGATAAATAAACTATATAAAGCTTCAGCGACAGAATACATTCATTGTTGGTTTTGGTGTTTTCATGGGATTTGTTGATAGTAAGAAAAGTAAAGAATGTTACCAGCCTCATCTTTTAATAATATAAAGGAATGCTATAACATGAGAATAACATTGTCCATGTAATATATATGCAAAACTACACATAGCCTACCACATTTTTTGGGCTGGGTATCGCTTCAGTATAAGACTTATAAGTTTAAGAATCAAAATAATACCAGTAATTGACCCTTTTTGAGCCCAGATCTTACAAAAAAAAATTAAAAAACTATTTGTATGGTTTTGCTCGCAGATAATCACCACAAGCAGTCTTCGATTTAATGCAAGGTTTAATTGGCCCACTACCTTAACAGCTATGGGGGTTGACGGACTGCATAATCAGCAGTAACCACTGTACGAGCACTGTGCAGTGCTGCAGGGATTAGCTAGACTTGGACACACACACACACACACACACACACACACACACACACGGCTTCCATTTATATGATGGGTATCGAATGAAGTACTCTCTTGGTATAGTTATCACTTTAAGAGTAGTATTGGTTCTGGCATCGTCATTTTTTGATGCAATAACTAGCCCTACGCATCATGACGAGCTCCAAATGATATTGGCTACACTGCTGTGTGTAACTGCAGGGATGTGAGCAGTGATCACATTCAAATTACTTGTTGTGTGAGTGGAAACGGACTACGTATTAATTTATATTTTTTTAAATGAGGCCATTGCCTTCAACAAGATGTTCTGTACATCTTTGGTCTTAGCCTTAGCGCGAGTGCGAGTGAAATATACATTGATGTTCAGGTATTCATGCCCGGAGCAGAACAAGATGTCACTTATTACATATAGAAGGGGCCCGTCACTTAGCATTGGAAACAAATGTCCAATCTAACTATCTAAAAAATACTCATTCAAAGAATAAATACATGTTTAGCTTCACCACAATAGCCTTTCACCAATCATATGTCATTATATTCCACTCTCCCTAAAGTACATGCACCTGCAGTGCTTGACACGTCACATTACTTGACATCAACAAGGAAAGACGTCTGACACACTGTTGACTAATATGCAGGTACAAAATCACGCACGTGGAGTAAATGCGTCCGGCGAGGGCCTGCCAGTGTCGAGGAGAGGATAATCCCCAGGTGGCAACCTCTGGGTCTGAAAAGTGAAGCCAATGCTGAAGTGCCTTGGATCTGCAGCTTCTCTACTGGCTTAAAAGGGAGCAACTCCTCCGGTTGCAAAATGAAGTCAGCTCTATAGAAGTCTATGAGAAAATGTCCGTACCTCTCACATGATTCCCTCAGTAAACATTGTAAACATGAGTTTATCGTCTCAATCGCTAGTTTCAAGTTGTCTTAAATTAAAATTTAAGACAACATGGTGGTCTGAGGTTACAGTCGGCAAGACAACAGTATCCTTACATCAGGTAGGGATTTTGTCTTGTTTAACCGACACATTACCAGTTCAGTTCCCTGACACACAAGCTTGTGCTGGGCCCATAACGATTCAGGAGAAAAACAACCTGTAAAGTGCATATTTCAAAAGGACTTCGGACTTGAGTGGCAAATATATACATAAAAAGCATTAGCTTTCATGTTGTGTAAGCTAGTTCTAGTGGACCATGCACACATCCACCCCTTTGATTTTTTTTTTTTATATATATATATATATATATATATATATATATATATATATATA
The DNA here is from genome assembly GCF_050575085.1 of Anarhichas minor. NCBI lineage: Eukaryota > Metazoa > Chordata > Actinopteri > Perciformes > Anarhichadidae > Anarhichas > Anarhichas minor. The sequence goes on from NW_027466582.1 coordinate 3,654,341, forward strand.
TATATATATATATATATATATATATATATATATATATATATATATATATATATATATATATATATATATATATATATAGCACAGTAGCTAAGTATTAATTCACCGCTTACTTTCCTCAACAGCCACATCAGAGATTTGGAGTCTAATGATTTCTGCTGCAGAATAATAGGATCTTTCTTCACGCCACCCTTTGAAGTCAAAGAGCCAGATCGTCAGGGTAAAGACTGCCACTTATGATGTGCCTTAGGTACAAATGAGAAGCATTAGTTTGCTGGACCCTCACATGAATATCAATAGCTTGCTCCATGGACTGGCCTTAGCTGGGCCAGTCACTTCCTATTTTCTCTTATGGGCAGAGAGTTCTCATTGAAAGTATCCAAGGTTTCCGTCTCCGTGTTTTGGTTACTGGACAGTATAAGAGTATGAGAGACTAGTGTGAAATGACAATCAAGTCACTGAGATTATTACACGATTTATAAATACCTATCAGACTTTAAAGTGGCATTCTCCAGTAAGCCGCCTGTGGTTCAACACACATCGGCTCTGGATAGGCTCCGTCTTTGATTTGTCCAAAGTGTGATTGTGCTGAACTGTTTCTGCACTTAAGTACAGTGAGTCAGACCACTCATGATGGGTTTCAGTGTTACCGCTATAAAGCTCTCTGTTTAGCCGCAGTGACGGATGATTTCTGTTCTATGTACTCTTTAAAGATATGCCTTTAAAAGACATCTAAAGCGCCTGAATTCCTCACTTTTGGGATGGATTGTTTGTCATTTCTTTTGTTTGTCTTTTTCATTGTAACCATTCTTACACATGTAAAACAATGAATGAGAAATCAAAATGAGAAGCACCTGAAGGCTGTCTTTTGTATTTCTAAAGCTCGCTGTTCTGACTTGTAGAGAGGTTCACGTGTGCTTCCAGGCACATTTGTAGAGACTGTCGACTGAACTCTGCATTATGTTTGATAATAAAAGGGAAGCTTTCTAATAACCGCCAACAATCCTGTGAATTTTTTTTGAATGTGCTTCAATTGCATCAAGAGTTATTAGTAAGTGCGTGTTTAACACAGAATATAATGCCGTTTTTTCATTTCATGATAATTGTTTGCTGGTTGACTGATGATTTAATTAAATTAAATTAAATCATTTTTAATGTGGTTAAAAACAACACATCGTTTATCACATGCATTTTTAATTTACTGCTGATTATCTCTTGCAAATCATTGCTCACCTGTAATGACAAAGTAAGTAGAGTGAGAAGCATTTGGTCGGGCAAAAGCCATCACAATAAGACTTTGTCTGCGTAGTTATTAAGGCATAATGATAATAATAATAATAATATAGTAGCTTTGAATTAATAATATATTACAGTTCTGGTCTGGATTTGTGATATCTAGATGGTTGACAGTCAGGCTGAAGTGAACACACTCTCTGTGTGATTTCTTTGTTCGGTTATCTCGACCTGAACATGAAGAATAAACAACGACTGCGAATATCCAATATTCAAGAAAAGGTTGCAATAGATTTGTGCAGGCAGAGGACCAACTACTGGAGCAGGTCTGACAGTCTCTCTGAGATAAACTGTTGTACAGCCTAAGCTACAGTAAGCTATTTCATTGAGCCTCCCATTAGCCAGAGAAACCACATGTGGAGCTCCTGGCCATGTGAACGAAGTGGGCGGGACTACTGTGTGCACGCGGTTTGAGAAAGTTTGACACTGCATTAGAGATTATTTTTAATTTTTTGTTATTGAGACTCTGTAACCAATGAAATCCTACGGGTTGAAGAACACAACCCCTCAGGTCCTCAGCCAGTTGGGTTCATTTCATAAGTTGAGTCAGCATTGTTCTGCCAGGCTGTTTCAAGCGATGAAATGATGCATGTTCCAGGCTAACTCAGATATACAAAACAACTCAAAGAGAAATGCAGCCGGGGGCAGGTGCAGATGAGAAAGCACAGGTGCAAAACAAAACAAAAAAAAGATGACTTGTCTGTCATGTGGGCACACAATACAGACACAACAAAAGTAAATGGAAATACTGTCAGAAAATAGTGGAGCGGTCGTCGGATAAGCAGAGAAGCGGTGCGCTGCTGTGTGTGGGTGTGGGTGTGTGGGTGTGTGGGTGTGTGTGTGTGTGTGTGCGGCATGTGTGCTGGAGGGAGATAGAAAGATGTCCAGGGAGGCGTAGTCGGATAGCAGCAACAGTGACTGTACGAGCCATGGTTGTTACAAATGAATGCTGCAGCTCCTCGAGATCCAAGCAGAGACCACTTGCTTTGTTTGCCAGCAGCTGAACATAGCGGCGTGGTCGACCCCAAAGTTAGCTACAACCTAGCCCTGGAACATTAATGGAGTGTCCCCTTCACAGTCTGGAGGCCGGAGCAGCGGTGTTACACAAGCTTTTGTTGAAATACTGTATGTTTACTCCATACCCTTAAGCATCCCGCTGAGGAAACTAAATATCAGAAGCCTAAATAGTGTTACTCAAACCTGATTTGTCAGATTTTTGTCAGAGTCCCAAGAGTTGTATGATATGGCTAACTTCACCTTGAGATGCCCCTCTTATCAAACTTGAAAGTGAAACGTAAAAGTGGTCTTAATCACTAAATATGAATATTACTCAGAGTCATAATTCATGATGATTTTGTGTTTATTGATCGTTAGGAATGATTAATAAGAGGTCCACCGTGACGAAAGACAATCTTGTGAACACGTGTTTTTAATAAGACATCGCTCATCAATCGTTAACGAGGTAAATTAGGAAATCAATCATGATGTTGATATCAGATTATATCACTCGGCCCTGCAGCAAATAACTTCTATTATTTTCCAATTCTTCACAGCCTTTCTATCGGGAACGTCGAATGCAGCGAATGCAGCGAACCCAACTCGCGGTTAATCCAAAAATGGGTAAAGAGGTGGATCGTCGGTGGAGCTGTGGCGAGCCCAGGTGATGCAGCAGAAGAGAGATCTGACACAACACCCACCTGTCACTCAAAGAGGCCACGCCCTCAATCATGCCTACCTTTAAGCCTTTGTCTAATTTAAACCGGTGAATTAGTCGTTTAGGTAAAACTTTATAGCTCTTCATCATTAGCTACTTCGCACCAGTAACAGCCTAAAAATAATCAGCACATTCATGCACAACAGCAATAATACTAATGTTCACATGCATATTTTCTTGCCCTTCCACAGGCAGGTAAAAGACAGAAGGGAGCACCCACTCACGGGGACTCAGCACTCGCATGTGACACATGGGCTTCAAGTCTCCCAACTCACAGCACGACTCCAGACTGCATCTTTTTTTCGAAACCTTTGCTTCTTTTGCTTTCATCACACATGGTTTAGCAGAGAGAGAGAGAGAGAGAGAGAGAGAGAGAGAGAGAGAGAGAGAGAGAGACAGACAGCGAAAGACAGATGGGATAAGATGCAACGTCATGAGGTGGATTTGAACAGATGCCGCTGGGGGCTTGAGCCCGCTACGGTGCACCTGAGCAACTTACACAACCGACCGCTACTATGACTGTAATGGCGACCTTAAAGAATATGAGCAGAGATGTTTATTCATATTCATTTGGTCCGTTCTACAGCAGGGATGCGCGTGTAATGGAAAGACACATTTGTATTTTTGAGTCCACAGAGTAACAGAGTCTCTCGAGCATAAAAACAATTGCAAGCTGGCAGCAATTCTTTTTTTCTGATAATATAATTCCACATTCTTATTATTTCTTGTGGTCTGGTAATGGAGATTGAATGGAAATATGAGACAGGCAAAGCCCCCCCCCCCCCCCCCTGCACTCCCTCCCTCCCTCCAGTCCACTAGCATTAATTTAATGCTTCGTCTATCTAATATTGTAATCCTATAAAATTTTCTGCTGCTGTAATTTTGCCCATCATCATCACCTCTGAGTCATGAAGCGCAGACCCACGAGTATATATTCCCGGAGACTCCAACTCCACACTTTTCTTTCGTTTATACAACTGCAAACTTTCTGTGAGTGAGTGAGCGAGTGAGCGAGAGAGAAAAGAGCAGGCAGGTTGAGGTTCACAGTGTTGTGAATGCCGCCTGATTCAATCCCCATAGACGTAAGGGGCGCAGTCTTATGTGTACAGCTGCACAGACAGAAAGTGCACACGTAAACATACAACACTGTCTCTGGCAGCGCTTCCTGTCCCTCGGGAAGTGACTAGAGGAGAATAAGTGAGTGTGAGCGTTTGTGTGGATGTTGGGAGGTCAAGGCTGAAATAGAGACAGTCGACAGGAACCAAGCCAAACAAGAACAAACTGAGAACTAGTCGAGTTATTACAAGGTACAGTGGAAAACTACTCTATCCGAAAGCGAGACACTCCTGGTTTTCCATCTGGATGACTTAACTAGAATCTGTCTTTTATATGGAAAATAGGCTGCAAATTATTACCTGAGATGAGCTTTGAGCCAGTGAGCCAGGATGCAGCCTCCTGACTTTTAATATGATTAGATAACCTGATTTTGACATTTTATTAATAGGGAAACTGTCAGCACAGGGATACAGAATTCTTTATTTAATCACCGTTACATTACTATAGTGACAGTGTATTCAATTTTTAAAAAAGACTATAATTTAAGACAACAGCATATTAATGTATGTCGGCTGTAGAAAGAAGCTATTATTGTGGCCTGTGTGTATTCTGCCACTGGGTTTGTATGAGGCTGTGCTGTCCTTGAGGAAATCGATTGTATGACATTGATATTCCTTTAGCATGAATAGAGACGCACAACAACTAAAAGGCCTCAACGCTAGAAACGTATACCTCTCTGCAAATTTAAATCAATAACGCTCAAGTTAATGAACAAGTGGTGAAAACATCGAGAAAATGTCAGCGCCTTGATCCCCCAAAGGATCAAATTATATTCCACACAACATATTTTCTAATAAACCTCTACAAAAAAAGCAAAACACAACAAATGGCTCTCTGAGGCGGCACTGAAGACCTTATGTTGAGGCAACAACAGCAGCATAAAGTGTCATGCTAATTAATTGATTGTATGATTAACATTGCTCAGGTAATAATCCCAGCAGTCAACCCAAACAAATTCTGTGAGGACAAACCGTGAGTGACCGCTCCATGATGAGAATATTACTTTAAAAAAGGTGCAATATACATTATTGGGAGCGATGCGCTCGCCTCTCAACCGCTCTCAACATGCCATAGACAACAACAAATGTTAGCAAAGGAAGAAACAAAAACACTGAGGAGGATGTGATGTTACAACCTTATTCTTACGGATCAGTATTCATTAACATTTTCTTTAGTATTTAGTGGGTACAGATCATAGAAAGGCTTCTCAAAGAAACAGCTACAGATTAATGACTTGGAATAATTTAAGTGTCAGTTAATAACTGCATTAGAAACCCACTCAGTTACTGTATAATATTTTGGAAAGCCACTCTGCTTTTAGCACCACGCACTACAGTGGAGCCAGGATCCTTGGCTCCCCTGTAGCCGGCAGATAAAGCCCAATTCATCTTCTGAACCTGTAGAGTTCATTACTTAAGAGAAAATAAATAGTATTTTATACATTGTATTTCATCAATCATGTATAATAATTTACATCTTTTCTTAAAATTTGTATTCATCACATAGTATGTGCTGCAGCTAATAGTAATAAGAGTTTAAAATTACCACTCGTCTTATCACTCTCTGCCGTACTCGAGGCAGCAACCTGCTGCTGGTTTTCTGCCAACAACAAAATTAAAATATAACTTCCTTTGGAAGAGACAAAGAATAGACTTCCTCCATGGACACCAATTTGGCAAAAATAAACTGGCATTGTTTAGATGATATAATAAATATTAAAGTGAATGCAATATGAATCAAAAACAGCTGAGGTGTATAACCCACATAACCTTAGTGCTTGTTATATCATTGGTTATAACAGTTTTTCATACTGTTTTTAGAGCTTCTTTGTTTATATTCTGTGTCAAGTAATAAGTTAAATTGTTTAATTTGATCTATTTGAGGTTTAAAAAAGCATTTTCAGTCCAATACTGTATCTTGCTCCTTTTCAATGACTTCTCCGACTGAATTTTGTACACTGAGCGAAACCGGATTATCCCGTGGTGTTACATTGTGAAATTCACAGGTGAGTGTGTTCCTTGATAATCACGCAAATTATGTTGTGGATTGAGAATCACAAAGTGTGAGAAGTGCACACTAACACCCACAGAAACACACAGGGTTTTCTTCATATGAACGGTTTCACAGCAGGAAAAGGATAATTAACAGCCCCAATTCGAGTAGGGTTATTATTTTGAGGCTGGGGAAAGATTGTCCTTCCTGTGTTATTTGTTCGAAGAGAAGAGAATGTGTTGCAGAGTTGTTTTTGCCCCCCCTCTGCAGAAAAGCTATTCTTTACAGCCAGTTGTTTTGTCGTTAAATATTCTATGAAAATGTGATTAGGATTCAGGTGCTTCTCTCTGCCACACACACACACACACACACACACACACACCTTGCCAGCCTAGTTTCCAATTAAAATGGGAAGTGTGTGTTGAGTCACTGCCAGAAGACGTGGCTTCATTAATGCTGCGGGTTGATGACACTCTCCGATATCAATAATCAATCATGAAACTCCATGCTACGATCTAGTCAGTTAAGCACCGGTACGGATCAATACAATGATGAAGTGGCTTGTCCCTCAGGCACAGACTACAGCTTAAGTCTGCTCTGCGGAGACTTTCCTCAGCTGGACATGAATCCCACTGTGCAAGTCGCTCAGCAGCTGGTCATTTTCTAAAAATCCATTTCCATGTCTTACTTCCATGTCGGTGCTGCAGCGAGTCACCTGTTTTCTGGCTCAGCACACAGCTTGAGGTTTACGCAGTGTCCCGTTCAAAATAAAAACCACTGATGGAGGATAAATATGGAGGCGATGGACGATATTCTGTAATGTTGCTAGTCTTTTTTCCGACCACCGCACGCTACCTTAAAGCCTGCACAAGTGTTTACGGTGCCCACAGCTGGTTTAAGCTCTTGTTTACTCTTTGCATATATTACAAAAGCACAAGTAGAAGTGCGTTTGTCCTACAAAATGTGTTTCCAATTTGAATGTATGAACTTTAAGGAAAGTGAATGGTGATGGCAGGACCTTTGTTTACACAATGAGATGCCTCCGACTGTTGAGTCAGAAACAACACGTTAAAAATGCCATTCAATTAAAGCGTCGACTTGGACAGATGTTAACATCTGCGTAGCCTTCTGAATAATGCATTTGGTGTGCGTTTGTGTGTGCGCACTGTTACACACTCCCGTACAGTATGTCAGCGTGTGAATGTGTACATGTGCACAAGGTGATTAATGCACAGTGCTGTGTGATGTGGCTCAGGTACACACGGATCGGGTTTGACCTCGATGTTTAACAGGCGTCAGGGGTCTGTGTGTGTGTTTACGTGTTTCACAGGTCTGTGATTGGTTCTCTACAGGAGAGAGCAACAAAATGTGTCCAGCCTCAACATATCCAACAAACATTGTTCCACGTCCAAAGTCTGATGTGTACAACCAAGCAATGAGCAGGAAGTACTAAATATGTGTATACAATTGCACACTCACACACACTCGATATAAAGGGTATCTATAAACACTAAGCCAGTTGGAGAGTAAAATTGCCATGCATGAATCTTCATTTATTGTGATTCCACCTTAAAATCCAAGGGCTCACCGCTGCCTATCAGAGCTCTGCACTGTTGCCATAGCAGCGACTCTGAGCTCTTCAGCTCAGTGACAGAAGTAGTGCGCTCATGTGTTCACTAGCACCAGCAAATGGAACTCATTTCATTTAATTCATTCATTTATTTTTGTTTTGTTTGTCGTCGTGTGCTTCTGAAGCATGATTTAGATGATCATGGACTCAATGGATGCTCACAGCAGACATTTCAATAATTATGCTAGGTACTGTGGTAGGAAAAGTGTGTGTGTGTGTGTGTGTGTGTGTGTGTGTGTGTCTACACGCGTCGGTCGGGCGTGTTTGTTCTGCACACAAAGAGATCTCATAAATAAGAATGTAGTCCAACTGTTTAGCTCATTAACCATGTATCGTAAAACTTGGTAAATTCTTGTAAACTTATCTGCTGCTGACGATGATGCAGTTGAAGAACAAAAGTTCTTGCTGACCATGTCACAACATCTAAACATTATCTGTGCACAGACTAATGCTATTTATGTGAGGCAGAGCAAAGTTGGGAGTATTTTAGGAGAGGCATGCTGTACTATTTAAAATTTTCATTTACACGTCACTGTAGGTAGTTATTCCATCTAAATAAAACTATTTCTGCCTTTGTTTTAAAAAAATCAGTCATAGGCCTACTTGTCGTCATTCAAAGACAACCATATTCGTCTATTTGACCAGCTCATGCCTGTATTGAAGGCCAAGGCCGTTAAGCCTTTGGAATGAGTGCAGCACCCAGATTCATCCACCAGATGGAGACATTACCGTGTTTCCAATGGAAGGCTGAGGATAGGCTGTTCGATGCTAAAGGGAGGCAGACTGAAAATGCTCCTTTTTGGAGGCAAGACACAAAAATGAATAGGAGACATCGTAGTAGCCATTGGCAGCATTGTTATGCCCTCGAACAAAACTTTTACTCACAAAAAAAAGAAAAGGCAAGACATAATTCATGGTTATTTCTGTGCAAAGTTAAGTTTTTTTCGGCTGCAGGTTTAGGGAGTTTTGGTAATCGAGTGATAACAGTTGTAACCTGTGGAGTATCAGCTTTCATAACGACATATCGTTTGTGCGGGAAGCATTAGGCAAAATTGCTAGTGTGCATCCACCGTTAGCTGAACTTCTTTCCATTATGTGGGTATGCAAGACGGATGTGGCTTCATGTTTAACATGTCCCTATCTGGTGTTTGTTGCAATATGTTCACCGCTTTAGTGTTTAGTGGCATCAATGAAATTCTAATGATACCCATCCCTATTCACTACTGTATGTATTAAGCTTCTGTTGCAACGTAGCTCCTATCTCCTCGTTACACACAGCATAAAATAGTTGTTAATGAATTTCTGGTCCATGTGACCTTGCTGTATGGGTTGTCACTGTGCAACTCATTCAAGCCTTCGTTGAATACACTGAAGGCTAAACCACAGGTTACTGTGTATTATACAATCACCACCATGAATTTGATTGGCAATCTTAGCACTCTGGGTTTGAGTACTACACTCACGAAGTTCAATATCCAGTTGCAGTCCATTCAGAATAGTTTAGTTTAGTTCTTTCTTGTGTAACATGAAGGGACTACAGCTTGCAATTTCTTGTACAACCCTGTGATGTAGAAGGAAAATAAATTAACTTTAAATATATTCTCAGAGAACCAAGGTTTTCCTGCCGAACTGTATGCCTTATAGAAAGCCTCATGCTCCTATTTGCAGCCGAGGATAGGTAAGAAAGGAGTGCGCTCTCGCTAGTAATCCTCTCCTTAAGTGCTAATCAGGACTCCAGTGATTTCCAGTGTGGCTCAATATGCTCCGCTCGCCACTCAATCAGGTAAACTTAAAACAATACAGTACAGTACAATACAGTTGAGACAACCGCTCAGTCCCTCCATTAGTTCAACGAGAGCTATTCATAAATTTATTTATCCGAGTGCTCACAGGAGCAAGGCCATGGAGATACAGCGGAGGGAGCGTTTTAATCAAGCCCCAGCTCCCAACCGGCTGACTGATGTGCAGCGACGCTTGTTTGTTTATCCAGGGCGCAGCTGCCAGAGGGCAAGTGACGAGTGACTTTCTCCCTTTCCCTACACATTGAGATCAGTTAAGCGAAAAAAAAAAAAAAAAAAAAAGGCAAGGAGGATCTTGAACTTTTTCTAACGAGATCTAAAGCACTGGGTGTAATTAGGAGCTGTCTGGAACGAGGACAATTAAGTGTGGTTTTGGTGTCCCCCAGGATTCTCTCAATGGGCCGAATTAGAAAATGGGTGCAAAGAGATTGATGAGTTCAATGTTTTCCAAATGAGCAGCCTTATACACATAATTACACCACGGAAATGAATGGATCATCACGATACAAACTCGGGCGAGGGTATGCTAATTGCTCATCAAATGGTAAGGCTGCGGTGTCAGCTACACAACTGCAGTATCCAAAGTAAAGTAAAAAAAAAAAGAAGAGCTGGGTGGGGGGGGAATCTGCTGCTCAGATTAATGTGATCCATCTTCCTTTTGTCTATGTTCATTATTCTATATTCACACTGTAACCCCACTTATCTAGTCCCACTCTACCGTGCCAGTCAGATGCACAAGGACACTGCAGTACTTCTTACAGTCCTGTAAACGTGTCTGCCATTAAACACCGCTTCAGTGTGATGCAGGATCCCTCCAGCTTCTTTGACATGTGGTGGGTGGTGAAGAAAATGGAAATTATACATCAGAATTACAGTCTTTCCTTACTTTTTCTCTTGTTTGGCCATTTCTACAAAAGATGCAAAGACATTGAGCAGATTTGGTGATGTCTGCCAATATTTTGAATGATGCATCTCCCTCCTGCTTGCATATTACATTCGGCTTAACTTTCCCCGGGGTTTGCAGTGACACAGTCAGGCGGTGCAGAGTAGGACATTTTGTCACTGACTAGACATCAGTAAGTAATATTCAGTGGAGTGATCTTGGGGATAATGACATGACTCATTTTAATAAATTCCCCCCCTCTCTATATAATTATTATCAGAGGTTATGGGACTTCAGAAACAGCTGCCAGAGCAGCTGTTAAGTTGATGGAAAGAGTCCAAATGAAACTTGGTTTATAATGCGAGGACATTAGACCTTTGATCATGGTATTCTGATTTTCATTTTCAATATCCACACATTTTTTTGGGAGTCTTCACTCGACTGTGTAGCTTACACTGTGAAAGATATTCAGCATCATCTCGGCCATGTGCCTCACATGACCCCGTGTAATAATGTGAGGGATGACATTTCATTTTCTCAAATTGCATTTCTTTAACAACTTTCTCGTATTTGAATTCAGAACAAGTCTTTCAAATGAGCCATCAGTGAAGTCATCGGTGTGCAAGATCATCCCCCGCTGCAGAGTCCACCAAACCCATTTCTGCTGCCCATCGGATCTTTGCTTTCCTCGTACTAAGCCTGAGGTGTCAGTGTTACAGGGGACATGTTGGCAATGGCCTACTTATCAAATCCCCAGGAATGGATGGCAAATCTCTTTTTCCCCTGACCTTATCTGATATCTGTCCGGCAAGCCTTTCAGCACACTCATCCAGCATTGCATTAGACCATATAGCCTTGGGCTTACTGGGGCCGCGTGTATCCTTCCTTACCTCCTTCCTCCCACAATCCCACATGAATAAGTGAGTGTCCAGGAAGGGTTGTCTAGATCTCTTTAGATTTCCTCTGGGATGCCTGTTCTTGCCTTGTGGAACAGTCCATTTAGGGATGCTAGCAAAGGCAAGATTCTCATTGCAATGGATTCGTATGAAAAACTTCATGCAGATTCGACTACATATTTAATCAGTTTTTCTATGGTTCAAGAAACATGCCGAGACACTGAAACACAGGAATGGAGGAGCAGGGGCTTGAATTTGTGGGTTGAAGCACAAATAAAATGGCTTCTGATGTGTTTATTGCTGCCAAGGGACGCCAGGCTGCAATGTGGATGAGGGTTCAGTGTGTCAATAAACAGAAAATGAAGGAAAACAAATTTAAAACAAGTCCTCAGGGGGAATTCCTCAACAGGTTTTGATGCTGCTAGCACCACAAAGGTAGGCGTTTCAAAGAGATCCATGAAAGGCCCGACAACAAAGACACTTCTGTGGAGAGCAGCCATTAAGATCCCTCAAAACATTCCTATTCTTCGAAATTAAGGCCACAGCCTGAATTGGTGATGTTATGGATCACTAGATGTGAATTTTTAGCCAATACTTTGAATGGGAGGCAGTACTGCAGCACGTAAATGTATTGACAAACCCATAGTGTAGCAGCAATCATGTAAAAAGCCTGGATGCATCAAGAGCTGCCATTACTGAGCAGCTGTTAGCACGTTAACCGAGGGCAGTGAAAGGAACATGCTGACAGGACAAGTACTGGGAAACATGTGTCCTCATCTGTCCGCGGCGGGCAGGTCACTGCCGGAGGCCCCGCTGGAGTCTGAGCTGAAGGACTCTCTGGTGAACCTGCATGATTTCGGTTAACTTTTAGACAGGGCGGACTGTCCTCAGTGTCTGTGGCAATGTCGGCAACCCACCTGACCAGTCTGGAAACACAATTGTACAATAGTAGTTGGGGTCGGTGTAGAAGCTTAAACCGCTTTAATTTTATACATACCGGCTGATCCGGCATTTTGTCATTATGACAAGTTCTGGCAAATAAAAAAAATAAAAAGTAGCCTGCATAAGCAACCTGTGCAGGAACCGGCCGGGCAGTGAGGAGACGCTCTTGGCCGCAGGAGAAGCCGCTGCCGCCAGGAGCGGAGCTCTTCACCTCCCGCCGGAGCTCCGACAGTAGTTTTAAAAAGGTGGCAGCGAAGCCGGACTTGGGTCCGTCCGCGGCGGGCTGGTTGCTGCAGGAAGCCTCGCTCGATGTGAGCTGAAGGAATATCTGGTGAACATGCATGATTCCGTCTGATTAATCATAACTTTAAAGTATGACCAAATGTATTGAACAGAGCTCCAGAAACTACAATTATGAGATAGTACGAGGTGCAAAAACTTCAAAATAGAGTGGAACAAGGGAAAAAATTAAGTTGTTGAACTGACTCAGTAATACCCATCATACAGCACTAGCTATACAAAGTTTGTTAACATTAGCCAGCATACCAGACCAACTCTTGCAGCGGTGAAACCCTTTAATGTACTGAACTAGGCAAGGGTGTGTTTTATTCTTATGCATTCAGCTTTGAATTTTTAATCAATTTTTCTTCTAGAAGTTGCATAGTCATAGTAGCTTTATTTAAATTCAATTTCTGGCACCCATTTATTAATTCAATGATCAATTTAATGTTTTTGTTCTATGCAGCAAAGTTATGAGGGAGGTTAAAACAATAATACTATTCATCATGAAATCATAGTGCAAGTAGTCCAGTATGAGGCCAAGGAGCAGCACGGAGTTAGAGGAGCAGAAAAACACACAGAGTCCTTTAAGGTGACCCATGGACACACTTGGCCCCTGGGGTCCTCCCTGACTGTTCCCCCAGCTGCCATATTCAGATGGCAGCTTTAAGATTGTATTTAGACACAACTAAAATCTCTTTAATTTGTTGGAATGTGTTCTTTGTGTGTGTGTACACATACGTGTATGTGAGAGTCAGAGATCCAAAGAACAAAAGCAGTGGAGTGTAATGGAAAGATCATATTGAGTTAATGGGGGTTTAATGGTAGTAATTGTCATCAGGACCATGGGCAGCACCACAGAGAAATTCCAGCCAAACTTTAATCTATTTTGTTTTGTGCTCATTTTATCTGAACGTTCAAGGACCTCTTGTGGTTGTGTTTACTCCTCCCTACAGATCAACAACTGCTCCAGTTTGAACTCCTGTTTCCACTACAGACCAGGAATTGTTCCTCTCTTGATTTGCAGGCCAAGGTAAAAACAATTGGATGCATGTATGAATATCGCCAATCAAATGACAAACTCAACTGAGCACTGACTACAACAGAGCTCGACGTCTCATGTCCACGGGCAGAGAGCTAGTTAGCTGTTAGCATGCGATAGCCAGCAGAGTGTGTTTGGCTGAGCCGGTGCAGACAGCTGCATGGATTCAAATGAGCGCATCTGTTGCGTGAGACGTGCAAAACACGTGATTTCCCCCTCGTCTATATCAGACGTGAAAAACACGTCTGATATAGACGGGGGGGAAATCATGGTTTCTAGTCATTCAACAAAACATTACAGCAAGGAAAGTTGCAGACACACCTGGGGGAGATCTGCACTCTAATGAGTGCACCTTTCTAGTTTGCAAGTGTATTTATGCACGTCAGAAACGCAGCTTTCCAGAGACCTACAGGGAACTACACCGAAATCCATTCCATGCAGGATTTCAATGAAGAGGGTTGTGACTAATAGTTTGGACACATGTACTCCAGCTTGTGACAACTGAGCACCGGTGTTAATTATTTCTCGGTTTAGGGATCAAATGAATAAACATGAGCTTTGTTTAATTATGGCCTTCAGTAGAGTAAAATTCCTTAGATCGTGAGGACATAAACTGTCAGAAGGGGGATAATCCCACACCTGCAGGATGACACCTACTCTAAATCCCTTTAACAAATATGTCCAACCTAAACCTCTTCACTTCCCTTTAAATAGGGTGCAGGCCGCACAGTTTCCCAGAGTCTAAATAAAGGTGGATTAAAGACGGGGACAAATATATATAGACAAAGGGACACGTAAACAAGACGGACAGAAACAAACAGAGAATGAACTGTGCCACTGCGTAACCTGCAAACTTGGAAGGCGATGCATTGGTCGGTTTAACCTACTGGCTTTCTCAAGGCGGCTCTTCAACTCAACGCACAAATGCTGGTGTCTGCCTCTGAGCTTATCAGGCTTTCCCAGATGGTGATTTGAGCGCATGGAGGGAGCGAGAGGCGCACTGAAAGGGAAAGGGGAGTAGAGAGGAGTGGAGGTGAGTTTACGAAGATGAAACAGACTCTACACTTGGGGTCAAAAAATAATATATGAGACTAAAATGACTCTACGAGCTTTTGCTTTCCAGGACAAGTAAACGGCGAGATATTACACATTCACTGAGGTGTTATAATCAAATATGTCACCTACACTGTCAATGTGAGGATATTTTCAGTCTGCTGCTCATTAGGTTTTTGAATGACATGTAAAAAAAATAAAAATATGCTCTTTATCTAGGACAACTGCAAAGACAGCAGCAATTAAGTTTCCCTTTTACCCATCATCAAAACATCATTTCTAAACTAGTTTTTGCTCAAATGTAGAAAAAATGCTAATGTATATACACCACCATACATACATTTACAGAATGTAAAATGCGTTTGGCAAAGCAGCAAGTGCCATCATGATATGTGGGGGTTCAGGTGTTGTGTTACCGAATGCGGTGCTACAGGATGCAAACTCAAGAGCTAATTGACTGTAATGTCATTTTATCAGCTTCAGCAGGTTATTGACAGCAACATCCCAGAAGCCTGTTCATCCTTCTGTCAACTCGTCAGCATGGGAGAAGCCATTATCATCTCATTACGGCTCACGCTTTTATATAATTCTGACATTTCCTCTCTCTCTCTGTCTGGGCTTTGGGAGCTTCCACGCTTGGCTGTATTGTAGTGGTAATAGTGAAAATGTTGTGTGTGTTTGTGTGTGTGGGGGGGGAGGGGGGGGTAGAGGATGAGAGGTAATAAAGACAGTTTAATTTCCTGGAGACACTCGATAGACCGTCCTTATCCATCTGCTACTCCCCACCAACAACCTCACAGCCTTTAAATCTCAACATTCTTGAACTTCAGCAAAAAAAAAAACAAAAAAAAAACTGCATGCTTGACAACAAAAGATTCCTGAATCTACACCCAACAACTTGAAAGCAGTCTTGCCTGTTGTCAGTGTTGTTTGTGGAGAGTGTAGCTTTGGATGATGCCTAGTTATTACTGAAATAACCATTGTGCACCCAGAGAAGGAAAGGTCACCGACAGACATGAGAAATGAGCGGTGTGTTGGGCCGAGGGAAAGAAGTCAGAGTGCTGTGTGCGTTACAGTGGATAATGAGCAGACATGCTTCCCACTGAGAGCAGAAAGAAACTCATGGAAAAACAGCAACCATCAAGTTTGTGCGTCTTTGAAGAGGGAGACCAAATGTATTGGTATCTCCCCACACAGAGATTGCCGTTTGGCCATGTGATACAGCGATCATGTTAAAAAGGTGTGCAGGTTCTACAGACGACCTTCTCTCTGAACCGCGTTTCTTTTCATCTGCCGTTTCCAGCAACTCACCGCTGTGCCTCTTATTAATCTTCCATGAGAAAAAAATAAATAAAATCTGTTTCAACTGAGCGCCGGGTGCACAGGGATATCAGAGCAATCGATGCGAGGAGCTTCTGTAGAGGAAGCAGCAGCAGGCCCCGGTGATGTGGGCGAAGGTGAGACTCTCGGTATGAATCCTACAATTTATCCTATTCAGGCTGCAGAGAACAGAGGGAAAGTTCCACATTTCCACTCGAGCAGCGATCAATAGCTCACAAGGCTGCCTCACACCGCTTTATGTTCTTGCAGCTGTCACAGGATGGTGGGGTGTTTGTCAGGTGACACTGAAGCGTGTCCAGGTCAATGAGCACACATGCAGACAACACGAAATGTAAGCCACTGTAATTTCTTTAAACCCTCTTATTTGCATAGCGTGAAATATATTCAGTATTTGGAGAATTTAGTCTTAATGGTATTTGAAATAAAAAAGGATATTACTTTATTAGCTTTATAAACATTTAAGTTAATGTATTTTGCAACAGAGAAATAATTGTAATGAAACAATCCATTTGGGAAATTATAAGTGTCTCTGGAGCTGATTTTCAAGTGCCTTGCTTAAGGACACTGCAGCAGAACTGGAGCCCACATGAGAAGCAATAAAATTACAGCTGCAAGCAGCAATACAGCAATTGGGGTCTAGCAATGTAGCCATAGGTGCATAATAAAAAGTGAATTTAGAAGATCGAGCATGTCTAGAAGAGTTAATTCGGAGGTGCAACGTGCAAGAACTTTAGTTTAAAGTCATAAAAAAAAATAAAAATGAACTATGATAATCAAAACAGTGCAAAGTAACAGTTTTGATGTATTGTGCTGCGGAGATATCTACTGGCCACCAGCAAGGTCCGGACCGTCCTGTCTCGTAATACCACTCGTTACTAAAGAGGCGATAGAGATTGACTTTAACACCCGGCTACTTTTAGAATAAAGAAGGAGAGCTGCACAGAAGGCTTATCCACGGTCCTTGTGAGTTTATTCGACTAAATCCAAAATGGCAGAAACAAAAAAATGACTCGCACTCTCGCCTCTGCTTCGCCGGGAGTAGAGCGTGCGGCTACTCCGGGAGACGTCCTCGACTTCGGCGCCGGGGGTTTCTGCTGGTTGGAATCCATTTGCTACTGGGTGTCCATCTTTCGGAGCTGCTGAGTGCAGACCGCTCTCCTTTTGGCATTGGTGGTCTCCTGGCTCCTCATTTCTGCCACTTTGGATTTAATCCAATAAACAAACCATTAAAAAGTGCACGGACCGTACAGCCCCGGGTCAGCGTCACAGTAAAAATACAGATGGCAAACGTAAACTATAGGCTGAGGACACCCTTAAAGATTATTAGATTGTTTTGACCGGCTCCCAGAGTTTCAGCAGTTTGGTTGAATTTTGCGGTTTCTTTAAAATAACAATGAAACAGCTGTAAATTTAGATTGAAGTGAAATGCTGCCCCCTATTTCTTTGGAGCAGGTGGTCAGGTACTCACATTGCACCTTTAATGCTTTTCTTTTATGAAGGTTTGGCAGCAAAAACAAATGATTTTTCACCTTTTGCAATCGTGCAAAGTTTGGGGCATTTTTAATTTCATGAGCAATATTTTATCAAAATGAATAATCACCAACACATGGTGATTTATCACTGAACAATATGGATCAGTTGTGGTAGAAAGGTTTGCTTCTCTCATCAAGTACAGTTTTCAACCAACAGCAACACTTGTGTGCGACACACACCTTCAGAGAGCTGTATGGCTCCAGTGTGCAATAACAGAGCGTGATGGGGCATTTTTTGAAAAGTGACATGTGTGGAGGAAACATATATGATCCACCAAAGCATCTCTGGATTGGCCCCAATTGTGGTCATTTGGATTAGAATGGGACATCCCCATTATGAAGTGCAAAAATCAACCCTAAATGTAAACATAAACCCAACTATGGATGCACCTGGTTGGGATCTAGAGCTTATGGTGCTTGCAGTATTCCTGCATTTCCATGACTAATGTACAACAACATAAATATTCTTCACTTCAGTACTTCAAATCAGCAGCCTGGAACTGAACCGATAGGTGCACTGATACCAATCAACATAAGTCTGCAGGAACAATACATTATGCTTCATGTCTGACAGTAATGGGTACATGGATTGCTGTTTCACTCTTGCTTCCACTAGAGTATATTTCATTGATCTCTGAGGGTAACAGTCATAGAACCTTGCAGGACAGAAAGACCTAAGAAACAACAAATATCCAAGAGACAAGATCACAGTACAGTTACGTTGAACCTGGCTCGGGTTACATTGAAATGATGTGAGTGGGAGCGCATGCACCATGATGGTGATGACATTTCCTGATTTCTGTTGCAGCCGCCAGAAACCCATTTCCATTTTTCCAATTGGGCTGTTTAACTGGGTTTATTGGCAGGATAAAAAAAATATTCATATTATTACTTTAATTTGTTTGTTTGCACACAAACGCAGATCTTTCTATTTTTCTTCAGGCAACATTACCAACATTCAAAGCATCACACATGTTAATGCGCTCCCGTTTATTTCAACTCTGACACATCAATGACAAATCGAGGAAGAAAAAAAAAAAAAAGAAACATGTACCAAATGTGCGACAGCTTGCCATAAATCCACACGCCATAAATTGGACCAATTATTCTCCTGCTGTCATGAACACACAGCGCATTCAGTTGACTCAGAGCCTATGCATAGCTGCTGTTGATTTTTGTACCGCTATTCTATTTTGTACCACCACAGAGCTGCCAGATTGCCAGGAAAGCTCGGTTAGCCAGCTCCGTCCCATCAGGAATACCAAGTACATGTTCAGCCTACTCAGAGGATATGGATACAGATACCTCTGTGTTCCGCCTCAGCTCGCAGGCTGGAAGCAGAACGCCACCATATTACAAAAACAATGCCTAATCGTCCAACTGTGTTGCTCAGAGGACACATGACCCCTTGTTCTGCCGTGCCGTTGCCCCTTTACACATATATAAACGCAGTCTGTGTGCATACAGTATGCATCCGTAGGATAACATAGATGAACATGCAGTCACACAATATGCAGTCATTATTGTATTCCGGAGGCGGCGGAGTGGGCAGTGTGCCCCGGCTCTCATACATGAGGCAACATGAGTGATAAGGCTCCGTGCCTCCGGGCCTGGCTTGTCACTCTGCTAAATTGTTGTAATTTTATTCTCCTGCACCGGCCTGCGCAACCTTCTACATTTGACCTTGCCACTGTCCTCCGGTCAGAGCTGTTTCCTAATACATTCATCTGGGCAGGAATGGCAAATGTTGCCTTGAGAAATGCATGAAGATCTTTAATTTCTTCTTAACCTCCATTTCTTCAGATGATCTGTAATCATACACATTTGGCAGTACAGTACTGTAGTAAATGTGTTACTAACATCTATGGAACACCAAGACGAATTGCAGCACATTAGGACAGTTAGCTGTGAATGCCTCCCCTCCCCCTCGTATATTCAAAGCCTGCATACAGTCAATGCCCTCCTCTGCAGTTATGTCTCTTGTAAAGCGTCACACCGAGGAGCATAATGGCCATACAGAGAATCATGAGGATTCATCTCAAACCGCTCTATATGCATTGCTCTCCAGTTCCCTTCTGATCCGACTAGGGGTGATGGAGTTGTCAGTTTCTCTAACCCAGCGGTCCGATAGCATCTCTCCCAGGTTTGCTTATCTGTGCTCACGGCAGAAGACTTAACAGAGTGGGCCGAGGCACAAAACAGACGCCTGATCTGCCTCGGCTTATTTTAGCACGGGGCTGGAGTTCAGACGTCTAGAAGCTGGAGAAAAATCACTGGATGGAGAAGTGAGGAGCATGTCGTGAAGTTCCGTTTGCCCAATTTCGTAACAAAGAGTCAATGACACCCTGTCAAATGAAGAATCGACTGCAAACTGTTCTTCATATGACTCTATACGGGTGCTACTTTTGTCAGAAAAGGCTGTAGTGTAGACTATATCATTAAAGATCTTGAAAACGTAGTTTCAAGAACTTTAATTTCTTACAAACTCAAGCTTGTAAGTTGGCAAAAGGCATCGGTATGCTTGTGCATGCATGAAACTGTGTGTCAATGCTTTTCAAGGACAACTCATTTGGGACCCCCTTGAAAACAAGATGATACATCTCAAGGGGTTCATCCTTCCTGAGACGATACATTCCTGTCAACTTGAGAAAAGGCATCTGTCGCATGTCCTAGAAGAGACATCCCCCTCTGTTGCTCTTGCTGAGGTTTCTTTCATGTTTTTGCCCTTTAAAGGCTTTTTTTGGAGAACTTATTCCTTATCCGGAGCATGGATCTAAGGACTAGCTAGGGTGTCACATGTTGTGCAGATTGTAAAGCCCCTTGAGGCAAATTTGTGATTTGGGACATTGGGCTACACAACTCAAAATTGACAAAGGGTGGTAGGAGATGAGGCACAGGATGAGGCAAGGGAGAATAGCAAAGGGTCCATGTGCATCCAGTCATGTACTCAGCTGCTGAGTGCGGCTCTCAGGTTGCCATTTGTCCATTCCCAGCTCCAGAGAGAGGGCCGAGGCGCTGACAGAGACTCCCTGCAGCAGATGGCAGAGTTATGCTGTGCAGAGGTGAGAAAAAAAAAGCCCATTAGCCGGACCAAAATTACAGCCTGCCTCCTCTTTAGTGCTCAGCCTTGAGTACACCTGACCAGATTGGGACTGTGCCTGACATGATCACTCCTTAATCATACGGTTGCCGTGTTGACAAAAACTCCTTTCCTCCCTGCCTGCACATCAATTCAATAAGGAGAAAATTCACTGGAAATGAATAACAATATTTATGCAGGATTGAGGGGGCGCCACAGAAAGAGTTCAGCAATTAGAGCCCATTTACACACAGCATCTTCCCCCTTGGAGTCAAAAAATGCCCTTCAGCTAAAATTTGGGACTGGCTATAGTCAAGACTCAGCTTTCCATAAACATTTTGTAAGCGAGGCAACAACGTGAAACAATGTTAGCCGTCAGCTAATCTTAAAAATGTCTACGTCTCGAATTAAATCCAAACTAAAAGGTTTACGTCCACTAGGAAACTTCATTGTTGGACCCACAGAAAACAACCAATCAGTAAAAACTTAACCATGCCCAAGTGACATTTATGACCCTTGGATGCAATAACAAAACATAAATGACGCTTTTGTGCCCCATAAAATGAGTCTGCTGTTGTCTAAACTATCTCATCCGCTGAGAAGAACAGCCAGTGCACACTTGAGAATATGTAATCATTTTGTTCTTTTTTCAAGAGCAGGGTGTTTTATGGAGCCTCTTTTTAAATGTGATTCTTGGCAAATCACTGAAATAACAGTTCTATTCATACTTTGGATATTGCCATCCTAGAGTGGAACAAAAGGATGAGGGACTTGGGAGACTTTGAATGCCTTCCCATTCACAGGGGTAAGGTGAGACTGAATTAATGCGGCAGCTTTCCAAGCAAAAGACACAGCATTACAATGTGGGGACTTGACAAGCGTGTAAGGATTAGCTCGCGTTACACTGGAAGTAGACAATTCGAGGAAGTTGCTTCAGAAGGAATTAAACAGCCGTAGATAGTACGTGTTCTGACACCTCTGACTGTTTGGAAGAAACCAACTCTGCAGAGCCGGCAGGACAAAACGGCATAAAGAGCAGCCATCAATACATTACATACCGTAATCAAAAGACTTTTGTGTTTTCTATAGAAAGTAAAACACTTCCACTCAAGAAGATTAAAAGGCTAAAACTTCGATGGTGTAATAAATTATGTTTCGTTCATAAATCTATGTATGATGTCACTAAGGTCAGTGCCATTAATTTAACAGAACATTAAAAAGGTCAATGAATGTCAGGTGTTACAAAAAGGTACGTTTTTTTTTTGTTTTTTTTCAAACTATCAGATGTTAACAATAGAAAACAACAACAACAACAACACACCGGATGACTTCACACTGCAAATCTTCATGACTCGGTAACTCCAGACATTTAGTCAAGGGAACATGAACAGCTACATTACGTGATCAACAGTAATCTGTGTTACACGGAGCAACACATGCCCGTTTTGACACGAGCTGATGATGTCATTAAACCAAGATCATTTCCACAAGAAAGGCTGCGGAAATTGTAATTTCTAATCAGAGTTTTGTATCCTAAAGACCGTGGCAATCCAAGCCCATTTGAAATACACGGGTCAGAGGGGGAACGGCTGTTTGTTTGAGGGGCGCCAGTTAACTGAGCCTACAGGGAGCGCTCTGATGTAGCTCAGGAAAAGACTGAGACCGTCAAGTCAGATGAGTCCTCTACAAAAACACAAACGCTACTGTAAAGTAGGACACACTGTCGTCTACCAACATAGTTGACAAAGACAGTTTTGTAGCATCTCAAAAAATTACACAACATTCAATTAGTTAACCGCTGGATAACATTTAGACTGACAGTTTAAATTAAAAAGAAAAGACGCATGACTTATACACACAGACCTACAACGCTTACACACCCTGCTGCATGTACAGACCGGTATTGAATAGGGCAGCTCCCGCTTAGTTGACTAAGATTTTTTTGTATTTATGCTTTTCCATGCTGAGTGACTTATTTTGCAGAAACTTATTAGCCCACCTCTGGTAAACAAAATATTTAAAGTGGTGCTTTTGTGTGATGCCTTGTGGAGATCCTCAGTCCTGCAGCTCCATCGATGTTAATGATTAGTCGACAAATTTGAGTGTTACGAGACTAGAAGAAGTGATACTTTGGTTGAGGACAGCCCCTAGTAGTGACTGCTGAAAAGTCACCAACAGTTATTCAATTTACAGATTTTAAAGGTTTATGTTCACATGCAGAAATACCAATGAATGTATCAAATACATGACTTACACTCCTTTTATTAATATACAGAGCATAAAACAGAAATTCTCCACAAGACCAACAGTAGGCTATTGAAGCAAATGACCTATTATGCAGCAATTTAGTAGTAAAGTACACAATTGAGTAAATTCCAAAACGTTACTTTGCTCCTTGCAACACCACCTCCACAACTGCTTCTTTATCCAAAACCATTCTTTTGACCAATATAACCTTCAGCATGTCAGCAAAAAACAAGCAAAGCAGGATTTCTAACAGTTCGACCTCCAGCTATCAGAGACATACACAAACAGACAGGAACAGTGGTTGACTTACTGTACCTTCGAAGCTTATAAATCCTCTCTCCTTCCATCCATGGAGGTGTCCATGTCATGTAACCTCTGAACTCTGCCGGTTGAAACATTTCAGTCATCAGTAGATGAGCTAACTTTCTACAGAATATAGTAAGTGAAAGTTGTGAAAAGCCAGTCCAATGTCTTTCAAACTTGACTTCACAGTTTATCCTCCAGTCGCAGTGCCGGAGTGTCTCTAAATTGGCCGCATCTGACAGTTTGCTGGTGCCAAACATTTTCTAATCACGGGACATCACTTTCACCTGGTGTCTCCTCGGTGTCCTCCTGTGCAATGCTCCTCTCTCACCACAACACACTACAACCTGGGGAGGGGGGCGCTGTTTCACCACTTTTTAATTATCAAAGGATTGGGGAAGAAAATAGCAACAGACTGTACATAAACAATGACATAATGTTTAAGAATTAGTTGAAGTGATAGTAAAGAGTTATATCGAGCTTCAGGAAACAAAGTGAGGCTGGGCTTACTTTGTTTCCTGAGAGAAAAATGCAAAACTGGAGAAGCACAGGGGGTCCAAACATCTTTGAGTGAAAAGCATGACTTCATATTTAATTAAAGCGACCACTAAATCCAGCTTTCATTTAGAAAATAGGTCACTGCCAACCAAATGGCATTTCCTTATATCACAAACACAGCCGTGATGCCAACTAGCACTTCTGGTAGTTTTAGTTTCCTCTTTCAGAAATATCAACTAAATATCCAGTAATTTTCCGCAAATAGGTAAATACTAGCTAGCAGCTGTGTTTGGTCATTTTATTGTTTTGACAACCATTTATGCTAGCAGTGCACACTGAACAATTTGCCTAATTAGTAATTATAATATTGGAAAATAGTCAGTGACAGATGGGTGCACGAAAGCCTGGAATTAAATCTCACAAAAACAGTCGCATATAGCATCCACAAAAATCTGATTTTGACAAAGTCAGGTCAATCAATTCAACTTAAGACACTGACGTGTCTCCTCTATGGTTCATGACAGGCAGAGGAAATTGACTAAATTGGCGGCTGGATAGCGAGCACTGCCGTGTGAACAATCAAAGATCATGTTCTATTCCTCTATACCTTTAATCTTAGTGACGGGCTTCTTAGGGTTCATTCCTTTTATAATGTTCTTTTCATTTTCAGAGAAAAAAAAACTACCCATGCTCTATATCTTTCACTGTTCACGCTTTGATTATATCTGATGCGATCTGATGCAATGAAACAACATGCATCCCTCGTACATTGCAGCAGCAAGAAGTAGCGTGCATCAAAGCAAACTGGATATTAATAATATATTAAATGAGGGTCGTAAAACATACTCTAGTCAACAATCTTGATATATTAAGGAAAAACTGTGTGATTAAAGATGTGCACTAGCTATGGAAGATATTATCAGGCAGCACTGAAACATAAGAGTGAAAGAAATATTAGCCAAGAAGACAGAGACTATATATTTCCCTTGGGCTGGATACCTGTGCAGAGCTAAACTCTATACTGCACAGCTGGAGGGCTTTTACTGTTTAACAGCAGCAGGAACTGTTGAGATTAACATTGCAAGGGAGTAATGGACTTTCACTGCAGCTGTGAAAAAGCTCAACTGAGGGGAGCTGAGGCTGCTATCTGTGGGATGAATGAAACAAAAACGCAGCGGTATAACTCAGCGCCAAACAACAGCAGCTCTGGTGTCACTGACAACCCACAACACTGCTGAATGCTCGACAAAGTGAGTAGTCTTTTAAATGTCACCGTCTCCCGCTTCCTGTCCCCTGCATGGCCCCACATGCCTTGAGCCAGTCGGTTGACCGGGATGTCATTACAACTCAGCCGTGGGCAGGCTACCATCGCACGAGCAGAACATAAACAGCACTGTACGGGGTGGGCTCCGACATCATCAGCCGAGAATGGGAAATGACAGCACAGTTTGGCACGGACGGCGTTTGGCTGGAAGCTTCCTCTTTCTGTACCGTCTGAATGGAAACATGATGTATGTGATTAAAGTGCAGCAGGAACAAATTGTGCAGAAATGTGTTCACCCAATAATAGGTTTACATGGGGGGGGGGGGGGGGGCATGCAGCTAAATATGTGTGTGCACTTAGAGAGAAGTATTCACTTCTCTTGCAGTATGGTTGGATGCAAATAAATGTGTGATCATGAAGATTTGCAGGAAGACAAGGAGTGACAATGTGCAAGGCATATGTAAATTGATCCTCCATCTGAACATGACATGTATATAAATATGCATGAAAAGGGACTTCTCGACAGCGAAAGCTGCGTCTGTGATCTCACAATAGGAAGAAGTTAATCGTCGGACTTGATGATCACAATGTCTGACATGGAACGTGGCCGGCTGAATGCAAAACTGCAAATGCTCCGTGGGAATGTGCCAAATCTGTGCTTTTTTTCCTTCTTCTTGTGTTGCTGATTATGGGATGTTCGGCGGAAGTTCTGAGTTTCCTGTCAAAACTTTGACATCTGTTAGATCCCTGATGGTTTCTATCTTTAAATGAAAGGGCCGTTGGCAGTGGCAATTTTTCCCTGCTGTAATGAAAATGTACCCAACTGCAACCCAGACACTGTGCTGTTTTATCATTTTCTGCCTTTCCTGAAATGTTCAACTTCTGCTGGAACTATTTATTTTTTTTTTTTTTTTATGCTTTACTTTCGCAAACAATGTTGTCATTCCTTTTCTTAAATTGCCTCAACAGTGCATGGGCATCCATTTACAGTGTACTTCTTCTGGTGAGTATTTTTTTTTAAAGCAGTTCGGAGGGGGCAAGTTGAGAAAAGGTGATATAAGGCTTTTTTTTAATGCAAGCACACAACAGAACTACTAAAGCATTGAATCTGACTGCATCACTCCGGATACAAACTCCCCACGCAGCTGGCTAGGGGATGTAAATCAAAATGTCACGCCCACGTGTGCAGGTTGGTTATGAAACCTTTCACATGAGTGTTTAAAGAACAACATCTTGAATCAGGAATGGGTTTTGTCCCTTTGGCTGCTTTTTTCATTTTCTTGACCTACTTTACTGTGAGGTTCACATAAAAAAAAAGAAAAGGTGTAAATGTATTAGTGCCAAGGTGGTCCAGACAGAGTATCCAGCATGTAGGAGGCATGAGTCAGCAGACTGAACAGAACCAGTAAGAGAGGCACAAAGCAAGGCTGGCAGAAGAAGCTCTGATGTGTCTGTGAAACTGAACCAGCTATATGTATTCTTGCACATGTGCACGTGAACATGTGGTACATCATGCAATAAATTCAGGCTGTGTAGAAGGACACATGCTGACACAGAGAGTGGACAAACATCAGAATCATGGACTCTGCTCTGATTCCAAATCCCGAGGCAATTTTGCCAGCTTTGACGTGTTCACTTCTAAAAAAAAAACAAAGACGTTGCCTTAAAACACCTGGTGCGTCCGAGCACGGATCCGGCTGTGCCTGCACGTGTACTGTGTGCACCTGTGTGAACATTATCTGTTCTCACATCTCTGTCTACTCTCTGTTTTTAATGTGTTTTTTTTTGTATGCCACTGTGAACACCACGTTGTTGTAAGCTGTGGTGCTGGGAAATATTCTGGTTATCATGCAGGATTCATATCTGGATGAAAAATGATTCCCTTTGAGGATTCTGCAGATCAAATTATCATTTTTGTTCTAATATTAGGCCAGAACACTGAGGCCAGCCAGGACAGAATCTGTTCGAGCAACAACCACCAGACTGTCCCTGTTTCTTGATCAAAATTCTCCATTTCCAGGTCTTGCTTTATCTCAAGTCTTGCTGTCTCTGCTGCAGTCCTTCCTGCAGTACGGCACTTCCCTAGAAAGGAATCTAATTAGATGCTCAGCCTGAAAGAGACTCCTGATATACCATAAATCCAGTGAAAAATCTGTTTCTTTAATGAGATGCTTTCATGTCCTCAGGTTCAGTCAAGACTTTCAAAAAGGGAGATTGCCTTTATAGATAACAGGGGAGGTATACACTGACACTGACTACTTCAATGCCCTCGCGGTCAACTTAAACTCCAATTTCAACTCCTCTTTCAGCATGAAACCTATAAAACGCAGTCCTTCAAAAGCATATCTGCTGATAAAGTTGCCCAGTGTTGTGCGCAATGATTTTCTGTCTACTGAGGTCCAATCTATAAAGAATTCACCTTTTCTTCTCTATACTTAAAGAGGCATCATTCACTACGCTAAATGGCACAAGAATCAAGGCTGGACGGCTGTAATTGGTTGCTATTTATTTCATGTTAGGTCTCATTATTCTGACATCCCCGTATATACACTCCAATCACATCATATGTTTTCCATGTTATGTTGCCCTTGCTGGTGATCAATATTTCTCATGCCCTGCATCATTTATCAAATGTTCATAAGATCCTGCTATATACTCTGAAGTCTTGCATAGCCAAACCTAACTCCACATTTATATTACATTACAATCCCAAGGAATATATTGTGCTTTTTGGCTTTATAACTGTGACTGTGCTATGATCTGTTGGTTTCTGTCTGACTGTATTAGATCCAGGCTTCAGCAATTCTCTGCTGGCAGCATACAATGCACTAAAGTACTGTCTGCAGTATATGCAGAATGACATCCTAGATAGTGGGTGGCTGTAAGCTAAAAGAACAACCAAACAACAAACAGCAAGAAAGAAATAAAGATGTGTCTAATTTTATTAACTTGCGACAGATACTCATTTCAACTCATAACTCTGCTTGCATGATTATCTGAGATACATAATTAGCTCCAAAAATATTGATGTAAAACAATCAACAACTCAAGGCATCAGTGTTTAGCAATTTATCATTTAACGATTAGTTTCTTTCAGGAGCAGCTGAATGAAATATCACATATATTTCATTTAGCACAGCTTTAAACGTGGTGTCAAATGATACCTCATACATTTGAGTTCAGTTAAATATGGTTTTTTTTGTCCACTTGGAGGTATTAGAAACAAGCCGTACCACAACACTGATATTTTACTTCACTGACATGGCACTATTTGGCAAACCTGTTCGAAAAAAGTTGCCTTTTGACACACTTAGCATACAAAGTAACATCAACTTCGTTTGTTAAGTCGTCACTCTCCTTAGAGCTCGGTTTTAATCTCCACCAACTCCTTAGCACAATATCTAGCTCTTTAGCTTCTAAATGCTCCACTGTGCTGTTCACCAGCTTGTCGCTGACTGTCTGTCTCCCCTTAGTGCTGGGCAGGTAGCATAGGGACGACACACGAAGATTAGCTCTCTAGCTACATCTGGCACATTTATATTGTTTAGATTAGATCTTCAACACATACACCAATGATTCACATTCACAAAGAAGAGATGTTTGAGTCGTCAGTGATGAAGGTCACATGGTTCTTTGCAACATTAATCGTTATATTGATCAGAGTTGCTTACATTATAACTTGACAAAATACCATTGCTTAAGTTATAGCCACCATGATGTCATAGAGTTGTATTCATAATGTATATATTTATTTTGAGGCAGACACAATTCATTTATATTTCAATGCATATTGATTTTCAAAGAGTTACATTTTATTTTTTGTGGGGGGGTATAAATTTTTGTTATTTTGGGTTGTTTTTTTGTTCATATCTTTGGATTGTGGGGGAACCTAAGGACTAGGAGAAAACCCACAGACACTGCAGTGCTAATCACTGAGCCACTGTAGTGCCCTGAATGTGAGGGGATGGGGGGGGGGGGGGGGGGGGGGGGGGGGGGGAGTGGATAGAGAGAAGGGGTGAGGTAGATGGAGGAGGGAGGGGGGGAGGTGGGAGGACCTGAACAGAACAACCAGCAGCCTCCTCCACCACCTCCTTTTCATTTTCCGCCGTCTCCTGCTTTGATTTATTTTTCATCGCCTTCTCGTGCATTTTGGTTTTCATTTTCTGAAGCTCTGTCTCTCTTTCCCTTCTCGTCCTGCGAAACAAGAAGAATCTCCTCTTTTTGTTTATTTCAAGACGGAGGTCCTCCAGTTCTTTGTTCTCGTCCTCCAGAGCTTTGTATTTAGCCTGTCAGGCTTTCTCCTTCTGGTGGATCTGTTCCTCCTTCTGGTTCACCTTCCGGGTCTCATTCTGCAGCGTTTCAAGTACTGTTGGTGCTCAGACAGTAGCTCTACCTCCAGTTCCTTCTTCTCGTCCAGTATGTGTGCGATGTTTGTCTCCATCAGCTTTTCTGTCTTGACCCAGTCCTATTGTTTCCAAGTCTTTTGTTAATTTCTTCTCCAGAGATTTGTATTTTGCCGTCCAGGCGTTCTCACTCTGGAAGAGTTCAGTACAGTTCTTGCTCAGCTGGGTCATGGTCGCCGTATACTTTTGAGAAAGAACCTCCTTCTCCTTGCACAAATCCTGGATCTTAGCGTCCATCCGGGGGATCTCTTCCTCCATCTGGCTCACCTTCTGGAACTCATTGTGCAGCATTTCCAAAAGCCGTTGGTTCTCAGACAGTAGCTCTTCAAACTTTACGTCCAGTTCCTTCTTCTCGTCCAGAATGCGTGCGATGTTTGTCTCCATCAGCTCTTTTTTCATGGCTCGGCCCTGTTGTTTCTTGACAAAAACGTTTGTTCATTTCTCCTCCAGAAAATTGTATTTTGCAGAGGGTGTAACTGACAATTCAGATGGTAGATGTGGCCGTTTGCAGTATCAAGATCATTTTGCAGATGGAAGTTTGGGGTAGGTAGTAGGCCTCCAGGAAATCTCTCTTCATTTCTTCTATCCATGGTACTGTCAGTTGCAGAATGTAGATGTGCGTAGAAGATTTGGATGTTCGGCGAAGACTTTGGTAGTCGAGTGTAGTTTGACGATTTGTATGCCTTGTTTCATCAGACTACAAAACCCATAGTCAGCAGGGCAGTCAGAACAATGCTGCCCAGCTGAACCAATTAAGCGTATTGCTCTAGTGAGGGAAATGGAAGCACATGGGGAAAAAAAACACATCATACGAGTCAGGGTTACATTATTGAACAGGTAGGGAGCTACAGAAATTATTTCATAATGTATCTTAACAAGCCTTTTTTTTTGCACAGATCCCATGATGGCGCTGTATGTGACAATTCAAAACATTAATATTGTATATTAGCATTATATGTGAAGCCTTCAGAAATGAGTCTGCTCCTCATCTGCTCTGCACTCCATAAATTGATTCAATCCGCTTCGATGTCTTGTTCACAATCGATCACACACACAAACACACACTCACACAAACAGGGTGTTCGCCATGGTGAACACGTTGTTCTCTAATACACACATACCTTGCCTTCTTTATCGGTAGACAATCATCGGAACTGCCATGAATGAGGATTTATTTACGCAGCTTGAATTAAAGTGTCCATTCCCTTACACATCACACCTTCTAATTCAAGTATACATGGCAGAAATTCGTAGAGGGGTAATCCGAGCAATTTTGACAAATCTTAAAAAATAATATCAGTCCTTTGTGTGTATTTATTACCCATGTACAATGTTCATTTTGCTTTCCCTTGAGCAAAAGGAAGTGACCAAGAAGCATAATAAGTCAATCCCATGGCCCCTATTAGGAGAGAGCTTTTGTCTGATGAACTGTGCTGCTGAACTGCCTCCTTTAAATCCAGACTTGTTTCTGTCCACGTCTCCACAGTGCCCTCCTCAGGGCTCCACAACACTGCTGTTAATGCTGGATGCTGGCAGACTAGTTCTGGACATGGAGCTATGTTGTCTTTAGTGCAGACAGCGCTCACAATGTTAGTTGTCGTCATTGCTTTGACCTGAACCGTACTGATGTAAGCCGAGTATACAGACTGGCAGCCTGTTTAGGATGCTGCAAATCTCGCTGCTCTTGTTTGTTTGGTACTGCCTCAGGATTTACACAACCACCACTTGTTTTGGGTGCTGCTCAATATGTATCCATGGGGAGTTAGATACTGTTAAGTGCGCTTGTGCATGCCAATTGTGCTCCACAACTACAGCAAGAAAAACTGAGTAAACAGAAAACTTTAAAATCTGTACAGCTATGTCATGCAGACAGAGTTTTATCCTAAGAACAAACATCGTACACATAGACAGAAATTAACTTCAGGGTTTTACTTTTTTCCTTTCCTTTTAGTTTAACACAACTACCAGAACAAAATACAAAAAACTGTTGTTTTCCATGTCATAATAATCTTTTGATCAGAATATTCATTCTGGGCAAATGTGTCTGGATTATTTTAAGTGCTCTTTTTGTGGGTTGAAAAATGTTCCTACTTATCTACCTAAACTAAATACAACAACTAAAAACCCATTTGTTTTATATGATAAATGCATTGTCACACAGATGAAAATTATGATAAAATGGGAAAACTAGATATATACGTAGAATACGGAATCATAGACACCCAACAATGAAGTCATAACTTGAGAATTGAAGGAAGAAGTAGTGATTAAAGGGCCACAGCGTACAGGCTTGAACAATGAAATATAGGCCTGAATTTATGGCCCAAATGCCAATATAAGAATTGGTTGCAACAGGGCAGAGAAACACATAAAGCAATGTTCAATTTGAGTGCACGGCCTGATGAGATAGCTCCTCTAGGGATCATCAATTTACATGAGGTGTATTATACAGGCCTGTTAACCATATTACGCACAATTAAGCGTGTGCTTTGACCACTTCTACACTTTTTATTTTTAAGGCTTGATAGCCTTTTGTGGAGTTTAGGATTATGTGATTCAAAGGAAATATCATTTGCTCAAGAGTCCTAATTGAAAAGCTTTTCACTGGACATTTGCCATCAAATCAACCTCAACGTCTAACTGCAAAATCAATACATCATCAACACTGAGACGTCAGTACAGACAGCCTGTCTCCTGGTAGCTTCTTACACCATCATAGCAGGATAAATTAATGCTTTTATGCACCGCTGTGTGATTGGTATTATAACCGGGGTTGGTGAACACAGGGGCTGAACATATTCCAACTGACATTAATGAAATGTCTCAAATTTATCTGCGCACAGATGCCTTACTGGCACTCGTTCAGTGCTCCTGATGGTCAGGGTGCGCTGATGAATTTGTCTTGCCTGCTCAGCTGATAATCAAGTCTTGGGTTCAGTGATCATGTCCTGTGGTGTCTATGAGCAAGACAATTACCAGCATGGAAGTGGGCTCTTTCTATTTCTGCACGTCAGTGAGGGGAGACAACAAACAGGCAGCAAACAGTTGAAGAAACTCAGCTGAGTAATGTCCGTGGGATGATCACTACGAGCAATGCCTTCCACATACTGACAAGCCGTCACCCATTAATATGAAAATATTGATGATGGCCAATCTAATTGAACCGATCTACCCTTATTATAGGATCAATCAATCAATCACTTAAACTTTATTTGTACATACAAGTTCGTGCAGTCCAAACTGCTTCGCAGATGACTGACAAGCTGAAAAAAAAGAGACTAGATTAATACAATTGAATAAAATTATAACTTAACTTAAATACAATAAAATAGCAATAAAATAGAATACAAATGTTTTTAAGGTGCGAGCAGGTTGTTATGTATGTAGATGTTATTTCTGCACAGCGAGCTCAGCACTGGCGCTCCACGTGTCTGCTGCAATTTTACAAAACTGAAAACCATTTACAGTGTATTGTGTTTGTGTTGCCTGTTATTTTAGTTTTCCACTTATTTTCTTTTTACTTTCTCCATTCTGCTGTCTTTGTTTCTCTCTTTGTGTTCCTCGCCTCTTCCCCATTGTAGCTCTTCCCTCTCCAGCTCCCCGCTGACAGCTGGATTACCATGTGTCAATGCAGTGCCAGGAACTGGCTGCCAGACAAAATCATGTTTTGTCTCATCCTTGGCAACTGCAGTGTGATGAGGGCCATCAGCATGTGACATTGGGACCAAGAGACAGAAAGCCAGGTGTGACCAGAGACAAAGGTGACAGGAGGTTGACGTTTCCACATGTGCGTTTGTACACAGCCGTGTGTATGTGTGTGTATCGGCACTTGTGCTCGTCTGCATGAATACGCTGTTCCCCCGTAATGATGCAGTTATTCACTTTAAGGGCTATTCGTGAATCATGTGCCACGTATGTACACATACAGTACGTCATTGTCTACATTTAGGTCTGTGGAGATGTACGTGTGGCTGTGTGTGATGTCTGTTTGAAGGTTATAAATGCTTATAGTCCGGGAGACCATCGTGAAATTGCAGAGCGATGAGAAAGATTCTCACTGGCTTGCAGGGCTGAATATTGGATTTTCCAAAAAGTCAATAAAGGGCTCGATCATTAAAGTGAATAAATATTCTCTCCCCTCAAAGCTATTTCAAGACCTACAGTTTCCTATCGCTACTGTGGCTCCTTTATTATATACAAAATTGTGCTGACACACACACTCTTACTGCATGTAGTGTCACATGAAGCTCAGAGGAGGTGCACGAAGGGAAAGTTGCCAGTAAGAGACAGCTCTATTAAAATGGATTACCTTTCCCACCACTCACACTCTTTCTCTGCACTCCCCAAAAATAATGTATAAGAATTCTGTCAGGGCTTTTTGCAATAGATTGGCTTTTTTTGTATATCTGTTTCCCAGAGGAGGAGGAGGAGAGGTTATATTTTGAAGCATTTCGTAGATGTGGAGGAAGCGCTTTGCTGAGGAGGTAAAAACAGTGTCATGAGGGAATACACAGTATTGCAGTCATTATCCGCTACCCATATAGGAGGCTCAATTAGTTGGCTTTTACCGCTGCATCATGCTGATATGAGATAATAAAGTCTACCAGGTAGAACTGTGAAGCTGACAAGCTTCAAACTTTAAGAAGTGTTGCCTCAAGCTCACACAATGACTGGTATTATAAAGGATTAATAACTTGGAATTTATGCTGCAGTTAATCGTTAAAGTTCCCCTCCAGAGAAGCTTTAAAGCAAAACCTCTGCGATGATTAAAATTTTGTTTAACGTGGTTTACCAATATATAAATTAAAACCAAACTCTGAAAAGGGGCTGGAAGCACATTTACTCTTTCTCCCTCATTGAGAATTTCTTGATACTGGCCTCGCTCCAGCCCAACACCGCTGCTCCTTTTATGATATACGAGTGATATCAAGATAGCGGCTTGGAGCTCTGCGACTGGCTCGGGAAACGTTGTAACTGTCATTGGCTGACACAGCTATAGTGGGTGTGAAGCACACAATATCTAGCGGGATCTTTTGGTAGAAAGTGGAAGAAAGCTGCAAACTCTTGCTCTCTCTGCACTGGAGGTTTCAGGTTCCTTTGCCGGTGTTGTGTTGAAGACTGTTTCCCTGTCAATACGTGTTGGCATTTGTATTTTGGAGTGTGACTGGCTTCCGAACTTGTGACGTACCAAGTCGAGCTGCACAGACAACTCCGCCTTCAGTAGAGGGATGTGAAAACACCTCTGGTGACAATCTTTGCACAGATACATGTCAGTATAGGCAAGGCCAGACATTTTAGGTGACCTAAACATTAGAAAAGCACTTGAGTGGAGAGGATCTTTGATAGATCATTTTCCAATACTTTATCAGCTTTTAAGAACATGTTGCAAAAAAAAACCTTTGGCTGCTGTATCTTCTCCCAGAGGGACACTTTCCTTGTCTCTCCTTGCAAGCTGACCTCTGACCTTGTGGAAAATATTTTTTGCATCAATAAATTCTATAAACAAAAGGATGTTGGTCAGATTCGCTGCAGCTCTTTTCCAGGAGGTCAGAGCACATTAGCATGATCTCCCAGATGAATTCAAGAGCTAAGAGCAAAAATCAAGTGGTTCTTATTGCTGGCCTACACACCATTATGATTTGAGCTGATTGCTAATGTCGGCATGCTAACATAATCACAATGGCAACATGCTGATTTTTGGAGGGTATAATGTGTACCATGTGCAACATCTGAATTAAGCAACACCAAAACAACAGCACCTGGGGAATTTACACAGCAGGGAATACTCTCTCAAGAACCTTTTTTATTTTTTTATTTGATAAAGGTACACAGACTTGTTGCTGACTGACGTGTTTTCAGAACGAATCAAAGGTTTTATTGAAATTATTTTTAAAAATCAACTGGAGCTGCTGGGAGGAAAGAATATTAATAACCAACTGAAGATTACTGAAACCAACAAAAGGGATAAATATATAGTTATTATTACAATTTAATGCAAAATCTAAAACCACAAGATAACCCTTCATCATCTAAAATTGCCAGTGCAACATAAACTAAGCCAAACTGGAGATGCAGACTACATGGAGGAGGTGCTACCGCTTACTCACCTCAGGTGCAACATCGTAAATATGGTGCTGTCTTCATTCATCAAACCACATCTGGTATTGGGGCATTGACACTCAAAAGGTAGGCAGGACAGAAATGGGGTGCCAACACAATATTAGTCAGCCAATCAAATCTAGAAGAAGGCAGTCAACTAAGTATGCAGTTTAAAAAGCCTGACTTGTTCAGTGATCCCTTAAACTACATACCTGAAAAACCAAATAATACCAGCCACCATAGAGACAGGGGCCAAAAGAGTGATCATGAGCCTTATATAATCTGGCCCTAATTAGGTAATTGGTTTGAGGAAGAGCCAGGCTCATGCATTAACCAACACTACACATGATGCTGTATTCACTTGCACTATGGGAGCATTCCCCACCAAATTAGCATACTAACCTTCGCTAATTTGCACTGAACACAAAGCTTAGCTGAGGCAGGTAATTATTTATTTTTTACCTGATAATGGCGTTAGTTGAAATGTTAGGGAATCACCAAAGTCACAAACCTCACGCCGAGGTTTCCTCGCAGGGGAGCGGTGAATAACGAATGTCGGTACAAAATGTTGCACCGATCCATATAGAAAGTGTCACTGCAAGGCTGGTTGATGTGTGGTAAACAATCATCAGCAAATGTACATGATGATGTCAAATATCAGAACAGCTAGAACGGTCTGGTGTGTTCAGAAAATTCAATATAATTGATATATATTGCACACTGAAAAGGGCAGGGATCACCAAAGTCCTGGTCTCTGGGGATCAAGAATGTCTCGACTAAATTCCAGGACAATCTCAGTCTGGACCAAAGGGGTGGTCTGAAAGACTGGCATCGCCATCCCTTCAGCAACAACACCAGCATCGCAAAAAAACTGCACTTGTTTGACCCTTACTCATGTATTTCTCTCTTCCATTTAAATCATGTTTTCTTAATTATCTAATAACACTGGACTATCACTGGCTGATTAGCAGTTTGGGTATTCATGTGAGTTCATACGGTAAGAACCACAAATGTTTGATAAGAATGATCATCTCTGAAATAAAGCCCCTGTCCCTTTGGTTGAAGGTGGATTTCCAGCACATCTTCCTCCCACTGATGACTAATGCTGTCATGGGAGAGCTGCCCAAACTGTCCATCCCCGTATCTGTTGGTCCTTTGTGATATCTCTACTTCCATTTGTTGGCACATTGTTTCTGGTTATTTACCGAGCAGCAATCCCCTAAACCAAGGCAGACAGGAGAGGGCTGATTTGTATTCATCTGGACCTGCACACAACCTGACAGTATGGAAGGAAAGGAGGAGTAAGCGGGCAAGAATATGTGAGCGTATGTGTGTTTGGGATGAATATCTCCGAGTACATGTGCACATCCAGGTGTGTGCTTCCCTGTGAATATTTATATGTGTGTGTGTGGGGCAGCTTATGTCTCCTTCACACACCAAGTACTGCTCAAGTTAATTAGTTTATTTATGAGGGAGTCGAGCGGCAAGAGGAGGCAAATGAAGACTTAGTATTGTTACTTATCCTGACAGAGCAGGATAGTGGAGAGATTAACCAAGGGTCCAAGATACAGCTCTTGTGGATTGATGACTCCTGAGCAAGTGGGAGACAGACTCGCCAACTCTTGAAACTATAACAAACTCCCATGAAAATCTTGTAACTGACATTCTCTCAAACCAACATACATCAGTCTCCGTTGTTATGCTAACAATACACATGTTGACATGGGCATTGAGCCTGAGATGTCAGTTGTTGCATCACTTGCTGCGGGCATCACTTTACATTTTTTGGTATGAGCTGGGGGGCTTTTCTGTCCACTCAGTGTCTTGTGGCGTACCTCAAAGGTCCATCCTCGGGCCAATCATATCAAATCAAATCATATGTCCCCTTCGTTTACATTATCAGCCATCCCAATATCTCCTTCCATTTTTATGCAGATGAAACAAAGTTTCATCCTAATGTTCTCAACAGACGATCGATTCTCCATGATCGTTTTCATGACATTAAGAACAGACGGAGAACAAGAATTCCTGGACTGTGACTCTCCTTAACATTGCTACAGTAACATATTAGGGGGGGAAATGTCATACCTTCAAAATGTAACATTTTCAAGATATTTGAGTGATTTTTGTGCTTTTTACTGCAAAAATAGACAAGCCTGCACTAGAATTAGTACTCTACCTGTTTATCCTTACAGTTCAACCCGACACTTATTGTACTGCTGCTCACCAACAGGCAGGACAGTCCTAAACCATGGATAGACCAAAACTTTCTCGAGTTAAATGACAAAACTGAGGTATTTATCACCTCTCCATCGCTCATCGCCAAAACAGTTCAGAAGTCCTTGGGTTCTTTATCTTACTGTGTAATATCAGTGTGCAAGAATTGTATTTTTTATTTTTTGGGGGGGATAGAAACTGGTCCAGTGATGATTCTTTCAGCTCAAAAATATTGCAAAAAGTGGATCCATCCTTTGACCTCCCATGTCTTCGCAACCTCTCTGTTAGACTACTGTAATTAACTTTTTTCAACGCTTATGCCTAAACATCAAGTACAAATTAGACATTTATTTGATGTTTTGACCAAATTACATCTGTTCTGACATCCTTTCACAGTCACTCTCCAATTCAGGGAGATTAAAATCCAATCTCCCTAAAGTGTTCCTGTTGACATATGCTGTGCAGTTAATCATTACATGGGCTCTTTTTCCCTATCATTCAGCCTCTTCATCCTTCATCTACTCTGTCATGTGCTCCAGTTGCAGGATGCTGTTAGCTTGCTGAATCAAGAAAAGAAATCTGCAAGCAGCAGAGCATTTTCCTCCCCAGTTGCTCATCTCTGGCACCAAATCCTGTTGCAATTAAATTCTAGTGGAAACCCTCAAAACCTCCCAAATTAAACACATTAATTATCACTGTACTCATATGACAGACCCTAGTGCCGTCCAGTTTGAGACTTTGTTTAGACAGCATCGATATAGAAACCAGGTTAAGATATAAACTCGGTTATGGTAGCTTTTTTAGGATTCTGTAATTTGCTGTGCTTACTGTATTGTTGTTTTATGTTGCTGCATTCTAATTGCTTCCTTTTGTTCCGTATCTATCAGTAAATCAAGATAGGCTCTTTCTCTCTAAAGGTTATAGTATATGGGATTCAGAGCATTAATATAGCAGCAAACAAGTATTTAAAAGATAAAGTGAAGTGGCTCCCTGAGCAGAGAAGGATGTCGCTCTCTCATGTGCGTTGCAATCCGAGGTTCTTTGTGCTTTGCTTTCATAACCAGGGTCGGCCGTCGCTATGTTGAGAGGCGTATGGAGACAATAGATGTGCTTTGACTTACATATTGAGCGCCTTTAAATTCCTTTGAGACATGCTTGTGACAAAGGGCTGTATATTTTGTACAGCTATATGATGAAAATGAAGAGATAAACTGGTGGTTACACTCAACGGAATATCAATGTTATGTGCAGGCGCAATAATACAGTTGTGGAACAACATATTTTGCTGCTGTTCTCCTCTTATTTAAAAGAGTATCACAGTATCTCTATGACAGCAGGCTTAACAGCAAGTTTTAAGCAAAATGCCACCGTGACAGTAGCAGGGCTGGATTGCCCAGGGACAAAAAATGAGATGTGGTCCCCATTGGGCCCCAGAAAGCAAACTGTATTTCCATGCTGGAATGCTAGCCTACACCAGCAAAATGAGACTCAACACTAATAAGAGCGGTTGTGGCCTGATTGAAGCGCTCCCTTTTTGAAGCAGACGACAACAGTGTATTTAAGTTAATGCTGTTGAATAATTACCCACCCTGGTGAACAGACTCAATAGCAACTGCCAATGTTTGCATTGAAATCGTTTGCCAACCAATTACTCATGATGCGAGGACTTTAAGCCGAGGAGCTCTGGATGAAACGATCAATCAATTCTTGTCCTTGCTCGGCTCTGAGATCCAGCCTGCTGAACTCACAGTACAGTGCGTACTTTAACAAATACGTGGAAACGGCCTTTTGTTCACATCCAGCAATCTTGGTTCAGTAAGTGTAGCAGTAAATGTTCCTTTCTTGGCCGTTGAGCTGCGGGAAAAGCAAGTGCTGTCATTCAGTGCTCTCTATATCCATAATAGACCATTTGTATTCAGGTGGTACAAGTACACACAGGTACACACACATACACGACACTTGACACTGAAGAATGACACAAACTCTTCAATATTCCGGGCCACTGTCAGAGGCCTGACTGAAACACCATTGCTACAAATTACTTCATAGAAAAGATAGAGTTTGAGGGTATAGTTATCATCCCACTCTCTGTTGTAATGGCTTCCGATGCCTGATGCATAGGGGCTGGGTAATGACATGCAAAATACACACTGCAGAGGCAAGGTAATAGATAAAATCTATTTTCTTGTTTCATACATGCCAATTTGGAGTTGCTGGAGTGAGCTTCTTCGGCTAGAACCGTCTATGGTTGGTAGAACTGACAGTAATGAGCATATCAATAAGAAACCTAAGATCTGCCCCCTCAGCCCTCCTGTCCTACTCTTCTGATGAATCGAAGTCTTCAAAGACACTCCCATCTGGGAATTTATGGATATAATATGGCTTCCTCTGGTTCAAACTAATACTGCTGAGGGGGTGCTTTGAATGCCTGCATATGAATGAAGAAATAAAAATATACGTGCGGTTCCCATAGGGTTTGAAAATAAAGAGGGATCTCATTGCATCTTTTGTAGAGATTGGTAACTACACCGGAAACTGAAGACGTCTTAGTTGCAAAACGGGATGTTAAGAGTGTGAGATCCTTAAAGAAATCGTTTGGCATTTTGGGAAATGCTTTCTTGCAGAGAGTTAGATGAAAAGATCAAAAAGTACTCACACGTCTGTTTGGTGAATATGAAGCTACAGCGCAAAGATGGTAAGCTTAGCTTACCATGAAGTCTGGAAACATGAAGAAACAGCCAGCGAGGACTAGCACCTTAACACAGTGTATCTGATGAATAGAGTGCTGTAACAATGAGTCCTAAAACCTGGAAAGGAGTATGCATCGTTGCACTTCCGGTTGCCTCATCTTAAATTCAGTGGGCTTTTTGAACAGGTTTTTGGTTAGATGCCTCAAATAAGGTCTGTGGTGACACAAGCTTAAGAGATTTTACAGTTTTGTTCTACGATATGAAATACGTCAGTAAGTACCCCTCTCGTGATTTTCTAAGCTTTTACGTGTCTTAAAATAGGCGGTTGCTGACAAGTGGCGAAATGAGACTGCAAAACGTCATCACTCCAACAAGTCTGCCTCTACAGCGTTGGTGTGTATACTCGCTCGCATGCGACAGTGGTGTAGTTTGTTTGTAGCCTAATGTTATCGTTTTACATCTGCCGATTGCATTCATTAAAAGCGGTGTTCAGTTGTCGGGCAAAATTTAATGTGGCAGTATAATTGCTTGTGTTTTTTTTATTTTCTGCAATGATCCCAAATCCAATGGAAAGAATCCCATTAGCTTTTTGCTGAGGTAACCAGTGCAATGCTAACTACAAAAATCTGTCATCCCTGCAGCACTCTATTGGTGAGCTTTTGAGCCGCTTGCGAGTATGATTTCTGTCCATAGTCTTAATGCTAAGCTAACCACCTGCTGGCTGTAGTTTCATATTTATCATGAAATGTTCTCATCTAACAGTCAGCGTAACGCAAATAAGTGTATTTCCCAAAATGTCAACCTCTTCCTTTCACAAACAAGAACAAGTTATGTTTTATTCTTTCTTATTTCATGTGTACCATTGAATATAATGCGATTAAAAAAAAGAGATTTGTTTCTTTTGGAGTGACCTTTACCCGAGTAGTCTCCATTAGGGTCGGACGCAACGTTGATAACAGGTTGGCTCATGAATCACATTTACTGTTTCAGCCAGAAAAGTGTCAGTTCTACATAGAGACATAGTGACCATAAAATTGATTTGTTTGATCACAGAGCGGGGTGTAAAATTGGCTGCCTGTCACATTTCACACATTTATAACTATCGTCTGACTTTACCCATCAAGAGCAGTCATGTATGTAACCTGTGTGTGCATGTGTGAGTGTGTTTTGGGGAGAGTGTGTACATGATGTATAGGCACAGAACCATGCACATACATGTTATAATCAGCATGCAAATAACAAGGGAAAGTGACATTTCATTCCCGAATGGGCTGCCAACGGAGCAGTAATGGCAATAAAGTCATAGCGATAATGAAATCTCAAACAGGGGCTCGAACTGAGGTTGCGGCGGTTGCAGCGGTGTGACTGTGTGCACTCGTCCGCTCATGCACTCAGGCCCACTGAGCACATCTGAGTGAAATTAATATCTTACCAGAGAAGCCTCCAGTGAGTTCTGTCTGGGTCGGTGTCATTCGGAGAGGCATATGCAATCACGCACACTGTAAAAAGTGACATTTCACTTAAGCCTGTGCCGTGTGGCCGGCTAATGTATGCACGCACATCAGATGGCACCTGTCACAGCACTCAACAGAAGGCAATATCACAGATTCAACTCTGTTCTGATAAATGGATTAGTTCAGATTAGCCGGTGTCCACTACAGCAGATTCACAGAGGGTTGATGGTGTTTATGGATCCACAGGAAAGTGTTCCAGATGGCGCTTCTGGATTTTGCAGTGTTTGCAACGACAGTTATGGGTTTGATTCCCATATGGTGAAGACGCCTAGTCACATTAAATATGAGATATGTGTACGCATGTGTTTGTCTACTCTACACAGAAAACAAATCAGATGAAATGCTTTCTGCTCAGAAAGTAAGCTAACTATAAATCTAGCCAACAGGGATTGAAGCTCCTTGTTGTCAGGGGACATGCAGCGTCAGTTATCATCTCTGTTCTGTTATGCAAATAGGAAACCTATCTTCTTATGGTTGTCCCCAGTTTAATAATGATACCAATTAAGCATTCAGATCAGGTAAGTGATTGAGCTGTTGTTATCTCCATTGAGTAAACAAGGTTTCTTTCTTCTCGTCCCTCGGCTTCATTAGCAAGCACAACAAATGGATGCATCCGGGCGCCCACAAAAGCGTGAATCTATAGCTCGGAGTGCACTCCAGCGTACACAGACAGTCAAACAGAAACATAGGCACAAACAGGATTTTTTAAAATAAAGGCTACCTCAATCTAACTTAACTCGAGATATATTTATCTCATCTAGTTTTTAGGATTGGAAAGATTTTTTCAAAACTATTTTTTCAATCCTACTTGTAAAACTTTGGTTTTCCCTCCCCATTTGTTCCGTCAGACAAACCCTCATGTGGATAGCAACACAAGATCTGTGGATTACTTGAGATTACACATAACTCTGTGATGAATGTTCAGGATTTTGTCTGCATATATCAGTGATGAAACAAACCTCTAGGGATATGAAAGGCATGAAAAGCTTTACAATGAATATATCCATTTGTTCAGTGGCCGACTCAGGCTGTCGGAAAAATAAAAAGGGCACCGGCGTGCAGAAAGTTTTCTAGCATGTAGGGCAGCCTATATGGCACTGCATCATGTTTTCTCCATTTGAGGGCACCCATTAGTGCAATGCATCTTGTTTTCTCCACTGGAAGGACCCTAGAAGACACTTTACCATGTTTTATCTACCTTAGGAGCTTCCAAGAGGGAACTTCTTCATGTTTTCTCCACTGGAAGAGCATCCGATAGGACACGTGATTATGTTTTCTCCACTGGAAGGGCCCCCTCGAGGGCACTTTATCATGTTTTCTCTTGTAAAAGGGTACCCCAGAGGAAACTTCAGTACGTTTTATCGACCACAAGGGCACCCAAGAGGATGTTTGAAAGATGGATTTCTTTCGAACATGGGGGCACCAAGGGGGGCGATCACCCCCCTTGCCCAACCCCTGAGTCCACGAGTGTGAAGTTAACGGACGTAATTATGACGAATAATGAAAAAGTACAACTAATTACAAAGAACGTGACAAGACGTCATTTTGGTTTCATCTTCCATTCATGTAAAGCCTTCAAACTCAACATCCCGACACTCTCAGTCCCTCTTAAAGCCAACCCAGACCTTAATGATCGTGCTCATTCAAATAAAATGAGGACATCTAACCTCAATGGCCCTCCATTTCACAAACGTACAACAACAGGCACCTTCTTGTTTTATCATTTCACCCCTCCCTCTCACTCCCTCTCACTCTGTGTAAACTGGGAATGCTTTTCATGCTTCA
Organism: Anarhichas minor; assembly: GCF_050575085.1. NCBI lineage: Eukaryota > Metazoa > Chordata > Actinopteri > Perciformes > Anarhichadidae > Anarhichas > Anarhichas minor. The sequence continues at coordinate 3,697,949 of NW_027466582.1, forward strand.
TTAAAGCTGGCAGTGCGTTTCCATTTAAATCCATTACTTTATAAAGCTCAGTGATACACAGTGGTGATGATGTTCTCATAACCCCATTTAAGATTGCGTTGCTGCTAAAATGAGCTCTGGTGTAATTCACAAGTAATAATGGCATTTGGACCCATTGTCACTGCAGTTTTGTGCCTCTTTTTCTGATTTCTACAGTGTTTTACCAGGCAAAGTCGACAAGAATGCCTCATCAGAACCTATTCTGAAGCATCACTGTTAATTCTGCATAACACCAGCGCCGTAAGAGGACACCCGTCCATTATGTTCCCCATCAACTGCTGAGAAATACGCTCATAAAAGCAGCACTCATTCCCGGAAAGGAGTAGATGTAATATCTCCATCATTCGAAGGCACAGAGGATTTCTCTGCCTGCATGTGAGGAAGTCAATTTGGACGATTGAAGGCCCCCCTGGCCCCTCTCTGATAGAGTTTGCAGAGGGGGAGGCCGCAGCATTTATTAACACTGATAAGCCTCTTACCTGTACATTCTCATCCCCTTTTACCTCTTAATAAGCTCAGTTCATCTGAATTCCATTTGGCTACAATCAGCCGCGGTGATTTTGCTCTCTCTCTCTCTAAATTGGGCCTCGTACATCATCATTTCCTTGAGCCTAAGCAGATGCTCCGTGCAGAATCAGGTTGGGAAGGGTGTATCGAATTAATCAAAATAATTGGTCTTAGCTTGTTTGAGCAGGCTCCCACACTGATCTCGAACAGCGTAATGAAGTTGCGACCTCCCCTCACATGAGCTGGCCAGTCGGGCCCAGCTCATGTGAGGCGCACGTGTCATGAGCATAATTAAGTGGTAACAACTGAGGTGAGGAGCGATGCAATGACAGTGTACCCCTGACCCCAGCACTCATAAATCATAAACTCCATGTTGTCGCCCTAATCTTCATTATAAATAACAGCCCCAAGTTCCAGAGCTGCTGAATTATTCATGTTTTACTAATAGAGGTATTTAGAGGTATCCTGTTTCCTTACGTGTATAATGTGCACAATTACCCAAATGAAACATTTAGCAAACCACTCTTGGGGTCATGAGCAGAAGCTACCAGAAGTATTTCTGTTCTCAGGCAACAGAAAACACAACATGGTGCTAAGCATACAATCCGGATTGTTTTTTACACACAATAAATTGTGGTTGTATTGTTAATGTGCCACTTATAGTGGATACTTCATCATCCCTAAAGCTATTGCTATGAAGCTCGAGTTTCAGTGACGCAGATGAGGAGCTGAAATACAGCTAGGACTGGTCATCATTTCAGTCCTTGTAAATTGTATTCTTCTGTATAATGTAGTTCTGTTCTGCTCAGGCAGCAACCTCCAGGGCGCGAAACCAAATGCATGAAGCAAATGCACCGCTGTGTCAGGGTCTATCAGCATATGCACCTCTGGGGAGGGTTTTGTGTTGCTATTTTGCCCCGAAGCAGCTTAAATGAAGTGCACATGAAGCAGTGATTGATATGAAAAGGCTGAAGTAGAGGAAGAGGTGAGGACTGTATGAGGTGATCAAAGAGATGTTGGGAAATGGACCCTACCTGGGATGCTTCCCTTTAAATCATAATAAGACTTTGAGATCCCCCTGAACCTTTTGTCATTGCCCAACGGTGATCCTCTCTGACATTTATGAATTAATAAAAAGACAGCAGAATGTCAGCATATCTATTTGTAGCCCAGATAGTACTTGTGTACACTGACTGTATTCTCCCATTAAGATGCCCTCCAACTGTAGCACACGTTCATTTTGAATACACACAGGTTGAACGCATGTTAAGCCGGTTTGCTCTTTCTCATTGCCATACATTGCACAGATGGTAATATAACATCAGCTACTCTAAATGAGGCCACTAAATGGCGTGCACCAGATACATAATGAAGAACACACTGTGTATTCAGTAAAAATGCCCTATTTGATTTCCCGCACTGTGGAGTTTGAGATAGACTGTATGGATAAATGGAGGGAGGTCTTGCTGTTCTTTGAGCAGGGGGATAGAAGCATGCTGGGTGTAACTGTGGTTTGCTATGACAGCCATGCCCCAGTGCAACGTTCATTCAAAGCACAAAGTAAGCTTTGTCCAGTTGTTTCTGTCGGTGGGGTGCACGGGGGTGGGTTTGTACAGGGCAGAGCAGAGACGATGATGAATGCAGAAAAGTGTGCATCTCCCAGCCAGGTGGAATCAGACAGCCTCTTCTTAAAATGACAGATGAGCTGGGAGACCATTTACATACTTCATGCTTTGCTAGACTGATCAGGAGAAAGAATGGGAGCAAGACAGGATTAATCATTTCATGAGAGGCTGAACACTGTGAGAATTACACCAGGCAGACAGACGAGCCTGCTTATTTTCAGCACCAGTTGGATGGTATTTCTGCCCAGTCTCCCTGACGGCTTTTCCTGTTGAAATACATCACTGGGTCAGATGCAGAAGCACCGCGCTATTCCCTCCATTTTGTCCCATCTGTTAAACATGTCGCATTACTAACACAATCAGCAGATCCTGGCACGGTGTGTGCCAGATACTTGTGGAACAACTGCCACGGAAACCTGTGTATTTACACCACATTTTCTTTAATTTCACTCTCGTGTCAAATGATTAATTTGGACGTTTTACTGCTCCTCTCTAATCTGCTTCTGTGTTACACCCCCACAAGACCTCTTAGGTCTGTTTACTGTCTGTACTGGATTGAGTTTCACCACTTGAATCCAATAATACATTTATATTTAAAGATCTCCCTAACATCATAGTAACAACTGGCGGGTTTCAGTGGTGATTTACAAAATGCTATTGCACAATTAAAGATGTCTCTGCTTAAGACTAGTAATGTGAAAATCGTTTGTAGGGAAGAAATCTGCAGCACCATCCAATCATAAGCAATCAGTGTCAAAATAAGGTCACTGCAGCATTACGAGCTACTTACCTTCAAAAACAGAGGCAATATATTCAACCTACCTGCAAATACTCTGTAAATGTAGATATGAATTTGATTAATTGTATTCATTTTTTTGATTTGTTTTTATTTTATTTCAGTATTCATGCAAAATGAGAGGAAAATATCCAATTATGCTAAGCTAACCAGCGTTTTTGGTCATTAAGGCTCACGTTAGCGCCATGACACTTTGTAATTGAGGCACTGTGTTTTTCTTTGAAATGTAATTTACTATCTTTCCAGTTTACATCACTATTATTCGTCTGTCGGGTTAGACGTGTCGATGATATCCCACTAAGCACCTCCTGTGTTAGCAAGCTAACGTTACTTCAGTCAGTTGGTTCCGTTAGCTAGTTAGCAGTCTCCTCTTCCACCAGGATAAACTTCCAGAACATACCACGGTCTAACCTTTATTCCTTCGATCTATTGATTTTTCTATCTCTACTTTGTATGAATTCATATATATTTTCCTACATATTGCTTTTTTTAATGCTAAAGAAATTGCCTTGTTTGAGAGTTTCTATCCAAATAAACTTGTTACCCCAGAATGACACCAGACCTGGATTATTCCAGTCAATTTTGTGACTTCCACCCGTTTAGTTTGTGTGAGCTGTCTGAATTCTTCAACCTTTCCATCTCTCATGGCGCTGGCCATCTCCGTGGCTCTGAGAACCATTTGTCATGCAGGTTCATAAGATCAAGTGGGTGTTTGTCATTCCCAAGCACACTCCTTCACAGTGGTTGGCTGCCTGTCTCCCCGCGATACCACAGTGAGGAGAAAAACAGCATGACATGCACCACGGTCATCTGCCTCACAGAAAAAAAAAGGAATGCACAGGGCCACTTCTCATATGTTTGCTCTGATTTGCTCCAGTGTTACATTGATTTCCTGGCAAGATGGTCAGGCAGACGGTGTTTGCTACAGCAGTCTGGTTTTACTGTCAGTCATGCAGCAGCTGCTCTTGCTCTGCTGGAGATAAAAGAGATGCACGCTGGAAAGTGAGGGGGGGGGGGGGGGGGGGCACACAAACACATCGACAGTCACAGCAGGCAAGAGTGTGACCCCACAAATAGTGATGAGGTCACTTCAGCCGATACAGCCGGAGCTGGAGGCTGGAGACTGGAGGCTGTGCAGCAGTGAAACAGAAGTGAGTACAGCATGTTCCCCAGAAAGGTCGGAGGTCAGCACGAGCCGGTCCCCCACGCTTGTCCTCGGCGGCGGATACAGAGGACAGGGAGCCCGTGACATCACACAGGGCTCGCTCGCAGTGACTCACAGACACTAATTATGGTTTCAGCCTCCTGCTCTCGCTCAGTTTGACTCCTCTTCACCTCACTGCTGACATTTCCACCTGCGACATTTTGGCAGTCTCTCTCAAATCTCACGTTCTCTCTTGCTTGAACTTTTTTTCTCTCACCTCTCTCTCTCTCTCTCTCTCTGTCTGTCTCTTCGTCTCGGCACACACACACATCCATGTATGCGACGATTAGATACAACAGCAGAATTTATATATTCACGTCGTCCCTTTCTCTGTCTTGCTCTCTCACTTTCCCTCCGTGGACCTAGGCCCCTTTCGGAAACCAGATTTTTGTGAACTGCAACTAGAGGAAATACACTTAATGGACTTGACTGGAAAAAAAGGCAACATGTGCTGGGCTGAATGTAGGCCTTTTATAGTCGGGTGTGTTGGTATCCTGTTAAGGGATGATTCACTACATTTCCACTCCAAGACAGGTGAATAGAGAGTGGTGCAGAGGTTACTCAGTGAAAAAGATGCGAGGCGGCAAGAAGCGGGGAATGTAACTATAAACTTTGTGAAAAAGAGGTCTATATATAGAGAGAGGAAGTAATACGAAGGGTTTGGTCTGCGGCAGCAGTGGGTGGGTTTTTGTTTGCGCTCCCGGTTAGCTCTCAGCTGGCTGATATGAAGGATCCTTGGCAGAGCAGTCAGCCAGCAGCCACCACACCTGAGGAGTAAACAGGACTGATGCTGATAGACCCTGACACAGACTGATAAGCGCTCCCCCACAATCCCCCAGTGCTGTCCATGGCGGTGCAGAAACCTTATCGTGCGGTGCACCGTGCCAGGCTTCCTTCACTTGCATCGCCACCATGGCAGCCGCCCCTGCGACCACCCTGATAGGCAGGCGCCACGGAGCGATCCGCCTCCAATGGGTGTGACGTGGGCTGCACGCACTCACCCCGGTGGGGCTGGAAATTACACTTGACTCCTGCGATTATTCATCTCATCTTGGTAACCAGCATATTTTATTAACATCCTGAGGCTTGATTGAGCACCACTCCACATCCAAGTGTAATGATGGAGAGCGGTGCTATCGTAGAAGGAGAAAATGAATGATGAGATGCCAAAGTTACACCAGTTCTATGTAAATTGGCTAATAAAGATATCTCTGTTTTAAAATGATGTGTAGGCTGGGAAAAGAAAATCAAGTCAGACACACCGGCTGGTTACTGTAAAACGTGTCTTTGCAAGGAGAGGTAGTAGAAGAAGTAAAAGTGCACCATTCATGAAAATATGTAGTGATAGCAGTATTAGTCATAATAACTGTGCATGCAGCCACAGTGGGAATAGTAATAAGAGCCATGAGACTGAAAGACATTTTCAGGAAGTAGATGTAAAAATCCGAAATTAAAGTCAAATGTGTAGTTTCTAGAATTGCTCTCAGGTATATTGGGGTCCAAGTGCCTGACGCTATCGCAAAGGTGGTTTAATAAACAATGTTTTTTTTATGCTTGAGCAGGCTCAGACACCCTCTGGCCATACACGCTATCAAGATTTGCTCCAGCCTTGGACCACAAAGGCCGGGGTGTCCATGTCTCCACTATTGGATGTGTTGATGTGTCTCTTGGTACCATTATATGCATTACACGTTAAACTTAAAAAGCAAATAATGTAATCTAAATATGAAGTTATTTTCTACTTGTTCACTGTGTTTTATTCATTTCCATAAGCTAAAATAAGGCCTTGGCATCAATCCATATCAGATCCTAACTCTTGGTGTCGCAGTCTGGTGCTTGTTAAAATGCTTATAATTTCTATTGACCTGTCTCCATTGATCTCTCTATCAGTTTACACACACACACACCTAATCAATCGTAACCTCGCTCGAACTGATCCCTATCACTCTCAATTACGCCAATCAGAGTTTGGTGTGCTGATACCCTCCGGCCTCTAAATATGTGGACTCTGCATCATGTTAACTGGTATCGGATTCTCTGGTGGGCGGACAGGCAGGACTCAATAGACGCAGAGAGGATCCCAGTGCAGCGGCAGCACACAGCCGAGAATGGGCAGGCCATGCTGCCGCAGGCGAGCAGACAGTGAATCTACAGGGACGGACGTATCTCAGCACCAAACAACAATGTACTATCCTTTGCTGCTTGACTTCTTAATCCTGTACTTGCTGGAACCAAGTAATTTAACCTCTCGAGAACCCCGAAGTCGTGGGAAAAATCTTACGTTCACAGTCAAAGGAACATGAAGCGCTTTCAGGGAATAAAACAGCACAGACTGTGCAGTATATAATAGTGGGGAATGACACATAGCGAATGTATGTAACCTCTTATCTAAAGCACCGTCCTTCACGAGAACATGTCGTTACTACTGACGTTAGAGCTTTGATAGGCTGTTGAGCCGACGTGGAAAGACCACTCTTAGCCCAGGTAGGCTATCCATAAAGGGAGGCGTTCACTTCATAGGAACATCAGCAGTGAGTGCTGAAAGGTCAAAGTGGCACTTCATGCAGAGACAGTACAAGGCAGTAAACATCGCACGGCGAACGCCCACTGATTTGCATTGTAAATGCAGCTTTGAGGGGCGACAAACTGCGGCAGTCAAAAAGCTGCTCAACTCAGCTGGATGCTGAGGGACGGCGGTTTGTTGTACGAGGGGGGGGACTTGGAAAACGAGACGACTCCAACGCTGCATTAGGCCTGTTCGTCAAAAAATATCCGGTCCACACCATCCTCCATTTCCCTCAAGAGGAAAATGGCCCTCTCTTCGATGATGGCATAAGGACGGTGTATCATATTTAATGACATGTCATTTTCTGACATGTCGGCGGGTCCGCAGAGATGTTGCGCCTAATATCCAGAGGCATAATGGTTGCAGCAGTAGTGGGGTTAATAAAAAAATAAGTGAGAAGGGCTGGAACTGGAGTGAGCAGGAAAGCCTGCGCTCCGTGCCTCCATCTGAGCTGCTGGGTTTTACACCATCTCTCTCTCTCTCTGATCCTCTCCGGCTGCATCATTCGCACATTCATCCTGAAGAATAGAGCTGCATCTGTCACATTGTCGCTCAGTGAATCATCCTCCGTCTGAATTACCTCCTTCAAATATTCCAAATGGTTGGGGGGGGGGGGGGGGGGGGGGGGGGGGTAGGTTGGTATGAAAAAGTCCTGCCCATTGCTCCAAACCCAACCGGAGGTGTAGAGGTGTTGTCACGGAAATCAGCAGCCACTTTTAACAATCAAACACACGTGTGACAGTTCATTTTCTCTCCTGGATTAGAAGCCAGAGGCACAGCGAGGCCAAACTCGACAACCGGACATTTTCACGACGAGAGGCAACAGTGGCAAGAATTATCAGCCACTGATAAGGTGGCAGCTGTTCTCTCACCATCTTGAACATCTGTTTATTATATCAAACAATTCAGAGGGAGCAATTCTGCAGTGGAGCGTAACAAATGTTTACATGTTGCAAAATAAATGGAAATGGCATATCGATCCATCACTTCTGCTTCTTCTCCTTCTGTCGCCCCCCCCCCCCCCCGGCGACTGGCGTCAAGCATACCGAAAGACATCCTGCTTCTTTAATATGCACTACAATATGATGTTCATGCAAATCCTGCTAAATATTGGCTTCCTCTCAGGCTGTCTCAGAGATTCATGAATGTGGGTAATGAGAAATGTTAGCACGGGTCATATTCAGGCCAGGCGTTGTGAAATCAAAAGGTTAACATCCAAACCAGTGTACAAAAGAGATTGACAGACGTGGCTATGGGGCTGATATTTCCATATTGCATATAAAGAAGTTAAGGTTATGTCTAGTCTCTTGGAGGCCCACAGGCTGATACCTACATACCTTTTGCTCGGTGAATGCATGCTCTTCATGTGCATGACCGTAATGGGAGATTATGGCAAGAGACCAAAGTAAAGTAGGCTATATGGTGTGATTGCCCAGCCGTGACCTGTGTGAGAAATAAATTGCAATGCTGACAGGACACCATCCTCAAAGCCCGAGGAGAGCTGAAAGAAGAGGGTCCTGCGTGACACCATTTCTCTGCGGTTTGCTAAATGCCACTATTTGATCTTTTCCATTTATGAGTAATATTCCCTTCCGACTGCCCCCCGAGCACTGTGCTGTGCAGGCCAGTCAAATGTCGACGCAGCCGCTGACCTCCATCATCGTACTACGCTTCCTGTGAATCTCCGGAGCATAGTTTTCGGGGGTTGTTTTCACCGGCTCAAAGTTGCGACTAACACCTTCCTTCAGCCTCACACTCATTGTGCGTTTTCAAATAAGGCTGAAAATGGTGGCCAAGTGGCACCTCGTTTGTCCTTTCTCCTTCCACTTGTTCCCTTAAAAAAAACACCCTTGACGACAGACTCACAGCCTCTCTTCCGTTCCCACGCCGCCGTCGACAGCACATACGTAAAGACGGTGGGAGATGCTGAGCACAGAGCCAAGATCAGGGCTATCTGTTTGAACATCTTCTGTGTTCACTCTTTGATTTGTCTTTTTGTTTGCCGAAGGCTGCTCTCCCACTGTGCCTGCCCTACGCCGGCTTCTCTTTTCTGCTCCAGCTGTACTCTCGACTTCAAATGGCATGGCGTATTCAATTAGATGTGCCCCGAGCTGACAGCCTGATCGAGGCTGCTTTTTTTTTTTTCCATTTTGCATCTCTCTTCTTTCTCTTCTCCCCACTGCGACTGGAGAGCTCCTCCCCGGAGAGCAGCACCACACCTCCTGTCACCTCACCTCCCAATGCTCCATGTCTCCCTCCCAGTTTCAGCTGTGGCGCAACACTGCCCCCCCAGGTGCGTTTGGATACTGAGTCATCTTTTCACTAGATGCTGGAGGGCAGCAAGGTTCCTAACTGGATGAAAGGACCCGGATGTATATCAGTGGAGATGTTAAATCCTATTTTTATTCATAGTGTAGAAAACTTGAAGTAGGATCTGTGGCATGCATGTAAATCTGTCTGACACGACCTATGTTGCAATTCATGAGGGTCAAGTGGAGCTTATGTCTCATTTAAAAACATGTATAGGACAGTGATGCTACATGTTCATGGCTTTGAAAGAACAAATCATTGTGCCAACCAATACAGTACACGCTGAATGCCAGAAGGCTTTTAATTGGCATACTTTTTTTTTTGGTAAGCAACACATTTCTGGCTCAGCACTTATAACTTCAAATGTGAAATTACACAGCGACTAAGAGGTGGAATTGCTCATAATCTGCCTCGCTTTTCAAAGGGTTGAGACATTTAAAATTCCATCTTTACCTGTTGGTTTAGTCCCGTCCTTTGATTATAATTAATATTCAGGTGCATATTGTTCTTAGACTACAGCCTTTTGTGCTTCATGGGTCTACAATCCACTTTCTTGTTGGTAATCTCTGGAAAGTGTACAAACTGGAAAACTGTAATGCACAGTGTCTACCTATAGGAAGTCTGTACCTTAAGTGAATTTAATTATTCCCCTTGAGAAGACATAAGTATGTAGAATTGTAAGGTAAACAAACAAACATATGTCGGATCTGGGTTTGACTTTCCACTCACTCTCATTGCTTTTAGATGCCAGAGTGTAACAGTATTTTGGTAAACTGTGTCTCCGCCATACGACAACCAACAGCCTGAGGACACATGTGGAGTTTTTGCTTTGGTAACACAGCTTAAAGTTTTAGGCAGAATTCTAATGCTTTTGTTGACTCATATCTTTTCTGTAGGTCAAAAATGATTTCCACCAGTCAATCAGATAATCACCCACCAACTAAAGGAGTGAAAGGAACCAGGTGTAGTGGGGAGCACAATCAGGAAATCGTTTAGTCCAGACGTCAAACTGAAACGTTTCAAAGGTTCAGTAGTTCTTCATGTGGTGTCAAGTGGATCTTGTGCACCTGCAGAGCCACACTAAAGACATCATTTTAACAGCGGCCATTTTGACTACAGGTGTAACTAATAACACTGACAATGGCTCTGTTCCATCCAGGTGTCCCAGTGAGCCTTCGGCACTGAGCCAAGACGCAGCGGGAACCTGAGTGGAAAGCAGCATCGTTAGTGTTATTAATGACACCTGTGCGTTTCCTGCTGTGACACGTCACGCTTTTACTCTGACTGTGAGTCTGATGACATTTTATCCTTTCATGTGACCCCGACCCGAAGACCACAGACATTATGCACATTTTACCTTAGTGTGATTGCTAAAGCAATTTCACTGTTTCCATAATCTGTCCTGAAATCGACAGAGAAATGATTGGCTGCTGAAGTCATCTCAGCCTAACTTGAAGCTCCGGAGGATAATGCTTATTCTGCAGTGGTTTGAGAATCGTGCCCTGTTTGACTGGAATAATTGAGTCAGCCGGTGCTCCATACTGGACTGTAATAAAGCTCAGAGTAGTACACAGCTCGCTCCTCAAGGGAATACACAGAAACAGGGGAAACTATCCCAGAACACTGTAGTCAGGTGGTGTTTGTGGCTACAGATATCGCTGTCTTCTAGTAAAAAGAAACTAATGTACTATTGAGGATTTTCTTAACCTCTCCAGCAACTGTTGCCGAAAGAAAATGAGGGTATCGAGAACAAAACATAATTATCAATACTTGGAGCTGCTTACACCACAGCCTCTTAGTCACTGCATAATTTCACAGTGAGAATAAACTGCTCCCGCCTTTACTGTTGCCTCTCTCTTTTTTCAATTAATATTTCTATTTGTTCTCTCCGTCCCCGGCTGCCGCACTCTTTTTTTTCAATTTTCTTTTTTTGCCATCACTCAGCCAACGGCGAGGCCCACTCAGTCGAAAATTGAGGTAGACCGTGAATGAGCCGCGTGTTAGCCCACAGCTCTTTTTGAGGAACCTTTGCGGCGGGAAGTGCCTCTTGGTCTAACAATTGAAAGCAGATAAACCCGGAGGGATGTTTCCATACCAACAGTGCGCTGTAACATCTTCAATTCACTTATTTTCCCTATAATCTGGGAGATGGGTTGAAAGGCCTGTGTGATGTGCCTGGCAGTCAGTCAGTCAGAGCAGCAGTGACACGTTCAGGTCCCAAGCCATTACACAAGCGCTCCCTTCTGATTTGCTCCGACTAGTGTTTTACTCTGGTTTACCTTTAGATGTTAGCTTGTGGTTGGAACCACAAAGTGTGCTCACTAATATATTTATAAGGGAGCATGTAGCACCTTGACTTGCACACATGGGTGCACTCTTTCAGAGCAATTTATCTTTTTTCCCTGCAAATGTACATCTTTGTTGCTGCAACACACAAGCATCCAAGAGAAGCGGTGAAGAGGAATTGAAAATGCTCGGTTACATTTGAGTCCCCCATTTTTATGGAAATGCAGTAAATGTGCTTCAGCCCGCTTCCAGCTGCAGGCATCGGTCGGTTGTCTTGGCTGTACAAGAGCATTAATACACCGGTGGAAAGAAAATAATTGAAACTGAGCTGAACATCAAAGACAACACCTTTCGGCCTCCTCCGTGGTGGACTGATGCAACACGGAGCACTAGTGTGTTCAGCTCCCCTCTGTCCAAACAGCCCCAGGCTCTGCCAGCCTGCACACACATGGTCAAACTCTCATTTATGCATATGAGTTAGCGCTTACATAACACACGCAGCACATACACCTTTTATGTACGCAGACGACGTTCAATTCCCCGCGTAATGTATTTATGAATGTGTTTGGTTTGAAGTGCACATACTGGATGTCTTGTTTCATTTATTTTCCTTTAGCAGAGTGTATGTGTGTCATCGCTACTGACATTCGTTCCATTTTGTACATTCACTGGATTTTCTGTGCCTGGCAATAAAAAGGTGCTACAACCCCAATTTTTGCACACTACTTTCATCTTTCATCGTCATGTTTAAACAGTTTGTTCTTGAGCTGATATCGTGGGTGCGTTTGTATGAACCTTCACTTTGCTGTGATCTTATTTATTCTTTGCCACAATGGGATCGTTAAGTTTCACCGTAATAATTTACTCGTTGCCTCGGATTAGATGGGACCAAGCTCAAACTGATAAATCATCAAAGTGCAACGATGTGAGCTAAATACACACAAAGATGAATGTCTCAAACGATATATATATATATATATTTTTTTTAAAATCAAAGTAACAGCATATCTACCAGAGTATATATTGTCAGTGTTCTTTCAACCTTCCTGGAACCTCAAATTAACCACACAGTGACAGAAAATACCTTAAATTAAATTCTATAACTGCTTGATGAGAAGGTGTACATGATGTATAAATGGCATTTCTAAGTGCTGTTGCTATTTTCATCGACACTGGTCTTGAATCATGAATGTGAAGTGCTGCTGCCATCTAGTGCTTCACACTTAGCCCACTAAACAAAAAAAATGAATCTTTTCTTGTAAATCCTGGCTGACGTCTATATGGATCTGCATCCCACCTGCCATGGTGTCTATGGAAGTGTATTGATAAAGACAGAGTTGAGAGAGAATAAAACTATTTCTGAGCTAAGCTTATTAATATTTAACGTTTGATCGCCGAAGATACTCGGCACCAAGCAATTAGCCACACTCCAGGGGGCCTATCAGATTCCATTCATCTCCAACAACGATATCCCAGCACGATGTCATTTCCTGGATGTGAGGGGGTGCATGTCGTTTCATGTGAATACATGCTGACCAAGAGAATTAGTTTGCTCTTTACTGGTGCCATTTCTAATTATGTACAGCTGCAGGGATCAATTGTTCTACCTCCTTTCTTGTGACAGGGCTCTGCAAACAGCCTTTTATGGGTCATTAATAAATCCAGTTTTCCACATGGTTGCCTATATTTAGCATCTAAGCAGTCTGGTCAAATTAGAGCAGCAATTATATTATTTATGGTTTTCCCCCCCATCGATCTTGTTGAAGCAGTACATCGTTATCCACCAACTACCTACACATCATTACCCAAATAGTGAAAGTAACACATTTCAAATGTAATGCTTAAGACTGCAATTAATATCTTATGTACAGTAGCACTTTAGTAAACACTAATTTGTGCTGTTATGAGACATTTAGTGCAGTTTTATTAGACTGGCAAATACTTTTGCATTAATTGAATAGTAGACATACTACACCATCGAGGAAAAGGTATAATAAAAGAGCAATGTCACAGCACGCCGCCCCAAACACGAGCTGAAGCAACATCATATACCTTCCTGATGTTCTGGTTGACTTTCAGAGACAAATCACATTATGTACAATGGGATCTCCATATACAAGACCTAATAATCTCTGAACCTTATAAAACATTTAAGGAATCGTGATCTGTTTTAAACCAGCTGTCAGTGATTTTCTGGTAGACTAACCGTAACTGACATGCATTTGTTGTGCATTGTTTTGTGTCTGGGTTGTAATATTCACATTGTCCCTGCACATTACTAGCAATCATCATACATACATACATACATACAGGAGAAAAAAAACACAATACATTTAGCTTGGAGAAAAAAAAACACATTTATTTGCAGTGCTAAATTATCCCATCTTGGCCAGCCATCCAGAGATCACTGGACCCATCCGAGGATGTGACATTTAGTCCAGCTGTGGGGGGAAAAGAGTAATCAAGGCATTAGTTAAGGTGACATGATGTTCAGTCAGCATCAACTGTACTATGAGTGAATTACGGACTTAACAAGGATGCTGAATTCATGCAAAGATGTGCTACAAAACTACAAGTTTCCAACCTAACCCTTAGGATTAAAGCAGCTTTAAATAAAGGAAATACATTTAAACAAAGCTAGTGCTTCACCTGCAACACGGCAGCAAATGCGTTTACAATAAGGCCGTGTTTGACCGTAAAATAACACATAATCTGACGACTACTTGGATAAAAATGGACAGTACTACTTGCCTTGACGAAGCCGATGTCATGAGCGTACTGCCTGAAGCACTGGCGGCACATGTTGAGTCCATATTTACGGATCAGACCGTGTCTGTTCGAGCATACCCGGCTGGAATAGAGGAGAGAGTGGGTTAAACCTGTTATCTTTTACATTTTAATGTCAGTAGTTACCATCCATCCATACAAACTAACGTTACCGGTGCGGAAGTTCACGCAAGCGCCGCAAAAGTTGGTTATCGTTCGGTATGCGGTTCTCTGTACAAACATGGCTAACCCTAAACACAGCACCGTTAGCTCGAATAACGCCAGGCTAGCAAAGTTGGAACAAAATAAAATGCATTTTATCAACTCCAGAACTCCTGTTAGAACATGTTTTAGCTTTCTGGCGATTCAACAAAAGTGGTTCCGTTCCAGAAACTGTGAGCGGCTAACTGAAGCTAGTAAGCTAGCGCGGCGCATCCTCCACCGCCATATTGGCTAAAGGAGCAGCTCGCACGCGGTGCAGGATTAGTGATATATTCTGAAGTATTGGGATTCACAAACACCTTCAAAACTCATCTGCTTTAGCACACGTATTGATATTTGACAATTTTAGAACAGGACTGACCAGGATCGGGAACCCTGTCCGAATTTTCGGGGGTGACTCCAGTAGAGCTGCTGATGGCCCATCTTGTCTCTTTCGCTCGAGTGTTCGGAAAGGAAGAAAGAAGGACGCGCATGCGCAGATGAAACCCTCAGACGCCGTTGTTTCCGGTGGTGGAGTTTTTGTGTGGCGCCCTCTGGTGGTGGAGAAAACTGAGGCGTGCAGCGGGACAGCCGGAAGGTGGCGTTACAGGCGTAAACACAGAGGTTAAATTAATGAGCGATGACAAGAGGCTTTTAAATCGACAGGAATGTATGGCATTAGGCTTAAAAGGAAGCTGTTCGTATATAAAGTGGGTTAAGTGGATAAACAAAAGGTAGAATTTATGTGGAGAAAGGTAGAATTTGACCCCCCAAAAATTGATTAAATATAAGAATATATGCATTTTCTTGATGAGCTAATATAGTTGGTAATTTAACCCAAAATAACAGCAGAACAGTGGTGACCCTACTTTGGCAAATGTTTATCAAATTACATTTAAATGTGATATAAATAATTCAAATCAACAGGACATGTTCATTCATCATGTTGAGGGTGTTTCAACAACATTTTAAACTGATTAACGTACAAGAGAGGAGTAACATTTAAAGAAAATGTTGCGAGACGGTGCCATGTGTTTGTGAGCACATACATTTAGTTCAAACCCGTTTTTGTACCACTTTGACACCAGGCTGCTAAAGCAAATTATATTTAGGGGGAAAGCATTTATTTTAGTAACTCTTCGTTTCAACTTAAATCAACAAACTTTACTCAATCATGATGCTCTGGTTTCCAGTTTAGGGTGAAGCTTGCTGGAGTAGCACAATATAGAGGATATTTAATACATGTGTATTATATGTATAAATGAATCCTTGGTATTTGTTAAATATTTAAAGATACAGTAACCCTATCGCACCCTATGATGAGACAGCAGCACGGATACATGATATTTAGGGTGTCTTGGGTGCCCCCCTCTGGCCCAGTGCATTGTGGGACAGCGGCAGGCAGTGGTGCCGTATTTGGGATATTATTTTTTTTACAGCTAACGCTAGCTGATAGTTACGTCTCCATGCAGCCTGCATGAAGGGAAATGGAGGAGAATGGGACGCCGCCGTACTGATGCTTCTCGGTGAACGGACCTCCACGGGTGCTCCGGTTTTAGGTAAGCGGTGTAACGTTAAATACGGTTGTTGTGGTTGTTGTGGTTCGACATGGACGCTGCTGTTTGACGGGGTTCGGTCCGGTTAAGTTGCTAGCCTAATGCTAACTTACTGTTAGCATCTCGCAGGATGCTTCGCTGTCATAATAAAGCGAAGCTGCGGCGAAAACTGTTATTTTTTTGTTGTTGCAGCGAGAGCGTTTCATAGCACTTAGTGAAACACACGGTAACGTTATCATCATGTTAAAAAAAAACAATCGACCGAAGCTGTCGCAGGCTCTGTGAGCCCGACAGCGGCCAATGCACAGAAACAAACAACAATATAAAACGTTAATATCATCAGCATCGCATGTTTGCACGAGCAAAGGAAACACACCTGGCAGACGACGTGTGTATTAAAGCGGATCAGGGTATAATAAAACTACTGCGGGGGTAAAAACTGCAGTACTTTCAGCTGCAGAACACACGATTCACTTGATTTGGCTTCAACTGTATGGGAACCGTTGAACGTGCAAACATGGCCACAAACTACTGTCCTAATAGTGTGTGTATATATACACACTATATTACCATGTTAAAGTACATGTTTATTGGTAGTTTTATAGTAGTTACCAGGTATATGTTAATTGATGTTATCACAGACTCATAGATATGAAATGTCAGGCAGGGAGGAAACTCATAAAAGGGGGTCAGGTAGTAAAAAAAAACACTATTTAATAACAAAGAAAAGATGGAGGTTTGTTCAGCAGATCTGAGCAGAGAGGGATAATCAATATTGATAATGCAGAGGACAGAGATTTATGCGGAGGGGAATCTAGAAGCATGGGGCAATAATGAACATTGATGATATAACTAAAAGAGGAGGAACTGAGGAATAAGAAGCGTGTATTAAACCATGTATTTGTGGTTTTGGTGGTACTTTTTCATCGTGAACTGAAAATAAATCACTGCTTCCATTAGAGCTTGTAATGATATGATCTCATCACGTTGTACAGATACACGTGTACGTTTCAATCTCACTGAATTAGCTATTGAATTATTGTTTTCTGGCATCACAAGCTTATTGGTCTGTTCCGTAGCTCGCCGCCGCATTTCCAGGTCTTCATTAGCAAATGGAGTTGGCTCAGTTGTGGAGCCGAGACAATTAGTTGATTATTTGATTAGTTGGTACACAGAAAATCAATCAATACCAATTTTGATAATCAGTTAATTGTATAATAATAATAAACCTCAAGCAGTTGAAAGTTCTAGCTCCTGAAAAATGAAGATTTGATCCTTTTCTCTGCTTTATATTATTTTAAATGTCATAAACTTTGTGAAATACAACATTCTGATGCGGAGATCATGGTAATAAAGATTGTGATACAGTCATATTGCCCCGATGCACCTGACTCTATTCATTTATTCATTTTTCATTCAGGTGGTACATGCACACTCCTACCCTGCAGCCTCCCGGCAACCGTCATGCCTTATGGAATATTCATCCACCATCAATGACATTCCAGCGGTACCCATGTTTACAACAACAGTTCATTCTGCCAACAAATAGCCTCATATCAGCTCCTTTCGAATCAGGCTCGCTCCCTTTGCAAAGCACACAATCATAATTGCAAAGCCGTGCTCGCTGTTTCCCCACTACAATCAACTTCTCTCCCTTCGCAAGAGGCTGACCCCCTATCATGAGGTTCCGGGTCTACAAGAGGAAGGTGGTGATACTGACTGTGGTGGTTGTCATCTGTGGCCTAGCTTTCTGGAGCAGCGGGAGGCAGAAGAAGAACGACAGCGTGTCGCTCCCCAAGGAAGCCGAGGCGGCGAGGAGAAGCAGCAGCAGCAGCAGCGTTAGCAGCAGCAGTAGCGTCAACAATCATATCCAGGTGCAAGCTACACCTGCAGTCAGCAGGGCACCTGCTCCGCTCCCCGTGATACAGGCGAACGACACGCACCAGGAGAAAGCAAAGGACAAAGAGAAGCTACCCAAACCAGAGGTAGACAACGCCACGTTAGTCTACCGCGGCATCGTCTTCCAGCTGAACTTCGACCAGACGATAAGGAATGAGGAAAAGTTCAAGGCGGTGCGTCGGAAGGACGATCTGGTTGTGGTGGTTCAGGTCCACAACCGACCCGACTACCTGAAGCTATTAGTGGACAGTTTGCGGAAGTCCCGCCGTGTGGAGAGCATACTGCTGATATTCAGCCACGATTACTGGTCCCCCGAGATAAACAAAGTGGTGGCCACTGTTGACTTTTGCCAGGTCCTTCAGATTTTCTTCCCCTTCAGCGTCCAGCTGTACCCCCAAGAGTTCCCCGGACACGACCCCAAGGATTGCCCCAGAGACATTCCCAAAGAGGACGCCTTAAAGCTGGGATGCATCAACGCAGAGTACCCCGACTCATTCGGCCACTACCGCGAGGCCAAGTTCTCCCAGACCAAGCACCACTGGTGGTGGAAGCTGCACTTCGTGTGGGACAGAGTCCGAGTTCTGAAGGACCATAAGGGCTCGGTGCTGCTGATCGAGGAGGACCACTACTTGGCCCCGGACTTCATCCACCTGTTGAAGCTGATGTCGGCTCTCAAAAGGGAGCAGTGCGCCGACTGCGACATCCTCTCGCTGGGGAGCTACAGCCACATCGGCTACTCCGGCAAAGCGAACAAGGTGGAGGTGAAGGCCTGGAAGTCCACCGAGCACAACATGGGGATGGCTCTGAGTCGAGAGACGTACCAGAAGCTCATCCGATGCACCGACACGTTCTGCACCTACGACGACTACAACTGGGACTGGTCCTTGCAGCACCTGAGCGCGTCCTGCCTGCCCTCCTACTGGAAGGTCATGGTGAGCGAGGCACCGCGGATCTTCCACGCCGGAGACTGCGGCATGCACCACAAGAAGGCCGCCTGCATGCCGATCAGCCAGAAAACCAAGATAGAAAACGTGCTGCAGTCCAGCGGGAACCAGCTGTTCCCAAAGAACCTCCTGATAGCAAAGAGACTGCCGGCCAACGGGGCCGGGGGGGTGGCCCCGCACGTGAAGAACGGGGGCTGGGGAGACATCAGGGACCACGAACTCTGCAAGAGCTATGTTCGATTACAGTGACCTTAATTGCTACGATTATATATTATTCTCTCTTTTGCATCCTCTTTAACGAAAAAAAAAAAAGCCTTTTAAAAGTAAATCTTTATGGACTATTCTTCATATTGCCTGTTTTATTGGACTGTTAAATAAAGACGAATGTTGGA
Source organism: Anarhichas minor (assembly GCF_050575085.1). Lineage (NCBI taxonomy): Eukaryota > Metazoa > Chordata > Actinopteri > Perciformes > Anarhichadidae > Anarhichas > Anarhichas minor. The sequence goes on from NW_027466582.1 coordinate 3,717,040, forward strand.
TTTCTGGCTTCTTTAACACAAATATGTCTTCACATCGAATTCTTGAAGTAATTCCCTCTTTGTTTTCTAAGTTGTAATTAACAATGAGAATATACTAAACAATATATTTCTCTGCCAGAACTTTCCGATTGGTTATTATACTCAAAATAAAATTGGCGAGAGCTCATCAGGGCGGTCATGAATTTGGTAAATCTGTGGATTTAGCAATCCCACCGTGCATGCATAATTAATTGGAAGATATTTATATCGCATGAATGTGCTGAGATCAAAGGAGATCCTTTGAGACACCTTGTTTCATTAAAAATAATCCCATACATCTCTGACTCTCAACAGGAGTCTCGTTACTCACTTAAGGTACACGCCGTCGGTCAGCGCGTGACAGTGGCTCTGTTGTGTTGCAGTGCATCACTGTCCAGGCCGAACGGCTCGGATAGAATATGCCAATTCAGCCGCCTGCGTCTTTGTGCAGAGATCTTGATTTCACAGACGAATGCACACGTTGCATCTGGAGCGATCCCAAGACACCGATACAACGCTCTCGCTCGTGTTGTCGCTGTTTGAAGGCGCATTTACATTTTAAGTGCTCAGACCTCAGCTCAGTATCGATGGTTTCCGCTGAGGCCCCGAGCTCGGTTGCTTGCATTGATTCCCCCCCCACCCCACACACACTCACACACTCACACTCCAGCAATGCTTAACAATCACCTCTGCACACTTTTCAAAATCTGAAATAACTGCAAAGTTATCGCTGACTGGACTCTCCACACAGTTCATATTAGAGCATATCCTGTGGCTGCTCGGCCTTACAGAGGCTCTCAGCATAGAATACCTAAACATAGCATGAACTGAATATGACGTTCTAAATGTACGGCATGCATCTGAGACGCAGCGCTGACGAAGCCTCACAAAGCCTCCTCTGTGACGAACGGACCTCACAAATCTCTGCTCGTTACATTACGCGTGAAGACATGTGACCGCTGCGCTGAGGTCATGTGACACATCGTGCAGCTGCTCCCACAGTGGAGGCCAAATAATTGGGCCCGCACCTCGAGGGAAACGGCCGAGAATAGAATGGAGAATAGGAGGAAGCGGCGCCGCGCGCTTGGTTCTTGGCGACTAATGGTTAACTGATGCCGGAGCCTCCGGAACTGGAACGTACCGACGCCTCTGAACGCGCTCTACTTAGATGAACATTTGAGGGCAAGAAGAAGAAGAAGAAAAACACTTAAGTTGTGCATGAAATCCTTCGATGACCCAGTTATCTGTACTGTCCATTCATTAGTAAACATAGTTACTCAGCATGTTTTGTAATAGAGGGAAAAAAAGCTAAATTGAAGCATAAAATTACAAATAACACATGAATATAGTAAAAAAAAAAAATGTAATCTTACAGGCAGGTTATTAAGAAGGCTGTTTGAGATGATGAGCAACTGTCTGTTATAATTTAAATGTAATCAATCTCATCACAGCCACTGGGCTGTAATCATTCCTCTGAATGTGAACATGCAGGTGTGGAATAAAACCAATCAATCATATTTTAATTACATAATTGAAGACGTGTTAAGGAGTACACCTTCACTATTACTCTCTTTTTTCATATGGATTTTTGTAGATAATTATAAGTATTGTAGTGTCTTTAGCTGACAAGCTAACCGCCAGCTACCTGCTAGCCACAGAAAAACAGCTCTGCACCAAACAGCAGACAGACAGACATAGTTAGTAACGAGAGTAGATAGTATTATATTGTTCACGAGGTAGCGGATACCAAAGAACAGAGTGAATATTGGATTTAAACACTACTAGTTGGCCAGAAAGACAACTCCAAATAAACGCTGATGTAGCTGTGCACCATTGGCAAGTGTTTGCTAAGAATCAACTTAAATGTGAATAGTTGGTTCAAGCGTTCCAGATCCAAACTTCTGTTCACCTTAATTGGCCCTTTTCACAGCAGCCATTTTGACGTGTCATTGTAGGATAATCACAGGTGTAATAAACAACATTATGCTGCTATGACGTGTCAAAATGGCTGCTTTGAAAAGTATACCCTGTACGTATTTTTGTGTCTTGTCCCTAATTCCCAGATACAGACAGTTATCAAATTATTTTAATGGACGAGGTGCTTTGTAGCCAATTAACCAATACCCTGGAGTCCAAGCTCCCGAAGCTGCCAGTACAGCCAATTTAAAGAAGGAGCTAGGATTCCAGTATTCCATTAATTCATCATCCTGTTCATCCTGTCATCTATCATCCTACTTCCTGACATAACTCATTCCTTCCTTTCTGAACTCACTACAGGTCTTGACAATGGGCTAAATAAGTATCCCTGTGGAATCTGAGTAAAAATAGGTTAATTGGTTCATTTCCATAATCTAGATAGAACTGTTTGTCCAAAAGAAATCCATCAATGACGTAACCAGAAAGTGTTGTTTCTGAACACTTCATTTTTACGCGTTCATTTTCTTTGACCAAAATCTTAAACCGTCTGCTTTTTGCAACACCTCGCCTGCTGCTCATTCTTCATGCTTTTGGCTCTGAGAGAAAGCGTAATTAATCATTCATAGCCATTGCACACATTGCTATGTAAAGAAAACTCTGCATCAATACATATAGAGGTATGCAGACGAGGGAATTGCACCACTGAGAAAATGATTAAAGCAGGACCTCACAGAAGAGAAGAGGATTCTCTGTCAATTCGTTGAATTCCAATCAACTGGAAACCTCCCCCCCCCCCCCCCCCCCCGCGGATGCAAGACACATGTAGTTGTTTTCCACACTCTTACAGCATGCTCCAGACTTTTGATTGCTCTTCAAATGTCCATGTTGGATTAAAGGGTGACTGGGTTTCTATGTCGTGAATGAATGTGGCCGACAGCGCACGTAGTTGTAGAGACAGAAAGCAACATAAAAGTGCATGTATTACAGTCAGTGGGATGCTTGTTTTATGTGAACCATCTCGCTGAGAACCAATCCTGATTGATACCTTGATACCTGCTCAGCATTGATGCGTGCAGCTCAGGGAGGGTGCAGACAGTCAGACAGCGGCTGTCATGCGTTGAGTGACACCCTGACGGGATGATCAGGCCTCCTCCAGCCCCGCTGATCACCTCCTCCACCCTGATGCCACAGGCTGCTGGTTTAATGGCTGTGAGTGCTCGTGATCCTTCTAAAAGTGACTCATAAATAATGGAGGAGCAGTTTTATTCCCCTCTTGGAATATAAAATATATATGAAGTTGTAGGGTGAAGTATTAGGAATACATTTGTAAAGAGGGAGAGGGAGAGAGAGAGAGAGAGAGAGAACAGGATATACGTATATAGACAATGATTTGCCCGTTTGATCAAGAGATGTTTCTTATTAGTGCAAGTTCACTCAATGGCTGTGAGGAATTCCTAAACTCTCATTTGACTGAGCGATACTGCCACCTACTGGCCCCAAACATGCCCCAAACTGGTAATTATGGGCTATATTACAGGTCCAGGTGACAATTTATGTGGAAGAGAAGAAACAAAGTTAAAATCCAGACTAAATGGCCAGTTCAGTAGCATGTTAGTTACACGTACATAATGTTTTTGGCGAGCACGTAAAACCCTACATATATTTGTAGTGTGCGTTGCATATGGCTGTAGGCCTGCAGACAGTTCTCCATTGATGAAAATCCACAGCTCAATGGATTTCAGTCATCCTTCCACCTCTGCTATATTCTCCTATTGTGAAATGTCTAACTGTCTGCCAGGAACGTCTTCGTCTTTCTACAGTGTGTTGTATGTATAGCACCTTGACCATCCTATTAAAGGCCCTTCACGCCTCTGGTCCTCTTATCATGCCTAGTTAGACCTCTTCTCAGGACCGTGAAGTTTGAAATCTCCCTCAGTCTTCTGTCACATATCTTGCAAACACCTGTTTAGGTGGGGACAAATGATACCTTTTCTTTTTATCGTCATACAGATTTTTGTGACCTCACGTAATTCCCAGTATAGCTCCACTTAAATACAATATAAAAAGAGGTCTAATCAACCAGAATAAGCGAAAACACCTGTGTGAGGGTGCAGGGCCCTTGATAAATGCGGTTCACTCCAACACCCATACTAGCATACTATTTAGCATGCCAGAAAAAGATTGGCACTGTGTTCCCAATCGCATACTAAGTAGTATGATATTAAGGGTATTGGAACACACACTTGGTATGTCCCAAATACATAGTATATCAAAGGCAGCATGACAAAAATACCAGGATGTCCTGCTGCCTCTGGCCGTATTTCTGCAGTATGCAAGCCAGCGTGTTTTTTTCTGGCTATTCTGACCCACAATCCTCTGCACAGCAGATTTATGAGCAAGACGGTCCAAATTCAAGGTGCGATGTTATGACTAAGTAGTAAGTAGTATATACTTAGTGTAAAAAATAAATAGTGTGTGATTTGGAACCCAGTCATGGACTTTGGTTTAAGAGCTTGTGTAACTTCCAGCATGGCTCGGTCTAATTAGCTGATAAGTGAGAACACCTGTGGCAGGGCCTTAAACAACTCCATTACAGCCAATAAAAGAACCGATTCACTTCCATTCACATGAATTCCTATGTCCCCTGCCGGATCTCATTTAATACCAGTATTATTAAAAAGTCTTGTGCAGAAATATTTCTGTCTCGTGTATTATGATTAGTTTAATAGCATTGACTGGCTGAGCTAAATGCTGTAATGGAGCGATGCGAGTCATTGTTTTGTCGTCCATTCTGCCAGCAGGGTACCTAATAAATTAGAGCGTCTGGCCTCACGCGGAGGGAAGCATGAAGGTTTATTCCCAGCTAATGAAGACACACTGATCCATGCGGTGAGCACACACACACACACACACACACACACACACACTGAATAAAAGTCACACAAATGGAATATGTAATCTGTCAAAGCTGTTTTTAATAGGCGTCACATGGAGGAAAAGGGCTCCCACTGTTAATATCCTCAGTCTCTCTATGTGGGCGTTTGCAAAAACACCTCGAGCACGCACACCACCGCCAACACCATCACGTGCCGACGTTAGTTAAGTTGGTATTTCAACACAGTGTCAAACGTTTGTTCATCAGTTCAGTAAGTTACTCACAAAAAAACCTCAAAGACTCCCAGATCTCAACACCGTCTGCAGAACATGGGTCTGATTTGTTAGTTAAAGTGAATTCACACACATGTTGATGGATGGGACTGGGGGGGGGGGGCTATGCCAGCGTTATTCTTCCTGTGGTTTACCTGAGCTCGGAGTGATGGCTGAATTAGACCGCTGCATCTGCGCCCACCTGCCTATTGTTGTGAAAGGAGTCTGCAGCGACAGGCTAGCTAGCATTCAGCACTACCTGTTTATTTAAGAGGGTTTCATAGATGTCTCCTATACCAAACGTTTTCATTAATAAAAATACACCTGAATTCTCTTTATGTACAACAGAAAGGAAACATGTTCACCTGCATATTCAAGATTCATTTAATATTAGGTATAGATCTTCTGTATTAGAAATATCACTATTTTCTGAAATAAGGATCTGTGAACTAACGTAATCATGATCATTTCACCCATAAATCATTGAAGTACAATATTTACATATAATACAGAGCCCATTTAATCTGAAACAATATTAAAATAAATGTTCAATAGATACAAAGGTTTCTTTTTTTAAATTCTATTAATATTTCAACCTTGTCAAGGAGTCCTTACACACTCCAAAAAAATGTAAAGCCATTCTCCTCTAACAAACTACTAAGTGCAAACAATTTTTTTTCCATATAAAAAAAAACTATGATTGCAGCATCCAGCGTTGAGACAGAGGGCAATAAGAAGCCGTTTCCCCAAGTGCTTCCAAAGCGGTCTTCCAAAATATTTTGCTCGCGTTCCACAGCCATGAATTCAAAAAAAAAAAAAAAAATGGGAAAAGCAACAAGAAATGAAAGAAAATCTGTGCAAATACACTTTAACGTGTGATACTACTGATTAAAATAGTCGTAGAGGAAGTGAAACGCTCCGGTTTCTCTTGAACAGGTGTCAGGTACTCGGGCTGCACAACAGATCGCCCAGGAAGTGGAAAATGAAAAGAGATGTGGCTGCTGCTCCTTAACAACCCCTCATCTAATTCCCTTTTTCCATGAAGACATTTGAAGAAACAAAAATACAGGAAAAGAAATCTCCGAATTAAACCCACACAAAAGGGTTGGGTTGAGGCATCGCCACAATGCGTACAGCATGTCTAGTCGTTACAGATCTACAGGCACAAAGGGTTGGGTACTAGAGTTTGTTATTTTCAGACTAGACACGACTTGATATGACCATCGACGGTACAATGAGCCAGCAGATCCCCCCCATAAACCTCCTGGACGATTTAAAGCTTGCCATCTTACTTCCAATAGCACCCTTTTTATGTTACACCCAGACAACAGGGCGTCAAGTTTCTAACCGATGGCCTGGCAAACATCGGTTATCGCTAAAGCATGAGCAGTAACACAAAGAGAGCATCTGGATGGCTGTAGTGATGAGAATGAAGGTGACACTGGAAGATCATGTGGTGTGTGTGACAGTATGTGGAGGAGCGCTGCAGGACCTTGGCCTTGGTCATCCCCGTCTCTGTTGCATGGAGCTGTCATTAGCAGCACCAGCACTGGGGCTATACTACTGTTCCACTGGGGGAGTTGGCTGGGTTGTTTTGAGATGATAGCAAACCCTGCGGAGAGACAGATAACACACATTGATAACAAACAAGAGTGTTGCTCGAATGTATTGAATAGCGAGAGGCCATGAGGTTAACTGACGGAGGAAATGTGCTATTAAACCATCAGAATGCTGAGGGCTTAGTGTAAATCTCGCATGAAATAACCAAAAACCTTTGGCTGCACAGAGCGGCGCTAGCAGCTTCTGGATGCAGAGGGGAAAATGCAAGTTAAGAGGTCGTCACATGACAGTGTCCTCGAGAGGCCCGTCACTCACCACTTTCCCGGGCCTAGCCCATGTGCAAACGAAACCCTCCTGACAGGCTGTTACCAGACAGTCCTCAAGGAAGATTAACACAGTGAGTCTCTCGTGAGCGATCTTCTTGCACACCAGCGGCTCGAGCAGCGGCACGTCCTCCATGCGCGGGCACAGCAGAGTGCCCAGAGTCTTAGCGGCCTCCGCTTTTGCCGTCCGTGTCGAGCTCAGCTGGTTGAGCTTGTCACTGCTCTTGCTGCTGATGTGACCCATGCTGTGGTTTCGCTTGTGGTCCTTCTCGTGGCGCTCCTTGCGCGAGTCGTGCAACGACAGAGTTGCGAACTTGCTGACGCCGGTGGCAATGAAAGCGCTGTCAATGATGCTGTTGGCCTTGGTGGTGGTGGTGGAGGAGGCGGCGGCGGCGGCGGCGGCGGTGGTGGTGGTGGTGGTGGTGGTACTGCTGCTGCCTGTGTGACTGTTGGGGGTGCTGCCCCCTGTTAGGTTGGAGGAGTGTGGCAAGCTGTTGGACCGAGGCAGGGTGCTGGGGAGGGAGTTCGGTGGGTTGCCACTGGTGCTACTATTGCTCGTATTGTCTTTACCATTGGTGCCACTGGGATTGGCGGTAGGTACAGTCGCAGTAGCAGTCGCAGTAGTTGTAGTAGTAGTAGTTGTAGTTGTAGTAGTAGTTTGTCCAGTGGCTGGAGGGCTTGTAGCACTCATAACGTTAGTGTGAGTCCTGGTGCGGGACAAAGGGAGGTGAGGGAAAAGAATGTCCTCCGTTAGGTCCCACAGACACAGCTGGGTGTCCTGGCCCACTGAGCCAAACCTGTAGGTGACACTAACAGGCCTACTGTCCGTAGAGTTTCTCTTCGAGAGCCGAGAGTGAGCGCTGTTCGCTCTGTCTCTACCCACACCGAAGTGAATCTGCTCGTGGAATTCCTCGTCACTGCCGCTGAACTCTGCGGGCAGGTCGCCGTCCTCCACACTGGTGGTGCAGTGGTCGAACGCCACCACGCTCACCCACGACTTGTGACCGTGCCCCCGCGCGATCACTCTGCAGTCCGAAAACGACCACACCGTCACCAGGTCGTCCTCCCCTCCGGCCACGATGTACCGTCCGTCCGGGCTCCAGCACACGCACAGCAAACCGCCGAAGTAGCTCTTCATCGTTCCGTGGAGCTCGGCGGCGTCGAAGCCAAACACTCGCAGGAAGCCGTCCTGGCTCGCGCAAGCCAGGAACTTGCCGTCCGGGGAGAAGGCGAACTCGTTGAGCGCCCCTTCGCCCACCGTCCAGCGCAGCAACGGGTTGCGAGCCGACTTGCTCTTGCAGGTGTGGACGGCGTAGTTTTCGCCCTGCTTCAGGAGCTGGTAGTGAGGCGCCGTGGTGCCGCAGGTGTTCTCCACGTTGTACAAATACATGCTGCCACTGGAGTGAGCCACCAGAAACAAGCTCTCTGAACCAGGAACCCATCGCACACATGTTACTCGGGACTTGTCTATAAGTCTCTGGAGGGAGAAGGAAGCAGAGAAAAAAACAAAGACACTGGTCAGCTAGTTATTCCAATATTTACTAATGAATGATTTATCTTCAATATCTTTGAGTGGGATCAAGCATCAGAACATCAGACGTGGAAAGGAACCCACCTCTTCATTGAAGAGTTTGCTCGTTTCCTTCTTTATCGGGTCGATGAGCTGCACCTGGCCTGCTGAGAAGCCCACCAGCAGGGAGACACTCTCTGCCGTCGCTGTGATCGGGTTGAAGTCATGGCACGTGGGCTGCGTTCCTTTGTATATCCTCTTGTCTATGGGCTTACTAAGATCAGCAGCCTACAGCAAACACAAATGCACACAAGTGAGTCAAAAACTGGTTGAAGTGTCATCCGTTTCGACACTGCTTAGAACAGACAAACAGCCGTGACTGTGAAGGACACTCACTTGGCGACTAATTTATTTATATTTTATTTATAATAACTATTAGTCAGATATGGCCTCTCCTTCATGGTGAATCTAATACTGAACAACTGAGCACTTGTGTTTATCTTGGAGATGTACTCAAAAAGACTTATTGTAATTGAAGATTGACACATAATCTATTTAAACGTCAGTCGCAGTAAAGAACACCATGTCTGGTAATTTCATTTGATTCTCTCAAACCACCGGGGGACAACTTACCCCAGATCAGAATGCCAGAAATGGGGTCGATTAAACTTATAGTAGACAGAAAAACACCACTTTTTAAAAACTCAAATCTCTCAATGCTGGAGACAAATATCCCAAGAGCACTGTGGGCTACCCTCTACTCTTTGTTGGTGTCTACAAAGTGCCAAGTGTTCCTGGTGCATGATCATGATGTATTGTGACACACGGAGAGTCATTATCCAAAAATAGAGAGGACGATCCGCCCAGCCGGAGTATATAGGTTAACTGTTTGGTTTGTCTTCCGACAGGCGGTTGACAACTCAATTTAAATCAAACATGACGTGATGAAATGTGATCTATAAGCCACACCACATGACACAAGTTTAAATCCTGTTATCTGTAACAGAATGACATCAATCATTATAAAACCGAACCAACTGAAAACAATTAGCTAAACCTGTAGTAGGTCTAAAAGGAAAATGATCTATAGACCCAATTAACATAATTGCTAAACTGGCAGGAATGTATCTGGCACTGAACCAGTGAAAATGTGATATTTGAAATGGCTTTATGTTTTATTGCTGCAACTCTCTTGTGGTTTATTTTAATGCATTAAAAAGGAAGCAGAGAGAAAGCTTAAAGGATGCATTTTTAAGCTGTCAGTGTTGTCAAAGTGAGGCTGCTCTAAATTAAATAAGCAGACATTAACATTTCAAGTGCTTCAATGATGACGATAAGCTTCCCCTATTGGCTACCAAAAATGACACAATAATGAGACTTCTCTGACTTCCATCAGCAACAGATAATAGTTTGTGTTTACTGCGTGCTATCAGAGCTGCAACGAGGCCTTAAATGTTAGATACCATTATTCAATGACATTTTTGTCAATTTGAAATATTCCAAGGGGAGGAAGGGTAAAAGAAGATGCAGTCACACCAACACATTCACATTCCTGCCATCAGTACAGCCATCACTGTAGGGAATTTGGTTTGGCTTCATCAACTACCGAGTTATCTGGGCTCAATTAAATGTGTTATTGGACCATGATCTCATATTTTACCAGCTATATTGGCTGCTACCTGAATGTTATCAATATACAGTAAGTCTTAGTGTACTAAATAAAATATAGCAGATTCTTATTCGGTTTCTAAACTGTTGTATTATATGCAATTGATAACAAATATAGAAATAGCTAAGTCATAACTGGTGCTGCTGTTAATAGCTAAAGTTGGCTAGCTGATCCTGACTGATGCATATTTGTTTTTGGCATATTTCAAAATAAAATACTATGTTTACTCTGTCTTTGGATGGAAATACAACGTCCTGTCATGGTTCTCTCTGTGCTGTGAGATTGTGAGAGAGCACCTGGATTTGGATAAATAGCAGCAGAGTTCACACAGAGAGAGGCTAGGCTGCTGATTTGGGCATTTCTGTGGCTGCTTCAGGGACAACCACATCATCACCACAGTCACAAGTCACCATCCCTGCTAAACAAGACCCAACGTGGCTTCTTGCTGCAATGACATCACTCACTTTGTGCCAACCAAACAAGAGGATATTGTATTATTACATCACATCCAAACCCCTGACAATGGAGTGCACACATCATTACATCACGGATAACAAACTCCCCCTCACTACCATTCTCCAAACACAGCTCGAACACTTAGTTCCGTGATAGAAAAAACACCAAAGTTGACCCTGCTGGTGAGCGCTGTTGACAACTTGTCACCCGTATGTGGCTTTACAAGAACGAGGATAAACAAACACCTCTCACGGTATGACAAGACGGGGCTTTCCCCAAGTGATCCACTTCACTGGAAAATATAATGTCACGGCTTACCGCTCAAAACAAACTTTGAAGCGCACACAAGTCTCACCGAGGCAAAAAACACCAACTGTGGCGATGTTAGCTTAAGAATGCTAATTAGCCCCTAACTTAGCTAAGGTCTGCAACATGGCCTTGTCTTGACAACCTGCGCACTTCAATGACAGAAGCTCAGAGAGTTGACAGCCAGGGTGCAACACGTCTGAAGACGCCGAATCAACGGCAGCTCATGGACAGCGCGGGCGTTGTCGCCGCAACTCAATATTGTTTACCTTTCTCACGCCTTTGTAGATATAAAAGTACAGTTCCCGGCCCACATTGAAACAGATCCTGTCACCGTTGCCGGACTGGTCGTTTACGTTGACGAAGGAGACCTTGACGGGGTTGGAGCCCTGCGAGTTGAAAGGCACCCTGTTCGGGCGGCTGTATTCGGAGTGAGTGAGGAGTTTGTAGACACCTTCTCGTGTGGTGAATTGAGTTTTAATTTCGTTCATCTCCTTCCCTCCTCCCTCCGCCGCCATCTTGGAAATTGGCGTTCATCCTTGTCCGAGCCCCGGATGTTACCGATTGCGCATGCGTTGAACCTTACGGAGAAGTATATAGTCATGTGAGGTAAACCTAGAAAAATAAACAGATCGTATTATGAGTGTAGAAACCGGCTTCACACACAATAACCCGCAACAAACAGACTAATTATGTATAAATAATACACCTTATTGACAAATTGTATCTATTTAATGACGGTTCTTACTAAACACAGCCAACAACTAAGCAGCTGTCTGATTATTTGAATGCTGGATGTAACAACGCAGATACAATTAAATTAAAGGGCAATATAAAGTCGCAGTTATATTGAAAATTTAAACAAGTTGCTATTTTAAGGCAAGCAACACTTCTGTTGAACATGTTTAGATTCACTGAAATTGTGTAGACTATTTATTAAAGCTGGGGAAAAAACATCCTTTGGATGATCAAAATACAGAAAAAAAACTAGTTTAGTAGGATATACTATTGCTAAAATAAAGACATTTCTGTAGACAGAAGACACAAAGTTCTCATAGCCGAGACCCAGACTGAGATTGACTTTGCTGTAAATAAATTATTAAAATAAGTATATCGGATTATGGACAGGATATACACCGCCACCATCCAGCTCTAAATTCCAGGAACATCCCTTCCTGTATCAATGCTCAAATCACACATGCATGGACTCACCATCTTATTCTGGTAAACTATTTAAACTATGGGGAATCGGGCTCTCCCCTTTAGAAAATATTGGATATGTGCTTGCATCAGTTCTCCATGTTTCTCAATTGCATGAGCTGCTTCTAGTAGTGTGGAAACATTTGGATTATGTAACAGATCTCTAGCAGATGGAATACACTGCCATCCACTGGTCAGCTGAAGAAACTCACACCCACACTGGACCGGAGAATTCTCGTCTTCTATCTGATACAATGTTGTTACTGTGTAGTCCCACGTTTAAAAACCTGGTGTATGAGTTGTTTATGATATATTGAAAATGTTGTGGGGGCTAATGTAGTGAGACTGCACCTTTTCCCTTCTCTTGTGGCTCTGATAGCTCTCATCAACACACTGTTTTGTAAATTTGATAACCATAATTATGTGTAATTACTATTCCCTGTGGAGCATCCCATGGATTCCCTGTACCACCTGTGCAAGAAGTTAGTTTTGACTCCTGTTTCATTTTACCAATCAGGTTCTAAAACTATTCTAGTCATGTTTCCTTCAACTGAGAAATACTGCTAAAACATCAAATCAAATCGGTATAATGAATGACAGTGAATGTAATTTATTAGAGCAGCTCTCAGTTAATTTTACAATAGATTTCGAAATGAACCACAATGCATGCACGCATGTCAAAGCCCAGGACAGGGCCTACATTGCTGAACTTATGAATCCTAAATCCCCTAAATGTTGTTTTTGGTTGTCAGACCGCTTATCCCAAAAAAATCAAAGTTTGCAATAAACGCATCATGTTAAGGTGGCTGATTCTGTTTCCAAAGTCCATCTGGCGAAGAAAGGCCACAAGTTGTGGCTGAAAGTTCTGGAAATTGCATTGTGTTGTGCCAAGATTTTATTAATTTTTTACTGTGAAACCTTTGAGATTCACCCCAATCTTGCATGCCAAAAACATAAATGGGCCTGCTGTCCACAGGAAGCCCCGTGGTATGTCAGTGTGTGGCACCTCGATAGCAGCTGATAGCAAAATCACAGCTGTGACGCTTACAGGGGGTATGGGGCCTAAGAGCTAGACAAGCTATCAGGAAAGCGCTCGATTTGAGTGACAGGCACTCCTTGTGACTCTGAAGCCCTATAAGGGCACATAAACTTTAGGGCTCTGGTGTCTCACTCGCCAACACCCCCCCCCTTCCCGGCCTTTCCTCAACACCCCCCTTAACGTAGTGAACGTATCTTCTGGAAGCTTCTGAATGGAAGCTTCGAGAAACCCCCCCTAAAGTATAAAAAGACACCAGTGTGTCGTGGGGTCTGCGTAGATTCAGTTGAACACACCAAAAGAGACTTACTGCCTACGGGAGGAGCAACGAAGCACACACTTGGAGCTCAGTGATACATTTGAAGACTATCATTAAGAGGCAACTGAAAGAACATATTCTATTCAAGGTAAGACTGAAGATGAAAGTTTATATCTTATTAATTTGGTTGCTTTAATGGTAGGAGCACGGGCAGAGGAGGAAAAATACATGCTGCAAATTAACTGACAGAATTGCACAAATATAAAGTTATAATAAAATATAAAGTCAGTTCTTTGTAGTGTGGCAGAATGGCCCCTTTAGCATTAGTATCATGTTGAGGCTGTAACATGCAAGGAACACATGGCAAGCAGGGTGACCCTGGGTGTGAAAGTAATGGCGGATGAGCAGGAAAACCGGCTGGCACAAAGAGCAGATACTGCAGTTTCACATCTTAGTGCAGAAAAGTATCAAAAACATTGCAAACGTAGGGGCGATGTTTGAATGCAATAAAATCACAAAGATGGCAACTTTGTATGGTCTATTTTAATCATGAATACAAAAGGAACTGAAGAAATGTTCCTACCAGGCAGATTTATTTTGTCCTGACAACAAATGCCTCACTCATGAAAAAAGATAACAGCTGCTCTACAGTTAAAACCAGATTGTCTTCCATCTTTGAATTTGTAGCTGCTGTTCCTTCCTTTAACTTAAAGGTGTTAAGTGACACATGGTGAAGGCTTTGGGGGTTGGGCAAAGCATCCCAACTCCACCCATTTAGCAAATGGCAAGTCTTTGATTGACAGAAGGAACATGTGTTCGTCTACCATCTGCAATAGCTGACCTCGTCATGCCACGAGGCTGCCTTTAACAGGGTGGAGAAAGAGATTTCAAATGTAACAGGAGGAGATTAGTTTTAAGATATCTAACTTCTATTTCACACAAGAAGCATAATTATGAAATATAACATGTGCTTTCTTTCAGATGCCTGCCGCTGGAAACGTTATGGAGGAGGAGGCTGAGACGTTTGCCTTCCAGGCTGAGATCGCTCAGCTGATGTCCCTGATCATCAACACCTTCTACTCAAACAAAGAGATCTTCCTTAGAGAGATTATCTCCAACTCCTCAGATGTAAATAAAAACCATAACTTTATCATATATGTTCCTTTGCTTTTGCACATGTAAGCAGCTCTCACATGTGTGCAAACATCACTATTTTAACAAGCTTATCCCTATCTCACAGGCCTTGGACAAAATCAGATATGAGAGCTTGACAGACCCCAGCAAACTTGAGTCCTGCAAGGACCTGAAGATCGAAATCACGCCCGACCTGCACGCTCGCACCCTGACCCTGACTGACACTGGTATCGGCATGACCAAGGCCGACCTGATCAACAATCTGGGAACAATCGCCAAGTCCGGCACCAAGGCTTTCATGGAGGCTCTGCAGGCTGGAGCCGACATCTCCATGATCGGTCAGTTTGGTGTGGGTTTCTACTCTTCCTACCTCGTGGCTGAGCGGGTGACGGTGATAACCAAGCACAATGACGATGAGCAGTACATTTGGCAGTCTGCGGCTGGCGGCTCATTCACAGTCAAAGTTGACACTGGTGAGTTCCCTCATTGATATAATATTCAATATTTTGCATTATGACTATGATTTGGCTCTGCACTCACCATTGGTTTTATTGCTACCTTTAGGAGAGTCCATCGGCAGAGGCACCAAAGTAATCCTTCACCTCAAAGATGATCAGACAGAATACTGTGAGGAGAAGCGCGTCAAGGAAGTTGTGAAGAAGCACTCACAGTTCATTGGCTACCCTATTACACTTTATGTAAGTACCATTAGCAAACCTAATAATAACCAATGATATTGACATGCTTAGACAAACCAATTCCTAAAGCACCAACTCTTTCCACATATTCAAGGTGGAGAAAACAAGGGAGAAGGAAGTGGACCTTGAAGCGGGAGAAAAGGAAGAGGAAGTTGAGAAAGATGCCGCTGAGAACAAGGACAAACCTAAGATTGAGGACGTGGGCTCCGACGAAGATGAGGACACAAAGGAGAGCAAGAACAAGAGGAAGAAGAAGGTCAAGGAGAAGTACATAGATGCCCAGGAGCTGAACAAGACCAAGCCAATCTGGACCCGTAACCCTGATGACATCACCAACGACGAGTATGGAGAGTTCTACAAGAGTCTCACCAACGATTGGGAGGACCACCTCGCTGTCAAGGTGAGCCGAGTCTAATGACGATAAACATGCCGAAAGGTGCCACCTAACTACCTCTTTGCAAACCTGTTCATGGCTTCATGTGAGGTTTTTCAAGCTGATAAATTCATACTTCATTCTTGTCTCTTGCAGCATTTCTCAGTGGAGGGTCAGCTGGAGTTCCGTGCCTTGCTCTTCGTACCCAGAAGGGCGTCTTTCGACCTCTTTGAGAACAAGAAGAAGAAGAACAACATCAAGCTGTACGTGCGCAGAGTCTTCATCATGGACAACTGCGATGAGCTCATCCCCGAGTACCTCAGTGAGTAACATAAGTGACACATTGCTAATCATTCACATACAATTTCTTGGATACATATAAAGATATGTATGGCTTTGAGATTCTGCATGCTAATTGTTAGTAAGATTATTTTGTTTATAATATTTTAAGTCTGTCTGGCTTTGGAAGGCTAAGCACTCGTTATTGTCTCTATTCAGATTTCATCAAGGGTGTGGTGGACTCTGAGGATCTGCCCCTGAACATCTCCAGAGAGATGCTGCAGCAGAGCAAGATCCTGAAAGTCATCCGCAAGAACCTGGTCAAGAAGTGCCTGGAACTCTTCACCGAGCTGTCCGAGGACAAGGACAACTACAAAAAGTGCTACGAGCAGTTCTCTAAGAACATCAAGGTAGGTTGATCCATCTGAATTTAGGTATTTAACTCTAACCCTTCAGATAGAGAGTCTGAGGTTTCGCATGTTTAACGTTGATTATTTGTAACACATCTTTTCCTGTTTCAGCTTGGCATCCATGAAGACTCTCAGAACAGGAAGAAGCTGTCTGAGCTGCTGCGCTACTACACCTCAACCTCTGGAGATGAGACGGTTTCCCTGAAAGACTATGTTTCACGCATGAAGGACAGCCAGAAACATATCTACTACATCACAGGTTAGCAACTCAACTCGCTCCTTTTCTTTTTACAATTTTGCTTTGAAGTTTCCTCAAAAGGGATTTAGTAACTAGTGTATTGATTCAATGAATTAATATTAACTTCCACAGGTGAGACCAAAGACCAGGTGGCTAACTCCTCGTTCGTGGAGCGCCTTCGCAAAGCCGGCCTCGAGGTCATTTACATGATCGAGCCCATCGACGAGTACTGTGTCCAGCAGCTGAAGGAGTATGATGGCAAGAACCTGGTTTCAGTGACCAAGGAAGCCCTGGAGCTGCCTGAGGACGAGGAAAACCTGAAGAAGCATGATGATCTCAAAAATAAATTTGAAAACATTTGCAAGATCATGAAGGACATCCTCGACAAGAAGATTGAAAAGGTAAAGAAAACATATCTAATCTATCTTAATGTTGCAGAACAATTGTGCTAATATATCATATTTCATCATGACCATAATACAACATTTTATTATTGACAGGTCTCTGTCTCCAACCGCCTGGTCTCTTCCCCCTGCTGCATCGTCACCAGCACCTACGGCTGGACGGCCAACATGGAGAGGATCATGAAGTCTCAGGCCCTGAGAGATAACTCCACCATGGGCTACATGACAGCCAAGAAGCACCTTGAGATCAACCCTATGCATCCAATCATTGAGACCTTGAGGGTGAAGGCAGAGGCCGACAAGAACGACAAGGCCGTGAAAGACCTGGTCATCCTCCTGTTCGAGACTGCCCTGCTCTCCTCAGGATTCACACTGGATGACCCCCAGACCCACTCCAACCGCATCTACAGAATGATCAAGCTGGGTCTTGGTAAGTTTTCTCTTTCTCAGGAATTAGTCTGCTTATTAAATGCCTCCATTAATAAGTGGCTTTGGTTGGTAATGAATGCATTCTCATTCACAGGCATCGATGATGATGATTCTGCAGTCGAGGACCTCGTTCAGCCTGCTGAAGAGGATATGCCAGTCTTGGAAGGAGATGATGACACATCAAGAATGGAGGAAGTTGACTAAAATACTGAGAAGACTCTTTCCTGCTTTCTTAAATATTATTTTTATAATTATGTTGCTTCTTCAAATAGACATGTCACTCTAACACAACTCTCCTTTCGTAAACGGTACTAGTCAATAGAACTTAAGTAATGTAATTAATGTAGGCCACAGTGTGGCTTTGTCGACCAAGCTGCTTATATACAACTGCTGACAACCATTAAGAGAGTAATATGAAGTCACTTGGAATTTGACTTATGTCTCTTTTTGTAATAACTACATTTTTTATGAAACGCATTCAAATTTGTAATAAAAAATATTTAGAAATAAGACTGCAATCTTGCCTACTTGAATCCATTACATGTTCAATTTCATTCCTTTGTTTTGGTTCCTATACTGGTTGAAAAGGGGATACAGATGAAGTAAACGTCAACTTTTATTTGATTCGACGTTCTGGAACTTTCAGTGAACATGGTTCATTTGAGGTCTCCTGCTCCTCCTCGCCCGGTCTCATCCGCCCCCCCCCCCTTCTAAACTCCCTTAGTCCCGCCTCCTCCAGCAAAGAATGGACAGAAGCGGGTGCCCACATCATGATTGACAGCCCACTGGGCCTGTCAGCAAACACCACCCACCGAGCTGTAGCCAGGAAGATTCCAGACGGTTCTGGAAGGCTCAGGACAGGATTTCTCGAACG
Organism: Anarhichas minor; assembly: GCF_050575085.1. Taxonomy (NCBI): domain Eukaryota; kingdom Metazoa; phylum Chordata; class Actinopteri; order Perciformes; family Anarhichadidae; genus Anarhichas; species Anarhichas minor. The sequence goes on from NW_027466582.1 coordinate 3,735,280, forward strand.
CTCGTTGAAAGTAGAAAAGCTGCACAGATAGCCGGTCCGCTGCAAACACCCCACTGTAGCCGGGCTGTCTACTGCTCCGACCTCCACACGCCTCACTCCGGGGTTTGCGTTACACTGAGGACCAGGTAAATAAATTATATATCTTTATATAATAATAAAAAATACTACAGGATGCCAACTGATAAAATAAAAAAATGAGACACTTTGACATGCATGGTTCATATTACCTAATATTAGCTTTGTCTTTATATAATGTTAGTTTCACTGCTATTTTGTAATAAGACAATAATATAAACATATTATCACATGCCTGCATGTAAATGGTGACTGTGATTGAATCAAGTTCATGCACATGTTGTTACAATCAGCTTATAACAACACAATAAGCATAGGCCTATAATTGGATTTTACAGTAAGGTTTGCAGCAGTAGTGACAAAGTAATTTTCTTGGCATGTCAGCGTTATTTGCACGCGTCAAAACTTTACTTCCAACCTAATTTTGGCAGCTCACGTTAATCCCGCCCACATTATACCTGTGCGTCGCTCAAAGCTGGAGCGATACCAGTCACATGGAGCGTATTGATGCGCTTGTCGGGCAGGAATTATGTTAAACAGGCGCAGAATCGAATGAACCCGAATCAGATTTACTCAATTGAGAGATTATTTTTCACAGTGCAAGCTCAGTGGAGTACAGGCCGATCCTTCACTGAACCTCCTCGGATGGAGAAGAGGAGGAGATTTGGATTCCTATGGAACCTGCTAGAGAGTTCAGTTCGCCTCTTGGTACCTTCTAGAAACTCGCAATTTACCCTGGAAGCCGGCAGGTGGAGACATTTCTACTGATACTGATGTGTAATCCAAGCCACGCGCGTCTCTCTGATCAACCAGAAACCAATCAATATCAATACACTGTCATGATCTGACTACATTGGTGGGCTGAATTGAGATCTGGGTTGTGTTACCTAATAGTGTGAGACTATCTAGATAAAAAAAAAAAAATCGAAGTACAATTAACTTTCTTCACTCTCTCCCCATATAGTTTTCTTTTTTTTGTATTTGCAGAAAATAACATGTTTATTATGCATCAGGTCGATTTTGTCTGATTTGCCAAAGATGGATTATAGTCAGGTGGAGTGCTGATCAGAGCTGGACAGTCTGTCACACCACCTGCCCACACAATGGATGCATGCTTATACTAACCCAGCATACTGATGCACACCTCCACTGATGTTAGTGATTAGTCAGTGTTTTGATAATGGCACTGACAGGTGATTACAATGTTAATGGCTAATGTTACTCATTAGCATAACAGCCGTGTAATACATACTCAGATTGTGTCAGAGGTATTGATTCAACCATATAAGATAGTTTTGTGGTGGTGGTGTTGAAACGATTCTATTAAGATAAGATACGATCATTTTTTGTTAGTCCCACAGTGGGGACATTTGCAGAATTACAGCAGCAGAGTGGACAGTGCAAATGAAGAAGAGACAGTAAAAAAAAACCAACGAGTATAATAAATAAGTAATACTGGGATACTGGGAGCTGTTTACTAAAGCAGTAGATTCTAGTTAAACCTTAGATAGGACGGTTTAACTTGAATTACTTGAGCACATTGCCCGAGGGTGATTGGCAGTGCTGTGGTTGTTGTAGGTGTGACAGCGTAGTGACTCACTGCGCTGCAGCCGATCCACAGACCAATGAACACACAGGTCCACAACATGCCTGTAGAACTGCAAAACAGATACATGAGAACAAGTGCCAGTTTATAGGAAATACATTTTATTTTGTGTGTGCATGTGTAATCCATGATATAGGCATCATCTAACAATAGTCATTTGTCCCCTCTGCTTAGATGCTGGAATCACACGACCAAACAATGGAGGAGGAGGCTGAGACGTTTGCCTTCCAGGCTGAGATCGCTCAGCTGATGTCGCTGATCATCAACACCTTCTACTCAAACAAAGAGATCTTCCTTAGGGAGCTTATCTCCAACTCCTCAGATGTAAGTTTGTCACAGTATTAGCCTAAAGCAGTGGCGGGCCGTGCATTTTATACCTGGGCCTTCACTGCTGTCCTGCAGCTGAAAAACAGCTACGGTTATTATTTGTTTCGTGTAAAAATGAAGCCAACACCTATCTGCAGAGAATATGCCGGGAGTGTGTCTCCTCTCTGCTCTGACTGCAGCTGGGACTGCTGCGCGAGTTACCACCTGTGAGTGCTTTGGGGCAGCGGAGGGGCAGCACCCGCTGCTCGTTCACGACAGTAACTGTACGGTAGTCCTTTAACGTCACAAAAGTCTCCAATAACACCAGAACAAGTCGCTAGATTTGCCACTAGTAGCTTTTGACAACCATGAGGGTTTAGAAAGTCGCCAGATTTAGCGAGAAATTCGCTAAATTGCCAACACTGGCACCGGCTAAATATGTCCCTAGAGCAACACTGGACGTAACAATGGTTCCTATCACATATTAAACCAAACAAAAATCCAATCTTCATAAAAACAAGTTGTACAAATAAGTTGAGTTGTTTAAATTTCTGTCAAAACTGCCTCCCCCCCCCCCCCCCCAGGCCCTGGACAAAATCCGCTACGAGAGTCTCACTGACCCCACCAAGCTGGATGATGGCAAAGAGCTTAAAATCGAAGTAATTCCCAACAAAGAGGAACGCACCCTGACCCTGACTGACACTGGTATCGGCATGACCAAGGCCGACCTGATCAACAATCTGGGAACGATCGCCAAGTCCGGCACCAAAGCTTTCATGGAGGCTCTGCAGGCTGGAGCCGACATCTCCATGATTGGTCAGTTTGGTGTGGGTTTCTACTCTGCCTACCTCGTGGCTGAGCGGGTGACGGTGATAACCAAGCACAATGACGACGAGCAGTACGCCTGGGAATCCTCTGCTGGAGGCTCCTTCACAGTGAAAGTGGACACCTGTAAGGAATATAAAGGCCATTGTTTGGTTGCTATTGAACAATTCAATTTTATTGATGAAGCGCTACCTATCGGAGGAGGTTTTCTCAAACTCTAACTGACCCATCTTTTCCCCATACAGCTGAGTCCATTGGGCGTGGCACCAGGGTGATCCTGCACTTGAAAGAAGACCAGATAGAATATATTGAGGAGCGAAGAATCAAAGAGATTGTGAAAAAGCACTCGCAGTTTATTGGCTATCCCATCACACTCTTTGTAAGTACTCATTTACGTTGGGTAAATAAGGTAATACAAAAACCACGGCCAGTGACTGAGTCCCATTTTTGTTCAGGTGGAGAAAGAACGAGACAAGGAGGTGAGTGACGACGAGGCAGAGGAGGAGGAGGAGAAGGGGAAGGACAAGGACGAAGAAGAGGACAAGGACGAGGAGAAGCCCGAGATTGAGGACGTCGGGTCAGATGAGGAGCACGACCACGACAAATGTTCAGACAAAAAGAAGAAGAAGAAGAAGATCAAGGAGAAGTACATCGACCAGGAAGAGCTGAACAAGACCAAACCCCTGTGGACCCGCAACCCCGACGACATCACTAATGAGGAGTATGGAGAGTTCTACAAGAGCCTGACCAATGACTGGGAAGACCACCTGGCTGTCAAGGTGGGTCTCTTAATCATTTCTTAGTCCGTATCGGACTTATATCATAAAATAACTGTAACTGACCTGATCAACCCTCTTTCTCACAGCACTTTTCAGTGGAGGGTCAGCTGGAATTCCGCGCGCTGCTCTTTGTGCCTCGCCGCGCTCCGTTCGACCTCTTTGAGAACAAGAAGAAGAAGAACAACATCAAGCTGTACGTGCGCAGGGTCTTCATCATGGACAACTGTGACGAGCTCATCCCTGAGTACCTCAGTGAGTATCAACCCAAATGTTGAATTACTGGCATGTGCAATTTGTTCAGAATCAAATAAACGGCTTATATTTTTCAAATAACAAATGTATCATCTTAGAAATTTGAATATATTGCTGATCAGGTTGTTTTTATCCATCCTATTCAGATTTCATCAAGGGTGTGGTGGACTCTGAAGATCTGCCCCTGAACATCTCCAGAGAGATGCTGCAGCAGAGCAAGATCCTGAAAGTCATCCGCAAGAACCTGGTCAAGAAGTGCCTGGAACTCTTCACCGAGCTGTCCGAGGACAACGACAACTACAAGAAGTACTACGAGCAGTTCTCCAAGAACATCAAGGTTCGTGTCCTCATCCTGCACTGTGGGAGCTGCCGGGGTTCCTAATCTTGTCCCATTCAAACTTTTGGCAGACACCTTGTGTTAAACCCTCGCTTTGATACTTTGTTTTAGCCTGATAGAGGTAATGTTTGCTGAGAGTGCAGAAATGAACAGTTCATGATTACCGTTTGTTACTCTGACCTTGTATGCACCGGCCATCTGTCTGATCCTTTGGCCATATTGTCCTAATGAAAAGCTGCTTTGAGTCTCGTTTTGATGCTCCATACTGTCCTCTGCTGTTTAAATGGAGGCACTCTGGTAATCAATGGCTACACCTTGGAGACCATTACCAGTTCTTTTACATGTTTAGCCAAATGTCAGCGTTTGTATATCTTTAACACTGATACTGCAGCTTATCCTTCAAATGCATCTTTACTCACATTTAGTTATATTCGTCTTTCAGCTTGGCATCCACGAGGATTCTCAAAACAAAAAGCGTCTGTCTGAGCTGCTGAGATACTACACCTCAGCTTCTGGGGACGAGGTGGTGTCCTTGAAGGACTATGTTACACGCATGAAGGACAACCAGAAACACATTTACTACATCACTGGTGAGGACGCCCTTCATTCATGAACTGTTCACGTTAATTAAAAAGCATTTGAGAATCAGGCAGACTGAGTTAATTAATGTGATATTAGAGACCTGCGTGACAACGTTGCCCTGTATTTCAGGTGAGACCAAAGACCAGGTGGCTAACTCCGCATTCGTGGAGCGCCTTTGCAAAGCTGGCCTCGAGGTCATTTACATGATCGAGCCCATCGATGAGTACTGTGTCCAGCAGCTGAAGGAGTTTGAGGGCAAGAACCTGGTTTCGGTGACCAAGGAAGGCCTGGAGCTGCCTGAGGACGAGGACGAGAAGAAGAAGCAGGAGGAGAAGAAGGCTCAGTTTGAGAACTTGTGCAAGATAATGAAGGACATCTTGGAGAAGAAGGTGGAGAAGGTAAGAAGATTAAAACAACCCATGAGGTGTTGTATAACTTAATATTGTATAATCCACTGTTGCGCAATTAAGGCAGAAAATGATCAATTATTGTTTACCTCCACAGGTCTCAGTCTCCAACCGCCTGGTTTCTTCCCCCTGCTGCATAGTCACCAGCACCTATGGCTGGACGGCCAACATGGAGAGGATCATGAAGGCTCAGGCTCTGAGGGACAACTCCACCATGGGCTACATGGCTGCGAAGAAGCACCTTGAGATCAACACTGACCACCCCATCGTGGAGACCCTGAGGCAGAAGGCAGAGGCCGACAAGAACGACAAGTCTGTGAAGGACCTGGTCATCCTGCTCTTTGAGACGGCCCTGCTCTCTTCAGGGTTCACCCTGGATGAACCGCAGACCCACTCCAACCGCATCTACAGAATGATCAAGCTGGGTCTTGGTGAGTATCTGTGTCCGTTGACGCAATCTAAAGCTTCCATGACATTTTTATCGATACTTCTTGCACATTTATGAGCTGTAAATTATTGCAGTGAGATATTTTTACTGTGCAACACATCTGGCAATAATGATTTAAAATATATAATGGCTTACTTCCTATTTTTTAAGGTATTGATGAAGATGATCTGACACCAGAGGAAGTCATCTGTGCTCCCACTGAGGACATGCCCCCTCTTGAAGCGGATGATGACGACACATCCAGGATGGAGGAGGTGGACTAGGCCTGTTTCTACGGCCTGCTGGTGTTCAGAAGTAGTGTTATATAAAAGTTAAAGATGAATGTTGTAAATCTGCCTGGGAATACTCTACCCTCAACCCTCTTTTTGACCAAATTCACATTATTTCCCCTTACATTTACCGGATGCAGTTCAGATTCATTCCTTTAGAACTTTATTTTTTAAGTTGTCACTTTTTGTAACTTGGGTTTTATCAATGCATTTGTTTTGTATTTATTGACATTCCAATGTCCTTTGTGTTCTTACTGTAACTGTAAATAAAGCAAAATTGATACTGTTATTTCAAATGGGTGGGACCCAAAAATAAAGGTTAACCATGTTAACAAGAACCTCACTGATTCTCTGAGAAGTTTAGAGCACGGGGAGAGTGTAAAAACAATTCATAAGGGTATAAAAATTACAGCCAGTGGCAGGAAATATGTATACATTCAGTTAAATCAGTTGAGTGAAATCAGCATTGTCTGTATGAACCTAACTCGCATATGACGTATCCATTAGCTGTCTACTACAGCAGCTGATATGTGAATGTCGGTCTTCCTCACCTCAAATTTATTTATCTAAGTTCATAACAAACATATCAATGCATTGCTGGAAGGAATGAAAATAACATAAATAATTGCATGTCCTCAAGGCGTTCAGGTAACATGACAGGATGTGCACTGTGGGCTCGTGAAATGGAGGATTTGCACTCTAAATTGAGCAAAGATCTCAGGGTTGACTCCACACAGGACTAATGTGAGCTGCTATGCAGTCTGTGGCTGCGACAAGCAAAAAGAAGGCTCTGCCAAGCTCTTTACATATTTTAGAAAATGTAGGAATAGGAAGGTTTACCAGCCCCAGTGAAAGAGATAGGCTGAACATGCTTAAGAGGAATGTGAGAGATATTCAGCAAAGAACAAAGAACACACAACATTCATTATACACTAAAAATAGAACACACATAAATTGCCAAAAGTGACATTTTTAGAAGAACACGATTAAGCGTGCTGTCTCGCTCGTTGTAATAGCTACCTGTCACCGACAGGGGGAGCTCCCACTGACCCGCAGTGCTCGGCGTGTCACTCCTGAGACGCTGGAGTCAGCTGACTGACAGCAGCCAATCACAGGGCGAGGACAGGCTGAAGCGTTTCAGCTCGCTGCCCTGAGAGTTATCAAGGTTTTTTTTGGGGTTGTGGAATATCTCCGAGAGGGGAGCAAGGGCGGCAACGGGTAGTACAATGCCGAATAAAACGAAAAAAGAAAAGGTGAGTTTGAGAACTGCCAAGAGGATATGACGGCTGGAAATATACAGTTGTGCAGTATGTATTTATTGATAAACCGGCATTTATAACGAGACATTTAATATAGTTATCAGTGCAGAGTGCACGTCCCATTAACGTTAGCAAACCGGCTAGCCGCTATTCTGCAGACATGTTAGTATTGTGCTGCCTTGCTATAAATAAGGCAATATGATATACTTTGCGTGCATATGCTTATGGTGATTTGTGAGTGTTTTAAAGTGTTGAGTGAGACCTAAATATCATTAACGTTAGCTGTAAGCCGGCTATTGACTCTGAAGTAACGTTAGCCTGCTAGCAGCAGACATGCCAGTGCATTCAAACCAAACAGGATTGTGAGACTGGGTGGGTATGCATGCTATATTTAGCTTGGATTTATTTTATTTTTTTTTTGCATGGCGGCATTCACTGATGGACTGCTTTACAAATGTTGTCCACCTTGCCTTGTGTATTAACCGTGCAACGTTTTTCTTGCAGGAGTCCCAAAAGTCTGGTAAAGTGGGCAAGAGTGGAGGACAAGAGAACTCAGAGCATGAGGTAACTGAAGGGTTAACAAGGATGGTTTTTATGGAAACCTAGAAGACAATAGGACCTTGTCTTACACAAGTTCAAATGTCACTGATATTAGAGCTTGAAAATGGACTGCGACATAATGAACATTATCAGTGTCCATTACTGTCCTTTGCAGACTGTTAACATGTCACGGTATGCTTTAAAAATGACACTTTCATTCACTATTCACACACTTTTCAAGTATTTTCTAATACTGCTATCATGTGCAATTTCTGATATTTTGCAATATACTGTAAATGTTGTAAATGCATGCCTTTTGTGTACATTAGCACCTATAATCCTGGAGACAGAGAAACTGACGTCACACTAAGCCGATCATAATTGTAAAGCTAGCTAGATGAGCAAATCATTGATTTCAGCTAGCGGTATGTGTCACCTAGTGAGATACTATTGTCCTTGAAACGTGGCGGCATAGCATGAGGCAATCAATGATACTACTTCAAAGGAGACTGTAAAGTCATTGTCATATCAGCGTTTAATGTGGCAAGGAGACTAGATTCTAATCAACAAAAGTGATCAAATTGCACTGGCAAAAAGGACTGGTAATCTTTACTTCACCGAAAAGGAAAACGCTCTACTTCCCACTGTGGTCAGACGTGAATCGACACCTCTGTCATAAACTCTTATCAAAAGATAATGCACCAATCTACATATCCTGTCATGTGTAATAAATCAGTGAAAAAGTGGTACTGGTCTGACTGGCCTTTGACTTTTTTACTTGCATCTGGATTGGCTCGCATCTGGAAGAGCGAAAGGGGGTTTCTTCAGCCGACATTAGACACATTGTGTTGGTCCTGCCATAGCGGAGGCATCTGGTGTGAGTCATCACGTCACATTACTGCACCGCATGGTCCTGAACTGTATTTGTAAAATACTATGAGGGTGTCCAATGGTACCAAAATACTATGAGGGTGTCCAATGGTACCAGGTGCACAGTATGGGTTCAAACACTAAGATAAAATGCATCTGTGAACCAAAAAAAACAAACGGATTTACGTCAGACTTCTTCCATGACCTCTGCAATCACCATATCAACATCACTCAGCCATGATGGAAATAGTTCTCCTTGATGCTTTTCTATTTCACGGGAGTTCAAAAAGCTCGATGCTCTCTTTTCACGGCTGGTGTGACGGCCGACATCTGTTTGTGCAGCAAAGTACAAAGCAAAGTGGTGTCCGCCTCGTTCCTCGACATTTAATATTTATATTGGGAGGGCTGTTGACCACCTGTTCGTATTTGAGTGGCTGATGTAATACACAGTCCAGTTTGTTGTAATATAAAAATGCACACTATAAGGCTTAAAGGAGTTAGCTGCTTAGTGTCCCATTTAAAATACACATTTTATTTAAATATCACTCTAATCTGTTGCCCAAAACCTATATTTCTATCCTCTGACTTATTGCCATTAAGTTATGAATAATATAGAAACATGTTCCCCCACTGTCGACTTTCTGAATTCTTATTTTTCAGCCTCTTAGCTGCCTCTTGCTGGGTAATAGCAACCAATAACATGGCTGTTGTGTTTCAGCAGCCATGCGGCAGATCTACCACTGCCCCGACCTTGTGTCAAATTTAAAATTGCTGGGCTGCAAGCTGCCGTCGTTGCCCACCGCCCCTCCCTTTTGCCTCACACACTTGGTCACCAGAAGTGTTCGAGACTGAAAGGAATGTTTTATAATGCTTAAAGAAATCTCCATTTTCTGTCTTGGTACCAATTATATCAGCATTTAATTAGAAAATCCTAGTTGACAGATGTTTCTGCTTTTGGCTTAATGAACTTACAAGTAGAAGAGTTAATTCCTATCTTTGTGTTACATGAATACATAATCTAGTTCCTAGTAGAGGCCAGCGCAGCTGTATTACCTACTTTACTGGACAGCCTGCTCGTGGCCCAGCTCTTAAGCTCCCGTCTTGTAGCGCTGCAGACTGTGACTAACTTTAGCTGGGTCTTAACTGAATTGAATAATTCCCCTGTGACTCAGACTTACACAGCTCCACGTCTGGTGAAGTAAGCGCTTTGCCATCAGGTGTGTGGATGTGGATACCCAGCAGGCAGGTGAGAACCACATCAGGATTATATCCAGCCCTCCAAACTACAAAACCCTCTTTTTTTTTTTTTAAATTCAACTGAGACACAGCCGGGTGGTTTGAGGAAGGTTTATGGCCTTAGTTGTATAATGAAAGACACTGTTGTGTGTATAATTAAAATGTCCCATCTAGTGTATGGCAGCCAGTCACGTGTTTTTTATCAGATTCCCGACGAGGTACTTGCGCCCTCTTTCACACCGTGTCCACCACATGTCATGTTGGTGTCACTGATGTGGCTTTTTCTCTTGTTTCAGCAGAGCTCTAACAGGAAGGCCAGCAATAATGTTCCTCCCACCACTCAGCTGCTTAAAGGGAAGCAGCCCGGTTCCCAGACACCTGTCAAAAAGGACAAGAGGCAGAGCTCCTCTCGCTTCAGCCTGAGCAACAACCGGGAGCTGCAGAAACTGCCTGCTTTCAAAGGTATTTACTGGTAAAACCACTAAAGGCTGTTATCTAATCACTTATTAATCAAACTACCCAGTGCTCTAGGTTTCTTTTGAGTTGTTGCACATGCATACACACGCATACAAGTGCATCTATCAGAGCTGCTCTGCCAGGCTGGGAGGTTTGGCACTTAGTTGTGGATTTGTAGACAATTAGCCTTTTTGTGGGTAAAAAAAAAAAAAATGAATTTAAGATGTTTTGAAACCTGATGTCAAAACTCAAATCCCCGTCATCTTGACACTGATAAGTGCAAGCCTTGCATACATGCATACCTACAGTCAAGCACACACTTTTAGTGTTAGTATTTTCTTTCCACACTGAAACATCGATGAACATCCCCGGCTGCATCACGCTCATTGTGATACCAGGCTGAACATGACATTACGCAACACATAGAAACAAACAGAGGGCGTACATGGCATGGACTTTGTGCTGGATTTGACCCAAGCGTCTATATTTAGTGGTAATCCAGAGATAAAGCTTTAATTCCATGGTCCTTGTGTTTTAGGATGTTGCCAGTGTCCAGCGGTATCTGCCAGCCGCACTACTATTCCTTCTCTATTCCTCCCTTTGCAGGAGAGATATTGACGAATCTTTGCAGATGTGTATTGACGTTTATTTTAATTACTGAGCTCGGTACCAGCAGAGCACCAGATGGAAAAGTAAGGAGTGGGCATTGCCGTCAGGCCTGCGGGCATACCGTCTATGCATGTGTCTGTGTGTGCATGCATGAATACACACAACAATGTTGTCCCCTGCCCTCTCCCAGCGCCATCCTTATATAACCTGGCAGTGTACCGAAAACAAACCACCGTACATGCATGATAGGTTATTAAGTATGTGGGCAAATCAACATTTTATAAAGAGATTTCCATCTTTTTAATAAACAGAATTTGCAGATGAGAGTGGAAATAAGATTGACCGCATGAGAGTCGGCTAGTCTGTGGGATGCAATAAATAGTTCAATGTCTGGGAATTATCAAACCTCATAAAATATGGTGAAAAAAACCCCCAAAAGCATGGTAGTGTGGCATAATTGAAAACAAGTTAAAAGCCTTTTAGTAGCAACTGAAATATTCCCGATGACTATACATCTTACAAAGTTGTTAAAGTGTTGCCTGCCTGGCAGTCACAGAGAGGCGACGGACTGAATTATACATCTCTCAAAGGCCGACGTTGTTTTGATATTTAAATTGTTTAGTTAACACGGCAATGACATGTCTCCAGGGGGATTGTATTGACTTCAATCTCATTGTTTCGTCCAATAAATAAGTATGTGTTGCTATATGTGGATTGGAAATGATTACATGAATGTCAGAAATTATGATACAACTTCTCCCCTTCTAAAGAGAGACAAGTTCACCTGAGAGAGCTGACTAAATGAAGGCCTTAATATGAGTTGATGTATTCTTCAGAAAAGAGTGCCTTTGTTTTCCTTCCTCGTACTTAAAGTCACTTAAGTTCCTATCTGTGACCAGCAGCTGTTGTGTTTATCGTGTGCCATTTGTTCACCATTCAGTCTTGTGTGATTTAGACACACAATGGAGTTGATTCTACTACAAAACACACCTGTTCCTTAATCTTGGTGAGCCATTACCCTCGTACTGTGTCAAGAAAGGACTAAACACGACTTAATGTCTGATGAAGGAGCTCTTTTCCCACAACCCAACGGGAGCTTTGACAACATTCTGCAAAACATTATCCCACAGCGGCCCGGTAGATGTTGTCACCGAGTCCTGTCCCAACGGGCTCGGCCTGTTTTCGCTCCGTGCGTGTTCACCACCTCCTGATGGAAACGCGTGTCCGAGAGCAGCCTGTCCCGCAGAGCTTCGAGGTTGAGGCGAGACCGAAAAACCCTGACCAGAAGCGGGTCCCATGAACTCGCCTCCAACCCAAGTGTGCTTGTTGTGACATGAGTACATTTTAACGGTCCCAGCATTTACATTCAGCAGCTTCCTCTTAAAGACCTGATATGGTGAGCTTGTTTTATTAGGCCCTACCAAAGTACAAAGATCATGGAATTTGTGTTTTGGATAAAAAGTTTTATTTCTCTCGTGTCAAGTCCAAACAGACTTGCCAAAAACGAGCAGAACACCAGTTGTTGCCTCTGTATGTGTTCTCGTTTAAAGCTTTCCTGCATGAAGCATCTGTCTCTGAGGGTTTGTTGCCATCTGCTGGTTAGTCAAGTATTTGAGTTAATGTTGATTAACTGGAACAAACATTTCAGTTGTCAGGATGTAATATGACCCCCCCCCCCCCCCCCATTAAGGATTAGAAAGATTGTTCTTTAGTATGCGAGAAGACGAGTCTCCGTCTTGTTAAAGCACGATAAGTGACATGAATAAGACACATTTCCTACAGTTCACCAAAACTCTCCAGCTGTTGACCTGTTCCTATGTCCTCAACCAGAGAAAGATGAAAATATAGTTTCTACAGTTTTCATTTGAGGGAATACTAAAGGAAGCCATCCTTGCATAACATCAGTTACAACAGAATTTGCATCACGTACTCTTGAAACTTTAGCCCGTGAGTGTACTATAGTGTCTGCTTATGTGTCGCCTACAGAGTCAAACCTATTGGGCAAGAATGCTTCATGTTGATCTAAAATGTAAAATTCTTTGTGTACATTTTCATTTTTACAGGTTGTTTTTAAACAGCCAGGGTGGAATTTTCTTTCAGCATTGTGGGCAAAGGCATGAAGCAGGATGCCGCAGGGCAAGGCAGGTTTCAGGGAAGGGTTTCCTGGCTCTAGTCCTCCTGCAGGTGCTAAAGGAAAAAACTCCCACACCTCATGACAGCAACTTCCTTTTTCAAACATCTCCCATAAAAGGAAGCATAAACCCCCCCCCCCCCAAAAAAAACCTAGTTCACTAGCTTCGATCAGCTGTTGAAGCTCTCATTGGTTCGGCGTGATTCAGATCTTTAGGAACAGCCTTGAGTAAGTAAATAAAGCGTTGAAGTAATCAAATAGTCTCATCGTCTCAAAATAACACCGATACATTTCAGCTGAGAATCTGAGCAGGTTCTCCCTTTCGGTCTTAACGTGAAGGTACCACAGAGCAGCTATAACCAACATGACGTCTCTCGTTTGAGTAGATGGGACTTTCCAGCACTGGAAGCTGCTTTTGTCTGTGACCACGACATTGAAGATCAGGAGATCTGTAAATGAACCACTCGACTGTGGCTGACCCGCTGCTATAAATGATGAATTTGGAACACAAGCAAATACAGTCTCCATCCTATCCAGGACCGGACTCATGATGCCTCACAAGTTCACCGTCTCTGCCTCTGCCAGAAAAAGCACGGACGCAGTGTAAAAACCTCACGGAAGAAGAGGATCTGTAACAAGTGGGAGTGTTTAGCGTTGTCTTGGTCAGAACAACAGATCTTCTGATGGGAAGTTGCCTCATGACTCGGGAGCCGAAAGGCAAGAAAGAGCCCTTTATACACTCCGTCTAGACCCTGCTGCTGCTGAAATACACCACTGTTGTATACAGTAGCACCAGCGAGACTTAATGTTCTTTTGCGCTGCTAATTTGTGTTGGAGACTAGATCATTATGCTGGGGGAAAGGGCATGTTCTCATTCCCGTCACAGTGTAGCCCAAAGTTTTTTTTTTTTAATGGCGAGAAAAATCCTATAGAGTAAGCTCGCTACGAGTTATCAAGCATTGGACGTGTGTCTCGCAAGCACTAGCCCCCCCCCCCCCCGCCATACATATTATTATGCCAGACCAACTGTTACCTGATGTTATCTGATCTTGATTAAAAGCGCAGTTCGAATACGAGTGAGAACTTGACTCTGGAACATCCAGTTGTGCAAGTTGCAGCCGTAGGGACCCACCGGGAGGAGCTGTTACACACTGTTATGTGTTAATGAATATGTTTTTTTTACTCAAAAATGCAAAGGACACCTCCTTCATCTTTTGGTTTTGCAGGGTGTTCATGAAGTCAATCATATTTCTCTGTGTGTGTATACGTCTGTGTGTATGCTCACGGCCCTTGCAGCATGGCGACACACACACACGCAATATAAATTGGGATTGGTGATGATTGGATGCACACTATGACTTGACCTTTCTACCTAATAGAAATGTCAAGTCCTGGTTCCAGGATTCTGGAGAGCTGTCGGGTATCGAGATGAGCGTGTGTTTGCATTCCACTTCGTATGTGACTCTGGTTTAAGTGCATTTTAACGATCAGCTTTACAGTGCAGGGTTCTGTCCCCAGAGCGAGTGCTGCTCTCCGCTCGTGCACATCCTGTGTCGCTTGCATCAAGACTTCCTGTTTCTCTGTCGCGTACACCTGGGCTCAGGCTGTGCTCCTGAAGAGCCATCTGTCATGCAAAAACTAACAAACGCACACAAAGAAAGCACACGCATAAAAAGGGCTTTTTTTTGTGTTGGACAGTCAATTGTATTGAACAAACTTCAGCTTCTTGTTGATACATCTTGTAGCAGTTTTATTTGAAACAGCTCGTGGTGTGTTATTTTCCATGTTTTGAATGTTTTGCGTTGTAATTTATGTCATTTGGGGTTTGTTGTCGGGTGTTAGGCTGTGATTGAGTAATGGGTACAAACAGCCTACATGAGTGATAGGCATGTGTATTTCCTGGTCTTCTTCTTGTTACTAAATTTAAAAAAAAGGGCTAAACTGATGGCAGATCAGTAGTTTGTGCTTTAAAAGTCTCGACAGATGTAGCTGCTCGCACTCCAATCACAGTCACAGCCCCACCTCTTCCCCCTTCAGCCCACCAGCCAATCCCTTCCCTCCTGTTTATTTATGCTGACACTCGGCCCATGTGATTGCAGCCAGCCAACCGGGCGGCTGCAGTGGGGGATGACATCACTAACTAGCTGGTTCCCTCCAGCAGCAGGGGAGCTTCATTTTCTGCTCCGAGTGTTCGTGCTAAAATGGAGGCTGGCTCCTCGCCTTAGCTCGGGCTGCCCTCTTCTCCCCCGTCTCCTGCCTCGACTCACTGATGTTGGCATGCACTAGAACTGCCAGTGGGATGGTTCTGGATGCACCCAGCACCAATGGGCCTTTCCAGCCTGTGGCCCTCATGCATTTTAGAGGTGAGAATAGGAAGATTTTCCTCCTCCTTGCTGTTGTGTGTTTGTGTTTCAAGAGGAGATGGTCAAAAAATGTCTTTGCCATTTAGCAACTGCAGTTGGATTTTGTAGAACAAAAAGTGTTTGTGTCGGATGACTTTTCTTAAAGTTGCTGCAACAGAGTGAGAGCTTTTATCCCCTGCATGTGTGTTTTTAGAAGAGGAAGCGGGGGAGGGGGGGGTTGTGTTTGTATGTCAACGAGGAAGGGTTTCGCCAAGACATTGCATAGCTTAGCTTCAGTCGCGGAGGCAAGGCGAGAGAGAGAGTGAGAAGGAGTGCTACTTTTGAGTCACCCATCCCCCATCGAGACTGCTGACGTCATAGGAAGTGAGGTCAAAAGCGTGTTGTCGGTGTGTGTGCATCTGTATTGTGTACGGGTATCTGGTGTCGGCTGAGACGTGTACGTTGAAATGCTCTGAGTTACTGTCTAAACACACAACCAGTGTTGTGCAGGGAAAACAGAACCTGACCAGATCAATGCTAACAGTACCTCTGAATAAGAGTTTGTGTCACAAATTCAAGGCAAATGTTTGTTCATATGTTATTTCCTTAATCCACAAACCGATGCGTCGGTGTACATTTAACATGCAGCCTATTAATGCACACATGTGCTACTAACAGTAGTCGAGGTGAATGCAGCCCCATACTAGCCACACGCCTTTGCATTGACACAGAATATGTACAAAGTATTTGCCACCGGTGGCAGTTTTATTAATTGGTTATTTATGAAATATTCACCAGTAGACATTGTGGGATTTTGAGATATGTCCTTGGGAGCAATTTGTGTCCACGCCTGGTTTCCTGTGAGCATGCTGGAGCCTTTAGATGAGCAAAGGTTAGCGGCTCGTCCATGCAGAGAGGCCTGTGTGTGATGTTTGCAGTGGCACAGCATGTCTCTTAATATTTTAGGCGTGTTCAGAAACCCTAGTGCTGTTGTGTAACAGGAGCTGCTAGACCTCTTGGCACTCGGGGGTGGATGAGATGAGGTGCTCATGGGTGGACCGCTCAGGTACTGATGAATGACACCTTAATATCACCAACAGATGATCTACAGATGACACTGTGTTCTTGTATTGAGATCAATATGGAGAGATTTGTTTGCATTTTGACATGGACGTCATGTCTCTTCCTGTTCAGTGTCAAAAAAATGTAGTATAAGTTTTTGCAGGTATTGTATCTGCTAGAGAGGGAGCAGGGAAATAGTACATAAACACACAGAGTAATATTTCTCTGTGGCACCAGCTCCACAGCTTAAAGTTGCAGCTTGTTGGAACGGAAGACAGAACAAAAGAATATACTTAGCTGTGCCTTACATAAACACCGTGTTGTAACATACAGCAGATCTGAGGTTTTCCAGGAATGCGGTAGCCAAAGCTCAGGGGTGACGCAAATCGCCAGCTGTTTGACCTTTTCGATGCGGTCGATTAGATCCCGTCTGTAGCCAGTAGTTTAGACGGAGGGAATGAAGTATGATGTTACTGCAAAGCTACTTACAGACTTGTCACTATTCTACGATGTGTCTGAATATAGACGTAGACATGTTCTGTAACCAGTTGGCTGGACTACTTGTTCCAAGGTACCGCGCTGCACAAGGGAACCATAACGGCTGATATACACTCGAAAAACAGAAAGAATATATAGTCTGCGTGTACAGAAAATACAACATGGCTTTCACAGGTGTAGCACACAGGTATGAATTATCAATTATGTACCCGCACAAAATAAATAATTCCTTTTTATGTTAATAGAATTAGTATGCAACTTTTCTTCTAGGTTACCTGTGTTTGTGGTGAACACGTGTCTGGTGCTACTTTGGGTTGGGTGGTGCACGCTCTCAATTAGCATAACCGCCCTGGCTCTGTATGTGAGGTTACAGCAGTTTGACTTACATCATGCTCAAGCTAATCCGTGTCAGTGTAGGTTCTTGTATAAGTTGAATATTACTATCCTAACCTGTCATATGTATATGTTCAGATATAACCAACCTGATGAAGGGCAGTTGCTTAATTACCTTTAGTTTATCCTTTATTTCTCGTTACATGTGCTTTTATATTAGCTTTTAAGCTCTACCTTTTGCATACCGACCCAAATTCCCACTATGTTTAAATCTTTTTTGCTTAATGACACATAATAGTTTCTTAACAGTAACACCGCAGCATGTTGACCTTTTTATTTTAGGTGTTGACTGACTGGTGTTGGGTGTACTGTTGACTCCCGGCTATTATCCGTGTTTTACCATGTCTGCTCGGCTGACGCGTCGCCTGGTCGCTGCTGATGGGCTCAACCAATCGGCAGCGTATGAATCCATTGTAACAGCAGCAACGTCTTTGATTAGTCCAAAGTCCCGTCTCTGTCTGTGATCCCCATGGCGGCGTACAGTACACGAGACCGACTCACTGTGGTGAAAGAACTAATGCTGCCCTGTGGGTTGGTTTTGTAAGGTGACATTTTGCTTTAAGTCACTAATCCCCATGATTGATGAAAATGAATGGGCACCTTTGCACTTCTTTTTTGGTTTCGGGGTATTTTTGTAGCTTTGGGAATCTGACCAACTGAGGCCCAATGACTTCCAGGAGTAGCCGTCTCATACAGGAGACGTTTTCTCTGCAAAGCAAAATAGTTATTCCCTTATTGAAAGCAGCATGTGCCATTGCAGTACGTGCATCATGACAGAGTTCTTGTTATTGCCACTTACTCGGTGTAATACACAGACTGAATATAGTGTGCGTCTTCTGTCTGGTCTTCTCAACAAGCTGCAAGGAAATGTGTTGCCTGAGTACTGATGACAATGAGGGAGAATATATATTTTTTAGCATTTATTTAGAGTTATTTTTACTTGTTTATTAGCACTACGTGGCCTGGTTCCTTATGTGTCTGAAACATTCTGGGCATACGAGTTGGGAAAGCCCTCGAGTCCTCTGGGAGCAGACTTGAACAGAAGTCCCTGGTGGTTCTGCATTTAGCACCTGAGCTTCTGGTGCAGCCCACAGTATTTGGGGGGGGGTGCTCAAAGTCTTTATATTTTAACACAAGCTCCAAACATACCATTTGGACATAACATTTGTGTAATTATTATATTAGTTCTATTATTTTATAATGTTTATTTGATTGCAGATAATGTTGAGGCTGATTAATGAGTCTTTGTGGCAGCTGTTGTACGGTGATGATGATGCACGCTGGCAGAATGCAGATTGGCTCATTGACACCGATTGTGCAGCAGCTATAAAAAAACGTGTCGTGATTTTTGAATAGCACGTTAACGATTATACACGGACGGGTGTGGCTCAATAATAATCCTGGAGGCAGATTCGGAGCCTCTGCATCGTTGATGGAGTGAACGACGGTGTCTTTTAAAAGGCTGAATTATTGATTTATGAAGTCTTTAAATGAGGTCTCGACATGTCGCCGCATGAACTCCTGTAGAAGAATGAAGCTGAATAACTCTTGAAGGAATATTGATGTATTCCTTTTAAAGCTTTTGTACAAGTCATCACAGACTGCGAGAGAGGGGAAGCGGAACAATTAATCCTGACAACAAACAAAGCTTTGAGGCATACAAGTCGGCATTATGGATGTTTTCCTAAATATGAGACTTTTATGTCTACTTACCTTGTACCTGTATCCTTTCGTGTAGTTTTGGATTACTTTAATCCAGCGTCTGACTTGTGCAGTGTCAAACTTTGTGATAGTTATATGTCGTTCTGTGCCGATAGAGTGAGGCACCATTTCTCAGATACAGCGTTAACATCTGGAATGAGTCGTTCCTGTTTCTTTCCTGTTAAAGCCGAAATCTTCTGTTAATGTCCCCTTTCCTTCCGTTTCTGTCGTGTAGATGTTCCCCCTGCCGACCAGGAGAAGCTGTTCATCCAGAAGCTGCGGCAGTGCTGCGTCCTCTTTGACTTCATCTCGGACCCGCTGAGTGACCTGAAATGGAAGGAGGTGAAGCGGGCGGCGATAAGCGAGATGGTGGAGTACGTCACCCACAACAGGAACGTCATCACCGAGCCCATCTACCCGGAGGTGGTGCACATGGTGAGCGTTTTAACCGTCATACGCAGTGTACATACTCGGGTTAGCAATCCGAGTGCTGTACATTATTCACCTCCAGATTGAAGGTTCCTGTACGTGAGGCGAAGCAGTTGCTTTTGTTGCACGCCCGACACAGAATGTGGTATTTTCATTTCCCTCGCAGCGTGGCCTCCTCTGTGCTGATGCAGGGTGGATGTTGTTTTTAAGCTGCTGTTGCAGGCTTGTGAGTTTCACATTAGTGAGACTATTGTTTTAGAGTTGATTTTAAAGGAAGTCTTTAGGGCAGATGTGGCGTTCAATATTGCAATATATTTTTTTATTATCTTCAGTTATCATTTCATTTACATGTAATATCTTTCAAATATCTTTAATAAGAGGGGCAGTGGCAGTTATTTTTGTGAATAATCACAGCGTGGTGAGTATTTTCAGCCGCAGGTTGCCTTCTTTCTCATCTCCTTCCTGTTATTCATTAAGAACACTAATCACATCATCACTGAGGAAGGCCGCTCATATTTTCAATTGATGGATAACATTGTCTGTCTGGCTGTGGTTATGTTTAATAATGACGGTGACGTTGTCATGTCTCACTGAGGTAGGAAGGATTATATGTCCTTGTCTGTGATACATTTTTGTGAATGCATGCGACCATGAAAGAGCCACATGACTCTGTTGACTGAAGCTATTGCTTTCATGTTCCATTATCATCGGTAGAAGGATCTGCTGTGTGTTAACCTCGATCTCTTCCTGGTTTGGATGTGGACTTTATGTCTGTGCTATGTGCAATGGATGTGCTGTGGTTTCGACGGCTCTGCCAGCAATACTCACACGTTTCAGAACCACTTTAGTCATTATTTTTTGGCTCCCCACAGCGTTCTGCGAAACTCTCAGGAGCATCACTGACCTCGGTAAGAACCGAAAGATCTTTGACACATAAACCCAATTTATCTTCTATCCTTGAAATCATTGGTTAAGGCATTAAGTGGCCTATTTATTTATGTGGTCACTTAGTGGTGTTTGTCTAAAGATGGCCATAAGAGAGTTAAACCATACGAGGTCACTAACCCTAAATCATGTGCGGCTCCATCCTCTGCAGGTGTGAACCGGTTAAAGTTGAGCTGTAGTCGCTGTAGTCCGTGTGCCTGTCACTGAGCTCCTCCTGTATATTTATTAGACATGTGGTGCCAGGTTTGCTGTCCCAAGCTAAATTCTAAAGCCTTTGATTTGAATCAAAGCTCGGCCTCAATGCCACATGGTAAGCTGCAGATAATCAAGGTGCTAATTTCCACCCGTCCTCCTCGTCTTGGCTTCATTTGATCAGTGCTGCAGAAAATGCAACGGAGCTTCCGAATCTGCATGAAAATATCCTCTTATTCCTGACGGGCCCTCTTAAAGGCACGGGCTCTTTGAAGTCCACCGACGGCTTTCATCATCAAAGTATGGAGATCGACACGACTGACATCATATTCGTATGTTAAGGCTGTGCACGTTATTTCCTCCAGAAGCCTTGTTCTCAGGGCGTGTTTGATGCCTCTGTGTCCGAGCTTTAGAACAATATTTTGCCAGGCCTTTGGGATGACATGGCTGTGGTTGTTCCATTAGTCCCGTTCTCTGGGGGGGATGATAAGAAAGGGTTTCTGCTGAGAACATAAACACGATGGTGAGTGAGTGCGCTTTGACCTCTGCTCGACTGCACTCTGGAGGGGCCGTCTTAAGTGTGCTGTCTTGAAAGTGAGAGGACTCGGAAAGGAAAATGGATTGATGCTTCCCAGTGTGGGGAATAGTAACGCAAGCGAAACAGGCTGCTATCTTAGATGAGCACGAGGGGGAATATTCCACCATCGATGCATATTTTCATTCATTCTTTGGCATAAAGAAAACATTTTTGAAGGCAGGTTATAACGATGCATTCACGTTGCATAACATGATTGTACCAGCGTTTGCTTCAGCATGTTTTCACTGTGATCTGTGCAATAAACTAGCCGACATATCTCACTGAAAGACAAGTCACGATCCGCATGTTAATTTACCTTTCTGTTGTCCAGTTTATTGTAAAATAAACTGAATCAGTAATTGATCTCTGTTGCAACATGATGTCCTGACTGAGGGACTTCCCTATTTTCTTCTCTCTCCATAGTTTTCTGTGAATATGTTCAGGACGTTGCCGCCATCATCCAACCCCACGGGGGCCGAGTTTGACCCAGAGGAAGATGAGCCCACGCTAGAGGCAGCGTGGCCACATCTACAGGTACACAAGCGCACACACACACACACACACACTCTAACCTGATGAATAAATCCATACAGCTGTTACTTTCACGTGCCGTAACCTCGTCTCTTCTTTCCACAGCTGGTCTATGAATTCTTCCTGCGGTTCTTGGAGTCGCCTGACTTTCAACCAAACATAGCCAAAAAGTATATTGACCAGAAGTTTGTAATGCAGGTGAGCTCATAATGGTACAGAGAGTGATGGCATCGTGTGTATTTTCATGATGCACGAGTGTTCTCTGTCTTTCAAAGATCTGTATGTGGTTCTTGGTATTTAGTGTCTCGGTAACCTTTTTTTTTTTGTGCACAGCTCTTAGACCTGTTTGACAGTGAAGACCCCAGAGAAAGAGATTTTTTAAAGACCACTCTTCATCGCATCTATGGCAAGTTCCTGGGCCTGCGAGCGTACATTAGGAAACACATTAATAACATATTTTATAGGTGAGTGAGTCTTTAGGTTAGGCACGTTAGTGACACTTTGTGCTGTAAGTAATGGAGTGTGTTTTGTTCAATGTGATTTATCACCATGTTGCTATTTTTCAGGTTCATTTATGAGACTGAACATCATAATGGAATAGCAGAATTACTGGAAATATTAGGCAGGTAAGAAACCTTTGAGAGGTGCATCCATAGAACTGTTGCCTTTGTCTGATCTCTTCAGTGTGTAGACGCCATCAGAGTGTTGAGTTGAACCCTAGCTCTTATTCTTCTTCTGCTCCCCGTTCTCTTCACAGCATAATCAACGGGTTCGCATTACCTTTGAAAGAAGAGCACAAGATATTCCTGCTGAAAGTTCTGCTGCCTTTGCACAAAGTCAAGTCTCTTAGTGTTTATCACCCACAGGTAACCACTTTGTCAGTCTTAAATACTGTGTTCATGCTTATGTCTGCTATAAAGACCTTATAATAATAATTATGATGTTTTATTTCTCCCTTAGCTGGCTTACTGTGTGGTCCAGTTCTTAGAGAAAGATAGCACCCTCACAGAACCGGTAAGATGTCATTTACAAATACAATGATACACAAAGATATACATAGCTATCTGTACTCCTGTATTCCGCTATCTCCTGGAGCTCTTTGTCATTCAGAGTATCCATACGTTCTTCTTCTTCTTCTTTACTAATGCTGCTGTCCCTGTCTTCAGACGGTCATGGCTTTGTTAAAGTACTGGCCCAAGACCCACAGTCCTAAAGAGGTGATGTTCCTCAATGAACTGGAGGAGATCCTGGACGTCATCGAGCCCTCAGAGTTCGTCAAAGTCATGGAGCCCCTCTTCAGACAGTTGGCCAAGTGTGTGTCCAGCCCGCACTTTCAGGTCTGACATTCACCCCAGCACACAAATTAAGTGATTTTACTTCAGTTTGTCATGCACAGGTAATCTGTCTGTCTGTCTACTCCAGTAACCCTGTTCTGAACTCATGTGGTCTCAGGTGGCAGAACGAGCTCTGTACTACTGGAACAACGAGTACATCATGAGCCTGATCAGTGACAACGCCGCCAAGATCCTGCCCATCATGTTCCCGTCCCTCTACCGCAACTCCAAGACCCACTGGAACAAGTGAGTCCCTGAACCGGCTCTCCATCGAGTCCATCTCTGAGTCTCGCTGCCCGATTATCGTTTGTGGTAACACCAAAGGCCCTTGCACACCGGGGGCGGGACCAATACATGACAAAACAAATGCTCTGAGTGAGTTCCAGTTGAAAGGAGGGAATGGAGCTGGTATGCACTGCCTTTGTCAAGGTTGAAAGGAGCAATCGACGTTTTCCGTCTTGGTTCGGACCAAGCATCCTCCGTGTTGTTGTACATTATCGCGTACGCACAAATCGATTCGTTGGTTCCTTTATTCGCGACGCAAAAGCTCAGATAGGTCGCTCTAGCGCCCCTAAAAACCTACTATGCTTTTTTCGCTGCATAATATTTGCGTTCCATGTGAAAATACTATACTATAAGTTATATATATATTTTTTAATTTCATGAAAAAGGACTCCCCCGGTGTGTAAAGGCCTTCAGTACGTAAACACAGTGACCCGTGGTAATCCTTGTGTTTCTGCAGGACGATCCACGGGTTGATCTACAACGCTCTGAAACTCTTCATGGAGATGAACCAGAAGCTGTTTGATGACTGCACCCAGCAGTTCAGGGCAGAGAAAAGCAAGTAAGTCACAAGCCGAGACATCACATCTGAAGTTCTAGTGCCGCTACAAGCTCTCCTGACGTACTTTAGACACAACAGATTTGTGACCTCAGTGTATCATTGAGTACATTCTTCTTTTTGTGTCTCAGAGAGAAAGCCAAATGGAAAGAGAGAGAAGAAGCGTGGCTGAAGATTGAGAATCTTGCCAAGTCAAACCCACAGGTGTGCAAAGGAGCTAGTTAACCGTTGTTATCGAGTAATTAGGGTTGTACCACATGTCTTCTTTTTTTTTTTTTTGTTGTGTACATTCAAAACTATTGATTTTTTTTTTAATGAATTTTCAAATGTCAACAAAATCCTCAACTTGAATAAATGGTTAATCGATTAAATGAGTTGACCTTTCTTTAATGAATACAACATGGGGAAGCAGTTTTCATGACTTTGTGACTACAGTCTGTGACGTTCAGGATCGACGGTGCGCCGCTGCAGAATGAATAAAGGAAAAAAGTGACCAGTTTAGTTCTAACTCCTTTCATTGCGTTGGTCCTCCTCTCCCTGTACAGTTCCTGATCTACGTCGACTCGATATGCTCAGGCTGTCCGATGGACATGGAGACAGACGGGCCGCTGCTGGACGACGTCAACATGCTGAAGAAAGCAGTAGAGGAGGAAGCCACACAGGTAAGGAGGGTAGTGTAGCAGGGAATAGTACACTGGTCTTAGGTCTAACATTGCTTATTGCCAAAGTAAAATCATTGTGGCCCAATTTTGTATCTTTATATTTTAGTATTTCTATTCTGTCTCCATGTGTCCAGATCCTAAAAGATCAGCGTCGAGAGCGCCCGCTGATGAGGAGGAAATCGGAGCTCCCCAGGGACATCTGCACTGTCACCGCCTTGGAGTTGCACCGGAGGGCCGACGAAATGTTGACGACACACGACGGCCACTAAGAGACCACCCCCGGATCCACCGTAAACCAGCAGCAGCATCCACAGAGGAACCACATGCGCGCCCCCCCCCCCCCCCTCCCCCCCACCCCACCCCCCCAGAGGCCAGCACAACAACAGACCTCTGGCCCAGCACAACACAGAATTGAACAGTCTCAGCTCCACCTGACGCAGGAAATGTCTAACGCCGCTCGTCTCAGCCTCGTTTAGGCTTTTCGGGACAAGCGGTGCCCCCCCCCCCCCCCCCCCCAAACTCCCTCTTTTATCTTTTATCTGCCTGGTTGTCGGCCGGCAGATACGTCTGTGGTGCTGGACGGTCCCGCATGACCACGACATGAACTTCACCCGAGAGACTGTAGTGTCCTTCTTTTTCTCTCTTTCCTCCCTCGTTTCTTCTTCTCCTGTCCTCTCCACTCGTTGTGTTTTCGGGGTGCTGTGCTGCCCCCGTCTGGTCATTTCTCTCAGGTGTTCTGTTCTGTGTGTGAGCGGTCTTCTCTTCTTGCCTCTTCTTCACGGATGTCCAGGTGCTTGTACAAATAATATGAGCCTTGTTCGTTTAAAAAAACAAACAAAAAAAAAACACATCGGTTGATGAGAAAATGTCAGTTGTTTCTATATATATTTAATATTAATTATTATTCTCATAACAGTTCAACTAGACGGCTGTTTATATTTTATTTTTTCCTACATAGTATATTAGGAGCTCTTCTCAGAGTAAAATACACTTCTTATCTGTAGACCTGCTCGGTTTGGAGCTTGCTATTTCCCCCCCATTAGCTGTGAAGATTCATTGGTGGTTCTGTTAACCAGGACCGGGTCATGCGGGACTACAGTGGGTCTGGATTAACGGCAAACAGTGCGGGCCTGACAGAGCTCTAAGGTTCTTCATCCAACAGTTCTTTGCACTTGTGTAGAAGCCTACTTCTCATTCATTTAAAAAAAAAAAAAAAACGCTCCTTTTTTAAATTGTGTCTGCAATAAGTGAACACAGGCTTGCGGTGCGTGTCGGTGGCTCAAACAATGGTCAGATAGTTTATTACGTGTTCGGATCCATTCTATTGGTTGTTGGGATGAGTCCAGCCCCGAGCGCCTGGGGGGTTACATGAGGGGGGATTGTGAGGTTTATTTCTGGTCATTAGCATTCAGTACAAGTCGCTGTCATTCATGTGAGGCTTACGAGAGGTCACAGAGACATATAGTCGCTCGTCTGGGGTTCAGCGCAACGCCGCTGTGTGCCGAGAGAAGTCAAACGGGAGCAGAAAACCGTGCTGATAGCGACCACTTTTTCTACTCTTCTCAAGCAAGACCCTTTTATTTCTAAAAACACTCGGTAGAGACTAGACTGCTCCGTAGATGAGGTGTGTTTGGTTTGAGGAGGTCGAACATAAGCCTTTCTTTTCACAGTGCCTTTTATAGTCTAAGGGGATCAGCCGAGAATCGAGTAGGAGCATGAACTAAGATGCCAGATGAATTTAAAAAAACAAATAATCGTACCATTAGTTTCCAAAAAAGACCCGATGCGTTCAAGTCCGTGCTCGGCACACCTCCAGCCGCTCGGACTCCCTACACATGCCTTGTTGAAGCTACACAGAGAGGAGAAGCAGAGTGGTCGCCCCCAAGCCACTTCAGCGATGAAGCACTTCCTGATAAAACTTGAAAGAAAATAGAAACACAACTGAAGGAAAAAAAAAAAAACAAACGAGTAAAGAATTGAAATCCGTGATGCTGTCTGTGTTGTTGGGCCGTTCAGAGCTGATCGTGACTTTCCCATTCTGCTCCCCCACTGTCCCATTCATTGATTTGTACCATTGTTTGACACCCCCTCTGCCCAGACCTGCACACTGGCTGTAACCCCCCCCCCCCCCCCCCCCCTTCAGTAAAAACCTACTACCCTGTTCGGACATCTGTTTGATCTGCTTCTGGATGCGTGCGAGTTCTGTTGTATTCTTCCTTTGCCTGCAGAACCTCTCGTCAGTGTTTCAACCGAATGTGCAAATTGTAAATAATAGCGCAGCCAACGCTGTTCCGTTCATGTTTGTCCTGAAGAACAACATTCACCAAGTGTCGTCCCCACTGCGGCGTGTCCGGCGGTGGTTCCATCCCCTCAGTCGGCCTACTGTGCCCCCTCTTGAGTGTCGGCGGTGCGGCTTGTGTCCCGCTGGTGACTGTTGTTCTCCTTGAAATGGCTTTAATGTCGGCTTCTTTGGAGCTCTCTTCATTTTACATGAGCCGTCTTCTTTGTTTCTTTGAAAAGAATGAAGTGTCCTTTTAGTACACGTCTCCTACTAAACGGCTTCATCTAATATTGTACATATAATGTACTTTTACTTTATGTTCTAACTATTATTAAATGGTAGGTTTCATACTTTGTACCAAACACCCCCGTGTACAGAATACAGAGGTTATTAGCAACAGTTGGTATGTGGCACAGACTTCAACACGTGACTATTTAGAAACCGTTTAGGATTTGGATAGTTTTTTATCTATTTGTAAACCGACATCTTTTCCGCATTTGTGTTTGTTTTTCACCTTCAGACGTGTGTTGAGACTCCACATACATGAGCTTTTTGTGTGTGCTTTTATCCAAATCTCCAGTGGTGTACATCTATCTATATACAGCAAATAAAGAGAACATGTGAGTTTTATATTTTCATCCTAAAAAAAAGACAAAGTTCTGCGAGTCGTCATTGTGTTTTTTCCTCTCTTGATGAACACCAGCTCACCTCCGGCTCTGGTTGTTTGATTAAAAACTCAAAGGTTTCTTTGTGGTGAGGTGACATGTTGCAGCTTTCCGTGACTTCGTTGTCGAGTTAGCATGAACATGGGTTTCCACGTCTGGAGAGATGTGGCACTTGGACTCTACTCCGTCTCCATCAGTTGTTCCATTCAACCCTTTACCCGTGAAGTAAGAGCGGGAGCTACACAAGATCATGTAACGGAACTATTGTAAACATGTAAATGGGGAATATAGAAACCACAGCTTGTTAATTAACTTTGTAGTCCAAGTTCTGGTACAAGCGTTCATATAAATATGATAGATTTCATAAAACGAGAACACAAATCATACATTGTATTTGTAATCTCTTTGATTCATTTAAATGGGAATGTGATCCTTTGCCGCCACCTGCTGGCCAGATGTGTTAAACATTCAACACCCTTCAAAGCCTGATGACGCTTATCCTCATAAATACGTCCGATCGCTGCGGTGTTCACTGAATCCTACTCAAAAGATGTACATCCAGTGTTTATGCATCTCTGTACAGTCAACATAGACTATGTTTCTACCTCACAATGGAACCTTCAAATGACGGCAGTTTAAACACAAACACGTAGCAGCTCATTGAGTTCATGCCTTAGGCCTACTGACGAAGCTGGCATTGGTATTAATTACATTAATGTAGCAGCAAACTATTTGCTATGTAAAGATATAGAGTAATGTCTGAGGTCATTTAGATATGTTTTTTTCTTTCTTCAACTCAAATGCATCAGTCATTGTCAGGAATTATTCATTTTTTTCCAGCAACCAAAGATCTAAGACTGAACACATTTCCGACACAATTTGGTGGTACTTCCTTTCTAATTTATAACATGTTTCTACTTATTCTGAATATATTCCAGTTAATCTTACTTCCATATACATACGTGGTAAATGTCCTTTAAATGTCCACACATGCATCCTTCCACTAACTTCACCAAGTCATCTCTGTCAGCTCAATCTCGCCCATTTGAATACAATTACTGCCGAATGATTTGACAGAAACATTTTAAGTGACGGGAGGAAACAACCTTTTGTTTTCTCGTAATAACAAAATGAATTATGTCGTTATCTTGAGCTTGTTTTCTCAAGATAAGGATGTTAAAAACAGATGTTTGAATGATGCCAGTTAGGGTTAGGGTACATAAGCAGTCATGTTTAAGCAGAATAACTTGAAGCACACTGCTCACTCTTCTTCAGATTTTGCTAGGCACTTGCCCTGATGCTCTCCAGACGGGCTTGTCTGAGGTCACTGAGGTTCCTCTATTCATTTGAAGACAACAGCGAGGTTTGGCCCCCCCGCCAGCCCTCTTATGTCTAGCACCCCTGCTGGGACCTGCACTGAACCCAGAACCTGTGGGGGATTCAGAAAAACAAATGGATTTCGCCATTAAAACACAAATAGCTGACGGTGACGACGACACAGTGGACGAGACGTTGCGACCCCTGACTTGTGAGCATCCTTCTCTGAACATTGTTGTGTAAAGTGCTGCATATCTGATCTGATGGATTCCCCCCCGCTGCTTTCCACAGATCCTATATTTCTCAGGGCCAAACATAAATTTACGACTAACTCAAAACGAGCAAACTATTGTGGCATCATAGCCTTTGTCTCTAAATGACTGCCCTAATGAGGATGCAGATTGTCTCCCACCAAAATATAAAAAACAATTTGCCTCATTATCAACACATTGCACCCCAATTATCTAAGAGGAAATATTCTGCTGGATGATACATCATTGAAAATCAAAATACATCAGTGTTTTCAGTGTGTGTGTCTCTCTCTCTCTCTCTCTCTCTCTCTCTCTCTCTCTCTCTCTCTCTCTCTCTCTCTCTCTCCCTGCTCTCAGATGAGGTCACTTGGGTTCATTGTTTTTCGGACCGCTGTGTTGTCGATCTTGACTTGGAAAACGTTGCGTTGCTTCTCTCTTCTTGTGATCAGATTCCCCCCCCCCCCCCCCCCCCCCCCTCCCTGGTCGTCTTGTCACGACAGGGGATGTCAGAACCTATCGCCATGGAAACAGAGCTCAAAAGTTTGGAGCGTCGACCCCCATTGTGACCACATCCAATCAGATTTAAGGAAAAGCTTTCAACGCTGCACATTACTTCACTTCTGAAGTGCAGTGTGGGTACATCTGTATGGACCTGATTCTGTGCCTGGGTCTGTGTGAGAGTGTAGGTGTGTGTGTGTGTGTGTGTGTGTGTGTGTGTGGAGGGGGTGGTGGTGTTTGTGAGGATTGGTAGCTAGGAAGTGACTCATCACACCACCCCAGGGGTTTGAGATCTGACTTAGCTTCGTAGTCTTGTATCCTTCCTCTTCTTCTTTCCTCTCACGCTGAAGCTCCGTAGCACCTGAAGTCCTCTCGAGCAAAGCGAGTCACGCCTTGCTCTTCAGCCAAGTCCCAGTTGCTTTGATGCTCGACTCTCGGGCTTCAAAAGTCCTCGGCATCAAAGCCGGGGGACTTGGGATCAGGCCCAGCGGCCCAGCATCCTGCCTCACGCACACGAGACAGAGAGACATCCGGCTTTAACGAGGGTAGCTCGGTGCTTCCTTACATGGCGGGACAAAGTTGGGGAAATTACACTTTAGGACAATTTTTTTTTTTATAATCCCAAAGCCTGGTGAAAGTAGCTTTCTCAGAGGGATTAAAAGATAGAAGAAGTTGTACCAAACTACAAAAACATTTAATAAAGAGAGAAAATGAAAATCCTACAAATTTCTAGGTAAAACTCTTTAAGTACAAACACTACCAAATCCTTCTGTCCGTGGCTAACAGTGAACTAAACTACCAGTACACACACTGCTGAACACTGTATTATACGCAGTGTATTATACAACGACTTCGAGCCTGTTGCTTGTGTAACGTGACGTTGCTGCTTGTTTTTGAGTTTTAGAGCAAAATGACTGCAGACATGTACAAACGCTGTCAAGATGAAGTAAATACAACTTTACAAAGCCCACTTTGGGGTCCCACATGTTCATATTTGTCGTCTGTCATTACATCTTGAACCAGAAGGCAGGATTTAGTTTCAGACACCTGCTTCGCTTTCTACGGCGGCTTGAGGCTGACAACACAAAGCTTGAAGGAATAAAAGGTGAGAAGGGCAAAACCCAGAAGGCAGTATGAGTTGTGATGGACGACAGTGAATGCAGTTCACTGCTCCTTCTGCTCACACCAGTACAAGCTGTTCCTGAAGCTGCTCACACCCTGGATGGCTGCAGGATCCTTTTCCTATCATGACACAAAGGCCACAGAGAAGCTGGTACATGTTATAAACTGACTTATGCAGTTGCTACACGTTGAAAATAAATTTATGTTTTCCGGTGTCACGACCATGAACAAACGTTCCTACTCCATTTCTTCCAAAGCGAGGACAGACGATGACCCAGAGAATCCATTGGATTTAAGTTGGAGGCTGTCAACATCCTGCAAAGTCCAAAGAGAAACCTTACTTAAGGGGCAGTGTGTCAAAGCGTTTTTATATTCAGAGCAGAGTTTAAACATGATAATGATGCAGATGTACGGTGTTAACCTCCAGAGTATCCTGGTGACACTGTAGGATGAAACTGCTCTTAAATCATAACCGCTGAACTTTCATGTACGGTGTGTTCTTGATTTTAGTGTAGGGCTTTCAGTTATGGTTCGTGAATCTTTGGAGCGTTGGTTGGACAAAACATAACCTTGGGCTATGTACTCGGCATTTTTCACTATTTGTTTTTAAACGCTCATCTGGAGCTGGAGACGACAATGATCATTGCCTATTAATTTACGTGTGGATAAGTCTTTATGACTTTAAGAACAGTCCAGTTATCACCCGACCCTAAATGCCACTTCTGTCTGCCTGATCAGAAATATAAAAGCTGTGGAGTGTTGACATTGTTAGTCTGCTTTTCATTAAAACGTGTGCTTATATACGTGCACCACATGCATATGTGCATTTGAAAGAAAAAACTGTGGTAACCTCTTCAGCAGTAATCCTCCTGCCTGTCAGTCCGAGTCACTCTTCCACTGCGACTGTCTGGAACACACCCACCCACACACAACCTTTATTATCTTCCAGTACCTGGGGTAGCTGGGGACAACCCCATTGTCTGAAGCCATGCAGACACATAAGCCTTCGTCTGTACAAGGGACACAGGTAGCTGTCTGATTATGTGTAGGGCAGATGAACACAACAGTGCAGACATGGCGGCCTCGCCTGACTGTCTGGAGCGATCGCTGTTGACAGCACACAAGGTCAGCACACGGAGGGCAGAAACCACGGATCTAGTTAGCCTGATCTCTGGAAGCCAACTGGGATCAAGCTGATTTAGTGCATACTCTAGGGTGACTCATACAAACACACAAAAAAGTGCTTTATTGATTTTGTTGCAGGTGGTGGAGGGAGGATTATCTGCTGGATGTTCACCCAGGATATGGATTGTGTCCCAGCTGCTGCTTGCACAAAATAATTCACCTGTCTGCACGCTTTGAAGGGAAAAAAAAAAAAACTCACTCTTTTAAAGCATGTTGCCTCAGCTTTTAGGAGTCTTGTGAAAGGAGCTGGATGAGTAGGCTGTTGGTCCTTGAACACTCCTAGTTCGAGGACATCCAAAGCGTGCACTGGACTGTACTGTGCATCTGAGCTTAATATGTCATTTTTATTGATTGTGTCAGATGCACGTGGGTCAGAAACAGAACAGCAGGTTCAACTTAGGTACAACTGTTATGACGCCGACCTTACTTCACATCCTGTCGTGCATCTTGGAGAGGAGTCGGGTTATTTCTAAGGAGGCGCTCTTAAGCACACGATACGCCATCGCATGCACTGAGATTTCCCTTACTGTCGCTACATTATTGTACAAGGACATCTAATAGAAATAGCACTTTACTGGGTGAATAGTGGATACAATGGACCACTAGTATGGAGTCAATCTGCATGCATGTGTATCTAAGTTCCTTTAAAGAAGAATCAGGATTTTGTTGATGTGGCTTGAATCTAGAAATTAAGGACCACCAGTTTAGGAGAAATAGATGAGATTAGTATTTGGTTTCTTCTTCACATGCGACAGCACAACAGTGTGTCCATTGATCCGATGAAACCTCTGACACTGTCAGTTCCACATTAATCTCTCCACGCACTGGCTCAACCAAATCAATTCCCCATTACGTGAGATGATTAAGTCCAGTGTCAACACGACATGAACAATCTCAGCTTCTACAGTGAGCTGCTTTATAATAATAAATAATAATAATACATTTTATTTATATAGCGCTTTAAAAGGCACTCAAAGACACTTTACATGTTAAAAACAGAAACAATAGAAGCATTTATAATAAGAACAAAATATACGACATAACAGTAAGAAAAAATAAATAAAATAAAATAAACATGAAAAGAAAGAAAGAAAACATACATGACTGACTTTAGAGGTTAAAAGCAGATTTGAATAGGTGAGTTTTAAGTGCAGTTTTGAAAGTGGCAAGTGACGAAGAATGTCTGAGGTGTTGGGGCAGGGAGTTCCAGAGGGAGGGGGCAGCAACGGAGAAGGCCCTGTCCCCCCAGGTCCGATGCTTGGACAGAGTAGGGGGGGTAAGGAGGTTGGCGTCAGCAGATCTGAGGTTGCGGTTGGGAATGTGATGGTACAGGAGGTCCGAAAGGTATGAAGGGGCAAGGTTGTGGAGGGCTTTGTAGGTGATGAGGAGGAGCTTGAACTGGATTCTTTGCTGTATGGGGAGCCAGTGGAGGTTTTGAAGGACTGGGGTGATGTGGTCTCTGGTGCGGGAGTGGGTGAGCAGACGGGCAGCTGAGTTCTGGATGTATTGTAGTTTATTGATGATTTTGGTGGGTGAGCCGTACAGGATGCTGTTGCAGTAGTCCAGTCGAGAGGTGATGAAGGCGTGGATGAGTGTTTCAGCGGCTGCGGAGGAGAGGGAGGGACGGAGACGGGCGATGTTTTTGAGATGAAAGAAGGCGGTTTTTGTGATGTGATTGACGTGGCGTTCATATGAGAGAGTTTGATCGAAGATGACCCCGAGGTTACGGACATGTGTGGAGGCAGGAACAGTGATGCCATCGATGCAGAGGGAGAAGTCGTGGTGGGAATTGTTTAATGATTTGGGGCCGATGATGAGGACTTCAGATTTGTCGGTGTTGAGTTTGAGGAAGTTTGCTTGCATCCAGGTTTTTATGTCTGTGAGGCAGTTGGTGATGGTGGAGTGGATGGTGGGGGTGATGGATTTGGTGGAGATGTAGAGCTGGGTGTCGTCAGCATAGCAGTGGTACTGGAGACCATGGTGGCGTATGATGTCACCAAGGGGGAGCAGGTAGAGGATGAAGAGGAGGGGACCGAGTACTGAACCTTGGGGGACACCTTGAGAGACTGGGGCTGTGTCAGACTTGAATTTGTTGATGCTGATGAACTGTTCACGGTCGGAGAGGTATGATTTAAACCAGGAGAGGGCTGTGCCAGTGATGTGGAGGGAGGACTCGAGACGTGAAAGGAGGATGGAGTGGTTGATGGTGTCGAAGGCTGCGCTGAGGTCGAGCAGTATCAGGATGTTGAGGGAGTGTTCATCAGAGGAGAGGAGGAGATCGTTGGTGACTTTGATGAGGGCAGTTTCTGTGCTGTGATGAGATCTGAATCCGGATTGAAATGGTTCATATAGTTGGTTTGAGTCCAGGTGAGTTTTCAGTTGATGGGCAACAATGCGTTCCAGTATTTTAGACAGAAAAGGGAGATTGGAGATGGGTCTGTAATTGTTGTGAATGTCGGGGTCAAGGCCAGGTTTTTTGAGGATGGGTGTGACTGAGGCGAGTTTGAGGGCGGGAGGGACGGAGCCAGTAGACAGGGAGGAGTTGATGACAGAGAGGAGGTGCGGGCGGTGGGCCGGGAGACAGGCCATAACTAAAGTGGAAGGGATAGGGTCGAGGTCACAGGTCGGAGTCTTCATGCCAGAGAGTGATTTATTGAGATCCGAGGGGGAGATGAGAGAGAATTGGAAGAGTGACCGGTCAGTTAGTGGAGGATTTGCAGATACAGGGTTGGACAAAGCAGGGCTGGAAGTGGCCAGTTGGTTGTAGATGGTGTCGATTTTAGCTTTGTAGAACGTCAGAAAGGAGTTGCATTTCTCTGCTGTGGAGGAGTGGGAGAGATTGTCCATAGGTTTGAGGAGTTTGTTTATTGTGGAGAAGAGGACCTTGGGGTTGGTGGAACCAGAGCGGATGATGCCAGAGTAGTAGGTGGAGCGAGCAGAGTTTAAAGCCAGTTTGTATTGCTGTATGTGTTCCTTGTACGCCAGGGTGTGAACTGTGAGGCCGGTTTTTTTGGAGAGTCGCTCTAGTCTGCGTTTCCGGGATTTCATGAGGCGGAGTTCAGGGGTGAACCAGGGAGCAGTGTGGGTGAATGAGACAGTTCTGGTTTTGAGAGGGGAAAACCATGGTGTTTGCAATGTAGATGCAACGTCCATTTCACCATGTCGAGCATCTCTGCTTGGACAGGCGGGCTGACCCTGGCACCTGCAGTGGGCACAGCTGGAAGATGACAAAGGTTTCAATGAATAGTCCAGCTGTTTTTCAAAGGCAGTGCACCACAGTCCTGTTGTGTGGTTAACAATAGGAATCATTCAACAGTTGTGAATAAACTATTTTAAATGGATTCTGCTATTGATGGCCACTGTAATCACTGGACCAGAAGCCTTGAACCCACTCATTAATAGAAAGTCATTTTTTAGATGTCTACAAACACACCAATAGTGCTTTTAACCTAGATATGGGTATTTGAATTGTATGCAGATCTGACACAAAGCTACATCATTTGTGCAGAATATTGGTTTATTTGGGAAAGGAAAGTAAACCTTGGCGTGTTGTATAGTTATGAAAACAACTATCCAAAAAAAGGTCCTGATAATAACAAAACATTTAAAGATCAAGCAGACTATGCAAATTGAAATCAATGACAAATGCCGATACAGAATTCATAGAAAATACTAGAATAAAGAATTTTACAAAACAACTTTCACAAACATCACTGCTCTGTGCTGAAGAGCATCAATCATGGAGAGACGAGGCTGCTTTGGAGGAACGGTAAGTAATTAGCGTGAGAAGAACAAGGCAGGAAACGGTATGATGCAGACAATAATTTAGGGATGGAAACTATATGAATCATGCAGTTATGTTTCTGTCTGTCTGTCTGGCAGCCAGTCACTCTGCATATCACCTCAGCGTGGCATCTGTATCCCGGTTGCTGTGGCAACCCGGTTGCTATGTGATCAATTTATCTGGAGATCTGGCTGTTGCAGATGTCACCGGGTGCCGCTCTCCATAACAAAGCCTCGGTCAAATTTCAGTCACGGCTCCCAACTCATTTCTTATTCTGACTAAGAAAATACTTGTATTCTTCTGATCATCCCGTGAAAAACACTGAACCAAATGCACATTGTGAGGTGTTCATCGTCTCAGATGAATACCTCGAGGTGCCGGTTAAGAGGCCTGTCAAGTGCAGCTTGACATACAGTCCCTCCCCGCCAACCTCCCGCTTCTCCCCCATCCTCCCCCTCTTCAGAGCCTACCGTGTATCCCCTGCATGACGCATGTTTCTGCACCTCTGACGTGTGGATCTGCACAGCAGCGGGAATACCACCTCCTTGCTTTCCTGTAGTTAATGCCCCTGAGCAGCATGAGAAAATATGTCAATTGCTCTTCTGTTTTCACCACAACGTGGCTAAAATCTGTTTGAATCATTGCATGTGGGAACAGAAATCTATCGGAACAGAAATCTGTTTATTAAATTAGGGTTAAGGCTTTGTTTGGGTTGTAGAATTATGACAAGGGTAAGGTTAGTTAGATTGCAGATGATAGCGAAGTTTGTTCTAGGGTGAAAATGGCTTGAATTGTACTCGGATGTGTGTATCCTCTAAATGCACTGTAAACACACATATTTCAGTGTTTACAGACATTGTTAAGATTGTACTAGTCTAAATATACCATGTATATTAAGAACAATATTTTTTTTCCATCTTTGAAACTGAAAGTGATGTTTAATTGTTGCACAGTGTAGCACAAATGGGAGTTACACTTGCATCTCTAAACTGATAATGAAAAATTGTATGCAAACTAAATGTTTTTATTTTTAATAAATTGTTATTACGATTTGGATATAATGGTGTTTGTTGTTTTCACCCCTGCAAACATTTTTAGTTTTATTGTTTGAAGTGTTAGCTGACATGGTAAAGTAGAAAATGCAAAACTCTTAAAAGTGTTCTGTTGAAGAGTTAAAAAGGAGTAAATTGAAAATAACGTGTTGCGTAAGAATTACACTCAGGGAGTAAATACAAGAGGAAATATGTTTTAACACTGGCAGGAGTCAGTTCAAAATCAACACTGTATTTGGAGTAATTTCGTAATCAACACTTAGTGTCAAGTAGGTCTAACACTCATGAAGAGTAACTTAATTAGAGTTAAAAAGACCGAGTGTCAAATTGAAATAACACTACAAGTGTTATTTACATCATAGTGTCAAATTTGAGTAACACTTCTCAGTGTAGTGTAGTGTAAAATATTAACTCTAACCAGAGTTAAATTGACTCTAAAAATGTAACACTATGTCCAGTGTAACTTTAACACTCTGTAGATAGGGACCGTATGTTCACTCAATTAGTGTTAAAATTGACTCTTTAAGTGTTTCATTGACACTGTCGATTTTACTGTGTACGGTTAGCATTAGGCTCTGGGGAGGGAATGTAAGTCAATACAATCTCCTCACAAGTATAGTAGTGGAACTGTGTGTGTGACAAGAGAGAGCAGTAGCTCATCAGGTCCAGCTGCATCCCATTACTGTTGACAAGGCTCTTCACACTGGCCAGCTGTTAGCTGTGAATGGAAGCTGAGCTTCTTTTTGCCATGCTAGGCTGCATCATAGAGTCTGTGGCAAAATAGTGGAAAAGCAACTTTGAAGTGCCGCCTGTAGGTTTAAGGTTGTGTAGGTGGAGAGGCTGTGAGAAAGCTGCTTTGTTGAGGGAGCGTTGTAGCTGGTGTGTCAGAAACAATTGAATTAAGGTAGGGAAACACGTCACATGTTGGAAGTTGAAACTGTTGCGTATGTCGACTGCTGGACTGTTTTTGCTGTGCCTGTTCATTCTGTAGATTTATGAAGGGAAGTCATAAAGTTTCGGCGTAGTGGTACATTTTTCGATGAAGCAGAAATTTGCTTCACTCCATAGACTGTAGAACTTGATGTAGTCACCGTGACTTCACCCATTGGTTTGTGGACTGCTGTTTTGAAGCCTCAAGTTTGGCTTTTTGGCCGTCGCCATCTTGTTTTTGCAACCAGAAGTGACACGAGAGGGTGGAGCTGAATTACAATTAACGTTGCCGAACTGAAAACTATGAAAGAGTTAAAGACGTGACACGGATAACTCCAAGACCGGACAATACTGTGGTAGCGACCTGTCAATCACAAGGTAGCCCCGCCCTAAAGCATACCCTGCTTTATCATCTATTTTACTCTAAAAGTCAACATAATTTACGAAATGAACATCATGCTCTATTGAAGAAAACTGAAACTAGCAATTGTGACCATAAACTTGTGTTTATAATGTTTACTGAGGGAATAAATCAAGTGAGAAGTAGAGTCATTTTCTCATGGACATCAACCAGACTTCTTTTCTCAACCAGATGAGTCGCCCCCTGCTGGCCAGTAGAGAGAATGCAAGTTTTAAGGCACTTCCGCATTGGCTTGACTTTTCGGACCTGGTGGTTGCAGCCTGGTGGAGCGATAAGGAAACTGTAACGTTCCTAATATGAATGAAAGAACAATAGATGCTGTGTTTTTATTCTGGTCTCTTTAGGATTATTCAATGTTCGATGCAGCCAATTACTAATATTTGTATAAAAATAGTGGATAAAAAAAGCTCATTAATTTCTGTTTTCTGTTGCTGATTTTTTGGAAAAATATTTACAATTTGCTCAAATTATGAATGGAAGCTTTACTGTAAACTTATACAGTATTGAGAGAAGGAATGATCCAGGACTTCTAAAGTCGTACATTTGAGTAGCATTTCAGGAAAGACGTGGAAAATGTGAACTCGTCTTGTAAATGCATCAACAGTCAAGAACTGAACACTCTTTCATACATTAGTTTAAACTTATATGAACTTATATTAAACTCAAATAAGAGCAAACTGTCATCTCTGGTCAACTCCCCACTGGCAATGACTCCTCACGGTTCCTATGCTTTTTCAATAACAATATTATTGCTTATGCTGTGTGCATAGTTTATGAAACTGAGAGTTATTGTCTAGTTCATTCTATTTATATTTTGTGCATTTCTATACACTATATGAGACTTCATCCTGAGGAACTAATATTCACAAGGCTCAGACTATATTCTATTAAAATGCTGTCCTGTTCAGTACAGGTGCGGTGAAGCCGCTTGCATGCCATTTGTTTTCTTAATACCTTTTTTTTTTTACCTGTATGCAATTTATTGTTGATTACATATAAGGTGATCCTATCACTGATAGACAGCCAAAGGCCTGTCTTCAGTCTAACACCAAATAAAAGGCTCCTGTCTGTATCTAAAATTGTAATGGACACGCTGTCCCATGGAAACAAACCTTGCTTTCTACATCATGTGACTTCAAGGGTTCGCGGCTCAACGGAGAGTCATGGGATTGGCTCGATGAATAGAAATACATTTGTTATGTCCTGTTAAACTGGACCTTGTCTCAAACCGCATAATGATCATTTTCATTTCATGAAACGTAACTGAATCACGATGAAGGCCAGAGTGTATCAAGGCTGAGATAAGACCAAGACTTTGACGGGGTGGGAACGAGGCAAGACCAAGATCCGACCACGCTGCATGACACGCTTATGATAAACTGTGGGAAATGTGCAAACCATGTAGGCACTCCTCAAATATATCTGAAAGATCCATATTCCCATGAAAAAAACGAATTATTTCATTGCCATGTGTACTGCATATGTGTGTATGTATAAGTGTACCATGAGAAATGTCTCGATAAATGAATCATAAAGTATTGCAGAGGGGAATCGTGCGCGTGGTGTGCTTCACCCTGATCGGTGTCACGTCTCCCGCTATCCTTCCCTTCTCTCCAGAGTATTAAGAGTGTGTGTTTTCTTCTTCTCTGGTCGTCTTTGTACCACGCAACGATGGCAAGCGCTCCAGCGTTTTTCCTGCCTCGTGCTTTGTGTTGCTGGTTGATTTCCTGTCTTCAGTCTTTTGGATTTACGTGTTACCTTCTACCTGACTGTCATTACCTGCCTGCCTTTGGACTCTCAAGCCTCTAAGTCAATTAGCAATATATCAATGAATTCCTCCTTCTGCCTCCTCATCTATTTACCTGCCTTTGGGTCCTTCCCCCTGCTGCCTGCACTCCTAATTCTCATTAGTCATTTGATGGATTGTTCTTATAAAATAGTGATGAGTGCAGCTTTAAATAGACATGGAGTGTACTTAAAAACAATATAAATACAACCAGTGGGGGCACAAGATTTTAAACTTTTAAACAGTTTAACTATTAGATCATACAAGATTAAAAGCTATGTGGCCAGAACATCGTATCTCAGGTAAGACAGTTTTTGTGAGTTATTCAAAAGTTAATGAATTAGTTTAACTGGGGAAAAAGCCTCACTGAGATTACATATTTTATTTTATATATTTTTTTAAGAAATGGTTTGGTCAAAACCAAATCACATTTTTATGATACAACAGGTGTCTCATCAACAAAAATGGTGTCTTTGACACAGTTTCACCTTTAGACCTTTAAGCTACTTCCAATACAGTTTACATTGATTCATTTTTATTTTTTATGCAGCAGCTGTCAACCCAATAGGAAGTTTTCAAAAAAGTGATTAAAAGTATGCTTCATTTGTGAAAGCTGATTTATATTTTCATACTGACAAAATGAGTTGAAATTTTAATTTAAAGCAATCAAACAAGGTAAGATGTCGGTAATTCAGTTGTTTTCCCTCATCAAATGGAATTATCCAAAGTAAAAGTACTCATTTTCAAGAAGAGTTTAGTTTTCAAACTTGCATCTTGTGGAAAATAAAAACACACGCTTTAAATCTAGTTTATTTTGAGAAAGAGCACTTCAACCAAACGCTTGAGTCCAGTCTGGTACAGCAACACACGGTCTCATGGAATTCAGATATCCTGGAGGACCGTGTGGTCTGATGCAAACAGAAGCGGTATCTGATAAAACTCCAAACTTGGACGTACTGCCTGTAGTATGTCATTAGTTTTTTAACGTTTATCGAAAGGCTAATTGTGCAAGTTTTTTTTTTACATTGGTCAGCAGCCTGATGGGACACCCTCATCTCTCCCAGACACATTATACTCACTTTTAAAACAAGTATTTCTATTCTTAAGAGTGACTTTTTCTTTCTTTCTGCAGTCCAAGCATGGCTGTAAAAAGATTCACCCCTGGTTCATTATTTATTCATTACTTGTGCAAACACTCGCTCATGTGCTTCAGGAGGTAGACCGAGACGTGTGTTTGATGGCTGACACGCTTCACTTTGTGCAGAGCATTGCAAACCTCATTAGCAGATCAGCTAAGCGCCGATATAAGACATCTTTTGGAAGCGTGTGTCCTGTCAGATGGTGCGTGTTAATTTCAAGGATATATCCCTCTTTTGGAGACGGTGGTAAAGAACATCAACGCCCCTGAAGCAGAAACTAAATGTGAAGAGTTCAAAACAGTCTACAAAATTAGAGGATTTGTGACAAACCTGCATCCACAAACAAGGGGACTCTTCAGTGAAGAGGAAAAAGCTGACTCAGCTTGTGTCAACTTTCTCAGGCTATTTTTTTAGCGAGTTGTGTTTAGAAGTTTGGCAGATATATTATTGATATAAACCAGGTATGACCTGGTTTGGTGTTTGTCTATGTCAGCAGTGTAAACCCGACACTGAGGAAGTTTGACTTGTGTAAGTCACGCTATTCCGTGCATGCAATGAACTGTGTTCTTGATGCCATGTGGGCCACAGTCTCAACACCCACAACTTTAATCACCTTCCAGCATCTCTGCACAAAGCTCATATCTCTACTGTTCTATATGTATTCAGGTTCCCTCATGCTTCAGTTGATTCTCATTATATCACCATGTGATGTATGGCTGTGTGTGTCCTTAAACATTCATCTTGCGTGCTGCATGGGGTGAGCTGAGAGCAGCAGGAGAACTGGCATGCCCCCCCTCCCCCCCTCCTCCATCGTGAAGACTCCCTCGCTGTGTCTACGCTGAAAGGGAAGAAAAAAAAAGCATGTCCCTGTTTAAACTCCCCTTTTCAAATCGATGACAGCCCTTCAGGCGCATACACGACGATAAGAGGGTCAGTCAATCAGTGATGTGTCACCAGAGAGCTTATTGAAAATGACAGTGGTGACCTGAGATTGACTGATAACCCCAAAAGTCAGCTAGCAGGATGAACCTTTTATTCTCTGCAGAAAACATCTGTCTTGACAGCAGAGTATTTTTTTTTTGTCAGCCTGGATGCCAAGGATACTTACGTCATGTAACAACTATTCATAATGCACATCCTTTATAGAATATTCGATGGAACAGGGCCAGACATTAACCACAGCCAAAGTAAATCACACACAACAACAACACTGTTAACTGAACGACAATCGGAAAGCAGTCAAACTTCCACAGTGTCGGGAAAAGCAACACAGACAAAACACCAAACCAGGGTTATGAGCCAAATCTCTATCAGCATTTAAAATAGAGCCATCTTTTAGTGATTCCATTGGAATGTTGCTGTGGACACGCAGCAATTATGGGATCATCTCCTCAGAGTGAGTGTTAAGGGAACCAAGTTTTCAGCTGGCTTAGTTCCCTGTGAGGATGCAGGAGACACAAATAGACACAAGCGCAGCTTCTCCTCTTCCCTGACGAGTGCCCTTTGTATGTGGATGCAGGTTTCACATAAATTCTCTAATTTCATGGACTGGAACTTTTCAGGTTTAGTGTGCATCAGTTGTGCAGAGGTGTGAAGACGCTCAGAAGCTGAGCGGAGGGCAGGGTTATTTTACTCTAAATGGACCATAATTTACTAAATGAACATCATGCTGTACTGAAGAAGACTTGAAACTACAGATTGAGACCATAAACTCATGTTTACAATGTTTACTGAGGTAATAAATCAAGTGAAAAGTAGAGTCATTTTCTCATAGACTTCTATACAACCTCACTTCTTTTTTTTTGCAACCAGAGGAGTCGCCCCCTGATGGCCATTAGAAAGAATGCATGTTTTAAGGCACTTCCACTTTGGCTTCTCTTTTCAAACCTGGAGGTTGTCGCCTGGTCTGGAGTCAGCTCCCGCTTGTCGGGGCTGGGGCCGTTAGCGGGAACATACAGCCGCCTTGCAGCTCGCTTTGGATCAATATCATCTGTCACTCACCAGTGCTTTGGTTGAAAGGGTGTGCGGGAGGATGAGCTGGTAAACTCTTAAAGAAATCCCCAATCATTTTTCTCTAACATTCTGAAAACACTTCTGGGAACAGATGACGTGCCGATAAAAGCTGTATTTGCCACAAACACTGAGTCTCCTGGGCATACACTTCATCCAAAATACACTAAATTGAAAAAAAGAGAGTTGTAACTCTTTCATTATAAACTGCTTGTGTTACAACACCTGGCCGTAGGGGGTGCTGCCGCCCACTCAGCACCTCCGCTTCCCCCGTCCATGTCAACAGGGGATCCACAGCAATCATCACATTGCTCTCTATTCCTAATCACATGTAGCAGCATCTGAATTCCTGCTTGTGTGTGTGTGTGTGTGCACATATATGTATAAAGGGAAGGAACAAAGATTGCAGAGATAATGAGAGGTGCCTCTCACCGCCGACTCACCTCAACGCTTTCATTCTGATGCACTTATAATGTCACAGCTCTTTATAGGTAACATAAAAGAAATATTTGATCAAAAAGGATTTTTTTTCCCCTAACGAGCATGTTTGCTTTGTTCGGCTCTCTGTGAGATATCCTCTGGACATGATCCACGTTTTTTTGTGCACTGTGAAATCTATGGCCTTTTTCTGGCGTTTATGGGTTACTTTTTTTTTGCATGTTTCTTGTCTGAAAGTGGGTTGATTAATCAGTCGCAGGGACACATTACTCTGCTGTAGATTACTATGAGGGATCACTTTAGCCTGAATGGGCCTGATTATGTAAGTGAAGGAGTCAGAGGAGGCAAGTCTGAAAGAAAAATCAATCAACAATCACGTGAGGATAAATACTGCCTGTAAACCATGGAGCAGGTGTGACGTCATCAGGTGTTGGGGCAAATCACTTGACAGTGAAACAGAGGTTTTGCAATTGAAAGTGTATCTTATTAAAATAAAAAAAACAACAGCAACAATAAAATAGAAATAAAAAAACAACTCAACGAAATGGTCAAAGGAAGATCTTCAATGATGTTCGCTCCACAAGTCAACAGCAACAATCGTCCAAGTGTGATCTGATGTTTATTAAAAACATTTGTTCAGTTACATCGTTTCAACATAGTACATCGTTTGGCAATCGATCATGGAGGAAGGCGTCCCCGCTAACGTGGACCCGCTTCCGGTGTCAGAAACATCAGTGTCGGTTTTCTGGCTTCGCCTTTTAAAATCCGAACTTCACAGAAACACCAGAGCGAGACATTAGCCCGAACGCACGCACGCACGCGCGCGCACTCACACACACGCGCACCCACACACACACAAACACATTCACACACAAACACATTCACACACGCCAGTATTGTAGAAAAATAGAGTGATTATTAATTGAATCCAGCTTCACCTGATTCAAGACTTTTGCATACAAAAACAAACAAACAATCGCGAGCACTCAATTAAGGTCAAGACAAGCGCAACATACCAGCCTACAGCCTGCAGTTATAGGCTTGAACGTAACT
Source organism: Anarhichas minor (assembly GCF_050575085.1). NCBI lineage: Eukaryota > Metazoa > Chordata > Actinopteri > Perciformes > Anarhichadidae > Anarhichas > Anarhichas minor. The sequence goes on from NW_027466582.1 coordinate 3,779,706, forward strand.
TTAGGCTATTTTTCAAAGAGTCCTGAATATCTTTACGCAAGAAAAACAACATCATGTGCCTTGTGTGAACATTTGATAGCAGCATCGGAATATTTTTGTCACTGTGAGTTGGACACTTAAGGGCAGAGCAGCGGACAGTTCAGCATCTTTCACTACACATGGAGCACCGCTGTTCGGGAATGCGCCAGCTCGCTCCTGTATTGCTCCAGCCAGTTTCGAAGCTCGGAAATCCGGTACCCCTCCGGACCTCTGCCCCCCTGGTACACCACTCTCTCGTCCCTCACGATGTAAAGTCTCTCAAAGTAGGCTCCGTACGCGGCGTTGGACGAGTTGTCCATATTATCCACCACCACGTTGCTGCCGGGCACCTCGGCGAGCATCAGCCGGGCGGCTCTGAGTCTGTCCTCCAAGCAGCGGTGCTTGGGGATCTGATACGGCGCGTCCGAGCTCACCCAGCCGTCCGACGGATGCGCCTCCTCGATATATACAACTAAAACGTCCGCAATGTCCGCGTACTGGCTCACGACGCGCTGAAACGCCGCCAGGCGCGTCATGAATGGCGGTCAGGAGCAGCTGCCAAAGTTAAGGATGAGCGGTCTCTTCCCTTTCATGCAGTCCAGGATCTGGACCTGCCGCCGCTCCTGGACCAGCATCACCTCGGTGTTGGGCGCTGCGCGCCCGAGGTGCGCCGATTTGAGAAAGTCCAATTTCTGGCCGTACCACACGGCCCTGAGGGACTCCAAGGTGAACATCTTATTGGAGTCCGAGACGCACACCGGCGGGTCGTCCGGGCTGTCCTGCCTCTCTCCCATTTCCAGCAGCACCTTTTTCCTAATACACAAGAAATCCAGGAGCCACATCATGACGGCGGCCAGGAGGAACCGGGGCAGCAGCATCAGGCACAGGGCTGTATGCTTCAGCGCCCTCGCCGTTTTGACACCGCCAGAGTCGTGCATCATCTCCTTCCCCTTGCCGATAGGATGCGACTGGGCCGGCGAGAGAGACAACAAGTACTTAGTCCCCTTTACCCATTGGAGAAAACTATCTGACGCACGCAGGCACTCTTTTTATAGGTACAGCAGCATTTGAATAATGGGGGGGGGGTAAAAATAAAGAAAAAAGAAAACACGCCTCCGGTACCCGCACCGCCCACTCACATGGTGGGGATTACCTCGCGTCCACTCTGGGTTTCAAAGGCCCAGGGAGAGAGAGGGAGAGAGAGAGAGAGAGAGGGAGAGAGAGGGAGAGAGAGGTGCTCTGAACACCCTGAGACGCGGTGTCTTCACTGTACACGCGACAGATAAAACATGACAGCGGATGGGTGTTTTTTGATGCCATGGTGAGACACTTGGATTAGTTTTAATTGGCTGTCGGTCGGTGGTTAAAAGTCAGGAAAAAAGAAAAAAACATTTAGTCTTCGCTTCATTCCGCCTGTGGACTCAGGTCTCTCTGTAATGAGTGTAGGAGCCTCTGTGGCCACTAGACGGCGCTGGACTCACGCGCACTGCGAAGGCTGTGTGGCGATGACTCATTCACCGATCTGCTAGGGCCCCTGAACACCTTGGGGGGAATAGAAGGCGGTATAAACCTGCTACCACCGGTTTCAAAAGATATTCAGTACATTTAAGTTCTCTTATCACCATCTTTGTAAAGAAATTAACCCATTGTCTGTAGTGCATTTCAAGCCCATGTCCTTCCCACCACCCTGTTTATATTTCACTATCCATGTGGCATTGAATATGCCGCTTATTGTTATTGTCATCTTAGACTGTTATATTTGCTGCACAGCAATATCTTATCAGCACCCCTCTGATAAAATCTCAACAAAAATGAGCATTATTTCGACATAGATGGAAGGACTGCTGCATTGGATTACATTTGATTGTGCAGGTGTCCAATCTAAGTGACCCAAATTAAGGTTTTGGAAGAACCAAGACCATTTTCTGGTACGTTTCAATTGCTGTTTCATGGCTAAATTGAATTAAAGAGTCTGAGATCTCTCCTAATTTAAGATCATTGTCGACTCTGTGGTAAATGCATTAAATGCATTAAATGTCTCTGTCCATTTTTATCCTTATTTAGTGTTTTGTATGTATTGTTTTATTTCATACAGATACAGATTTTCTTGAATTTGTGGGGGACACATCTGGTGAATTAAAAAGAAAGTGATGTGAATGTCAGTTAGACGTGAGAGTGTCAATCATGTGATAAATGCCTTATCCTTTCGTGTACGTGGTGAGATTCATCATGAACAGCCATCACTCACTCAGGAGAGTTGAAACAAGGCTTTAGATGATAATTCCAATGTGGTTATGAAAACACTGAACTAAAAGTGTTAAGACTTGAGACCACCAAAGTCAGACAGGGCAAGAAAACACAAGTGGTATGTCAATTAAGCAGGTTGTTTAATCATGTTTTCTACCACTTCATTTGGAGGAGAAAATGAAAATCAGTGCACCCTGAAAGTCCGTTTGAATCCTTTACTTCATATTCAACAGCGGAAAGCTCACAGTTGAACCAGGAGGTCGGTCTGTAAACTATTTTGCAACAAACGTTGCTTTCTCTTCCACATAAATTTGTCTCACCCCGAGGGCTTGTTTAGAACCTGTCTGATCGTCCGACTCGCCCGGCTTGATGTCTTTTTAGTGATGTCACGGTGATCTCCGGGTGAGTGCAATGGAACAGACGCAGAACCAACAGCCGAACCCAAGACGATACGATTCAAGTTCTGATGAAGTGAAATTACACACGGAAGCCTTTTTTCTTTTTTTTTTTACGGAGAACTCTAGAGACAGCAGCAGAAAACCTGGTGAGAAAATGGCCGTCACAAACCAGATGTGCAACAGCTACACACGTGACCTCTCAGCTTCTTTTACACACACATCTGCGAGTGTGAAGTTGCGCCATCCACCTCGAAAGACCATTTACTGGCCACACTTAAAAAGAGATGTGTAATCAGAATGTTAGCTACATGTGTTTCACACTTTAAAAGCTGTGATGTCGTTTGTTTTTTTACCACCTACTTTGGATTTCAAAAGCAAACATTGTGTACCATGCTTTTACTTTAGGTCTTAGTTTTATAATGTCTTGGCTTGTCATTATACAAACTTGTTTGTCCTTTCTGTCACAGTGTGAGTCTGTTTAGAAACCAGCCCATTGGATGTGCCTCTAAACGTTAAAAAAATATAAGAAAGTGGTAATGTAATCAAAAGGGCACTCTCCTGAATGAAATACATTCGATTTTCTTCATTATGTCATTAATTGGTCACAGCCCAAGTGGTTTAACTGTTGTCCTGTGACAGGGTGGAACAAAAACAACTCTGACATCTGAAAACAAGAACTTTGTGACCGAGCTTGCGAAGAAAAAGCTTTCTCGCAAGGTCTCACGTGCATTTCACATTGTGCAATCTAAAACAGCATTTGATGAAAAGTCGGGAAAAAAATATGGACAACCAAAAACAGTTTCTATTGAAATGGATGTGACTCAGATGCTAATGTGTGAATGGACCGCTCCCTCAGGCACCAAAGACACAGCTGATGACACACTGTTTTGTCTCCCCTGTCATTCTTCCTCTAACATGGAAACATTTCATTGTAATATGAAGCACATTGTGTGTAAAAGAATGACAGTGGTGATCTAACTGCTGTCAGTCTTTGCTATTTATCATAGACTGAAAGGACACAATGTGTTTTCTCAGAGATGATGCAATGTGTACACATGGAATTGCAAAAATACAGAAAGAAAAAGCAAGTTTACAGATTACAAGGAACAATTTCTTTTCTGATGTAATATTATACTACTGATGTAACTTGCCTTTAAGGTCATTGAAATGCTGCCAAAGGTGTTTACCGTAAAAGTAAGAAACGCCACCCATCAAGTACAGAGAGCGTCTGATGTTCGCCTGTAATACAGAAACCACTTAGCGCTCTTTAATCAGGGGTTCCCGTCAATTTGTTTTTTTCCAAACCAAGTCTGTTGAACTGCCGCTGTGATCTGGATTAGACCACTGGCGTCTTTTGGTTGTTTACAGGCTGAAGGAAGAAAAGAGCTTGTCTGCTGGCTTGAGGAGAACTCCTGGCCAGTGTCGGTTACTTGGGTCAAATCAGATTTTCCCAGAATCATTAGGACCTCATAGATCATCCTCGTGTGACCGCGCACCAAGAGGTCACCACAGAAATACGTCGCCTAAGCTTCTGAAGCTCATTAACTCAAGCAAAGAGTCTCAACATACAAACACTCAAGACATAGGTCCCTCGAATCATGGGCCTCTTCCTCACACACACTCACAGACACACACACACACACACACACACACACACACACTTTGACTCTTAAATGCGATAGGATGAATAAAACACTGTCACTCTCACACCAGTCACCTTAACCTTTGGGGAACCGCTCAGTCAGTTTAATCGGTTTTAGTTTTTTTCCAATATAAATTCAACATAACAAATAGAACAAATAAACCATAAAAAATGCAATACCAAAAGCAAAGATAAACATGTATTATTGTTTGTGTCTCATTAGGGGTTTTCTGATCACTGTTACCACATTATTTCCTAGAATAAGCAAAGTATTGAAAGTCTGTTTTGCCTAGAAAACCCCATGAAAGCCATTTTCATTGTGTAAATACCTCTTTCTCTTTTAACCTCCTAGTCTGCCACCACAATCCCACAGCTACTGCTATCTTTCACATTCTCAACCACCAGCTTGACAAGTATGGCAAACACTGGCAGCCTGAGCCTTGATTCTGTTTAGTTTTTTTCTCTCAAAGATTTTTTTTTCTAAAACAAACTGCTGGAACCTTACTTTCATTAGACACAGCCTGGATCATGGCATGGGAGCGCGGGTCATACAAGGACATCCCAGAATAGGAAAAACAGCCCGGACAGAGCCTGCAGCAAAACACCAGGAGTGGCGGGGATCCAGCCACTATTAAAACCCTGGCCACTGGAGTCATTGAATACACACATCTCAGGTAGAACACACACACACACACACACACACACACACACACACACACACACACACACACACACACACACACACACACACACACACACACATCCCTATAATTCTATCTTTGTGAGGACACTCATGGGCATAATGCATTCCCTTGCCCCTAAACCTTAACCATCACAACTAAAGGCCTGACCCCTAACCTTTACCCTAACCCTAACCTAATTATAACCCAAAGCTTAAAACCAAGTCGGCACCCTACAAAATGGCTTTGAAGAAGTAAGGACCGTCAAAAATGTTGCCACTTCCCAGAAATGTCCTTCTCACAACGGAGGCGATAGACATAGCCCATTTCAGACTGCTGTTTGAGTGTCTGCTGACTGACTGCTGTCATGAATGTTTTCACACAGAACACAAATATTACACGGCGAAAAAGTGTTAAAAAATGTTTCGGACCAAGGTTGATTTTTTGGAGCTTTTGGATGTGAATAAAGGCATCAACCAGTCACGTCGTGCCGAACGGACATAGTCGAAATGTACACTATAGAATCTTTTGTTGAGAAAGTGTTACAACTGTCGCAAATACGCATTGATGCCGATATGAATCGTTTTGATGCAAAATATTTGCAGCCGAGTATTTTGCATTTTCGTATCCTTTCTTCTTCATTACATTTTACATTACATTACAGTCATTTAGCAGACGCTTTTATCCAAAGCGACTTACAATTCAGAGTCTATCACATTTCTACACCGTAGGCACAACTACGGGAGCAATTTTGGGGTTAAGTGTCTTGCTCAAGGACACATCGACATGCGACTAGCAGAGCTGGAGCCGGGGATTGAACCGCCAACCCCTTAGCCACAGTCGCCCCATATGCGGATAAACTGTCGTTATTTTTACACAGACGTCAGTTTCAACATTACACACAGACGTCAGTTTCAACATTACACACAGACGTCAGTTTCAACATTACACGTCAGTTTCAACATTACAACATCTTCCCGGTGTGTTTCAAAAATCTTGGTCATCACAAATATACAAGTACAAGTAAACACACATAGACATATGGTTCCTTAGGCCTGGGGACACACACACACACACACACACACACACACACACACAGTTTTAGGGCTGTTTGTATTGACATAGTCTCAATTTGTGTATGTCACCTATAATGTCGTATGTCGTTTAAGGTTAGGTAAGGTTGCAATAAAAAGCACTTTTGACTATTCAGGGTCAAAATACAGCCCTGTCCCTTATGTTCGGCAAGCATTTAAGCAGGTTTGTAGTTACTAAGCAACCATGATGTCCCTCTCAGGCTAATCCATCCAGGCCGCTGTGGCTGCATGGAGCCTTCGATGCACACTGATACATCACCTTGGTTCACCAGCGTCCTTTGTCCACAAGAGCAGCGCTGATACACCAAACTGCACGACTTTAGAGAGGCTGGCTTTATTTCTTTATCGCATCACACAGCCTGGTCATTTAGCCCTGAGCAAATAACTAATCTGTTGTGTTGATAAAGAGACAGCGCCGGGAAGATAGGTATACGTTTTACACCGTGTCCCTCGCTGCGCTTGTTCAGTCTGCTCACAAATGAGTCCCGCTGCCTCTTTTGACTTTCCAGCTAGAAACACCATCAAAGCTAAGTAGATAAAGCGGGGACAAAGTGTGTCAGATGAGGTCTGATATGATAATGCTGTGAAAGTGAGAGACTATTCTCAAATGTCACAGCACAGAGATTTCCTGTAAGGCAACTAATGTGATTTTGATTTGGACAGGAATTTCCCAATTTCCCAAGACAGTCTTTAGTGTGTTAAGATTGCTTCTCATTAGGGCATGATGGACAGGTCTTCCTGGGACATTTACATTCATACACTCCATGTGCTCTTGTTTGTCTCCATGGTACATTGTCCAGCAAAGGCAAAAGTAAAGGAACACCTTAGGTATGTGATATATCAAGATAGATATGTGCTGTGTATTAGTTCCAGCAGGAGTGGCCTTGCCCTATTAATTTAGCCCACATACTGTACATGTTGTGCCATACTAGACACATAAGCCGTGTTCCCATTCACACATTTCATCACCTTAGAAAAGTTGTATGATAGATACGATTTTTTAGCTTGAGGTGATTGTTGCATTTGTCGAAAAATAATTGCTATGCTAAATGAAGTATGGAAACGCCTTTAACGAATAAATTCTGTCGTAGCGAACATTTAACCTACATGACTTATCGCTTGTTTGTTCTGTTGGCGTATTCTCAGATCTTCCCATAAGGATCAAATGCTTGTCCTCGTCTCCCGACAGCGTGAAACATGGCCAATAGTAGCTGACGTGAAAGAACAATTGAAACTTTTCTTTCTCCATTTTTCTCTCATAGATGGGTTAGACAGCCAGGCCGACTTGTTTAGTTTCCCGTCCACAACTTCTACTTATTCTACTCTGTTTACTGGCGGAGTACACACATGCAAGCCAACAACAACAGCTTCTCACGAAACTGCACTGTAGCTGAGTTTACTCGCTCCAAAGAAGTATATGGAAACGTGCCTAATTCAAATAAATTTGTTGACGTTTCACAAAAGACAACTCCATAGAAAACACTACTATTGACACCCTGAAAGCACATACATTTTGAAGGAATAGTTTTTTGCGAAATACATTTTTCGAGAGTTAGATAAGAAGATCCGTACCACTCTGGTGTCTGTACGGTAAATATGAAGCTACAGCTAGCAGCAGATTAGCTTAGATTAGCTTAGCATAAAGACTGGAAATAGGGAAACAGCTAGTCTCTGTAGAACAGGCTCTGTCCAGAGGTTACAAAATCTCCCTACCAGAACCTCCAAAGGTCACTAATGAACAAGTTATATCTTGTGCTACATCTGCAGACAGAAAACCAGAAGGACTGTACAGACTTGAGAGTGGTAGTCTATCAATGTTCTCACGTAACCTGGCAAGAAAACGTATGTCCTCATATGTCCAACTACTCCCAATGTATAAACAACATATGGCTATTGTATGTGATTATTTTTTATTTTTTTACATATGAATAAGCGAAACGCAAATATGTTTATTGGACAAACTGAAAAATATGTACTCTCTTTACAGTTTTCCATCTATGGGCTTTTTTCAAAACACATGCTATTTAGAAAAGGGAACTATATTTCTGTGCAGTCCAAGTGAATGGTGAGCCTGTGTGTTTAAACGTCGTTAGACTGAAATATGAAATCTTTTTATCTGATATAAAAGCAAAGATTGGTTCGCTTCAACCTTATGCAGAAACTGAATGTATATGAGCATGTACGACCAAGGCTGCATATTCCTCTAAATTTGTTTGAAATTTTTTTTTTTTTTTCCAATTTGAGCCATGACTCTTCCAAAAGTCCGTGCTAGTCCTTGCTTATCTGTGTCGAGCCCACCCAGTATCAGCTCAACCTACAGCAGTCTACTACTATCTGTCAGGCAACTTACAACAACATGTAATGGAACATCTGAAAACCCTAACCTGTCAATTAACAACAAGCAAGTTCAAAAACCTTTGCACTTTACAAGCTGATATGGCTTTCTTTAAGGAGTAGAGCTGAGCCAAGAGACCACTTTCCTGTTTCCTCACGAGCTGTTTTTTACACACATGACCTGCCGGTTTACGCGACTGACGGGTCATGGACTGTCCAAAACTGTTAAATGTTAACAATGCAGAGAGGACTAGGTAGTAATATAGCCTATCAAAGCAAAACCAAAATCGAATTCTGCTACAATTACTACGTGGGGCACCAAATACACAGCTAAAAATGCTACATTTCCTTCAGTTTGAGTCACATTAAAAAAAAAGTCATATTATATATTTGTGATGTGTTTTTAAAGCTTAACTCTTCAGAGAGACAATGGGGAATGTGGGAAAGATTGAGAGACTGTTTAATGCTCATCTGATCTTTGTTGATATAAAATGCCACAGCCATATCCTTTACGGCATGGGTGGAGCAGTCAGTAGGCTAATCCTGTTTCTTAATTAAAAAACAACATACACAAGAGAAAATGCTGAGGCAAAGCCACAAAGAATCGGCAGGCGTCATTGATTAAAAACCCAGTCACTCCAGTATCTAAAAAAGCAAAATTAACGGTGAAATAAATTAATTTCTATACATATATATATATTAATATTTCATTTTGCACATATCTTATCTTGTTGTATATGTTTTCACTGTTGTATATATTATACTGTTTTGCACATTTCGTTGTTTTATACCTGCATATCACATTTTTTCCTTTATTTTTATAAGCAAGCGTCTCACTTTACATCGTATAGATGTGTCGAGTATGTGACCAGTAAAAACCTTGAACCAGTTGAGTCTAATCACATGGGATAACGTGCTGCATTTCAATTTGATGTGCTTTTCAATGTGTGTTTTTTAGTTGTCTTCTAGATTCATTTGGCTTGTACAGTACAAGGGATTCTTGATTTGTCCTCCCCACCAATTGTGAACAAGAGCTTGTTTAGTCTGAACATATGTTTAGTGTTTGAGGCCAGTCTGTGTCTTAACAACACCTACAATTATTAACCTGAAAGAAAACTGTTTCACAACTTTGTTCTCTTCAGTGTTTGTGTTTCACCATCTAGAATATCTGACATATTATGTAAATGAATAGAAGGGCCTCTTTTTACCGCCACGGCTATTTCTGGGTTGAGGACGTATTATCATAGAGCACATTCACGAGTCAAAGTTTTACTTGTCACACGCTCGTACAATATGTGCGGTAAAATACAGGGTGGCATACTGTTGAGGCCGCGCTAAAAATATATTAGTGGGAGTGCAATAAAATGATATCAATTAGAATAAAAGTAGAGACCTAAAGGATCAAATTCCAATAATACAAAAATATAAATATGTATGTCATTAAAGTATTGGCCCAGTGTGTGTGGTGGGCTATTTTTGCAGTATGTACTTATGTCAAAACAAGCATGGTTTAAAGTAAAGAATTGGTAATATTTTATGGCTGTTGTTCCATCTTTGTTATTCTATAATATTATACCACCGACATGATGGGAAATACAGTAATGCTGCTCTAATGATGCACGTGCTCGATGAAAAAGACAAAGCTCAAGAAGTAACAAAACAATATGTTGATTCCACTGCTAAATTCCACTGCTAAATATGCTAAAAATTACCATTTGAACACACTTTTCCTGAACAATTTATTGGTAATTATTGATAATTACCACTTAAAATGTTTGGACTGATGTTATCTTTGTTGCAAAGTTATGATTTATGTAATAATTTGTTCTAGTGTGACCCTTATTTTCTATTACTCATCCCTCCTTTTGTTAAATTAATTTTCTTTTCAGCAAGAAATTGGATTTCACCTCTGTTTCAAAGACACTTCCTGCGGTTTATTTTCTTTTTGAAGTTGGTCTCTCCAGTGCATATACTATTTGCTTTATTACATCAGCAGTTTGCTCAGCTGCGCTTTAAGGAACACAATGTACTATTTTGTTCATTGTGCTGAAGCAAAGCGTGCTCGCTTAAGGTGCCAAATTACATAAAACAGTCTCTTCTTGATTTCAATTGTTTTCATCAGAAAATCAGAAAATTTGCATGCGTTTTGTGTGATTATCTTGTGCTTCAGACCGTCATGGGGCATCTCTGACAGGCTGCTGCCCCTTTAGATGTTCAGTGCCTTCATGAAATATGAAGAGGAGGGCTGAATGCTGAACAGCTTCAGTTACCACATCGAGCCAGAGGGTGTTTATACTGCAGTTACTATGGAGATATACCTCTCCACTCTCTGTTATGTAATAAAGTTTTAAAATTCATTTTTCTGAGGATGAAAGAACAGTGAGCCTCAACCCCATGGAGAGAGAGAGGGAGAGAGAGAGGGAGAACAAAAGTGTAGCCATGTTTTTGTATTCTAATTACTTGCTTTCAAGAACATTAATTATTATTATTATTATTTTTTTCCTTCCATCTCAAAAGGCTCAAGGACATTCTCACACACACACACACACACACACACACACACACACACACACACACTCTGACTATATGATGTTTGCTAGCTTTTATCCCACTGTTCTTGTCATCCTCTCGTTGTTATGTCTATGTATTGTCTAATATTGTCTCTTGTCTTTCAATAAAAAAAAATAAAAATAAAAATAAAATAAAAAAAGAACATTAACACCATACAGTATGTGTATATATTTAGGTTTCTCTGCAACACGCTGGTGTTCTTGGCTGTGCAATCGCATCCTCTTAGATTCGAAGCGCCATGAATAAGCAGCACAAGCAGCATGTGTGTCATTTGTTTTTGCGTTTGGAACATACTGAATGGATGACCAACAGGAAAGAAAGGTTTATGTAGCAGGAGGGGTTCAAGAAGGTTTCTATGGACAGTGTCCAATGAGCATTCTGCAAACCTTTCCGAGCCATCTTCGAAGCCGACAGGATATTGATATTCTTCTTTAAAAGCCCCTGCAGACGGGAAATAAATGGAAGCACGAGAGAGGGAGGATGACATGCAAAAAAGGCCTCAGAGCAAGATTCTAACCAGGGACGTCACAGTTACTGTATGTGGTCTGCATCTTAGACCCCCGAGCGGCTGTGATCACACCATCTGCCTACCCTCCACTGATTTAATCAATGTGATGTCATCTCTCTTTGCAAATGAGATCAATGGTTCAACAGCGGAGCTGCCTGAATCTCTCAGTATAGTATTACGGTTAATTACAGAGGCAAGTGAGTTCGATTAGAGTCCACGTCATTTGATGGTTAAAAACTCCACAGGGTATCTTTAAGGCACTCGTATGCAGGTATATATCCATTGAAAAAAAAATATATGAGTGATATGCTCAACGTGTTCTACTTTTTTCCGTGTTTGACAATATGTTGGAGGTTCACCCAAATCCGTATTTGCTGTATTTTCATCAACCCATGTTGGCTACCCACTACAATCTCACTGCTGCAGGCTGGTGCTCTGAATTGTTATCACACATAGCGTGACACACATTTTCACATTTTAAAGAGTGTCTGCTGAGGGCAACGCGTCATTGAAAAGCTACTGAGCAGCTGTTATAAAGAGAAAGAGATGAAGGATTACTCATAAGTGTTCCAGGGAATAAATGATTGATTCATGTTTGTTTCAGTGAAATTCCGACGAGAAAAAAAAAGAAAGAGCTTTCTTTCAGTTTCTTATTCTCCATCTTTGTTTCCCTTTCACCATCACTGGGTTTGATTGCGCAGGAGGACCGGGGTCACACGAGATCAGGGTGTCTCTGAGGAACATCGGCAGGGAACAAGACACACTTCAGGCGTGTGGACAGGATAGGGATGTGGGTGGCATGACGTTAAAGGAGGATGAGCAGACGAGACTAAATGAGTCACAGAATAGGTATTAGCCTTCCCCGGAGCAGACAGAGAGTTGTAGCTTTCAACCTCAGATCTTATCTGAGGGAAAAGTTCCAACCACGGTGCCAGCTGCAGTGACGTGTTTTGTCTGCTTGTAGAGTGTGTTGAGAACGGGAACGTGAGGACTGCACGCACGCACGCACACACACAAACACACACATACACACACACACACACACACACACATCCATATGCATAGCAGCATGAAGCAGCACAAGAACAAGCCTTGATTTGTAGTCATTTATGAGCATTTATTACGCTTGTCATCTTCAGTCAGAGAGGATGACTGAAGATGGCATTAACTGAATGACACCAGGAAAATGAAAGAGGCATGGGCTGATAAATCCAGAGAGGTTAGTGAAGAGTCGGGGTCGTGGAAAAACAGAAGCTCTATAGCTAGCACCAAGGTTTAAATACTTCAGTCAACTTTAAAATCTGTCAGATAGCCTGAGGAAAGTAGGTCAAAAACCACTTCATGGTCAATTATTCTGGGTTTTCAGCATCAATTACTTTAAGTGACTCTTACATTTGTGTATGTTTTCGGGTCATTCATTTGGCTGAAAGTAGTTCAGTCATATAATCTTTACACTAGGGAACATGTGAGCCATGTGATGTTGTAAGTAATAACAGACTTGTCCCCTCTTGTCACACTGTTAACTGTTAATATGTAACCGTAACCCAGAAAAGACCACACAGCTGGGACATGACCATCCGTACAAGACGGGCGAGCATACAAAGCTCTGCAAAGCCAGGAATAATATCTCTAATATTGGTTTTGTTGCTTGAGTCAAGTGTGTAGCTAAATACATACAGTACAATGTGAAACTAGGCCAATATAAATAGATATTGGGAGTGGGGTTGTCACTGATTTTAAGTCTCGGAGCAGGATGCAAACTGTTCCATGTAGTTAAGTAAAAGTTATACAACACAGCAGGGAACCAACTGCTCTACGAGATCATCACGCCGAATTCTTATCGTGTTAAAGCCTTCTTTGGGTAACTTAAACTAATTGGGGCAAGTAAGGTCAACACACTGTCAAGTTTAATACAAACAGTCAGCAACTATAATCCTGATCAAGGCAGCAGAAATAGCTATAGACAATCCTGCCCTCCTGCCTGCTCCCCGCTATAAATACGTAATGCTGCCAGGATTAGCAACTTAGATACAGAAGGACAGTGATCAAAAGGTCTCATTTGTAACCATCACTCTCTGAATGAAGAGGCTACATTTCCTCCTTGTAACATATGCTAAATTAAAGGGGACTGACCTACTGGATAGATATTTTAAGACAAGGATATTTTGGGGCACACATGTGCTCCTTTGTCCTCACAGGTCACCATTTTGATGGAAAGAATCTCATAGTGGCCTTGAGGTGGAGTGATAGTCTCTTCTCAGAATGGTTGGGACTTTCCATTCTCTCTTGTGTACGGCTATCTTCCCATTCAATATATAGTCTGCCGGACAGAAAGCTGACTGAAAAACGTAGACGTGGCCGTAGATGGCCTCTCTAAGCGTCATATTGAGAAAGTGACAATTCGGTGTGATTGTCAGCCAGCTTTTGACAACGAGAGAGCAGGGTGCCCTGGCATGACAGATGTGACGGATTATTCAAGGCTTTAAGAAACCGTCTGGTCAACAAAGACATTTGGAAGATAGCTAGTTAACCCTTTGATGCGTAAAATCAAACCAATGTGATCTCCCCTTGGCTGGTCCCTGAAGCGTGCTATCAGACCGGTGTGATTCAGATTTCACGCTGGAAGGCACAAACAATGAAAAAATGTTCATGGGATTAATGCATTAATGCATAAAATGATTAACATTGAGTCCTGCTATCGAGGTAGAAGGATTACTTCTTGCAAGTTCCACTAGCTAGTCAAACAAAAAGCAACATAATATATGATGGGGGTTTATGATCAGGGCGTGGTATTTTCCTGCCTTTTGGACCTTTGCCAATCATACGCCTGCCTCGTCATTCATTTGCAGATCTTAGGCAACAAAAATGTTCATAAACCTGAAAGGAGTCCGGGTGGATGAGTCTGTACTCGTGTGCTCGTGTTTGTGACTTGAATGCGAGCCGCAACAGGGAGCAAGTGAAGAGTCATGGACAGGGATGCCATTCATACACGGGGTCACGGAGTCCTGTGAAAAACACTACATTACACAATTATTAGCACTGTCTGATGACACAAGTCATTGTACGTTAAAATTCCTTCCTACATTCATACGCACGTCAGACTAAATCAGATGGATTAATTTCAGAGGATGAGGCAATACCTGGTTCATCTGAGGTGAACCTTTTTTATCAAGGGCATAGTAAAGGCAGCCCTTTAGTGCCCTGGATTTCCCTTTTGAAATGCTGCCGTGTGTGTGCCATGACACGCTACATGACCTGGAATGTATCTGGTTGTGCGTGTGTGTACTTTTCTAACACAAACAGCTGTTGCAAGTGTTTTGATATTCCTGTGCGTAAGTGATGATTTACCGAATCTCCTGATTATTTCACTTTCGAGTTCAGTCAGTGTGTGTGTGTGTGTGTGTGTGTGTGTGTGTGTGTGTGCATTTGTTTCTGTGCCATGTTGTCCTCTTCTGAACTTCCCCCCTATCAACAACCTCAGCGAGGACATTCTGTGTTCGTTGATGTGTCTTACGCAATCTTTATCAACCAGTAATTCAAAGTCATCTGAAGTAGCTCCCCTCACTATCTACATATCGTGTCAGCCGAGCACTCAGTGCACTCAGTATCCCAGAGGCTGATTGGAAATGCTGTCTGACGTGAGGAGCAGAACTTCTGTCAAGTCTCTCAGCAAACATCTGAGTCATTAGTGTAACGTTATGGGAACAGACAAAAAAATCGGAGGAATCTGATGTAACATATTTTCAGGATGAAACATGTTGGTGTCTTACGAAATTTCAAGGCTTTTTTACATTTCTTTTAACGGCTTCCGAATGTCTCTAATTTGTTCATTTTTTTTTGTTATTTCTGCCCCTGCTCCATGTTTGCCTTTCATATCATTCATGTTTCGTATTACTTTAAAAAAAAATGTTGTTACTCACCTCTCGTTTCAGATCACCTCACTTCCTGTGTTTGTGTGGTTCCCTCCCTGATTAGTTTCACCTGTCCCTCGTTAGCCCTGCACTCACCAGACCTCCTGCTCACCTGTTCTCACTTCCCCTATCAGTCATTTGCTACATGTACCAGCCCGGTTCCTTTGTTCTTTGTCAGTGTGTCGTCGTATGTTATGTGGTGCTTAGTTGCCTGTAAACTGCCTGCTCCACTTTCTGCCTATTTGGACTTTTACCACCGGCTGACATGTTAATAAATCACTTAAGTAATCCTGTGTCTCTGAGAGGGAATTTGCTGAGGCGGTAAACATATGCTAGTATTTGCTATTGCCGCTTGCTACTGAAATTAGCAAATTAGCAACAACTTGCTCAGCAGGAACAGAGAGGAAGACACTCCTTGTTTCCATTGAAGTATGTCACCTCTGCCAGCAGAGAGGTGATTTAATGTCATCAATGTCCTGTCTGTTGGCAGCATAGAGTACACAAAATATTTTACACCCTTGCCTTTCATTTCAACACAAAGTTGAGATGAAAGGCAATGAAGTAACATGTTCTTAATCTCTTGTCCTTAATCTCTGTTAGATTAAGGACAAGTCTGATCCAATAATTGACAGACACCCTTATCTCTGTGAGTTCTACACTTGTTGTGCAAGCCCTTGTCTGGACGTAAACAGACAAAAATATACATGTCCAGTAAAGTCTGCCACGTCGGCAGGTCATTTGTGAAGATCACATGCTACTTGAAAAAAATTAGCGAGCCCTGTGAATTTAAATGTCACCTTTTTGTGACCCATGGGGTCAAGACACATGTATAGTTTGGCTCCTGTTGTTTAACAAGGGCTTTAAAGTAAGCCATTCATTCAAGGGGTGGTTTGATAATTTGAGAAATACTCTTATTTGCTAGTTAGACAAAAAGGTTGATACCACGCTCACATGTGTCTGTTTAATATATAGTCTGACAAATTTTGTCACAGGCTAGCTGATTCCCCTTTTCCAGTTTTAATGCTAAGCTAAGCTAACTGGCTGCTGGCCCCGGCTTCATATTGGACGGACAGACATGTGAGTGTATTGCTCTTCTCATTTGACTGCAAGTGAGCGAAGAAGTGTATTTACCAAAATGCTGTGTGAGTGTCAAGAGATGATTGAAATGTGTATTGTACTTGTCTAGCAGGTCTGGCTGACTCGCTGTATAAGCAAATACTATATAGATGCACGCATGTGAGGAAATATGAGAGGATGGCAACTAACATACACAGTGTGACCAAGCAGAAATGTTAAAATACTGGTTACGAGAACAAACAAGACATCAAACTTTGATGCTGAACACTGTATGACGTCTGGCTGCATACTGCTAATCTCACGAACAGCTGGCCTCCTGGGCTTTTATGTACCTCAGTGTCTGGCTAAGAATAATAACTTAAATAAACATATAAGTTGCGTCCCTTGATGACAGAAGACGTCATCAGAAGACATTGGCCAGACAGAGACTGCTGGGTCACATGCACTGTAACAGCTCACATCTACAGTGCCATATCTTTAGTTAGGATATGTCTGAGATGGTCAGATTAAAACCCATAAGAACCCGGACCCATTTATCCTTCATGGAAAATTATGGGGGACATAAGACTAGATTAAATAGACCACATAGAACCCATTTCTGACATTGTTTTCAAAATACCACCCCCTACTGTCAAAGATCTGAAATGTTACATATATGTCACATTGGGCGTTAATGGTAAACTTATTCCTCATTGGAAAATAAATCAACCTGACAATCTCTTTCTGTTTGGTAACAAAACTTGTCTTTTTATTTGCATTTCCACAAACTATAACTTTCCTTCTTATGTTTTACAAACAATTTTACAAACATTTGTACAATTTTTTTTACAAAAGGTTTTACAGTTTTTTCAGATTTGTTTTACAACACAAAAAGTTGCAAACTGATTAAAAATAAATAAGACTACCTCATATTTGAGGTCTTATCAAAAAGCTACTGTAACTGTAGAAAACTGAGCAACAGACTTATGTAGTAAACTTGAAAAACATGTTTCAAAAAGAGTTTAGAAACAAATACACTTGTGTTTGAACCGTTTGAACAGTTTGAACCGTTTGAACCGTTGTTATCAGCAGGTGTGGCATTTTAGCCTAGGCCAAATGGAAATCTTTGAAACAATTTCTTTCCTCAGTGAAACAAAGACGCACATCGCATTTCTCACAGAGGGTGGTGGTTGCATTGATTTTGCAGAATTTGCAACGCCCACATTTGTCACATTTCACAGGCCAGTGTGCAACCTGGTCCACGCGAACACCATTTGGAATTCCAACACGAACTCTCTTGGGAGGTGGTGGTGGAGATGTGGCGTTGACTGATGGGCGGCCCCTTCATGAATGGATGAGAATAAGGCTAGTTGCGATCTCTGCCTGGAAGCTCCTTTGTTTCAGTGGCTTTTGGACATCAAGTAGTGTGCAGTCACGGCGGTAGATCAGCCATGCGTTAAGGCCTATCATTATGGTTTGCCAGAACAGGTAGAGGTACCACCTCCGTGACCTCATGTGGTACTTGTACCTTGCGATGCATGCATCTTGGAGGTCTACCCCCCCCCCCCCCCCCCCCCATGAATGTGTTGTACTCCTTCACAATGTGTGGCCTGTTGACTTCCACAAATACTTTGTTTGATTTGCTCCAGCGTTGAGCTTTGTCTTGAGGTTCAACTGCACAGTAGGAAGAGATCAGATTAACAGATCTGTTGTCATACCACCTGACAACGGCCACGGATCCCTCTTTCTCCACCCTGGCATCCACAGATCCTCTGCCTCTCTTGGCAAGACTTTTCTCATCTTCAAGCTGACAACCAGCCAAGCGATTGCTGCGGAGTGTTCCTGTGAAGTAGATCTGTCGCTGAAGAAGCTCAAGCACCAGTGGTGCTGAAGAAAACAAGTTGTCTGCAAATACTTTGAAGTTTTGGTTTGATGGGAGAGTTTCACACAGCTTGACCACAACGTCACCTCCCATGCCAAGTGAGGTTTTTTTCCCCAGTGCCACCTTCATAGACCTCAAAATCACAGAGGATTCCAGAGGAAGTGCAACGGCCCCAAATTTTCAATCCCCAAGGATGGGGCTTGCTCTTGACATACTGCCTTATTGGGCTGTGTGCCCCTCTGAAAGACACCATTTGCTCATCAATAGAGTTGTGCTCTTCTGGGGTGATCTCAAGGCATTGTTTGCGAAACATATCAAGCCATGGACGGATCTTCCAGCACTTATCCTCTTCGAGCCTGTTTGACAAATCGGTGTTATCAGTGAAGTGTAGAGATGCCAGCAGGGTCTGAAAACGGTTGCGTGACATGTTGTCAGCCACCATGGCACACCTTGTGTCATTTTCCCAGTAAGCACGATTTCCCAGCAGTTGGCAAAGACCCATGCGCAGGTAGATGCCGATCAATATTTCCAGCTCTTTAACAGTGGTGTTAACATTGCTGTGACATGCAGATTGTTGTACACTGTACAAATTAGTTTGCTCCTTCAGTAACTCAATCATTTCTTCTGTTACAAACTTCCTGAAATACTCCAGGGGAGTATGAAGATTGTCTGGAGGTGTGACACTCTGTCCTTTGAATGTGCACTCAGGGGCTTCAAAAGGTGTATTTCTCCAAGAAAACTGTTTTTTTCCTCGGGCAGTTGTATTTTGCTGCCTAGGGTTCACCTTTGGTTGAGGTACTTCTTCTAAATCACTTGGTTCACAACAGTCTGAATCAGCAGACTCACTTGACTCATCATTCTCCATGTCTTTGTTGCTGGGAGTGTAATCAGGGTCTTCAGGGTCTTCAAGGTCTTCTGAGCCACTTTCACATCCCTCAAAGTCACTGTCGTCTCCCTGGATGACTGCCAGCGCATCCTGAACGTTATATTGCTTGTTGTTGTACATACTATTATTTTATTTACAAATAGGTAAAAATAGTTTCCTCATACATTGTATTAATCATTTAATTAATATAACATGATTTTTGGTTTACATTTGTTTGAATATGTTTTCAATTGAACAATATAAAATATATTAGCTAAATATCATTGAATCAGCCAAATTAACTGAGCAGATCATAATTATTTTTCTTATTGTGACATATATGTCACATCAGCTTTTTCTTTTCATTTTTAGGTTAAATTCCCAATGTGACGTATGTGTCACAACGATATTTATCTGATTTGTTTTATATCAGTTTGTTCAAGAAATGTGTTCACAAAAGGTTCAATATAATAAAGGACATGTTATGTAAACATTAGAATTCTGAAATTGGGTGAATCTTACCTTTAGCAATGAAAAACAGTTTTTTTTAAATTTAGCTTCTCCTGTCAGATGTGTCACAACCTGGGGCTGCCATCTTGGAAATGTTGTTGTGGCAACACAAAATCACATGACCTTGTCACATGACCCACCAAGATGTTCCGTATGTGTCACTTAGGGACTTCATGAGTTAAAATCAAGGATAAAGCTGTTTAAGGAACTTTCCAGAACATTTAAAGGACGTGTGACACCTGTGTCACCGTGGGTCATGTCACTGAGGTTAATTTGTAACATGCACGATCTAATGTTCTTTCCTGGATCTGTGCGATGAGGAATTCAGGCTCCCCTGCCTGCAAAGGGATCCTAAAGTGCTCACTGAACTGAATGTTACACAATAATAACCTGTTGAACTGGACTGAAAATACTGCCAGCATAGATTCTTTTCAACAGATATCAAACTTTTCCAGCAGTGCACAAAAAGGTGTTATGAGAATAAGGCTGCGGATGAGTCATGGCGAGCAGTAGACGCACATTACAGCACCCTCTGCCCTCGTTCTGTTGTGATGTTTATTAGAGCAGACTGTCCTGGTTTTCAGGATGTGGAACGAGTGCTTGATTCAGTATCGTCACCTCAGCTCACTTTTGCTGGGAGTAAATCTGTCACCTCGTTTGAACTTTATGGATCCCCTGAGCTCGGGCCTCCCCCTCCAAACCCACTAACTGTGCTCACTGTGCTATGAATCTTCACTCTGGCTGGAATGACGCAGAATCCAAAAGAGAAAAAAAAACAGATAGCTGTTTATTGATTGAGTTCAACTGCGGTGAACTGAACTCTCAATTAATTGTTGTTCAGTTACTATAACGAACTAATTAACAACGCAGTTTAGGTGCATGTGCCATTCTATGATGTTATGCAATGGCCCTTGGAGGAGGAGGGGCACTGTTATGCCAGGTGGTCTGCAAATGCAGCGGAAAATTACTCAGCTGCAACAATCGCAATTCTACGAAGACCCCATGGTCATTTAACGAGAGAACATACTTCTTTCCCGTCCTCTGTGCTCCTCTCAACCCTCCTCCTCCTCCTCCTTTTGTTCAGTCTGGCGGTCACATCCTCTCTTGCTTACTTTTCCTATTTCCTGTTTTCTGGGATTTTTTCTGGAATGTTTTACATTTCCCAGAATCTGACAGAGCAATTCCCATGAGTCATTAATATATGTGATGGTCTGTTATATGAATTGAGGACAATGCTCTCAACAACATGTTTGCTCTTGTAGTGGTATCCCATCATCTGTTGTCTCCCATGCTCCCTCCCTGCTGGTCTTTCCCTACTCACTGGCCACTGTTTTTGGACCCAAAAATGGACTCTCTGAGCCAACAGTGAGGACGTGACCTCCGTGTTTACTCCTTTGTTGATGATGATCTCCTTTATTGATGTGGATTTCAAGCAGTGACATCACAGCAGGCAAACAATTCACCTGAACTGACCCTGGAAAGCACAAAAAAAACTGCAATGGGAAAACACTGACGACCTCTGATGTAACGCTGTTTTAGGGCAAATACGTCCGTAAAAATGACGCGTGAGCATAATATATTACTTTTTCTTTGAATCTGTATAAATGCCTCATTTTCTGCCAGATAAACTTTCACGAGAATCTGCCATGCATTACGAATGCCAGTAAAGAATTTATACGTAGCTAGGAAAAATATTCTTGCGCGTATGCCTTTTCATAAAATCTCACAACTTATACGTGGAAAGCTGCAATACATTCGAAGGTTTTATGGGAATGTACAGAATGTACTTTGAGTTGTCAACCGAGACATTTGCTGTTCTGAGAGTAAAACACAAGTTGCCAAACAAAATATTTCAGATTTCAGGCTACCGTCACAGTTTTCAATCACTAATCAATTGTTGATGCATTTAGTAGTGGCTGTGTGAATGGCAAAAAGCCAACATTGCTTTTGTTGTCTTTTGTGACATCCCTCTCTCTCTCTCTCTCTCTCTCTCTCTCTCTCTCTCTCTCTCTCTCTCTCTCTCTCTCTCTCTCTCTCTCTCTCACTCTCTCTCTCACTCTCTCTCTCTCACTCTCTCACTCTCTCACTCACACACACACACACACAGAGACTAGACCAAAAAAAACGTGACTAATACAGTACTTTGTTGATACAATATCATATTTACACATGAGTGACACAAGAATGAAACTGTACGTCAAATAAATATCAAATAATTTACAGATGACCGAGAAAAGATAAAGAAAAAGCAATGAGCTGCCGCCACCAGTTCATAGTGGTGGCCTTTGGTCTTGTCTGAGATTATTGTAATATTCAAAGAATTTAAACTGACACAGCGTTATTCTTTTGTAAACCTAGCAGGCTAAACCAAACACACAGATTTCAATATACACTTCATAACAAATAGATCTATCACCACCCCTTAAAAGTGTCTGTCTTCAGTTTCTGAACTTTGCCTCGTTACATTTTGATGCTTTTGTCACATCTGCTGAGACGATATGTGCAAACTAAAAAGCTCAGATAGATAGGTTGGGAAACACATCCATCGCAATACATGCCTCCATACTTTTGTTAACACAGCAGTTCCTGAAATAGTCACGGAATTTGATCTATTGATTCGTGTGCATGGTCACACATTTTCCTCTCTTTTTTTCTGTCACTCAGCGCAACTTTCAAATGAATGTTAGGTTTAGGCAAAAAAAAACACTTAGGAAAAACATCAAGGTTGGGCTTAATATAGGTGTGTAAACTTTGGTTAAAGTAACAAAACAAACGTTACGTTTAGGCTTCTAAATCACTTAGGTTGAAGAAAAATGTTTGTGTAGTTTGTGACCCAACAAAACTTTGGGATATGAACAGCGGTCTTGAACACTGATCTTGTGGTTACAAGACCTGTGTTTGTGTGATCCATCCAACTCCCCTCCTGTTTGATAATACGTAACTAGCTCTGTCTGTGCATGGTCACATGGATGCCTTTAATCTGTGTGTCCATCACAAAAGTCAATCCTAATTACAGGTCGCGACCGTTTCTTTTATATCTGTGAGACCGGGCTGGTTTGAAAGCATGTTGTCGGGGGAAAGAAATATTGTTCGATTTGAACTGTTTGCAGCTGCATTCAATTGGAAGAGTAAACTAACAAGATTTGACCCGATTTTGATTTCGTCACATCTGATCTGCAGTCTTTGAGTTTGATATATCCATCCAATATCAACTTACAAAGGATTTACAGTATAATGTCAGGTGTAATCTGACATTATACTGTAAATCCTTTGCACATTTCTTTTAGATTACCATTTATTATCAGATAAACTCAAAGCCTGAAGGTCAGATGTGACAAATCGAAATCAGGTCGAATCTTGTTAGTTCATTCTTATCTTTATAAATCCATGTGGCTGAAATCAGAAAGTCCACAATTCCAAAGCAGAGAGTTTTTCCAGGAAAGCAGATATGTTAGAGTTCAACAGGTACTTTACACTTTTGTTGTTGTACGAATGCTTTCCGCAAATATTTCAGGGCACTTCTCAGATATTGCAACGTGTCCTGCTGTTGTCATGAGCACTTCAAAAGCCTTTCAGTCAGCTTCCTCCCTCTGATGCTTATATGAGCTCTAGCCCTTTTCTCTTCTGACATTTTCTTTGATGTCAAATATTGAGTTCAGAACCAGAAAAACAAAAATGAGAGGTTTAATTTTTGCAAACTCTCTTAATGTCATCCTGGTTTGAACTTTGTATCAATGACTGTTTTATGATATGAAAGATGTCCTATCATGCGGATGAACATTCTTCAGATGGACACAATACCAAATTAAATCTCCAAGCAGCATCGATCGGGCCCTCGCACCCTTGCGCATGTCGAGGGTGCTGGCTGGACGCTGGTTGACGCCACCTTGCACTTCCTTGACCATCAGACACTGCATGCACGAGTCGGATGGTATTTCCTCCGTGGAGCAGCCGCGTCGTCGGGTCATTTTGTAGTTTAAACCTTGAATGTTTTGAGTGAATACTATTTTTAAACGTAAGTGAACACTGCTGTTCATTTCCTGCACGCTTTGAGACATTTAGTCACCAGACTTCTGTCACTTTGGTTGTTCATTCCACAAGTCTGTTGTGTTTCCTGTGTGCTCTTTATTGACCTTAACCAGAACCAGAGGACAATTCATAGAATTGTTTTTTTGTTGGCGCCTGCTGCAGTGAATCATTCTCTTAATTCTGATCCTGTAACTTATCATTTGTTTTTATAATTTCAAACATAAACACAAAGATTTCTCAGTTTATTAGATCTGTCTGTCCAAAGCTAATCTTGAATTCTGCTCATTTATGACTTTATGCTCAAGGATCTCTCTTGGTTATGGGAATTCAAAATGTTTTGTCAGTGACTGCTGACATCTCACTCCTCTTAGGGCGTGTTGCACCAGCAAGGATTAATTTAATCCGAGATTAGTTTTAATCAGTTAAGAAAAACTATAGCTTTAAAATGAGTAAATCCAGATTTAGAATTTAGCTCTGTTGCACAAATACAAACTAAACACTCTTCAGTCAATCCAAGTTCAAAACAAAATGAAATAGAGTTCTATTGATATGGAAATGCTTACTTAGTCAAATTTAAATAATTAATAATACTCAAATTTTCTGTGTATCCTAATTTAAGTTTTTTTCTACACTCCAATGCTCTGCATGGGTTCTGAATGTTTCTTCCCTAATGAGGCTTGGGTTGGTGGTCTCCTAAAGAAAAAAAAATTAGAAGGCCTGTTGCTGGCAGAGTGCTATTTGCAAAATAAGGCCCTGTATCTTCAAATACAGCAGTTAGACAAACTGGCAAATTGAGCAATGACGCAGAGGTTGAATCAGGTCAGCGAGATGAAGGTTCATTGAGCGAGTCTAATGCAAGAGGGACTAACCTTCCAAAACAAATTAATTTAATCAAAGTCAATCAACGTTGCTATTTGTATTTTCCTGTGCCAAAGCAGAATGATGGTGACAATTAGGAATAATAGGGCCCCTCCATTTGTTCTCACGCCCCTATAAGGGGTAAAACTGAAAGCTAGAAACGAAACGACAGTTGGTTTCACAGACGTAACAATTGTTAAGTGGAGCAGAGAAGGTTTTGGAGCATTTGACATGCAAATAACACCAGCATTAATATGATGCGAGCCTGCTGTGTCGAGCCTTTGTATAAGTGAAATGTAGGCTTGTGTGACCTCTTTACGTTCCGGTATGTTAACTCCATTGGCCTCATTACAGGCTAGCCTGGTCCCAGGCATCTGTGACTTTACATTTGTCAAGCAGAAACAGAAAGAACATGGAGTGCATTATTCTTGGTGTTCATTATCAATTGAAATCTAAACTTGTCTCAATGATTCTAATGTAAAGGTCACTTTAAAAAAAAAATCACTCCTCCACAGTCCAAATATGGTCACTTGTGTTCATTCATTGCAAAAAGAAAAACAAGATAGCGTTGACCAAATCGCCATACTCAAGGCTTCAAAACCGTAGTTCACAAACCAATCGGTGACGTCACATCGGCTACGTCAACTTCTTATAAACAGTCTATGGTCACTCATCCTTGTGCTTTGAAATTATGCATGTGTAGCCACCAGGGACTGGTGAGTGGGGCAGGTGTAACCAATGATTGGTGTAACTCTCCACCCACATAACAGGACATAAACAAAGTCATAGTCATGGCCAGCTCTTGTTGTCTGGGGTCCTACCACTTCCTGGTTTGTGGTGTATGCTGGTATGCATTTTATCTTGTCTTTTGTATTCTATTTTCTAATGCATTTTGTGAAGTCTTTATTATTTTGGTAAGTTTGTTGATGTTTTGGAGAGTAATTGCAATTTTGTGACCCATGCCGAACATAAGTTGTCTGTTTTAAATCAGATCCCCTTGTGCGGTCAGAAAAAGGAATGTGGGTGAGAACAGAGAACATCAGCTTCAGGTTACTTCTCTCCAACAGTTTGTTCTGTTCTGTTAAACGGAAGTTAGGCCAAATACTACTAAGATGTGCATGTCAATTTAGCCCTACACATTAGAGGTAATGAGACGGGCGCACACAGGGAATGCACCTGGTATGTTTGTGTACACAGTCTAAATAAATGTACACAGCTCACCCCCGATGATCACAGAAAGAGCTGACCCGGTGTTGAAATCATTTCATTATATGTTAAATTACTTAACAGGGACAAAGGGACAAAGAGTTCAGTCTGTGTGTCAGCGCTGATGTTCTGATGCCAGTTTCTGACAGTCAGAAGAAAAACAGTCTTTCTCCGTCTGTTTCTGTAACAGGACTGGATAGTGTGTCAGGATGTGGAAAACAAGGTCAAAGCATTTAAGCATACATGCACTTAAGGCAAAATACATTAAGTCAATGCAAATAAATGCAATTTATTTTGCCTTTTTCCTTTCAGACACTGAACTGAACAATGTATGCTTCATCTGCATTGTCAGTTTTCTGCCAGGCTTTATGTAACTGTGAAAATGATGCTTTTATGTTCTGGGAGATTTCATTCAAATAACAGAGATAAGAAAAAAAAGAAAAAGACTGATGTTGTGGGTTGAGAAAGACAATGACGCACTGCAGTATCTTGTACCTGTTATTACTCACATCAAGTCCTACATTGCATCATTATGATGCATGACCTCTATTGCAACAAGCTCGTTATCATCTGGTAATGAAACTTTAATGTATTTTCCATATAGTCTGAACCACAGTGTAGTACTGTCAACAATGTCACTTATCTTTACCTTCTCCAGGGAGATGGATGGGACTTCAACAGTTGAATCTATATGCTTTCTATCACAGCTGTAGTTAAAAAAAAAAACTCTTCAGAAAAATGTAGGGTACAGGCTGTGTGTACAGGCTGTGTCTTGGAGTGGTGGGTTAGCATCCAATTCTAATGTTATATGTTGCTGATCCACTGACGAAGGCTTCATGGAACCAAAGTCCTTCAAAATATTTGTGTCAGAGGTTTAATGTAAGCTAAAGCAGCTGCTACTAGCAGAGTTAATATCCCCTCACACACAACTTTAGATCACAAAACAGCAAAAATACGATATAATTCATGGTTATGGTTGTATACAGTGAAATTAATTTTTTTCTCTTCTTTGACCGCAGGTGGTAGAGTGATAAGAGTTATACCGCTGTAATCTGTGGAGTATCAGCCTCCGTAACAACATGTCATGTGTGCAGGTATCATGAAATGGCAGAATCGCCAGCACCACTATGTGTGCATGCACCGTTAACATGTTTGTGCTGTGTGCTCATTTAGTTGTTGTTGGTGTTGGAATTGTATTTCGTTGAGGTAAAAATTGTTATCGTGAGCTTTAAACTGAGCTCCTTCTCTTTACGTGTGTATGCAGGATGACTGTTGTCACATGTTTAACATGTCCTTAACTGTTCAAGAGTCAACCAACTTGAAAATTGATGTAATATAACACGGGTTTTTGCTTGTTGTTCCTTCACTTGCATGTGTTAAGCAGATTGATGTATGTGCAGGGTTTGACCCCAGAAGGCTGTTTACTAATTAATCTGCTGACGGAGGAAGGCTTCTCTGTGTTCCACTTAAAGCCCATTTCAAGTCTCGCACGTGCAAGCAGGATTTGCGTCAAGTGTGATGTTGAACTTTGAAACGTTTGAGTAAAGCAGAAGACGTCCAGTGTCTTTTGAAATGAAAATGATTTGCATATTTATAGATGCTGAAAAGAAAAATCTTTTCACTTCTCTTGAATCTTTTCATGAGAATTATCTTCACCACCCTTTTGATGGAAGCACACATTTTTTATTAGTTTAAAATGAAATCACCCATTGAAAACATATTGATATATATGTTATGCAAAGTGCAAATGTACAGGCTATATAGAGGAAAATCACTGGCAAATGGTATTATCTACCAAACCAGCTCGCTATTTAACACTTTTAAAAGTCATAAAAATGAATCCAATTGTCCGAATGAGATAAACAGCATAGATATCACTCTACATCCTCATCGCGTTCAGCTCTACTTCCTCTGCCTCTCTTCTTCTTCCCTCTGCTTTACTCTGTGAGTCGGTCAACTGGACGACAAGACACAAAAGAGATCAGAGGTCTGATTTATAATCAGGGCGCCATTATCTGATAATAAAAGCCATCACCAGAGGAATGTCACCCATTAACCGTACCAATTTACATCCTCCGTATGTCCAATTCAGTGCTTCATGAGCCATGACTTGAGAACATTGGGTATTTTGGGTACAATAAAAAAGCACTGGCTGCTTTTTCTCAATCATTTATGAAATGATTTGTGAGAAATGGTTTGAGGGCTTAAAGTGATCTCAGCTCACCAAACACGAGAAATGACGACGTGAAAAGGTGACAAGCAGATAGACATGATCATATTGCACAATAAAACAGTTCATATCAATATTTGTGTCTTGATATTCTCAGTAATGGAAATCAGTACTTGTACGGTCTTGAGTAAAAACCAGCTACTACGAAAGCCTTTTACTCCAGGATAGAGGTAAATTACAACACAGCTCAGTCTAACAAGAAGACTATTCACCATTATAAGGTGGCTCAGCAACAAAGAAGGCATGGGAATGTACAGCCACATAATGACCGCACAAGAAACTAAACTAATGCTGCCCGTGCCAACAATGTATTGAAGCTGAGCCGAGGGAAACAAAAGGTTGTGGCCTCATGCGGTCTTCCAAAAGGATACAAGGCTTCTTTGTCAAGAAGCCCAATGTCCTCCTGAGCTCTGCTAGAACTACGGGGTTCATGAGAGTGCAGCAAACCACCCCGATCACACCTCCAGGGCTCCCACCAGACCTCATCCCCCCCTTATTATAAGTCTGAACAATGTGTTCTGACATATTTTTCTCTACATTACACTTGGCTGACGACAGGATATTTCCTGGACAGCGCCATTGTGCTTGTTGGCACACTGACTGACTGATTACTGGAGCGGAACCATCATTCATATATCCTGTGGTAGGGCCTATGTTTGTACTACAATTGAACTGTATTTGAACTGAGATGAGCAGTCCATCAATAGATTAGTCAATCAAAATGAAATGATACTTTCAGTTCTTCTCAGTGTTCTTTGAGAGACAACCGAATAGTTTTAAGATAAAACAAGTCCTTTGAAGATGTCACAGTGGACATTTGTCCTCTTTTTTTTCTCCGATTTATGGAGAAAATATACAACAGATTCAACGATGACAAACTGTTTGTTGATTTACTGTGAACAAAGACTGGTCAGAGCAGTCCATATATGTAAGGACAATATATACTTGTCCTTACAACCAACCCACAATCTGTTTGTTCAACCCGATCCTTATTAACAGCATGCTTGTTACGATTTTATCAGCTTGAACATTTATTCAAGCCCAAAGAGGGATTAGCCTCTGTCCTTATAAGGGATTGTTTGTTAATTTGTAGATTAGTCCATACTTAACTTTCAATTTTAGAATTATTGCTAAGGACGCTTTTCTTAACTCTTGTCACAACAAAGTGTGCTGTGTACATTTTCTGTGCACTTTGAACGGCTTCGCCTCTTGAGTCAGACGTTACCGTACAGAAACCAGTACAGACGTGACAGTTCAACCCAGAAAAACATAAGTCTTGATTTGCTCACATGTTAATTTTCCTTTTAATTATCTTGCAGGTCTTGAGTATGCGTGAGGTTACATAATCACTAGTGGAGGTCAGAATCATTTTGTATATCAATATATGAAGCAAATGTTGCTATATGTAGAGTAATGTAATACTCCAACAAGATTGCAACATGAATAATACATTTGTTGCAGAGGATAGAGGCTGAAGAGACCGACAAGTTCTGCGATGTTCTGATCTGATGTCCAATTAGAAAGAACGTTGATCGTCGGCGCCTTACAAAACATTTACAAACGCTCATTTTAATGATTCACATGACTGTTTTCTGATCTGCCGC
Source organism: Anarhichas minor (assembly GCF_050575085.1). Classification (NCBI taxonomy): domain Eukaryota; kingdom Metazoa; phylum Chordata; class Actinopteri; order Perciformes; family Anarhichadidae; genus Anarhichas; species Anarhichas minor. Next base: position 3,809,349 of record NW_027466582.1, read on the forward strand.
ATATAACTTTGAAGTGGGTTTGGTCACGAGCCCATTGTCCTGCTGAGCTCTGTTGGAACCATCCACCCTTTCCCCACACACATCTTTTTTTCACTGTGAGTTTAACACTGTGCAATGTGTACTTATGATTTTTAGGAATCTGGAAACAAACAGCTCTCTCTCGTGTCCAGGTCACACCCGGTCTCACTCCCAACCTGTCAAATAACGACGGTTGGTCAGTGCCCTTTCCATGTCTGATATTGACGCACCTAACTAACTCCAATATAAACCCATCCGTGTGAATATTAGACGCTCAGACCATCTGACGTAGTATAAAGCGGTGGGGATGGGTCAAACAAACACAGGACTTTCGTGTCCTGTGTGAAACTAAAAGTAAACATTGACATCAATCGTTAGCCATGTGAGCCGTTAGTGTCGTAAGTCACGTCAACATGGGAAAAACTGGGATCTTCATGGTCAGGACTATTTGACTTGGTTTTTTGACCGGGTTATTTGGTATATTTGACCAATCAGGTGACTCGCTTGTCACCCGCTAGTCATGCGGGTTCGAAGCTTAGGCCCACTGAATAAGCATTGGTTTGATGAGTTGGGAGTGAGAAAGTACACTGATTTGGTGTCTTCTTCCAACACTTTTAATGAGTAACATGTTAACTCTGACTGTTGCCTCTGATATTGTAGTTCCCCTGTCATACCCATATCCCAGTTGTTTCCTCTCTGAGCTGAACACTCGCGGTAAAATCCAATGTGCTCCAATGTTTTTTGTTATTCTGCAACTTTATCAAGGTCGGTTTACAAATATACAGTCTGATGTTGCTGAGTTTTCACTACGGAGAAGATGTAATAATTCCGTCATCTTATAAAGTCTGAGCACATTTACAACATTACGCTGCAGAGATTGTCCTAACTAACGAGGGAAATGTGGAATTTATCTACAGCTTATCTGGCTCAACACATGGTTTTAATATTTTGGGTTTGTTTTTCTTGCTCTCCTCTGCATAAGTGTCGTCTGAGTCAAGAATCTCCTGCCTGTTTGTGTGCGCCCTCCACCATCGCACCAGGCTGTCAGAGTGAGTTGGCGATGAGAGATGCCCTCATCAAGACTCGCTCCCAGCGCTGCGTGACGGCTCCCTCCACTCACCCCTCTCTTATTCTGATATCTCCTCTTTCTGTCTTTGCTTCTGCTTCTCTTCCTCTTCACTTCCCCTCTCTCGTTGTCCTTGGCTTGCTGCTGTGTTTCTTCTGTTCGTGCCTCCTCTGTTTTCTGCCATGCATGCTCATTATCTTGTCTCGCAAAACAACGGCCTTCCTTCTCACTAATCTTTTCCCTGTTTCTTCGTGCACTCTAAAGACCCTTGCACGGTTCAATTCAGTTCACTTTCTCAAGCACCTCCCTTGGCCTGTTATTGCTCCTTTAAACAAAGACTGGTTGCTGTGGCAATCAGTATTACTGATCAGTGTTTGAGGTCAGGCGTAGTGTGGATTCCCTCGCTCTGTGCATGCAGTTATGGGTGGCTTGGCTTCCTGGTTCACAAGCTAGTGCAACATGTGGAGTTGTGGAAGGTGATTTGTTCTCCATCCGGGTAGTGATGATCCAAGGCACTCACTGACCCGATTAACTCACTGACCCGTCTTCAGAAATCTCCTTAGGTTTAGGCAACAAAACTACTAGGTGATATTTAGGAAAAGATCATAGTTTGGGTTTAAACAGACATGCAGAAAGCTCTTTGATCATTGATCCACATCTTTTTTTTTGTTCCAGTTTCTAACATGTCCCTCGACTCCTAATACAGATTCCATTTTGCACATTTTTGCGTGCAATCCTTATCAATTGTAAGCCTATTTCATTTCCCCCTGTTAACTAAAGCCTGATCATTCTGGGCTCCGTTTGGGAGAATTCTTATTCCGACGAGCCAATGGCCCACTTCCCTGCCTGCCTCCAGCCTGTGTGCCATCTGTTATCTTGTATACCAGAACAAATGACATTAGGCTGAAACAGTCAACAAAAACGAAAAGAGGACTACACGTCACCACCGTCTTGCATTCTTAAGCGCTGCGTGATTGCTGGATCCTCACCTGTCCCTTGTTACAGAGACATAAATCAATATCAAACTAACATATCTTGGTTGTGCCTTTTCTGGACAACTGTATGGCAGAGATTGACTTGACCCTTACAAAGCTGGAGCCAAATGAACATGCAACATTAAGGCTGCTCCCAAGTGACAGTTGGGGTGAATTAGTTCCAATCACATTGGCATTCCTACAGTTTTCTGCATTGTACAGCTGTCCTATTGTTTGGGTCATTTATACAACTAATTTGATTTGCCACAAACCAATTTTTCTTTTTCTCCAGAAAATCGAGTGATATGTTGCATGCAATCTGTTGATGTGGTCGGAGTATGCTTTGATACAACATGTTGACTGACCACATCTGAAAGCAAAAAATGTTTAAAGCTGTTCCTGATAAAAAATCATGCATAGCAATACATAACAAATCTATTGGGCACATACTTGCGGGCAGTCTTTTCTAGAAAGCATTCATGGCGTTGCACTTGTTTATGAGATGGTGACAAAAGTAATTGTTTTAGGAATTTCAAAAAGAGCTTGTGAGAGAAGTGGTCCAGGCGCTTCGTTTGAATACTGCGTACTGGTTAGGGGGAGACTGTGGTTTCAGGTAAGCATGTCCTGTCTTGTGTTTGACTTTTTCACTGGTCAACATTCTCAACCATGTACTCAGAGTGCCTAAACATAAAACAAAGTTAATCATGCTTCAATTGCTATGTTGCTATGAATGCAGATTCGTTATGACCATTTTCTGAATTTGCAGAAATGTTCATCAACATCACCATTATGTTATGCACAAATCAGAGAGCAGTATATTTCTCTCTAAATGAGACAGGGTTGGGCAAACTTTTTTTCAGTGCTGAGAAATTTGAGTGGGGGTAATTGGGATATTTGTGCTGGAGGGAATACGCGAATCCCTATTATGGGAGTTTACTGCCCCACCTCTGTAATTAGTGGAGGTCTCAGGAATTTATGGTGACCTTATGGATCCTCTGAGTTGCTTATTATGGTTTTCCAGCACCTCAGACAACCTGAAAGACCCGGTTTGAATTAAATCTGTCTCAGCTAATGTCCAAAACATGCAGACCAATGAGTTGAAGAATTTGGCTAAATCATTTTTAGTAGATCTTATTCTGGAAAACAAACCACTTACCACAAAACCACAACTTAGCCCTCTATGTTGTATAGCGTGTTGATAGTTTGCTATCACATCAAAACATCAGTTTTATACATTTTTAATTCAATTTTCTATCTGGCATAATTGCAAATGGCCTCATGTGGCTTCATTGCGTGAAGGTGAGATCTGAACTGGTTCCTATTGTATGCAGCTGGATACTTGAATGAGTTGCCATGGATTTTAATAGTTAATATTTAATAAGCAATCAATGATTGTATTAGTGAGTATGTCTCTGCCCAAATAAATACATTCCAACAGCTGTGATTTGTTATTTTTAAAGAGGAATTACTTTGAAGAACGAGTGATTTTCCATTTAAAATCTATTTTGCTCGTCATTAAAGCAGTGCTTCATGGAAGGAACAAAACAAATGTATTACCAATCTGCATATCAGGCAGATTTGCACTGAGCATCAAACAGATTTATTCAGTATGTCCTTACCTCTTTCCATTTGCCACAGTTGGTTAGTATGAAGTACAACAGCACCCCCACTCATCCACCTCTGTCATCACCTCACACTTCCATACACTTGTTAGTCATCAGTAAGAATCACAGTCAATTTATCCTCATTTATGCTGCCTTCGTCACTCTTATCTGATGCAAACTGATTTTCCTATTAGATTAATTAAAAAATACCTATTTCTATTGGATTAGTTGGTTATTTGGTTAGTTTCTATATTTTTTTTTTTATCATTTTGAACATTGTGTACTTTCATTCAAACCCCACTCATGTCCTTGTGTCATCTTGCTTGTTGGGCCTTTTTAGTGTTTTCTGTCAAGTTCCTTCGTTTCTGTTCCTCTCCTTCTAGCATCCTCGCTGTTACCCTTCCATCTCATCCCTCCCACCCTGCTGTGTTCTGCCAATTGATGCCATCTGAGGTTGCAGGCCCAGGCCCCCGGAGCTGCAAATTTACCCAGCAGCACACGTCACTAACAGGGGAGTGCAGAGCTCCCAAAATAGCCCAAACAGCAATTGGTGAATGGGGGCCCCAAGTGGTAGTTGCCGAGGACCGATTCTGACAACAAAATGAAGCTTTCCAACATTATGTGAACGCCATTTAATGAGTCGCCCTCCTGGTTGATTTATCATGTGTTTGTGCACTTCTTTGGAAAGACAGTTGGAATTCGTAAGATTTGTAATGAATTAGATTGATAATTAGGGCCTATTGATGAGGGCTTCTATGTGATGCAAGAATATACAACATAGGCCATTGAAATGTATACTGTGATACAGTTAAAAGACATGAAAGTCATCACTGACAAATATTACCAACGGGACACGTCTCTTGTGTAGGTTTTACTTCATCCCTTGGAGCATGTTTTGTGAGCAAATACAGTAACATCGAAGCATGGCAAACATGTTGAAAGTCTGTGAAAAGGTGTCACTTAATTCCAGTCATTACTCGACCAACTGGCCTGTAAATTTATTCAATGAAATCTTTAGATGCATACATAATTGCAGGCTGGTGTTGCATAAGGGGGGGGAGAGACATGCAGTGTTTAATTAAAAGCAGCTTACAAAGGCAACATTCAGGGCTTTTCTTGTTACACAGCGCAGTCTGCAATTCCTAGAATTTCAGCAAGCATCCAATCGTGAAAACGCCTGGTTCCTGGAGCCTGCTGGACTGAAATAAAAAGAGTTCAGATTCAGCAACAGCACCGTGTTATGTACGGCCAAACCGTTTACTCTTGCAGATCAAAGGCTGTGAACTACACAGAAAGTCTCGCACGTGTTCTGTTTGGTCACTACTTATTAAGACCAATGGATCTTTACAAGTTGTAAAACACATTCAAGATTATGCAGCCAGTCGAACAACAAACAACAAATATGCTAAAAAGACACTCCTTTTATGTTTAGTTTGTTCTTGTTTACAGTGTGTAATCCAAAGGCCTGCCACAGAATAATTGAAAACAGATCTCCTCTCACCCAATATGACCCCCATTCATCCATAGAGTAAATCTGTTACTCGTAAAGCAATTCAATCATTACAGTTGAGTTCGGGACTTCATTGCACTCATGGCGGGGGATAAACATGAGCTAATTACACATGTATAACAAATTAAAACATAATTTAACCCATATCTCATGTGTGGAGTTCATAACTGTGAGTTCACACAACAAGTTCCCCAAATACCGAGAGTTGGAAAGAGAGATGGAGTTATTGCAGTGATATTGTCTGTGGGCCGGTCGGAGCGTTGGCACTTCACTCTCTCAAGCAGCTCTTAAAATGTTTCCTGGATTCCATTCGATATTGCTTGTGGGATAACGTGATTCAGTTAATTATTTAATAAACAATACATATGCTTGTCTTGTTAAGTATTTGATGGGGAATGTAAGAGGTGGCTGCTCTATTCGAGAAGCTTTTTACGAGGGATGTCACCCAGGGACATTTATGGACATTTCCGGCAGATGTTGATATTTGACTTCCCTTTGATATCCTTTCTCCACACACCACTTACAACCAAATCTACATACATTTACTACATCTAGTAGTGAATAAAAAGTAGTTCCTTTTTGGAAAATGAAACCGATGTTGCACAGTCCACCTCAAGTCAGATAAAACAGTGGCGATGTTTCAGAGTTTAATTTGTAGTCGTGCAAATGATATTTTCTGAGGTGTCTAAGATTATACTGGACAACTTGTTCTCCTCTTTAACATAATGGCTTATATAAGATGTACATTTTCACATTGCTCACAAAATAGATTCTTGCTTCACACAACATTGCATACTTTCCTCTATAGTTCATTAGGATCGGGTAGATCTAGAGCATTTTAAATGATGGAAGCATACATGAGCATGGTCTTGGTCGGAGCAAAGCCTGTGCAATTTGGTTACGTGGGTTTGCAGACACTGATGTGGATGACATTACATCAAGGTGGTGTCCAACTCGTACAGTAGATGGTGGTAGAACCCCACAGAACAGATTAGCACAGTGCACATAGAACTATGATCCGCGCAACACACACAGGGCACATTTCAGCAGCGCCTGTAAACAGGGTGTTAGGGGGCCTTGTTGTGAAGAAGTTCATTGTTTTGTGTGTATTTGTATGAGTCTATTTCTGTCTAGTCACCTGCATACTTTATGATTACGTGTGTATATCTGTGTGCCATGGACCCTCAACTGGCACTTTACCATTATGATCGACATTGTGTTACATATACAGTAGAACACATTATATATTCATAAAAAAACATTCATTTGGTTTTGTCTTGAGGTGAGGGCGCTGTGCGCAGAACACTGCTTACTTCCTGACTGCTGCATTCATTTCTATTTACAGCTGTATTTATAATATAATCATATAAAGATCCTCGAAGCTAATATTTATCAAGGCTCAGGTCGTAAAGAGAACGCTCTTGGTGCAACGGGGAATATGTTGGGTTAGTGACGATAGTGCAGTAATAAAACAGAGATGAATACAGTATTTAGCTATTTGGTTTAAATTCCTTTATAACGGAAGGCACAATATGCATTTTCATGATAATCATACAAATAAATAAGTGCCTTTAATAACAGCCATTTCTACATGTCACTGCAGGGTGAACACAGGTGTAATTATTGACAATAATTACAGCCCATTTATGTGGGCCAGGGCCCCCGTCGTGCATGTTGGCTCTTTGAAATGTCTGTGACACACTGACTAAAATGGAACCATAATTAATTTTACAACTGTGTCCGCCATGCTGTGACAGGTAAAAATGGGCCCTATTACACAAAATATCATTTGCATTTTTCCCCTGGTAGAGGAACCCTGATTTCACTGTCCCCCACTCTGAGACCAAACCTTTATCCTTAAAACGTCTGCACGCCACTCAGTAGCAGTACTTCAAACTTCTATAAATGTTTGAGAGGAAGATGGAATGAAATAAATAAATATACAGATGTGCGCCGTCTTCTGACTACAGACAATGTGCTTTGAGGATTTCAAAGGTGGTTGTAGTGTGTAACAGTGATAAACCACTTCACTGATCATCCTGAGTCCACTGTTTCTTCTTATAATTCTATTAATAGAATAATAATTTCATAAATCCAGTTCATCAGTACTCAAAAGAAAATATCAAGATATGTTTTATTTCAATTGTCCAGCTTTTCCATTTTGCTAGTGAGCTGGAAATGAGTCATGGATGATATATGTATACATGCAGCGAGGGACTGGACGGGTATCACAAAGTAAAGTGTGCGTGCAGCAGCTCATTCATCAACGCTAACCTCAAGGCCTTAAATGGCTCTTGAATACAGTCGAATACAGATATGGTTTGTCAGTCTAAAAACTCTCTTCTGGTGAAAAACTACACCAGTCGTGCAGAATGTTCTCTTCTCATAAGCATACAGCAAAAGGAGAAAAAAAATGTAACAAGCAGGCCAGGGAGGCCATCTAGTGGTGAAAGGTTTGCTGGTCCAACATTACTTATTACTGACAAATAACCCCCTGAGCATTTTAGAATACATTACTCGACCTAACTAAATATTACACACGGCTGTAAACACAATCCTTCCATGGAAATACTACATTGCACCAGACATTTCCTTGCCAAACGTCTTTGCCCTTATGTATAAACTTACATCCCCATTACAAACAGAATATGAGGCTTTGAGAACGGGGTCAGCGAGTGCTATCTCGGAGAAACTTGGTGAGACCCTCGTATGTAACAAACACCACCATGTTGACGGGGAATGCGCGCAGCCAGTTGATGCCTAAGCTCTTGAAGAACACCCCTGCACCCTCCGACCTCACCGTCTCAGTGATGCAGTGAAAGAAACCCTTGTATCGCCTCTTCTCCAGCGCTCCGTCCATCTGCAGGCGCGCTTTGATCACGTCCATGGGGGTTGCTAAGGTCCAGCCTACTATTCCTGCTAATCCACCGGCCAGCATCACGCCACTCCAACCTGGAGGAGGTTAAAAGAAAGACGCTGAAGTTAAAAGGGATACACTAACATTTCAAATGTAAACTTCTCTTTTTAATCCTGAAGGACATTGTAACATAAAGAAGAAAGAGTTTTGTTATCTGCCTTTAAGCTGCCCCATGAAGTGCTTATTGGCCTTGATAGTGCTCCTCCTCAAGGATATGAGCTACATTACAGCTTATGCAACATTTTCAATTTAGAGCAGATATTTTAAGAAAATGCGGTGTTGACTTCACTCACTTGGTTTGTCCTTGCCGCTGTCTGTCAGCCATTCACAGAGCGTTGCGTAAGTCAGAAAGTATGTGGCGTACGACGCCGTGTCTCTCAGCATAAGTGGGAGCGCTCCTCGGTAAAGCCCCCTGAGACCCTCCTCTTTGACAATGCTCAGCAGACAGTGAACTGGACCTCGGTACTTGGGTTTGGGCGTGCTGGTTCCTCCTCGCTTTGACGCCGTCTGACACTGCAGACGCACTTTCACTATGTCACCTGGAGACATCACTGATGTCTGTTGGAGGCAGATCAGGAGAGATGCAAAGGCAGAAATCTCAGAAGCAGATACCTCAAAACATGTGTAAATAAAACCGCAAAGCTATAAACATTTGGGGATACGTTGGAAAATGTATTTTATTTGTGTTTTTGCTGGCATATATGCCAAATATACACATGGATGTAATCTCCGCATTGCATTTCCTTTCACAGCCTCTATTGCAGGTGGAATGAAACACATTATTGATGCAAATAATGCAGCACTTTTTGTAAAAATATCTGTTACCTGAGCCACCCCCGCCGTCATACCAGAGAGGAAGACATCTAGTTTGGTGTTTGGACCATAACCAGCTCCGCGCGCCTGACTCAGACATTGCAGGCAGTTCCTGTATGTGCCGAACACCACCGAAGAAGTCATAGAGATCGTGATGAGGGGCAAGGTCATGCCTTTGAAGAAGCCGTGCACCTGATGACACAAAAGAGGAAAAACAAATGATGAACCACAGAGACGTAGCAGACACAGCACCCTACTCCCCATCTGTCACTTGACTTTGTTGTCAGCAATTAAATTGTCTTTACATTCTGATGCGAGCTAATTGGCATCCAAGTCCATATCTAATCTGATAATAATCATTTTTATTTGTATAGCACTTTTCAAGCTGGGAGCACAAAAGTGCTTTCCATAGACAGCAGATCAATACAAATACAAAATATTAAAAAAGACTTTATAAAATAAGTTTACAAATGAATCATTCCGAAGCATATAAGGTAGGACAGGTGAAACTATTAAAACAAACTTAAAATCAAGTTTGCACAACAGAGCATTTTCTGAAAATAAATCGATCACCCTTAGACCTTAACCTGGACTCTGGAACAGCTAGCAGGCCTAACCCAGCGGATCTGAGAGTCCCTTTTTGGACAATAGGGAGTTAAAAGTTCACTGATGTATTCTGGCTCCTGGCCATGCAAAGCATTGTAAGTAATGATTAAATGGATTCTAAAGGAAATTGGTGCAGGGAGGCTAAAACTGATGCGATGTGAGAAGAGCGTTTGGTCTTTGTCAGCAGTCTGGCTGCAGAGTTTTTGCACACAGTCTGACATTTGGCTGACATCTCAGGCACTGAGAAAGGTAAACAAGGCATTGCAGTAGTCCAGTCATGAGGAAATAAAAGCTTGAGTAATCTTCCCTGTATTGCTAAAAGATCAAATTTCTCTGACTTTAAAGAGGGTGTCTGATGATGTGCAGACACCCTGAATAATGTTCATATACCTCAGCAGGATGCTCTTGACCCCCTGGACCATGTGTTACTGCGAGGATTTCTCACTTTGTGTTGATTCAAGCTGTCACTGTGGACGAAAGGGGTAGTGTTTCCGAGCACCAGAGCCCCTTTAGAAAAGCTCTAATTTTACTGCAGCAAGGGTCTTACAGACTGCTCCACTCAGTCCTGGTTCTGGTTTCTTGTCAGAGTCATTTGACAACATTTAGTAGCAGGCACACTTGGTATGTAGTCTACACCTGTTCCACTTACCCCTTCTTTTGAAAATGTCGCCACTACACACTGCCATATCCCGGTGAACTGTCTCTGGGTTTGGATCCGGACCTAAAGAAAAACAAGAATATGACGTAAAAACGACATCAATTTATTATATTATAATAATTTATTATATATACAAATAGTGTACCTTCACAGTGTCCAGAGGGTAGCCCACTGCAACTCCACATGCTCCTGTGTGTCCAGAGGAAAGGGAGCATCAAGGACACAGCAGAAACACAGTGATGCACAAGGTTATGGGCTTTAACTGAAAACCTGTTTATAATGTGCAGCTGTCAGGAAGACCATCTTCATCTCAAACATATAGCCTTGAAAACACAAAATAAGCAAATCTAAGAAATGATTTTGAGCTGAATAACGTGAGACCTAACTGTGTTACCCCATGCACGTGAGATACTTGTCAAGTGTGCATATGACAGGTATTTGTCAAATACTACTTCTGCTACTCCTTAAGTTCTTCAGGCTACATTTACAGGGTAAAGTACAGATATACCATGTATAAGAGGACATACAGAACCCGTTTTACAAGACACATAACGTCACAAGTTAACGTCACGGTTAATCTAATCTTCCCATAAACTGTCACATGTTTATCGGTCCATGCTAATACCGTAGTTAGCCATTTAGCAAACACGTGCCTGCTGATGCTAACTGACAGTAACTACAAACTAGCGTCAGCTGTTACCTGCAAATGATCCAGACACAAAATCGACGATATGCATCCTGTCAGATGGAGACTGACCAACAGATACTGTTCAGGTGTGAGCCCATTCTGCCTCGAGTGTGGATCGGTAACCTTGAATGTGTTGCTGTTATGAGACGTAGCAGCAGCTCACTACTGGATGAACTGGGTCGTTACATAATCGTTGGTCCCGCCTTCAACTGAAATACATAACGGTCAGCGTAGGCAAGTTGTGGATATGGCGTACAACAACGATTAAAGTTGAACAAAATACACCATTTTACCACTGTAATTATTTCATAATGAACCACGAAAAAACGACACTTTTCAAATCATTTTCAGCGGAACTGTTAAAGCGTATTGCCAGGTATCATATTATACAATTTCGTTATGATCAGTACATAAACGTATCGAACACATTTGTGGATGACGAGCCGTTTAATTGATTCAATAAACACGGCTCTGGGACAGTCCATTCAAAAGCAACACATCACGAGCGCTATGACGCATTTCAACACTGGGAGCCCTCTGGTGGTTAAGCAGCCAATGAATGACGAGCATTACGTCCGAAGTGGGGCGTCGGCGTCATTGCTTCACTCTGATTGGATAAAAAGGCCGGTAATTCCCGCCCCTCCAATAATAATTTCCTGCCGACGCTAGTTTGCGTGCTATAGAGAAGAAAAAACCCGTTGATAAATACAAGTGTAGAGGGTGTCCGCTTTGTGAGGTCGTTAAGGTGAACAGGAGAGGATTGAGAACAAGCTAAACAATACATTGAAAAACAAAATACAATTGTTAGCATTTGTGGACTGTCAGGGCATAATAACGGGACTCGGAGTTAGCTAGCCAGTGCTAGCTAAATAGAAACTAAAGGGAAGTGTCAGTTAGTCTATTAGCGAGATTAAACAGCTAGGGACGGTGACTGTCAGCTGCACAACGAAGGAAACTGGTTTGAGAAACTAAAACAACGTTTCACAGATTTGCTAAAGGGCCTCTTCAGTCAACGTTAGGTAACGTGATATTTAGTCCTCCAGCTCGGTGACGTTGAAGAGCGGTGATGGACTTCGTTGCTGGATGCATCGGAGGTACGTTAAGTCTCTGTCAGACCCTTTATCTTGTATTTTGTTATATGTTTAACGTTCAAGTTGACATATAGCCAAAGTTGATTTTGGACGCTGTAGCGTGCCCTGTCTGTGGTGAAACGCCCCCCCTCTCTAGTTCTCTTTATAGGTAGCAAAAAACCTTCCTTAACTAATGTGATGCAACTCCTTCACAAGATTGCATTTTTCAAATTCCACCGCAAGTCGGCACATCAAAGCAAATGCTGTAAATACCACTGATTGCATGTCACACAGTGGCAGACTTTTATCTTTGAGGGAGTGTAAAGATATCCAGAAGATTAGGTTGTCATATACATAATTTGTAATGAATTGAGCCTACCAGGTCTACAGCATATTATGGTCTTCTAGGAAAATAAATATTTATGTCCTTGCTAACCAAGGGTGCTCCAACCTTCTGCATTACTGGTGTCACCCTGTTAAGAACAGGATGCAAACATTACGCAAGTGCAACCTGAGCATTCAAGCTATGGCTTGTCAGATGCCATGAATCATGAATCAGTACACACCCCATTCACAGACCAATCTCATGCTTTCTTTTCTTAACAGAGACCTGGCTTGGCAGACAAATGGGGAACTGGTTGTTGCAGTTTAGGACGGCCTAGTCTGTGCTTAGTTCAAAACAAGTTTAGTTAAGTGGCGTCACACTTGTGTTCATGGTCAGACATTGAAAGATGGGTGGTGACACATTGGCCATGGTGATGCAACACCCTCGTCTTGTTTTCCTGTACTTGGATCGTCCCAGTGCATCGAGGTCAATGACCTGTACTCATTGTGTCAGACGCCTGCTTGTGTTCCTTTCCTGTCTTACAGCTGGGACTCATTCATGATTGGCTCTTATTTACAAATGGGGCAGGTGACAAAGCAGCTGCTTATGACGGATAAGCTGGCCGTGGTTTGTTTACTGTGGGTGACACAGGCGGGCCGGTAATTCAACTCTTTGTTTACCAACTTGTGACGGATATATGCCACTGTTTTCATTATTTCATTTAAACATTACATCTGTCAGGAATGAAAACACTTGCAGCATTAGATGTTATTAACCTCCTTGGAATGGAAGATATAGATAAAATCCTCTTTGTAATCATCATGTCACAATATTGATATAGTATATCATGATATAGTACAAAATCCATTGAAAACCGTTATCTGATATCATGATCATATACAATGAAAATCTGTCATAAAGCCGTCTTACTCATTGACACATCCATACGTAGCTACCACACTATTAATAAACAGTATTGCAAAATGTCAAATTTGTACGTGACCTTGCCTGTAAAAACCTAATGCTGTCATTCCTTTGTTTGTGGGCTAGCTCTTTTAGTGTTGTTTGTGGTCTGTCCAGGAACTGTTGTCAGGTTTGATCATAGACTGAGATGAGACTTCAGAACGTTGGCATGCGCTGCAAGATTCCTGGTTATGTAACGTTCAAAGGCACCCTAACGGAAGTTTCAGAGGGTGAGGTCGGCCCAGCGAGCTGGCTCAGGCTCAATAAGGCAGTGTTACCCCGGAGGAGATGGCGGCACACTCTAATATTACACAACAGTGCCAGCAGCAAGAGTTTTATTGTCTTGTAAAGACAAAGTTAAAAAGGCCCGATGTGGTCCAGATCTCTGAAAAGAATCGGATAAACTGGAATGTGTAGACACTGTCAGGGTAATGAAGACTAAGAATATGTTCACAGTTGTTTCCTTTGTCTCCAGGTGCTGCTGGAGTGTTGGTTGGACATCCTTTTGACACAGTCAAGGTGGGGAAACGTTTTCTTCTCAGGCACCATGTTGGTACAGAACTTGATAACAACTTTATAGACTTTTTTTAGGTAATTCTCTGTTAAAAAAAACAACTAAAAACTGAAACTTTCCATTAACTGTTAGACAGATATGTCGATCTGTTTTCAACATATGTATTGAATGCCTCATGCTAAATGTTTTACATTGAGTTGCCATGTCGTCACTGTACATTGTAGACAGCCAACCAAATTCTTACGCCCTGTCCTCTCTTATGAACGGTTTGTCTTTCCATGGTTTAAATGATCACTGAATGTCTTCTCTTCCAGGTGAGGCTGCAGGTCCAGAGTATTGATAAGCCGCTGTATCGTGGGACCTTTCATTGTTTCCAGTCCATCATACGGCAGGAGACGGTACGTGGATTTATTGCTAATATATGCCACGCAGTAATATTACTAAGTGGCTATGGTATGTACAGTATGTCCGCTTGTTAAGCATGTGAAGGTTTTCCTGTTCTTTCTTCAGGTGACTCATTGTTATGTGGCATCTACTTTTCTGTGCCTGTTGCTCACGATGACACCTATGCAATCGCTTTGTTTGATAGAAGCTAACTTTAGCCAGGTCCAGCCACCATGGCTGTTATTATGGTCTCCAGTTAAAAGTCTGTGAGGTCAGAGGGACCTGATAGCAGAGTTATGTCCCTCTTGGTCCTAACACGGAGTACTTCACCTTAACTTGAAATGTAGTTCTGTTAACTGTTTTCAGACACGTTTGGTTATTTACAAGCTTTGTTATTAGTTTCCCTCTGTTGACCTGATTCATTTAGTCTCTTTTTTTATTTCTACTTTTGGTATAATTCTGGATTTCTTTTAATAACTTTTATTATTATGTTTTCTCCCGAGCAATAAGGACAACTTTTTGTCAGCCTGAGAAGTATACACATCATAGAATTTGTTATCCAAATTGACTGAATAACCAGTAGCAGATCACTGCTTTGGGCGAACTGAAGGAGCACTTGTTTCCAGGATGAATATTTAAGCAGCCTCGGGGCTTTTACTGCAGGCATCTTCATTACAGGAAGCCTGTAACTTTGTTTACTTTAAAACACTTTGGAGCATATTCAGCTGTTAGGAGGAGCGCTTACATTTTTTTTTTTATGATAATGGCTGTTCTGTTTGTTCTGAAAACATTGCATGCTGGGTAACCTTTTTGAAATTATGAGCACAAAAGGTGATTTAAAAACCTGCGTTTTATCTATTAAATAAGTTGCGTAACGTCAAACCGTTAAAGTAAGAACCTAAATGTTTTTGTTTATTTAAAAACATTCTCGTGATGCGTAAAACTATCTTGTCTAATGTGACGTCTCTGACCTCCTCTGCAGGCATTTGGTTTGTACAAAGGCATTGGATCCCCCATGATGGGCCTGACATTCATCAATGCCATAGTGTTTGGTGTTCAGGGAAACACCATGCGGATGCTGGCACATGACACCCCCATGAACCACTTTCTCGCTGGTGCAGCAGCAGGTGCTATCCAGTCTGTCATCTGCTGCCCCATGGAGTTGGCCAAAACCCGCATGCAATTGCAGGGCACTGGAGAGAAGAAGTCCTCTAGGAAGTTGTACAAGAATTCCCTGGACTGCTTGGCACGCATCTACAACCGGGAGGGTCTACGGGGTGTAAACCGAGGCATGGTCACCACGTTCATCCGCGAGACACCTGGCTTCGGAGTG
The DNA here is from genome assembly GCF_050575085.1 of Anarhichas minor. Lineage (NCBI taxonomy): Eukaryota > Metazoa > Chordata > Actinopteri > Perciformes > Anarhichadidae > Anarhichas > Anarhichas minor. Next base: position 3,824,792 of record NW_027466582.1, read on the forward strand.
TATTTCCTGTCCTACGACGTGCTGACGCGCAGCATTGGCTGTGAGCCGGACGACCGCTACATGATCCCCAAACTGCTGTTCGCTGGGGGCATGGCCGGCATCGCCTCCTGGCTTTCCACCTACCCTGTGGACGTGATCAAATCGCGGCTGCAGGCGGACGGGGTGGGTGGAGTCTACCAGTACAGCGGCATCGCCGACTGCGTGCGGCAGAGCGTCAGGAGAGAGGGCTACATGGTGTTCACGCGAGGCCTCACCTCCACGCTGCTACGAGCCTTCCCTGTGAATGCAGCTACCTTTGCCACCGTCACCCTCATCCTCATATACTCTCGGGGGGTGCAGGAGGGACCTATAGACTGTGAGGCGGTTCAGCCAAACCACCACGCACAGATCCAGCAGCAGGCCCAGCAGCAGGCCCAGCAGCAGGCCCAGCAGCAGGCCCAGCCCTCCAGCCTGTGACAGCACAGAGGCCTCAGCCCAGGCACTTTACAAGCATGGAGAGACAAAATACACACAAACCCTTTATTACTGTCGGACTCTGTCTCGCATCAGATCAGTCATTCCCTATTTTGAGTCAAAAAACACCCGGTTTATATTATTTTTACTTTGATGTCAAAAAGGAAACCGGTTTTTAACAGCAGCTTTTATCTGTAAGACATTTCTGACAAGCCACTGATCTAAACTAGTTACTGATCCAGTAGACTAAAGGTGTGGCTATAGTGTGCACAGTCTAGAGACAAAGGTTGATATCTCTATTGACATCTACATCTGTTGAAATGTGCAGTGTTTAACTCTCATTACATTTTTACATTACAGTCATTTAGCAGACGCTTTTATCCAAAGCGACTTACAATTCAGAGTCTATCACATTTCTACACCGTAGGCACAGCTACGGGAGCAATTTTGGGGTTAAGTGTCTTGCTCAAGGACACATCGACATGCGACTTGCAGAGCCAGAGCCGGGGTTCGAACCACCGACCCTCTGATTGAAAGACGGCCCTGCTATCCACTTAGCTACAGTCGCCCCCACTCTCCTTGTACATATCATTGATTTAGATTATTTTCTTTATAATGTAGACTGGAAACATCCTGCCTTATATGAAATATGTATATAATATAGTATGAATACTTTTATTTTGGGAAAGAAAGCTGAAGCACCTGTTGGCATACCTGCACTGTATCTTATGAGGAGCCAAACAAAAGAGAGAGGGATGGAATGTAGCATTTAATATGTGCGTGGAACTTCTTACCGCGCGTTTGCTTTCAAACCAAAACATGTTGCAGCTGAAATCTACTCCTCACTACAGCACATGTCCGTGACCAGAAACCCACTGGTCTGGTGGTGGTGGTGGGGGGGGAATGTAAAGCGTATCTGTGTGTGAAACGGGACTGATGGCGTTATGTTAAGTTGTCCGTTTGGCATGTTGTGTTCGACCAAACTGACGTTTTATCATTGTAACTTCACTGCTGTATCAAAGGCCTGATCCAGAAGTGGAATATATATATCTATCTATCTATCTATCTATCTATCTATCTATCTATCTATCTATCTATCTATCCTTTAAGATGGCCCTAATTGACTTGCCTCTGTTCGTATTCAACTCACATATTAATATGTGAAGAAAACTGCCCTCTGAATAAAGATAATTTATAAAGTTACTTATTGAGCAGAAAGACGTCCGTCTAATGCCCCTGTGTAAGATGTTTAAGGAATTGCTCCCTGAAACTTGACGCATGTGCCCATGGTAGATAGACTGTACCCCATCTGGATTGGGGCTTTAATGCAACTTCTTTATTTCGTGAGTGACTATATCTGTTTAATAATGTACAGGTATTGTTAATGAGTGGGGATTGTCTGCTTTCTGCATGTGTGTGTGTGTGTGTGTGTGGTCAGTATCTGATGTTTCTTTTTCTGTATATTTATGCCTGAATGTTGAATATCTCGCTGTGAAGCAATCAAATCTCTTCCCCGTGCAAAAAGGTGTCGGTGCCCATCGCTGCAGTAAATGGTCAGCGGGTTACTGCTGAATGCCTGCTGTTCATTTGTCTATAAAGAATCTCTTGACGGGCTGACTGAGAGCAAGGAGTCACAGATGCACTAGACCTTCAGTATGTTGAATGTAAGACTGTAATCACTCACGGGTGTTTTGAATGTGAAACTTCTGTCTAAATTGAAATGTCACTAACTTTATTTGTCTAATGCTGCTGAGAACCATGGAACTCTCCAAGGCTTGAGAAGCGAAAGTGGAGCTCTTTGGCACGTCTGTAGAGGTCGCTTGAGTTGAATCGATACTTCCACCTCTAGAACAGCGACTGTTATCTGAGTTTACGGCAGATTTTATCTTGAAACTTTTGGTGATTGCCATTTGACAGCTAACACGTAGTCCAGCTGATGTGAACGATGCAATATGTACAGGATGTAACTGTTAATGTGAGATTGTGTTGAAGTGGTGGTGTAAATATATACATATATAACATATATTTTTCACTCTAATGTAGTTGTTTGGTTCCCTAAATGTCTGTGTTGAAGCAGTTTTTAAAGTCTCTATTTGACCAGTTTGATTTAGCTGTTACACTGAAGAGATTGTAACGGGAAAACTGAGACGTGATATTTTTGTGACAGAGTCATACATTACCTATTTGTCACTGAGGATCTGTACAAATGGCTAAATAAAAGAGATTCAGCAGCTGGTTGTTTGTGTGTACCCTCGCTACATGTTTACTGATAAATACAGTATTCCACATTCACAGAATCTATTGTTCTTATGGGTTATGAAAGTAGTCCCCATAATTATCAGATGATGATAACCATGGGCCCCTCCTGTGACAAGGATTGCTCTAATCTCTTGTCTATGTTGAGTAGCATCAACTGATCTGACCTCAATGTATTGTTTGGACCGGTGCAACATTTAGTGGAGACACTTTTTATTTGTAAATGACACATATTGTACAACACTATTATGTCTATATGTAGATATCCAAATAAATGCCAGATATGAAGTTGGAATCACAAAAACATATTTGCTGGTTTACAAAGATAACATGTAACGTCTAAAATGTTGTTTTTTACAGTGATTCACTCTTAATTGAGAGAACATTTTCACCATTTTATCAATCCTTTCATTTACACTTTAACAAAGGATACTGGACAATGTCCTGTGTGAAGGGGCCTCTATTTAAATGATCCCCAATCCCTACATTGTTTTTACGTCTTCTTTTTCTCCTTGTTATTCTGCTTCTGCTTCTTATTCTTGTGTGGAAATATAGTTTCTGAAAATATCAAGTATAAAAAGAAAAAAAAAGAAAAGGTATAGGATTTGCTACTCCACCTAACTATTGACTCATTTCCACCAAACACAAAACTAAACCCTGATTTTCCTTATCTAGCTGAGGAAGTTGGCAAATGCAGGAAGTGACACCTCTATTGACTAATGTTCAGGGTAAGAACAGTGAACCTATAGGGTTCCCTTTCACAGTGCACATTTGCACACAGTATGCCTGGAATTGTCCACATGGTGATGAGGCTGTTGCTGTTATCTTTTATCACAACGGGCAAGTGCAACATTTACCAAATCTGATCTTGTGATATAGTTTTATAATCTAATCTCGGACATCTAGTAGAAGATCTGACCCTATTTCTCTTCTTCCTCCAGGTGTAAATGGAGGAGATGGTCTGGTGTTTGCTGAACGGGCTTATGATATTACAGTTCCATGTAAGGAAGATCTAGTCTGCTTTCATATATGGCAGCTCAAGATGAGCCAAACAAGTGATTACATTGCGATTGTCAGTAATGGAGCGATCCAGACGCCTACATCAGAGGGTGAGGACTCAGAATGCACTCTGCATTCATCACCGCTTCATCCACCGCCTGTCGTGGGTGGATGAAGCCGGCGCTGAGATACAAGAGGACTCACAACATCAGATCAAACAGGAGTCTCCTTGCGATGGCACCCTGACTGTCACTTTTCAAAGTCCTGAAAACAAGACGTTTAGGTGCCAGGCGACTGTGGGTGAAGAAGTCCAAACTTGCAGGTCCGAGTCCCAGGTCTGCATGATATATTCTTACCAGTGGGCTCCTAGCTTTTAAATGCAAGGAATGAATAATAACAAATGGTATTTTCTTTGAAGCTCGTAAAGGGAAGGGAAGAGGAATCCTCTTAGAACTAGAACCTGGAAATCAAGGTACAGTATTATTCTTACAAAAAAGCTTTGTTGCTCATATCTTAACTTTTTATTTTACAGATATGCTGAATAACCAATAAATATCATTGAATATGTAAATGAATATTCCTACAGCAAAAAGGCAGAGCTTTTAATAATGTTCCAGCTGATTATTTTTACATTCAGGGTATCGTCTGTATTATTATACACATCTTGCGTATGCCTATTGAGTGATGCTATTATACTAAGGGTTCACTAAATAGTTTCCAGTTCATTTCAATTGAAATATTAAAAGAAACACACTTATTTACTGTTTTGGCAAGAGTCCAATGGGAAGATCGCTACCACTTTCTACATTTGTGCACTAAATATGAAGCTGGAGACAGTTGATAAGGTAGTTATCTTATCTTATCATGAGCAACTTCAGTTTAATCCACAACGTTATTATGCTTGGCCCCAAAATACTACAAATAACCCCATATAAAACTACAATAATGTCATCTTTGCATGTGATTTTTAGTACTAAATAAATTGAATGTCAATTCCTGAGCTTCAGAGGTGCTGGTAAGTGATTTTCTTACCGTTTGACACAATCAAGGTAGCTGTTTCCTCTTCTATACAGCTTTTATTTAAACTAAGCTAACTGGCTATAGTTTCATATTTAGTGTGCAGACATGATGAGAGTGGTAACAATCTTCATATCTAACTCGTTTAGGGTTTCCACCATACAAAAATTTGACTTGTTGAATGATTATAATTAGCATTTTCAGGTGGCAACCAGGACACGATCGGCGCCGCTGTGGGGGTGGTGGGATGTGTGGTTTTGGTCACGTTGGTTGCATTGTTTGTTGTGAACAGAAGAAGAACAAGTAAGTTCTGCTAAACATCCTGAACCTATAGAAAGGGTCTGTTGAAACTGCTGCTGCAGAGAATTGTCTCATACCTGCACGCGGACTCGCCCATCCATACATATAGGCTACACAATCACTTCCACATGCACACACGTCTCCTTGCACAATGTACTTTGTGGTGTTTGAGGCAATCACTTACGGGAGATGTGCTACAAATAACCTATAAGTTCTGTTTTCACCTCTCCGAACATGATGGTAACTATTTTGCAATTGTAGAGTTACATAACTGAACTTGAGAAATCTACACCAGTCTGTAGTCTGTACCATTGTATTTAGTGGCTATTTTTTTACACAATAGTAGTAAAACATAAATGTGTGCATTGCTATCTTTATTTTAGGGAGCCAGCTGCCGGATGAGTCTTGTTACACGACCAGTACCAACAATGTAAGTCAAGTCTCTTTCAAAAACAAAATCTTTTGTGGTTTTGGCCAATTTTGAAGTTAATTGGCCGTGCGCGTCTTTAGGTTATGGACGCAGACGATGTGGTCTACGCTGACATCATTCTTCCTGTTGATCCTGACAGAGTGTGGCTCCATGAGTGCGAGTCAACTGAATACACCTGTGTCCGATACAAATAGTCCAACATATAAACTGCAGTGTATCATTCCTTTGTTTGCGAGCTCCTACTGTGCTACTGCCATGTGTTTTTTGATAAAGGGATTTGCTCCACACCAAATCCCTTTTATGTAACTGTCGTCGTCAATTAACAAGTATTTTTCCCTTTGACTCTGCTATTTTGCATTTTAACGTTAGAAAAATGTGACATGAATTTGAATAGTCTACCTCAACATGTTTGACTTCTCTTTTTTCAGATATGGTAATTAATGCAGCAAAGTATTTCCTGAATGAATGTGAGGATGAGGATCCTCACATTCACGTGTGAGGATGTTCTTCTCACTGACATCAGCATTAATTGTTATTCATGGTGTTTGTTTGAAAACTTGTCTTCAGGTCTAAAATAAATGTAAAGATGACAATCTTGGCAATTAAGTCTGCAGTTATTTTATTAAAAGCCTTACTGTAGTTGTGGAGAGAAAGATATTCCAGTAAACTAACTTTGGTGAAACATTGTGTTACATTTAAAGATAATATGTCGTCCTATTCATGTTATTTCATTCTATTGTTTGACTGAAATAACTCTGCACAAAATCCTATTTGGGATATTGGGACAAGCTGGTAAGACAGCTACGTAAGCAAACTATAGTAAACTGACTGCAACTGGTCTGTTTATTAATTGTTGTCCAAACCAGGTGGAGGAACTTGGAAGAAGTGGTGGCAGGCAACTTGACTAAAAAAGCAGGAACATAGCTCAAAGAACACTGAATTTGTTGTGCAAAATCTTAACCAGTCACGATGTGTGAGTGCCATTGTTCAGTGCCATGGTAGTTCTGCATGCGATAGTGTTTTGGCATTCAACAATTCAGGTGGTCAACATGCTGAATTAAATAGTGTGGAGATCTTCAAGCTTCATCTCTTTCTTCTTTCCCCTGCTAGTACACACAGAGTCACACCTGCACACACACACACGCAGACACACACACACGCACACACACACACACAGCCACAGCAGGTGAGAGACTGCCGGAGCCGGTCCCAGTGTTGCCCTATTTGCATTTTAAATGCTTGCAGCCAGCCCACTACTCTGTTCACAGTGCAGTGCAGCACAGCTAATCTACACACCTAAGGCGTGTGATTGGCTACAGCCAAGAGTCTGAGGGGGTTGAGGAGACGGTGAAGACACAAACATTGACAAAAAAGGGGGGAGATGATAAAAGTGGAGAGGCCTCACCGGGGTGGGTTAAAGGTCCCTTGTTACATATCACATGGAAGATGTTCCTTTCCTGATTTCATCCTTCAAGAAAAGGATGCAAAGAATAAAAAGCATACCGGCTGCCTCTATCTGAAATGTGTGCTGTTTATCAATCTAGATTGTTTTGGTGTGAGTTGCCTTGTTTTGGAGATATCGGCCGTAGAGATGTCGGCCTTCTCTCAAAGAACTCAAGGAACTCTGGTTGAAAGAAATAGAAACTGCTCACAACAAGGTCTTTGAATTATCTTCTGTAACCATCTTCTTCAGCCAAAACAGAGCCACACAGTCACATTATGTTGGAGAGAATGCAGACATCCCTACGGCTGATATCTCCAACAATCTGTAACTCAAACTATAACAACCTAGATTGGTAAATAGCACTACAGGTAAGAGGAGTGATGTATGATATGTCCCTTAAAGGTTTGTCTAAAGAAGTGAAAGGGTGAATAGAGGATGAAGCGAGCATTTTGATTGCCTCCTAACATGGGAACACCTCGTAGCATACCTATATTAGTATTATTTTAATGTACATAATATTATTGTATATATTAATAGTAAATTGTAAAAAAGGCTTTGACACATCTACAATGAAATAGGTATCAGTGTGACCCCTCTTCCACTCCTTTGACACTTTCTTTACACACTTTCTTTGACCTTTCCTTACAAAACATGTCGTCATCCTCATTTAAACACTTACAGTACTTTTTTTTTTAACATACTGTGATTTACAAAATATTTCAGGTCAATGACGGCAAGGGAAGGAAGCTCTTTTCAAGACAGAGGAGTTCTAAATTACCACACATATTACCATACCTTTTAACAAGTGGGTGTCTATACGCAGTGGCTCAGCTTGCAATGTCAGAAATACAAACCAAAGTGGTGAAATCGGGCCCGTTCTTTTGTAACCCCCTCCTCCACACACTCACACGTTGTCTAGATAGCTGATTCGCTTTAGGTCAAAGTCTTGAACCTCAGTGAACTCAGGCACCAGCTTGTCTGCCAAGCGCTTGGAGTGGACAGATCAGTGGGGGACAAATGCCGCTGTCCCCTGGTGTGTGTGTGAGTGAGTGAGAGAGAGAGAGAGAGAGAGAGTGTGTGTGTGTGTCTACAGTAGTGGGGCAATGGGGGGTTGGGGACAGTCACTGGGATTGTTGTGCGTGCGTGGAACAAAAGGCCTTGATTACTGAAATCCTGCAAAAGGCAGGAGAGGAGGTGTTAAAAGTGATACAGTGGAGAAACAAGCAGAACTGGAGCCCTCCTCTCCTCTCATGAAGCTCATGTCCACACCCTGTCTGCACATACATTGACTTCAATCCACAAACTGTCCGTGGAGCGCAGACTGAAGAATAAATACAAAAATCTATTTGTGCCAGTCTAAGTTGCTGCAAATTTGCATTAAGGATTTGAAGAGGAGGCTAGCAAGCCGTGAAAGTAACTTCAGAATATATGTGTGCAAACCACATAGGGAACATAGATAGTTTAGCTATGAGGCAAAACATAACCCTTATTGTCGTTTTCACACAAAGTCCAAAAGCGTGTTGATGAAACATAAAAGCACCGATACCTGTTCACTTACAAGGATGCCTCTGTGCTCTGGAGGCCCCTGACGCGTTGGCTTTTGTTAACACTTTACATTGAAATTGACCCTGGCTGTAGTCTGCCTGAGGAGGAGCGAAGAGGGGGAGGGAAGGAAGGAGGTGTCTCTCGACGCAGAGACAAAAAAAAGCGAATTGGCTATTAACCATTTCCTGAAGGGAGGTGCTGCTTATCACTCCCAAAAGCTCCAGTGCTCACCGGAGGACAGGGCACGCTGGAGCTGCGCGCATACAATGGACTAAAAACTCCCAGAGAGAGAGAGACACACTCTCAGCTGTGAACCCCCCCCCCCCCTCCCCCGCCACAAACAAGTGACTTTCTTTTTTAGTCTATTTTTAAGTGTCTGGACGATCAGGTAGGACAATGTTTATTTCGAATATCGTTTTGCTTTGCGGTTTCTTCATTTTAAATCGCGCATTTATGTTGTGTTTATTTGTAAGGGGTTAATAAGTTAAACGCCTGATTTAAACCTCGGAGGTTAGGTTGAGTGTTTAAAATGACAGAAACTGGCCTATTAATCATAAGGCAACACAAACTGTGCCTTGTAGGTAATGACTTTGGAAGCGATACTTAGTTTTAAGTTTTAAATATCACAATATGTAATATTTTACAGCCAAAAAAAAAACACAGCACTATAATCAAATTGTACTGGCTTTTGCTGAAATGAAACAAAAACTGGCTAGACATGGCTCAATGAGGTGAGTGACGGAGCCAATGCATTTGTAGATCAGTTTAATTGTGCAGGAATTGATCTAGTTCAATGAATTCGGAACATGTGAGATGTATTTATTTTGTTCTGACACTAAACTGCACCAGCAGCACAGTGATTAAGCTGCAGCTGTTGTTTGAGTGTGGATAGAGCACAGTAATCTACATAATCTATTCTACAAATTACAAGGGCATGAATATATTCTCTAAACTTTACCCCCTATTGTTTTGTATCACTAAACTTCTCAGAATCAGAGAGTTTCCCTCTCCTCCATTACCTTTTGTTCACCATCCCCCCCCCCCCCCCCCCTTTTCCCTCCATCTCCCACCAAATAACCAGGTATGATTCAGAGGAGGGAGGTTGTGTTGTCTGTTCTGGGGAATCTCCAGGATGCCACAGAGAGCTCCGGCCTGGACGCCCTGACCACAGTGGCCCTGGAGGTGGACCAGTTCCTCGCTCCCTTCCAGCTCCCAGAGACCCCCTGTCAGGATTTCCCTGAGTGGACAGGCGTGGATAGCACAGCTCATAGCCTGTACCCACCCGATGCACCTTTGGGCCTCCTGCCTCTAAAATGCCATGGAGAGGGCAACCTGCTGTTTGATGCAGTCAGCATGCTGTTAGTGGGCAACACTGGACGTAGCTTGGAGCTACAGGTGAGTAGTGATGGTTTATAATCTTGAGCTGTATGATCTAAATGTACACTGTTGCACTTATATAATCAATACGGTCTCTTTCTATCTGTTAAGACGTGAACTTTGTAATATTAATATTGCTCCCCACAGGTACGGACAGTAGTGGAGATGGTGCTGTGGAAGAGATACTACCTGTCTGGGATGATCGATTCAAAAATGATGCTTCAAGCTGTTCGCTTCAGCCTCTCTGCTGAAGAGTCTGAGGACATGCTGAACCTGCCTGTAACAGTCTTGGAGGCCATCTTTGATGCAGATGTCAAAGCGTCCTGCTTCCCCGGCTCCTACGCCAACATGTGGCACGTGTACGCGCTCTCATCAGTCTTACAGTTCAACGTCTACTCCATCTACCCCATGTTCAACCTCAAAATCCGACCCTATTTCAACCGCATCATACGTCCAAGGACCTGGCCTAACGGCTGTGAGACGCTAACCCTCCACATCATGTGGTCTGGCGAGCTGCAGTCCGGGTCATCGTTCAAGCCGAACCACTTTGTGGCACTAGTCCAGACAAGTGACCTCGCGATTGGAAGTCTTGACAGCGAGCAGAGTGAGTATAAGAGCGAAGAGCTGCTGAACCAGGAATCGCAGTTTTCTTACCCAGGTCTGAAGGACAAGTACAACATCACCAAGAGAACCTTCTACCGCTGGAAGAGGCAGACGCAGGAGCACTGCAAAAAGTCAGCAGCCAGGTACGAGGCTAAGTATTTCCTGCAGGCCTGCTACTTAGAAGGCAAGCTCATCCCGCTGCACCAGTTTAAAGAGTTTTTCCCTGAGATATCAAGGTCGTCGTATTACAACTGGAAGCACGAGCTCCTGAAATCCGGCGGTAACTTCTCCACCGCATCGTCGACCGGAGAGATAAGCCCCGGAGAGAGCACGGAACAGGAGGCCTGGTCTTCGCCCGAAACCAAGCCGGATGAGCCGGACCCCCATGAGAGCATGGTCAGCATGTTTGGCCTCAGCCTCGGCAAGCTGGATCTGGAGCGGGCCCAGAATGTAGCTCACATGCAGGAAGCTAAGCGTTGTCTGCAAAATTGCATCTCCATTAACGCCTCTCTCCCCTTCCGGATCTTCAAAAGGAATTTCCCGGGGATCTCCAGATCAACCTACTACAACTGGAGGAGAGAGGCCATGCTGTTCAACGGCGGTTACAAAGGCGGCGTTGGCAGCAGTGAGGACAGCTCAGATGCTGACAAGAGCCAAAGTCCAAAAAGTCTGTCACCAGTCCTGCTCAACGGCAACCAGCATTTCGTTCCCAGAGGGAGAATCTGGAGGCGAAAACACGAAATCTTCAGAATGGCGTACATGAGTAAAAAACAGCTCCGAGATGCTGCAAAGCTTCATGTCCAAAAGTCCAAATGGTCCCTGACAAAGTTCAAGCTCAAGTTCCCCTCCATGTCCCCTTGCTTTTACTGGCTTTGGCGTAGCAGTCAGAAACGCAAGAAGCAGATTGTCACACAGAACGCAGAGATCAACTTCCCGGAGAGTCTGGAGATCGCTGCTACAGAAGACAAGATGACGCAGAGGAGGATGGATAGTCAGCATGTGCTCCCATTTGTTGAACGTCCTAAATATCTAGAAACGTCCCCCGTTGATGCCCCGAGTTCAAAGCACACCCTTCCCGGCAAGGCACCCATACAGGAGCAGATGTTTGCGATGGATGTTGTGGCTCTGGCCAACTTCAAGGCCAAGGCCAAGCTGTTCCTGCAGCAACGCTTCGAGGAGAAATCTTTCCCCACGTTCAAAGAGTTCAGGTCCTACTTCCCCTTCACCCCACGCTCGACATACTACATGTGGAAGCGAGCCTTGCATCACGGGGTGTCACTGGTTCATGGGTAAATGTGTAAAAGCTTTTATCTAATAAAATAAATTGGATGTCAGGAGCTACTTGAATGCTTTGTTGGAGAACTTCTCAGCCACAAAAACCTCATGCATCTCTCTGCCTGTGCATTTAACTGTAAACACACTACCTACACATTGCAGTCGCCATGTTTTCACGTTCTGTTAAGTACACTGGTTTAGCATCTAAATGCTTTGTGTCCTTCCTCTGCCCCGCCACACCTCGGCTCATTCCTCCCTCCTGGACATTTGCACATGTGTGAAAAGAAACTGAGTTTAAACCCTGCATGTTGCCCTCCAGGCAAAAGGGCAGTTCAAAGCTGTTCAATGGCATTTAGTTTGAAGCCGTTTCTCCTCCGTTCTCTTTTAATTCTTGCTAAGCATTGTACTTTTTGTTTTCATTGTAGTGGGATTATCGATGCTTAAATGCATGTTTTTTTGTTTTTTTAATTTCCTTTTGTCGATGTTTGTGATGTTGATCTGGGAGGTTCCTGGAGATTTAATGTTTTTATTTTGTTGTGTTCTTTTAATGTAAAGGGCTGTCAGTATTTGATGTCGGAGATGAGTTTACTCCTTCCTCAAACATCCTCTGTAAACAGGGTTCCTGTCCTTTTTTTTTTTTTTCATACTTCTACTTTTGATTATTGAATGTACTCACATTTTGTGCGTGAAGTTTTAAGTGGGTTGTCTCAAGATTTGGATGTTTTTTGATGACATACTTTCAAAATGCCTCCTTGACTTGCGATGATGAACACTATAGAAACTGAGTTTTGTCACGCTCACACTGTATTTGCACTGAAATGGTTCCCATGACACTGTTGAATGTATTGCCTTAAAACCACCATGCACCCTTTTGTGAAGTTTGAATTTTCCTACAATTCTATTTTTGAAAAAATGTCTTGAAAACTGAATATAAATGATAATAGTTTATTTTTTTTCCGCTACGTTCATTTCTAAACGACCTATTTCCTTGTGATATTGGGGAATATTTGCCTAACTATGCAATGTTTTTCAGTAAATAAAGTTCCAGTTCCTCTTCTCACGACGTGAACCAACGCATTTTGTTCCAACCCTAAATATCATATTTCAGTTTTTATTTTTCTTAATCATTGCATGTCTGAAACTGGCCGTCTGCATTGTCGTCGGTCTGTAGGTAAGGTGTCCTGTTAGGCTGTATACCAGTAAACCATCAGCCTTTTACTTCGAGCTTGCTTGTAAAGTTCTCATATCCCGGGGTATTTAATGCTGCTTCATCATGTCAGCTCATTCACGCAGACCATTAACATTGTTAAAGCCAACAGTTGTGTTATTCTCCACAATATCTAACGCTGTATATCATCTCTGTAATTTTCTCGAATCAATTGGTCCTCCTTCCAAGTCAGTGAGCCCTTGTTCTTGCTGAAGCATACCAATAAGCCCTCCTAATCTCATGCCCCATCAGCTGCATGTTGATTTGATTTTCTGTTGGGATAAATTGGACAGTTTAACACATCGCACATTAGTAGCAGAGTTCTGCAGTACTATTGACCCAAAAGACATGCCGGGTCTTGCTAAGTTAATTCATGTTGACAACCAGTGTGCTGAAAAAAAAGAGAAACAAACAGAACAAATCACTCCCACTGTGTAACCACATCCAAATGTGCAAACGAGATCAAACCGAGCCAGCGGCTAAAGAATAGGAATGAGCTTTGAGACCGGTTTTGTGGTTTTTGCCCACTGACATTTCTCTGTGTAGCCAATTGTGCTCATGCTAATGAAGGTAATGGTCAAGAGTGGAGTACAGAGAGAGGGGGGAAGGGTCTAATTGTATGCATGGGTTGGAGGTGTTTGAGATAAGGCCAAGAACATCCAAGTGTTTGGGGGGAGGGCAGGAGGTGTAGAGAGAAGGCCAGGGGGGCAAACCATTGTTCCGATCAGGTGATACCGGTGACTGCACCACTTAATGTGTTTGAGTAGAATTTTACAGTAATACGTCTGGATAGTCGTCCTTGTTTTCACCTGTTCAATTATAAATGTCTTTAATGCGAGACACCACAGGCAAAAACAACAATTTTGGGCTGTTTGGCTTCCATAACATGTTTTCTTTCAGACTAGTGGAAAGGTAACATTCAAAATATACATTTGGGTGTTTTTATATTTTTACTACTTTGTCTATTTACGTCCGTAGATTTATTTTAAATTATTCACCAGAAGTTAGCAATAGTTCATGCCTCATTTGCACACTCAAACATAAAAATTTGGAAAAAGAATTGTCATTGTAGGCAATCAACTGGGGTAGTTTCATGGTAACATCTTCAAGCTACATGTTTTACCTTATTCAACTATCTTCAAATGACATGTATTTTAAAGTTTTCTCTAAATTAGCTTTTTCTCAGACTCTGAGCTAGCTAATTCTCCCCTCCAGTAGCACTGACACACACCTTACTCTCCAGTTTCATTCCTATTTATATTCTGAAGGTTATTGCAGAGGGGTTTGTTTATATATAATTTACAGCCCGATTCAAAAGCAAGGACCAAAAAAAGGATTTATTAAAGGTTAACGTGATTGAGATGCGAGGCTTGAACTTCGTGTAGCTCGTCCGGTTAGTCGGATGAGTTGTGGGGAGTTCATTTAAACATTTTATTACTAAAAACATGGTAAAGATGTTTTTTTAAATTTTTCTTTATGGCCTTTGTCAGTATTTTCTGATTTATGGAGTGATACAAATACATATTCAAAATTCCCTCAGTAAAAACCTATGATTCTAAAATGTCAACAAAGTGAAACAGGAATTTTCAGCCTGGCTTCATCCAATGTTCAGATTTCTGTTCTGGAAATGTATGCTAAATGGCGAATAAGATAATATATAATTTGCATATTTAAACATACGTTTTCAGAAAACTTGTAATCAAAGTAAATCAACTGGGGAAGTCTCATGGTGGTATATATTAGTTTAAAACACTAGAAATACATCATTCATGTTACAAAGTCATCTAATAGTTTTATGGCAGAGTTTAACTTATACTTTAAGTGCTCTGGTGACATATGAAGTAATATAAAATGTGATATGAAGTACACATTATTTATCATACACTGGATCAGTCAATAGCCACGTGAGAACTATTGACTGGCAATTAAGACATATTTCAACTTTAAACAGTTTATTTTCATGTGGTCGGTGTCTCAGAATCACCAGGGCAACTTGGCATGAGCAAATATTTGATGACATCTTTGTGTTTTCTTCCCCAGTTTGCCATCTCCATCTTCATTACTTATGATAGGAGTAAGTCTCACTGGCGCCGAGCTATTCTACATTGTTTATCTTAAAAATAGCATGAAAATAATGAGGGTTGGCAGGTGGGAGTGAACGTCTTCAAGGATTAGCATACTGCAGTTGGTTCAGAAAGACAGGGCGATGAAGCAGAGAGGCATCTCAAGGATGCCACATTCTCTCAGTAAACAAAACAGACCTGTGAGACTCTCGAGGCTCGTGGTTTGCTGCCAATTACCCTCTGTAGGAGCAGCGACTTGAACTCACAAGAACTCTGATATTTGACCCCGGTTTGTGTAAAGTGAAGAAGGAGAGAAGTGGAAAAGCAATGCAATTTCAAACTGACATTTTTGAAATAGGGTGACATTTTCTAATCTATCCTTGCACATAATGACCACAACTCCAAAATTGAGCCGTCTCTAAATGAACCTCGTTTCATGCATAACTATAAATGTACAGATCCCACATGTATGTGTTTCACAACAATCATTTAAGTACATCTCATGTATACAAATGGCCTCAGTAAGTTTCTTTGTTTCAAACACATGTAGACAGTTTGCCCACTAGGTGGCAGTGGTCCTCTTCAGACGCTTCCTTGGTTTTGGTTGCCTTTATAAAAAGACTCGCTTCTGGCACACACTTTTGGATTGGACCGAAAATGTGTTACTGCATGGCTCAGGGTGTGTAGTGCAGATATCTCTGGTGATAACTCCATTAATAAACATAATCCAACTTTGCAGCCAGTAATGCAGAAACCAGATAAGGTCTGGGAAACAAATTGTATAATGAGGGATTAAAGAGTACAGGAAGGAGACAAATAAAGAGACGACATCTGTGAGATCTAGTTAGGGATTATTTTGTCCCAGCACACTCCAAACTCGTTCCCTGTATTTGTTATTTTTAAGGTTATTAAATGCAAGTAATGCAAAACTAAAATAATAATTTGCATCAAATGCCAGGATTTAACAGTGAGCTAGAGGTAAGATGGTAGATACAAAGCTTATTATGGGTCTGACACCCCCCAAGTTTTCTATTCCATCCCTAAAACTAAAGTTTTACTGGTTGAACCTCGATGGATTACCCATAGTCTGATAGTCTGAGACCATTTTTAAAGATACCCTTCAATCATCATAAATAATATCCATATTTTTGTCGTTACCAGCCGGCACAGCTGAATGTGATTCAGCATCATGTCGCATTAGCTGGCAAAAGCAGAAGACTGTACATGTAGTCTTCTGTTAGCAGCATCAGAAGATGTTATGGTGAAAAGGAAAGAGATTAAACCCGGGCAGTCACACAGGGACAGCGTGACTATATTTGACTTAAAAATGAGGCTGATGTGAATTAATTTCCCTCTAGGTGCACGTCTTGAGGAATGGGGGTTCTGAATTGTTCATGTCAGTCGAGGAGACAAGAAGCTTTTTGTGAATTTTCCATGAGTAATGTGCAATTTCTATGCTTAATTTTGCACAATGTTGTGCCTGTGGAAGGCATTACTCGAAGGCATTCTAATATCGCAAACCATTGGAGGAAAGCATTAGTTAATTCAATAAGAAACTATTATTTACTTACTGCTGCCTCATATTGCTCCGATCAATTTCCTCTCACATTCATTGTGAAGTTATTTAGAAGTTTGCCATTTTTGTTGCATCCAGAGACTCCTATGTCATCAAACGCACACATACATATAGGTTCTGATCAGAGACCTGCATTGACAACCTCCTGCGACTTGTTTTTCTTGCAGCTGTTTCACGCTTTGTTTTTGCGCTGAATCAATCTTTCTGTGATTCTTTTTTTTCGCTGATGAATGAAGGCAGACAGAGAAAGTGAGTATGTTTTGTGTGTGAAAGACAGAGCGATATGAGGGATTAAAAAGAGCAGTTAAAGCAACTCTGATCCCAGTTGCTGCTAAAGCACCAGACCACATGTCGACAGATGATAACCAGGCCTACAGATCAGGTAAATAAAGGCCTCGATGGGTAATCCATGTTTGCGGTCACATAATCCTTTGTGTATGTTTGTTCCGTGGTCTCGTACAGTGCTACAACCTGTTCAATTTTGATTCAACGCAAGCCAGGGAGAGCCAAAGGCTTCATCCCTCAATGCAACATCCAAACTGCAAGTCAGAGAGCAGAACAGCCGGACTGCTAAATTCAATAAAGTCGGATCCAAAGACTAGAAGGCAGACTGAAACTTCTATGATCCATCTGTTCATCCATCTATCTTGGGTCTTACCCTGACATCTTGGGAAAACTGAGTTTGAGTGAAATTAAGGCAACAAGGAGATAATTGCTTGTTGAAGATTTTGTTTTGGGGGTTTTCTTTTGTGTTCCTTGTTTCATTCATACGTTTAGTCCTTTATTTTGATATACTCACCTTAAGTGCCGTGCTTAGTTTTACTTCCTGCCTTTGTGATTGCCTGGCCCCCCCCCCCCCCCCCCCCCCCCTTTAATCCAGTCTTTATGCTAAGCTAAGCTAACCCTCTCCTGGATGCAGCTCACCATACAGACATAACAGTGCCATGATGTCACACTAGTTTTCATGGTTAAATATTGTGAAACAGGCAGATTTAAAGCGCGCCCATCAATGACATGCCCTCAGCTGCCTACAGGGCTCAGTGTTACTGTGTTCTAGGTGACGGCTGAATGCCGGATAAGTGTGCTTGTCAAAATGGCGGGAGAACTATCCTCCACATCCACTACTAATGTCCTCTTTTGATCCCCTGTGTCAATAAGAGAGTCTTATTAGGAACCTCCCATAATGACCATGTGAACTCTATTGTGAGCTGGATGGGTGTAACACAGCTGTTGGTTCCCCTAATGGCTAATGTCCAGGGTTGCGATTACACTAAAAGCATCGTGACCATTAACCAAGAACTCATTTCAACGACCGCTTCTGTCTGCAAAATGAGAAGATAAGAGCTAATTGCCAGATTTAGTGTCGGTACAAGAAAAGACGAGCAACGTACAGGGGGATAGCTATGAAGTCGGGGCGGGAAATTAGAGTTTGGGTAATAACTGGCTGTCTGCATTAATAACTCCCAGCAAACACTTTAATTCAGAGCTTTTGCATTTGTGACAGCATGATTGCCAGTCTCTACACAACCTCATAGTTGTTACTGTTAATTATCTTGTGTCTTTTTAATGGAATGTGAAATAATTCAGAACGATTCTGATTCATTTTTTTGTCTGAAATTGACCCGGTCTTGCCAACTCTGCTCTTTAAGCTTCCACCTTCAAATGAGCTCAGTTGTTCTTGTGTTTTTAGAGCAAAGAGTCCTGAGGCAAGAAGGACAGATGTTTTCAGGTAATTAATAGCGATGTGTGCTGTTCTGAGATCAACCTATTTCAATAGCAGTTAAAAAAAAAAAGCTTTAACAGAGACTGCACTTAAATTGTGCAGCAGAGTTTTAGACGAAACAAACCTCTGTAAAGCCGACTTGAATCAGCTGAATCAAATAGTGCCTTGTGTCGATTTATGTCCTTTGCTGATTGTATCAGGCTGAATTATTGCAGGTGTTGTAGTCCTGCTGCGTCTCAAGCTTCAGTCAGACCGCCTCAGGGTTGTAATAATTAAAGAAATGTAGGGAACTATGAAGATCTTAGACGTGCGATTGGGGAAATTTTTTTCACCTACAGGCTGAGCATTCTACACGACTGCCCTTGTGAGAGCTTCATTCCTTGTGATAAGCGTGTGAGGCTGTGTGTAAGGGATTCTATGGTTTTCACACAAACAAGGTTATGGATTTTTTTATACTCGTAAAAAAATACTATTTCATATTCCTTGCAACATAATCCATAACCAAGAAATATCTGGTGACTTTCATTACATAATCAATCCAATGAGATTACAACATTAATAACATTAGGGCTAAGGCTTTTCTGTATTGCTGATAATGAAAATGCAGGCGTACGACTTGCAAAGTACATTGATCCTATGAAAAAGACTGTCCTGCCTTTTTCTTTCTTGTCATTTCTTGGCCTGTAATGAATCCCTTTTAATTATGACACTCTCGTGTAATCTAAAATCTCCACATATTAATAGGTGCATCTGCTAAATGCAGAAAAACTCCCATATAAGGTTAAGGAACTTTGCGCTCCACAACGCAGATGTTAGAAATGGATTGTGTGACATTTTTGTAAATTTCATACGACCAACACAGACCGTGAATGTCAAGCAAAAAGAGTAAAACACACACTCCTCCGCTGTAGACTATTCCCGTTCTAACTCTAACCGCATCTATGGAAACATCATCCGGTGCTTTTGTTTGTCTCAAACATTAGGGGTATATTAGTGCTTATTTGCGTGCACTGTCACCATGCCAGCAGGCTGTATAATAATTGATGATGTAGTTCTAATAGGTTAAGCATAACAATATACTGATGCAAATGACAATATACTGATGCAAATGTGAGACAATTAGCTGTAATTTCCAAGTACCGTGTGGTCTGTGTGTGTGTGTGAGTGAGTGAGTGAGTGAGTGAGAGTGTGCTGGAGCAAAGGCTGGTCCCTCTCACCATGCTGAATTATAGCTGTGTCACTTCCAATCAGGTCTGTAATATTTCACACGAAGGCTGAGGAGTCCCAAATCCTCTGTCTGAGTGCATTTGTTCATCTGCCTGCTCTAAAAGCAGAACTCTTTGATTGTGTCTGGAGAATTGGACCATATTGCTCCTGAACATCATTAATAAGGAGGAAAAAAATACCCAAACTTCTTTTTAAAATGTAGAACAGGTAGATATGGATATAATAACACTTATAATAAACTTAATAATATGGAGAATTTCAGATTTCATTTTCAGAGACTTTGTTTCCTGCATTCATGTGACTTTAAAAAAATGAAAGTAAAAAAATAAACAATGCACTGAAATAGCATTTTTATTTTGAGTACTTTTAATTTTATTTTTAATTCTCAGGAAAGAATTAAGAATAATTCTACCCTCTGGTATGAATCATTCATCCTTTCATTTATTCATGTTCTGCACCTGCCCCGTAGAGAGTCTGTGCATGCTCTGTCGCCGTCTACAAATGCTTTTAGTAGCTAAAAGTGCAACGCTTTGCAGGCAGACCCAGCATGAGAAGTCACATTTGGTGAAGTGGTATTGTTGTCCGAGTGGGAACTGTAAACTTCTAGAGTCATAGGGCTAATAGCTACACAATGTACAGTTGTAGAAACAGGTTGTGATAACACAAAGGAAGCAAAGGTGTGAAAATGTGTTGTGAATCGGTAGAAATAATCGGAAAACTGAAACCGGGAGAAGCCAATACAAATGGGAGTCTCCTGAGGAATCGGGAGGCTTGACACGTGTTTTAAGGAGAGCGGCTGATCTGTAGTTGTGTTCATTTTGTCTGAACTAAGGACAAAGCTTCTGATGTGTATATTTATGTAGCACAAAGAGCTAACGAAGAAGTAACCGATTATGAAACGAGTGAGAATTTATTGACCCATAATAGATTAAAACTTTGATTTGTAAGTGTTAATATTAGAGTGAGTGTGTGAGTGAGAGAGATAGAGCAAGACCCGCAGCATTGTAACTAAGTTTGAAAACTTTTTCACGAAATTTGTCTCTTTGAGAGGAAGATCAAGTATCAAGCACGACCTTTTATTATTAAAGAGTACTATAACTTCTGTTGTATTTTCTGGAACCAAGCAACCAATCTGCTTCCTGTTTACACCGGCATCCGCATGCCCAGTGAATAGTCATGTGATATTCGTTTTCAGGTGTGCTAGCATGGACGGAAAACATTTCTAAAACGATGCTGAAACGCCCGTGTGGATGGAGATTGTTTTCGTTTTAAAACCCTGTTTCAAAACAGAAAGGTATTACTGTGGACGTAGCCTAACTTCCTCCCAACTGCCACAGAGATTCTAGGCCCATGTACAAATATACACAGTTAGATGGATGTAATGCAGGATGTAGAATGATTGCAGACAGCTCAAAGGGCGGGACAAGCAAATAGATTTGTCAGATTGATTTTGAAATGGACTTGAAACAAACCAAGGAAGTTACAGCAAAGGATACTTTAGTTTCTCAGTTGACCTTTCTGCTTGTGTTGGCTTTAGTACACAAAGATGGCCGCCTGATATTTGAGGTTAAAAGTAAATGCATGTTGAAAACCAGAGCGTGGACACGTTTCTTTCAATTGAGAATTTTTCTCTGCTCTTTGCAAGAAGGAACAACACTTCAAACAATATTATATTCCACCTACTGAATCTGCACCACAATATTTTAGTAATCTACAGTACACCTGTATTTACAACTGCATCCGAAGCAATCATAACCGCCTGTGTGTGGGCTGAAAATCAATTGTTTTCTATATAAATATAGTCACTATAGCTCCGGGAGAGGAGGAAAGAACATTGAAGAGGAGGGCGTCACTTTGTTTTCATTAACTGTAAATTAAATTGCATTTCCCCTGCAGGCTGGAGCTTCAATCTGTCTTGATTTATTAGCCTTGGAAACAAACTCTGGGAGCCGTGCAACAGATGACCAACCGATCCCCTGGGCCAGGTGTTTCGTTTGAAGCAAGCGGCGGTAGCAGCTCTGCACTGCTGTGTCCAATCCGTAAGGTTTCGTCTGTCAAAAGAATATTGACTGCATTACTCATTATCAGCCGAGAGTGTCTCTGCGAGTAAACTCACACTCAATGAAGTCAGCTATCAAAAGCAATACTCAAGAGGATGTCTGGGCATGAGGGGAGGATCCCAGTGCAATCACAGGCTACATCGCTCTCTGTCTATCTTTCTTGTCTTAAATAATCTCTCTCTGTCCGTCTCTCCCTCTTTATATCTTTTTTTATCAAGTCTTCGTACTGCTCTTCTAGAGGCAGAAAGCGAGAGAAAACAAGATATCAACTTCAGAGCAATCAGAAATTTAGTTATCGCTACATTCCAATAAAGAAGACTCTTTGGATAATAAACACTTGAAGCAATCTATAAATGTAATATACTTTAACAGCAAGAAATGGTTTTGTATTGACGGGTCACAATAGGTTGAACTGTGTTTTGATACGAGACAAGCTTAAAGGAACAGTTTTAAATTTGGTGAAATACACTTCTTCTCTTTGTTGTTGAGAGTTATATGAGAAGATCGCTACCACTCTCACGATTGTATGCTAACTGTAAAGCTACAGCCAGCAGGCGATTAGCTTAGCTTAGCATAAAGACTGGAAACGGAGAAATATTGCGAGCTTGGCTCCGTCTATAGTTAAAAGAGTTGCCAACCAACTTATCAATTTAGTTTGGAATGAGATGTTAAATGTCTTCAGACAGTAGTTAGGGTCATCCTGTACAGGAGTTCATTGAAAATTGTAGTTAATAAATATGAAATTTATAAGAATTTGAAAATCAAGACATCTTCAATTAGTTACAATATGTTTGAACTGATTTTCCGTGCTGTAATGTACAGTGAAACTACATAGTCAGGAACATTCTTTGTCCATGTTCATCCCAGTTAGCTGTTTCTCCCTATTTCCACTCTTAAAGCTAAGCAAAGCTAAGCAGCTGCTGGCTGTAGCTTTATAAGAACATAAGGTGTTGACCTTCTCATTTAACTCTCAGCATGAGGTGAAGTTCCCAAAATGTCAAACTTTGGTGGTAGTTAGCAAAAACTTTATTTCCAGCCTCCTTGGTAAGGTCGAAATACGACTGTATTGTAAACTTTTCTCTGGCTTTCAAAAGTCTTTCCTAATCCCTTTGTTCAGCTTTTAATAAAGACTCAACAATTTAGAATCTGATCCTTAATGAGATGTAATGCATCTGTTGCCTGCTTTTATAACTTGATGTCCCCACAGATACCACTGAACATGTATCTCATCTAGTCTTTTACCTGTTGAACTACATAAACAAAGTCTGGGAAGTGTGCCATGAAGCGCTCTCAGGAATTGCAAACATAAAAACAGGGTAAGGTTTTCTTTCATCCAGTTGGTTCTCTGTCTCATGACTATGCCTATCTAGTGCCTTTGTTTACACTGAGATTGTATGATTTATTTGTGCTGCATATCCACCACGGCATCGTCGTCTTCCAAACAACACAGAGGAAGAACAAAGAAACGTCTTTAGATAAACACAAATAAAGAGAAAAAAGTAATTACTTAGTCTGTCAAATGAGTCTTCAAATATATATTTTTAATGCTCCAAAGTCTAAACTTCAAAGAACTATCATATTATTCTAGTACGAGAATGCAAAGTCTCCATGAATAGCATCCTCCAAATGTCACATAAGATGGTGAGGAGAGACAAACATACAAAGCTGCAGAGAGCATTGAAAGAGAAGAAGAGCACTTGGATGATAAAGGAGTCTATCGCTACTATCTGAGCTACAATAGAGAACATAATGCTTCCTCGTGAATAAACCAAACAACCAAAAGGAATAGGATAAGCAGGATCTCTTCCTCATTCATGCCACAAAGGCCTCGCTCCGTTCCTCTCATGGCACAACGTGGGCAAGGGGAAGAGTTACCTTAAAGGTGCATACGTATGGATACTTATGAAGACGGCAATCAGTTAAGTTTAGAATGCACAGATGACTGCAATTACCATTATGCATGATGTTGTTGATGTGAAATGGAGGCTGTAAAACAAACCACTCCAACATGCTTGTAAATCCTTGAGCATTTAATGAATGATTTGAGGAGTGATTTCTTTCCAAGTTGAGTACCGTTGATTCATCCATCCATGCATGGGCACAATGTAGAAGCATACAGTGAACAATGGCTAAACATGCACCAAATGCACACATTGTAAAGCAATTGCCGGCGACGTTGTGCTACACGAAAACTGCTCGACGCAATGGCCCCTGAAACATCCACTCTTCTGGTGGAGGTCGAGAAAACATAGTTCATCAACCTCTCAGAGAAGAGGCAGGCTCCAAATTCACGACACACTTCAATATTCAACCCTCCTCAACTCGTCCAGTCAGTAGAAATTGACTCACATTAGCTGGCTACAGCACCTTCTCCCTAATCCGTTTGAACTCCGTCACTTGAAGATGTGATGAAGCCATTTGTTTACTCCAACTTGCCAACAGCTGGAACCACTTTAACGGAGGAAATAGCAATAATGTTGCTCCAGTCTACTTGGTCTACTCCAAGTCTACTCCAGTAACTTGGAATCGGAAAATAAAAACACTTGGAAAATGAAAGTGTTCATATAATTATCAGCATTTGCATTTGTTATATCATCTGCTTTATTCATGTCTCAAGATAGATACGTTAGTTAGACCTAAGTTATTCTTATAGTTTGTATATTGTGTCTGCAATTGGTTTGGTTCTTTCAAACATTAAATATTATTTAAGATACCCAAGTGCTATGCGAGCCATTTCCGTTTGGACATATCTGTATTTTCCTTTGCAATTTTCTGCTTTGATGCTGGATTAGTAGAGTAATCTTGAAAAGAGAGATATGCATGTCTTCACATGTTCTTAATAGACAATCTCAAAGAACCAGACAAAAGCAAACACCCCGAGATTCCAGATCTTGATCTATTTTAGGTCTGCGTTTTCACCGTCAGATGGTGGGAGCTGGGTGGGGCACGGAGGTAAATTGATCCCAGATTTGATGGAAAAGTTCTCTGTTGCTCGGAGGGATCAATCCAATGTCGCCTTTTGAAGATATAGCAACACTGTTTAGCATTCAAAAAGCAGCTCCCTCCGAGAGAACAGAAGAGTGCAAATAGGAGAGCGGTTCATTTCTATGCCCCCCTAGTAACACAAAAGCACCTTATCAAAAAATCCCAGACAAAGGCACAGCGAGAGGGCCTGGGGCGTCAATACCTGTCCCTAAACCTGAACCAAGACAGTGCTGTCTTCCTGTCTAATTGGCAATCAATCTACACACACAGAAGTCTTGGAAGACCTTCCGTTCCTTCTTTCCTCGCTCCTCCTTGTGATTGTATTTGGAAAATATAGGCTCTGCAAAAACAATGAGTACATCATCAAATCAAGTCTTGTGCTAAATAATTTGCATCACATGGTTTACAAATAAATAAGTCAATATAACATGCTGCTCTCAGCTAAGTGCACTTAGCCACATCGAAAGAATGACACAGCTTGTCAAATACTGTAGCAAATGTGACATTTTGCATTGATCTGATGCCACAATGCCATACTGCTTATCCAGCACAGAGGTGAGGAGAGGCTGCTGGATATTTAGTTGCCTCCAAATTTCGACCAGCTGCTTAATAAGCCTCAGCAGTGAATGTGTTTTTCCCCTCGGGGACCCACGATGAAATGTGAGATAAACACACAACTTTAATTTTATAATATCGCTGCACACACACCCAACCCCCCATTTCCAGCTTTAAAAGGATGCTGAGCCAATATCACCCCTCGCTGGATGTGGGCGAGCTTAGCGTAGCCACACACCTAGAGTGGAGTGAGGGGCCCCAGGAGCAGGGCTTTAAGAGCAGCATGCCACCTCTGCTCTAAAGCCAGGACGGTATTGATGCTAATGGGGCAGCCCTGCAGCTCGCCACCTGCATAATCTCCTCTAATACCCTCACCACCCGCAGCTGTTTACTTTTCCATTTGCCTGAGTTATTCCTCCACACATCCACCATGTTCGTGAGAAGAGGCTCTCTGCAGCCACTTGCAGAGGCGAGACATTCCAGCTGTTGACACAGTAGAAGAAGTTATTGTATTTTATGAGAGAGAAAGAGAGAGGGAGGATAAACTTAGAGCCACCTGCTCACGATTATGCATTTCTATGTGTGTGTGTGTGTGCTGAGGTGCTGAAAACCAAATAATCGTATTGTATATAGACATGTATTGTATTTGAAATCCAGTCTCAACAAAGCTTGCATTGCATATGAATCCTTGCTACAGGCTGCAGACTACAGGACACACTATTCATCCTAATGTGCAAGCAGTAGCACAGTTTGGGCATTTTCTTACAAAACTTGAAAATGTCCATAACCAAAGTAATACCATGAGACACAGTCACAACAAGTTTAATGGAGGCCACAATGGCTACTGCAGGACAGCTCAGTAATGTGATTGGATCATAAAAAGTCATAATACATGAAGCCAATTAACATTTCACTTTTACTATTTCGTTTTTCTGTGCCGCAACTTTACTGTTTTAAAACACTCTCTGCTCTCTAGCCTCATTTTTCGGCAGATGTTTTCAGCTCAAAAAACTGTACGCACTATACACTATACTAGCAGCTAGCTAGTGAACATAGTGGAGCATTTAGCAGCTACAGAGCCAAAGGTCTCCTTCAGGAGGTGGTGGAGACCAAAATGGAGCTAAAGGGTCAGAGACACACATCTAAATGTTGCTCTGTAGCTGTTGGATCATGTGTAAACAAGCAACTGAATACGTCAGTTCTTAGTTTACAGCTTCTTTCAATAGATAAGTCGTTCTTTACACAATTATTCAACAAAAATCTTCATGATTGTTTAATCATTTATCAAGCAAAAGGCCATTTATTTGTTGCTTTAACGAGTTGTTGCTTTTTTTCCATTGTAAATTTAACATCTGTGGGTTTTAAAATGTTGTTCATAGGATACACCTCATAGATCAAGGTCCCTAGGTTCAAGTCATGAAAATGTCTACATGTGTGTAGTTTTTGTACATGAATGTTGTCTCTTGTTCTGAGCGGCTATAGGAGCCAGGAGAATGATGTGAAGATTGTGAAATGAGCCAGATACTGTTCATCACCAAATGGGCAGACCAGGAGCTGTTCCCCATTCCAATGTCCAGTGTTATTGCAGTCTGTTAACAGTCAATGGAGCAGATAAGTGGCAGTGACTTGATGTTGTGGCACAAGCTACGTAAAATCCCAGCTGAGCTACACAATGCCTAATAACCTCTACACACTTCTCTCCTCACTAAGCTTGTGCCCACGTGTGGCACACTTTAATAATGGCAATTACCCAGATAAAAAATGTGCTCACAACTTAGTTGAAAGGATTACTTTCTAAAGTAAATCATCCTGCAGAGTCCAAGAAAAGTCCTGCAAAGGAGACACATGGTTTTATCCCTAACATCTTTGTTGTAAAACTTAATGCAGTAATGAGACACGGAGCTTTTGGCTTGCAAGCACACAGGCTTGTTTGATAAATATCTTTTGGAGAGATCAAGGTATGTGGGTAGGTAAAAAACACAACAAGGAAGGATTTTAATACTGTAGTGCCTTTTGTCTGATTCTTAAAAGCGCATTCCTCGGTTTACAAATATGTCCGGGCCGATCTGCCTGAGGTATGAGACGAACAAACTGAGAAAAAACCTCCTCCTCGAATTGAATGATCTGATGTTTATATCTTCACTCAAGAAAAATCTATGCTTCCCTGCCTCTGCCAACCCCTGTTGTTGGGCAAATTGTCAAACTGCTGCTGGAGAATCAGTGTGAGAGAAGCATTGAGAGAGAATTGCCTCCTCCACGGCTGCATCGCTTTTCTCTCATCTTCGTCAAAGAAGCAACACATCTAAAGCTTACGTTAGGTCAATATCGATGAGGCCTAAAGCTGCTTCTCAAGCCATGCAAGACTTATAAATGATAGTAACTGAACCAAATTTGCTTCAGTGACAAGAAAAGCAAATGCTTGAGAAACTTTGAAATGAAAAAATCAGCATCTACAACTACATGACTCACACAAATAAAAGAGATCTGAGGACAAAAACAGTCAAGCAATACTGTAATGGTCATTTTAAGTAATACCACTTGCAGACTGACCCAGGATGAACCCATTTTTTAGGTTAATGAGCGGGTCAACAAACAATATCCAACTTCCAGGTTGGCAGTATAATGTGGGTCTTTGATTGAAGGGTGAATATGGTTTTCTTTAATAAAGATGGGGTTATTGTATGTTTACTAAATGCTTATTCCAGGATTGCCATAACTTTACTGTAGATACTGGCATCAACTGTTTATCCTGCCAAGCATAAATGTAGCTGCTCCCGTAGCTGTGCTACGGTGTATGTGATAGGATCTGAATTGTAAGTGGCTTTGGATAAAAGCGTCTGAAAAATGACTGCAATGTAATGTAATGTAATGATCATTGTTATGGAATATGAGCTATAGAGGAATTTTTTTTTTAGGTAAAATTTCCAAAATAACCTTTCAGCATATTGTTATTCACGTGGTAGCCCAGAGTCGGCAGTTTTCTGGAAAAGAACATCCAATAATAAGAACGCCCTCTCCCTGAAATGACCTGCGATTGCCCAAAGTCTCCCGTCACAGGCTAGATCTTCTAAAGCCTGACAACAGAATCCAGGAGAGGTGCAGAAGTCTAGTTTTCTCTCAGACCTTGAATTAGGCTACAATGTGCTGAAAGGTTGTCCAATGATTTCCCATTTTTCTTGATAACATTGATTATTCATGAGTAGATAGTCACCAGTCAAATCTTGGGTTTAAATAACGTCATTAAATATTATTTATTGAAATTCAACACGCTATACAGTTTCTACAGCCATATTAGCAGCTTTGTGATCTTAATGCTCCCTCATCATGCTAACATGCTCACAATGCTAACATGCTCACAATGCTAACATGCTCACAATGCTAACATGCTGTTGTTTGGCAGGTATAATGCTAATCTTAAATTTAGCGTTGAAGCATGCTGACGTTTGCTAAATAGCACCAAGCTGAGGTCCTGCCAGGCCCTGCACTGAGCTGGCTATGTGGAGGTAGTGGCCCTGCGGGAATTATGATGGCTGTGTTTTTGATTATCATTTAATGACATTATAATTACATTTTCATGTCAATGTGTCTCAGCAAATTGTCCCAGGGGCTTTCAAACTATACGGCTGAGGGCAGTCTCTGCAGATACAGACACCCCCACACACTTCTAGTGGGTTATAAGGGATCACTTCTGTCTGTACAATGTTTTTAAAGAAAAATCCTACTCATTGTGCCTTTTCTAGTGTGTGCCTGAAATTAGTATTAATTTACAAAAAAATGATTCCGACCACTAATTATATGACACATAAATAATGACTCACTGTATAAAAGATAGCTAGGCAATGATACGGATAATATTTTGCATGGGTCAACAAACATGTCTTTTTGAGAGTGGGAGGAAAGAACATCCGAGCTCCTCAGACAGAGTGCTTATTAGTTATCTGCTGTGATGCTGTTGTATGTCTAAATCTCTCAGAAAGCTGACATATAAGTGGAAATGAATGATGCTCACTCGGCGGCTGTCAGTACTGGCGGACGGAAATGATATGGCTGAGCATTGTTGTTTCCTGCTGTGGTCTAGATCATCAATCACATGTTCAGAGTTCTGTGTGGGTGGAGAGGTTGTTGACCCTTTGACTGTGGCACTAAATCCATGGTTGAGATTACTGTCCTGCAATATGTGGCCCCGCTGAGCCACAGTGGAAGATTGCACATAAATCTCTGTGAGGTATTAATAAAGGGCTTGTTCTTCTCATCTCAAAGCCTTTCATCCTTGCTATGAAAAACACAACTACCCCCACAATCGCATATACTTATATACGCAGAATCAAGCACCACGATCACGCATGTATGCAGACACTAAATCACACCTACACACAATGAGATTTAACTTGTAATGCTATTCAATAATCCAAGAAGAGATTAGAAATGTATGGATTTCTGTTAAGGTTAAGGTGTTGTGGAAGATTGTCACACTTTTACTTCCAAAGGGCCTCAAAGGCATCATCTCAGTGTCGAGTGCACGGATGACAAGTGGCTCTGAAGATGGAGCTGGTTACCAGAGTGCATCCTCACAAATGACTGTAGGGTCTTCCAACTGTGGGGATGATGTATGGATAGCCTGAGCTGAACCTGATGCTGTGTATACTGCCATATCACAGCTGTGCTCATGATCACTAGCTCACACACACACACGTGTGCCACATGGATCATATTCATTGCACACGCAAGCCTAAACGTGCAAAATTCACACGTGGCTGCACTCACATATACAAACGATTTATGTCAATTTTGATTCAAAAGGGTAACCAGTGGTGAAATTGCATTCCAGCCTTTTTATCCTGCACTTAAATAACAGCATGTTAAAGGCACTAAAAAGCATCCATATGTATCCATATGTATGTTTCAGTGCCGGCACAACATTGTTCAATAGACATGAAAATAAAATGTCTATGTAAAAACAACAAAACAATTTCTAAATTGTCATTCAAATGACAACATAATTAAAAACAACACAAATATTTTATACCACAGGTGGTTTAGTGTACTTGAAAAAAGACTATTCCTCGAAACAATGAAAATCCCCCTCTGTACTCAAAATGGTACAGTCTGAGTTAACCTACTATAAAGTCCATTGAAAGCTCTCACTTCCTGTTTGGCAGTTTGGGCCAATGGAAGCAGGTACGATGGTTGGGTGCTCGTGCAACAAACATTTTGTCAATTGAAGTTACAGCTGACCAATAAATGAATTGTATTGGAATGTATTGATAAATTATTTAAGTAGTTAGTACATTAAGAATGCAAATGATAGTATGCATACTGAGATGAGCAAAAGATGCTTTCTATATACACCCACATGTGCTTTCTGTGCTAACATAACTCAGCCACAGAGGGCTGGGCTACTAAGCGTAACACAACAAGGACTACAAATCTGTGCTGGCTGTATTTAATTCGAAATGATATTTTGACACTTTACGATAAAAAAAATATCAAGTTGCGATTATTTTTGACAGGTTTTACAATTGCGATATGATTTGGGACATTGGAGAGGAAAAAAAAGATTTCTTATTTTCATTGAAAAACATATGAAAATGATTATGGTGTGATTTTTGTGTGGATCTGTATAAAGGTATATGATGAAGAATATGATGTGCAAGTTATATAAAATTCAAAATGGTATTTTGTCACATCACGTCTTTAATAAATATTGCGCTTCCTGCGATATGAAAATTGCAGTGGGCCATGTTGTGATTTCAATAAAATTTCGATTAATTGTGCAGCCCTGGATGTTTTCTCACTGTCACACAAATGCTGTGATACTGTGTGTTTAATTCTGACACTCAGTGTGCTGAGAGTTTTTCCCTGAGCTTTATGTAGGTGGGAGTCAATCTGCCTGTCTGAAGCTACCAATCCATTTAATATTAGGGTGGGCATGAAAAACGAGACATTGAGCTACTTCTAAATGTAAGGGAGCCTATTATAACAGCAGCATATCCGAATGAAATGTGTTCACAGGCGTTAACATTTATCTGTGTGCAATGTGTGGAGGCCCTATCACATATCGGCATGTGTGTTTTCTAGCATCAACAGCCGCCTCGTTGCTACCCTCCGGCCCCCGTATATATGTGCACAGAGTCTATTGGGATCCCACAGAGTCAACAGAGCCAGACGTACCTCCATGCTGTGTGTCTGTCTGCCTGCTAATCCTTACACTTCCCATCCCTCCCTTCGAGTTAGATATCAAGCATATGAAATGAACACACATCCCCAGTCGATGAACTCCCATTTGAAAGCGCGAGGCATTAATGCGAGGCCCTTCTGCACTCCTCCAACACTCTAAGGCTGAGGAGACAGAGAAGGGAGGAAATGACAAGGCATAACTCCCGTGAGCTGCTACTCAAATGCTAGATTTGTAGCGAGAGCAGAAGTTAGGCAGAAGCATAAGGATACATTTCATCACCAAAGAAATGTGTCAAAGTGTTTCATACCCCAAATATGATCCCTGCTCTTTCTTAAATAGACCTTCGTAAGGCTGGAATTCCCTCTCGATAATGAAGCATGAAAGAATACTCAAATGCAATTTCTTTCCCACAGTTACTAGAAACATAAAAAAATAGTATCCAGCATCAGTGTGTTTATCCTTTTCATTACTTAGTATAGTACCTTATGTAAAATGTATGTTTTTATATACTGCATATTTATAAAGTGAAGGCACACAAGGAAAATGGCTCACCAAATGGAGAGGAGAAAAGGCGTCCTCAAAAATTCGGAATGCAACAGCTCCTCAGACAGCGCCACAAATACCGGTATGAAACAAAATGCAGACAAAGTGCCTGTAAGCTGAATTTACATTTGTGAGAATTATTGAACTCCGGTCACATTTTTTTTTTATGCTTAATGATTCACGTTCTCTCTGTTCCTTCCAGTTAATGGATCGTCTGCGAGGTTCCCTGCTGGGCAGCGACGGGTTAACCACTGAAGCAATAAACCTGGTATGTGCTTTCAGCTTTCTCTTTCCAGCATCCTTTGCTGCAATCATTTTGACAAGGAAGCAGGCTGACCTATAGCACTTTAACCAGAACCCCTGGACTCATTCCAGATGCTGCCTTCTGAGGTCATCAAGCTTACAATGGCAACTGACACAGCGAACGTATGTCTCCCGCTCAACAATAATATTCGGCTTAGTTGTGTGACAATTTTCCATTTCACCTCTCACAGGGAAGAGTTTTCTCTTGTTGTTGTGGAAACAGGCACACAATATATGAGCCCTGTTGCTTGAGCCAAGTTGCTTGTTAAAGGGGACGTGTTATGAAAAGGTGCACGTACATTTGTGTATCTGGAGTGCCTTCCAACCCACACACTGAAACAAGACAACACAGGTTTGCAAAGGTGCGCAATATTTTTCTGGCAAGCCAGTCAGAGCAGAACGTGTGTTTCTGACAGAGTGGGAATACAAGTATATTCAGACGGACAGTATTAGAAAAATAATGTGCCTGTTGAACATGAAAGCATGTAAACCAAAGATACAAGTGTGGACCAGAAAATTTGCATAATACGACCCCTTTAATTTAGGTTGATTGGACAAACGGGGCAAATCCATCGTTTGAGGCCAAGAGCATCACATGTTAATTTGCATGAATCTGCACCTCGTGATTTGCATCCAGTATTGTTAGTTATCACTGTAGGTAGTGTGCCCTTTAGGTAGCACATATGAGGGTGTGTAGGACCAAGTAGTGGTTGGCTGTGTAGCAAGTCTGACTTTTATGATAGAGACCAGTTTTCATCCTATCACAGTCCTTAAATTCACCTTTCCTAAGTAAGATTTTTTTGTAAACCATATTCTGACCATATATGAATCTTTCCCTAATACGGTAGCTGCCATGCTGTGAAATTGTAAATTGTGAGAATTTGAAGAAACTTGACATTGAGCATAATTGTTCAATATACGGTTGTGCTCCTCAATGCTTTTTCTCTCCAACCCACGCCGGAGGAAATGCAGCCCTTTTGTCTGGTGTGTGTCTGTGTGTGTGTGTGTGTGTGTGTGTGTGTGTGTGTACTTTGGCATGTTGTGCAGAACATGCGGCGTCCCTGAGAATCTCACAGCAGCTGTTCGTCTTATATGGAGAAAGAGCTTGTGGGTAAGACGCTAACAGCTCGTACACTGGCTACGTGAAGGAGGGAGGGCGTTCTGCCAAGAGTGTGGCGACTTTAGAGGCTCTGTTCAATGCAACAGCGATAGTAGACATCTGTGTGGCAGTGCCTTGGTCTTGTTCTGTAATCTCTTACTATCTGTTGAAATTGAATAGATCTTTCTGAGGCTCCATGATAAGTTGCAGCACTAGAGACATTAAGTGGATATTTATAAGACACCAGATTAGCCCCCGATTTACTTCAATTAGCTGGCGAGTAGAACAATCCCATATTTGATATGGAGTCACTTTTGGTCCAAATGGATTCCTGCGCATATTTTGAGAGGATACAATTTTACCCATTGTGACTAGTTGTATGGTCACAGGCCCTCAGTTCGTGGATGCAGAGTGGGGGTCACGGGGCTCCATAAAGGGTCAACACTGCGGGAAAAGACTGGACACGTCATTTCTGCAGTGGTCACAGGACAATGGTTGTTCACATACCAAGGTTATAAGAGCATGTGTTGTTATACTTAGTGCAAGTTTATATAGGCCTTTGTCTTACAATATTTGGCACATATATTGGACATAATTCCAGAGCATCGAGATTACGATTAGAGAGTCTGAGTGACTTAACATATAACCCTCAGATGTATCTCATATTACCATATGTAGAACACATGCCACATACAAACATACAAGACACAACGGAAGAGGAGTGAGTCACGTCTGCTTGTTGATGATTGTAGAATAAAGCACCAAGTTTGATCATAGTTCCCCTGTTTCAAGGACGTGCTATGTATATTTTTCACATTTTTAATCTGTAACAATGTGATTCTGAGTTTATTCAAGCATCATTCTTTAACAACACTCAGTTTCCATTAAAAGGCTTTCTCAGGCATTAAAAGATGGAATTTCTAGATTGTATCGAAGCAAATATTTGCATAGTGTGTGTGTGTGTGTGTGTGTGTGTGTGTGTGTGTATTTTTCTTTTAAATTAAATCATGCTAT
The DNA here is from genome assembly GCF_050575085.1 of Anarhichas minor. NCBI lineage: Eukaryota > Metazoa > Chordata > Actinopteri > Perciformes > Anarhichadidae > Anarhichas > Anarhichas minor. Next base: position 3,859,024 of record NW_027466582.1, read on the forward strand.
TTTTTATTCAAATGAGTGTGAAGTGCTGCAGGGCAGCCAGCAGGCACATATTGTAAACATTCAAACAAAACAGCGGTGGCAGTATTAGACAAAAAAACAAACATAGGATTAGGCGTGTAAAAACAAAGCGTCTTAAATTGGGAAATACTCAAAGCGTGTATCTCGACTACTTTTCCCATATCTGAATTCCAACTGTCCCAAAAGGGCTTGTAGAACACTGTGAGAGGAGTTGGTGTTTGAAAGAAAATGAAAAAGAGCGAGCGCAAAAGGCAAATCCCATCCCTCCCTCCATACCCTGATTAATTAGTTCCAAGTTATCCATGAAAGTAATACACTGATAAGGCCAGGAACAAACAGAAGCCAATTAATAGCGCTTCCCTGTGAGCTCAGAGCTGCTGAACACCAGCAGCACTGATGGAAAACATTTAAGGCTGGGTCTTGTTGGCTGATTGGACAGGTGTTGGGGGGTGTTTGCGAGCGCTCTCTTTGCCTGGCAGCACGCAGCCCGTCTTTTCATTACCAAGCCGAGCACACAGCCTTATCAAGCTGTTCTCGTCGATGATGGGAGATGAGACCTCGCATAAAACAGTCATCTACAACAACAGCTGTGAATGAAGGGGTCCTTGGGACCTGAGCTGCGTCTCAAGGACCACAAAATAGATGCACAGCACACACACCGCAAAGCAAGGCCTGGCTAACATTTCCCAGTAACAGAGTTATGTTAGGGTGCTTTTTTTAGTGCTTTACACTGCTGTGATCCTGCTGCTGCTGCAACATCATCAATACATCGATTGTGCTACCGCCATGCTTCACAAGCAGCCTTTGACTTGGGATAAGAGTTTTTCTACGATAACCCTAACAGCTGGATTATTCTGCCCACAGCATAATTAAGGATTGATTAGCAGCCAACTGGTCTGCTAATGCATCATGCTCAAAACCCCCAGGTTCTGGAGCTTTCAGCAGGTCTTCATCTCTATTTTCTTGCCCATTTCAGAGCCTACAGAATCTAAGAGTGCGTAGATTTATTTAGAAACATAACAGCTATGTTAGCTCAATGCAGCCATGGATGGGTGGCCCCCAAACACGCCATTACCTGACATCTATTCTCCTCCTAGTCATTGTCATCCATTCTTCTGAAACATAATAATCAAGGCCAATCACCCAGCCTACAACCGGTTTGAAATTTGAAAGCACCTTTTTTTCTTTCTTCCTGTGGTGTAGGTGTGTCTCCAGACATCACTCACACACCTTTCTCCCGATCCTCCAGCAGTAAGGAAGAATGGCTACAAGCAGGATTGATTTGTTACCGGAGTCGAGCCTTGTCAACTCGACGGTGCCCTCGGGGAGTCAACAAAGCCTTCACGCAGACAGGCTCGTCATTGGATGGGGCTGTCATCGGGAGATAATTGACTGTCAATTAGGTGACGGAGACAACAACGTTAGAGTCAGCAAGAAGGCAGTAAATCACTACCTGTCTGTCGGACGCCATCGGCTGCCCCAGCCTCTTCTTCATTCCCTTCACTCTCCATCTCTATTTCTAGCTTATACACGATTCACTCTGAAGTATCCTGCTCTTTCACTCTCCCCCGTATCATCTCGTCCTGCTCCCCCTGATGGTATTTACAGTACGTATGACCGTGCAACCTTTCAGAGCTATGCCCCATCAAGACGACTGAGTGAGTGGTCCCCGTTTTAAAGCCGCCCCCCCCCCCGCTTAAAGGCCAAAAAGTCTCAGTAACATTCTCTGGGCTACACACATTGACTCATGTATGTTGCTAACCCCTCTTTTATCTCGTCATTGTGTGATCTGAGCTCGCTCGTGGCACCGCAGCGGCATTTATCCCGGTAAGCTCTATTGAGTTGCTGGCTTTTGTACAGACGCAGTGCTGTGAAGCAGTCGATAAGTTTAAGAGACGTTCAAATAGACCGGTCTATGAGCTTCAGCTGGAACAAACATATACAGCACATCATGTCTCCCAGAAATGAAGTTTGCTTTTGCACATGAGGCAGCAAATTCCTTAGTTCTGTGTCGTTTGAGTCCTAATTTGTTTAGAATGGAGTGCTGATGCTAATCAAAGAGACTCTAGCGATAAGGCAATTATCCAGGCTCATAATCAGACTGTTGATTTCAGCTGGAAAAATTGAGTGGTATGTGCAGCTTCCTGCAAACAACCTTTTGTTTCTTGAGCTGTAAGCTGGGAGATCAAGTGCAGCTCCATATCAATATAGGAGAGAAATCTCATCTGGAACTAGTCTCTGTGCACTGGTTCACCGGCTGAGATAACGGAGTTGGCCCAATCTGCCAACACTAAAGGAAGACTCGTGTTGGAAGGAAGAAATTACGAGTCGAGGAACAAGAGAAGCTGCGAGTGGCGGCTGCAGGAGGTGTTCCCACAGAGCCGGGTGTATTGTTAAAGATAATGACAGTAGAAGGTGTGTATGGGTGGGTGGCTGGTGCATTATTCAAAGTGTTACTGTTTCCATTTCATGTTGCCTATAGCTGCATGCTACTGTAAGCGTCATGTCGTCTACAGAGAGAGAGAGAGAGAGAGTGTAGTAAAACACCCGCCGAGATGCTGTGAATTCAATCAAGCATGAGCACACTTGAAGACAAGGAGGTCCAGATGTCATTTGAAATGCTGCAATCTTTCAGGAATCATTAATGTGACAGTTGTCTGGCTGGAGTTAAAGGAAGTGGACAGATTTATTAGTTGAGAGCTTTGCATGTCATCATTCTTACCAATGACATTTCATGACCACTTTATTACAGAGATGAGTCTATCTAGCATGGTCGCTTATCTAATTGGCACACACACACACACACACACACACACACACACACACACACACAGTGGCATTTGATGATATGTGCAGATGATGGAAAGTTGTGTGAGAAAAGGGACGAATTAATTGACTCACTCTTCCCTCACATGGAAGTGGTATTCTTGCAACCTTGACATTCGAAAGTCACTTTTGCCTTGTAGACATTCGAATGCTCTCAATTAACACGTGCAAATTGACACCATACAGTCGTAAATGCAATGGATGCCCATATTTCCCCTGCAGTGTGTCACTGCTCGAGGCAAACTGCTGGTTTTGATTAGCAGCAGCTCTGCCATACCTCTGACGATGTGAAAGGTCTTTGCCCCTTTAACTGCTGTGCTGATTCCTTTTTAATGTTTCAGTTAATGAAAAAGCATTTTAATCCAACTTGTGACACATGGAGACTGCTGCGTCTGTCTTCCATGCTGGCATGAAAAGCATTCATTTTGTGAACTGAGGGAAGAGTCCATCCTGTCCTCTTTATCTCTAATGTGGAAGAAAAATGGGTGCTTTTTTTTTTTTTAAGGCAGTTTCTTCAGCATCTGTCACCAGACATCCGCAGGTCTACTCTGAGCAGGACGCTTTGAGTTGTCCATTTTATTATGTTTCATCCGTGCCCTGCTCCTCTTTGCCGTGAGGAAGATAGCTTTTAAATTTCATAGACAGTCATGACCGCTCGGAAATGTTTATGAGGCAGACAATCCTGAGCGCACACACAAGCCAATACGGAGGGGAAAAGAGATTAGTTTTCACTTCTGCTAAAATATGAACTGATGTGCTTTTGCCACAGGCAACAGATTTAAATGGCTGTGTGTGTGGTTGTGTGTGTGCACGGCAGTTTGCAACTGTTGATCAGTTGTATTTGTGACATAAATCATCAAAAGAAGTCTACACTCGTATCTTGTAGCATGTTTAGACATATTATTACAGTCCGCAGGCCCGTAAAGCTGAATATAATGAATATAACTCGCAGTATGAATCTGTTATCCACATTGCTAACTGCTTTGTCAGCTTTTTACTTCATCTTATCTTCCAGAAAAAGACATGTTCCCTTCAGCTGCCCAGTCGCTTCCTCTGACCAACTTTCAACAGCTGTACATGCAACGATTCCTCTGTACAATCCCATGTTTCCCCCTCACTGACTCTGCCTTTCCTTGCTTGCTTTTGAGTTGATACATATATCTTTACGGAGGTATCTGGCTCTCTCCAGTCCTGGAGGCTTCAAAATCCATAACATTAGTTCCATCTCGCCCCCCTTTTTTTTACCCCCTTGCTTGGAGACAAACTGACAAGTGCAGAACCAAGATAAAAGTTATGTGAAAACATTATTATGGGAAAACGCTTTCATTGCATTTGAATGGGCTTTCCAGGAAACGCCCGGCCTATACTCTCCGAGAGGTTATGGATGAGAGAAAGTCTTTTTCCTCTGTATCAGAGGTTCCCAGGCAGACCTGCATTATTCACTCGCTCTTCAACAGCATTAACAGCCTGATATTTGCCCGCATAAAGAAACTGCTGCTGCAAGGTAAACAACGATCCTGATGCAGCACTGAGAGGAAGACCGTTAACATGTTCAAATAATTGCACAATTTAATTCAAGAGCTGTGTCATGCATCTCCCCTTGACTCAAACTCCCACAGATTTATTATTGTGCAGGCATTTCTGTAAGAGAGAAGTCCAGACTCACAATAAGCTTCCACATTATTTCTTAAGATGCCTGAAATCACAGTTACAGGTGCAATTTATGGTTCCATGATTCCAATGATGTTTAGATTTGTCTTTCTGTGCGTTAGTATTTGCCGATTTAAGAACAAAAAGCAGCACTAATTCCACATTTGCTTCAGTGTTAACTGCTGCCAAACTACAGGGAGGATTTTGATTCACGTCTCTCAATCTCGTGCCGATATTTCCAGTTATTTTTCATGCATAACTGACAAATGCAGCACTTCTAATCTGTGTTATTCAGCAGGGACAGAATGTCCTTCCCTCCACCGAGGATTCCTGATTGAAAGAGATAAGTAAAGTCAAATACAAAGAATATCCAGTCTAAATATAGAGACTGGTTGTGGAGGTACAGGTACAGTTCCACAGCAGCGATCAGTTTGAAGACGGAATAAGTTTGCACCAAAGGGTTTTTTTCATGACCAGAATGCTTTTGTGATCTATCCGTAGCCTTGGGAACTGGTATGAAAATGGAGCCAAAGCGGCCTGGGGCCCGGCTAGTCCTGTCATCTCAGATGAGAACGTTTAGAGAACGTAACATCTGCTTTTTCTTGGTTTGGGGCTTTTAAGATATTTAGTTTCCTCTCAGCAGAAACGCCAGTGCCCACTAATAGTCTTGCATTACAAACTCACAAAGATATGTTCAAAACCAGCACCTGCTCATTGAGTTATTTAAGTGCCTGAGTCGCTTAAGCTAAATGAGCCTCTTTATCTGGGGTTGCAATCTGTCCAAAAACCTTTTAATGCCCCAAGCTATTCCATTAAAAACCTTAAATTAGCACATCTTTCCTATTATTTTTTTGTTGTCGAATCAATGAAAAACTAAAGCTGCATCACGAACCTCTCCGAAACCAGTAAGTATTGATATTAGAAAATGTATTTTACAGCTGTAGGGAAATTACCTCAGTGGGAGGAGACATACTTGCTTGCATTTTATTTTACTCAGCTTCCTCGTTGGTATAAAATCGTTAAAGGGTAAACAAACCTCAAAATGATTTGAGGGGAGTTTGGAACCTCAGAATTATCGCATCTTACGCCCCCAATTATCTGGCTGGTTGGGAAAACAATATGATTCAAAGCAAAGAACATTCTATAACATTCAGTCTCTTTCCTCCCTTGTCTCTTTCTTCTGGGTTACAAAAGCTTCTGTCTCCAACTCTCTAGGAAGAAGTTTACTGCAGTGAAAACAGCTAAGAAAAGAATCAGACTCAGAAACCAATCAGTGAGAGACATGTGCAATGCAAGCTCTAATTAAAACACAAAGTTTAGCACAGTGAGGAAGCTGATCCGTGTCTCCTTTTGCCTCATCCACCCGTGAACAGTTCTTGTCATGTGTGGGCTCATATAAAGTGGAGGCTTCCAGGGTATTGCACCATCCTTGAGTGAAATACAATAACCAATCTCAACAAATGCACTTGTAGAAAAAGACTGCAGTTTAGCGTTGTAGCTTCCAGTTAGAAACAAGAGGGAAGCAAATAAAACCCGGCTCATCCCTCTCCCACGATAATCTTCGACATGATCCACTAATGCGGCCAAGAAATGGTTGTTGAAATGATGAGAACTCCGGGGGAGTCAGACGCACTGCTTTTTAGAGTCAAATCTAAAAAAAAAAACTCTATACTCAATGATTGAAAGCTTGTGATGATTCTATTTGGAGCTCTGTAATAACAGGCCCTTCTTCTGAAGATCTTCTAACTTCACAAGTAATACATTTAAAAGAGAGCATGTGAAATCCCTCTTGCACAAATCAGACAGACAACACCGGAGGACCAGCAAAATATTTCCCTGCTCAGTCTTGTTTGCTCAGGCAAAGTCACTGAACGCTGGGAAACACAACAGTCTTCTTTTGATCTACAGCGCTTATTAATTCAATCTGCCTGTGTGTCTGGCGTTGAGCATAGCCCTGTTCAACATATCCCGGTGAAGGGAAGGAAAAAAAAGTGGAGCATGCTCTTTGTTTTGTTTTATATGAGCATTTTTCACCCCTGATGACAAGGCAAGCGACTCAACATCGTCTATTGTGGTGCAGCGTTCACTGACAAAGACATCAACTTGTGACTCACTCCTTTTTCACTGATGAGTGATGAGAGCTCTTCCCCAGCTGGTGCTGCAGTGGCTTCCACCGTCGTACCGTGTAGCCTTCACTGGCAGGCCACGTTAAACCTACATAACCTCAGAATCAGCTCTGACAGAGAACGATTCAACTGCAGGTTGGGTTTAGTTCCTACCTACATGGGAAGATTATTTTGGATGGAAAATGTTTACTATTCTGTGGGATCGCGTGCATTTGTGAAGAACAGAAGGATGGATCCAGGCCATTACAATGGCAGCTTGAGGTCCCGGTGGTCCTACAGGCAGTTTACTGCTATCATCAGCTAGCTAGGTAACGAGTAAGTTAGCGCTGCGTGTGATTCAAACGATGGACTGGAGACAGCGAGTGTGATTACTGGCAGTGGCAGTTAAGCTGCGCCCGACTGAACTGAACCAATATTATTTAGTTTAGCTATCATTGGTGTGACCCCAATCCGCCCTTTTAATGGCCTGGATCCATAATCGCCTTTTGTTCTTAGCAAAGTCACGTGATCCCACCGGGATATTGCTGTTGGTGCAGTTTATTGCATAACAACTCAACTGTCATATCAGCTTTGGAGCTTGGCTCAGCGATTACTGACAGTGGCAAGCGAGCGGCACTCGTTCAGCACCCTTCGATAAACTGCCGAGCTGAGCGGCACCACAGCGGCAATCCGTCGGCAGTTGATAGACGCCTCTGCCGACTCGCTTTCAGCTAACTAGTTGAAATTGTTGGCTAAAAGTAGCCTCATGAACTATGCTAACAGTAAAAGTAATGGATAAATGGTTAAAATAGCTAAAAGTAGGCAAAATGGTTGAAGTAATTAGGTAATAATAGGCTAAATTTGGAAATAGTTAGTTATTAAAAGAGATAATAAACAGTTGAAATCTTTCATCCAGATTATAATCCATTCATAAAAACATATTTAGACGGTGTCGATGAAGAGGTACTTCTCTTCTGATATGGCTGTCGGGGGTACAGACATAATACGCCACATACCAGACAATTACAACCCACTAAAGCTGTTAGACTGCATGATTGGGACTATCAAAATAATATAAAGGGACAGTGTGAAATGTCAGTTTGTCCTGTACCTGCATAATTCAGTGTGTGAAATGTTAGGGTGAGTGCGGCTCTGCATTTATGCTCAATAACCATGATGGTGACAGCAGAACAGAGAAAGCTGCACTTTCCTGCAGCTGTGAGAACACTGCAGCCACACATTTCAGAGCTGCTCGTCCGTCCTTCTAGCGAAACCACCTACACGCCATGACTCAGTCTGTGTTTGCTATTGTTTTAAGGACAATTCAAGCATCTCAATTACTGGGCCAGTTCTCTCAGGTCGTGGAGGGTTTTTGGGATATGAATCCGACTATAGAGCTTCACGTTATATAAACCACAGAGAAAAAAAACATGTTTTGCTTTTAAGAAAGGACATCCTTCCTTTCTGATTTATTTGTTATTACATTTGAACATGTCTTTATTTGCACTATGTACACGTTGCCTTCACACAAGATAGGAAAAAAAAATCCCCAAAACATAAACGTATTCAAAAAAACGTAATCTTCTTTAATTCGGCTAAAGAGCACGACACAAAGAGAGCACTATCACCCTGGCATTGAGGAATGCATTGAGCAAACGTCTTTGTCGCGTGGATGTGTACATTAACTCATCACAATGAGAAGGAAATAACAGCAGTGAAACCCGCGTACTGTTGTAACACATTGCACAATACCAGGTTGCCAAAGAAGCCAGATAAAAACACATCATTTTGAATGACACGCTACATAACACAAAGCATGTTCATCGCTATCATGAAAGCAGACGCACAGAGTCTTTCAGTATAGTTACAGTGATGATGATGATCTGTGCGTACACTGACGTGGAATCAGTAGGCTCATGAGTTACCACCATGTGGTCCGGAGGGGTCAGGGGTTGTAAGGCCAAACATATACAGTGTAATGACCAGCTTTTCAGATATGCAGAAACTCAATGAGGTGAATGATAAGGCCCCCAAACAAACACCTGGAAACCAACCAGCATTCAGCTTCTGACTGCCTCGTTGTTTATTCACACAGGCAGCCAAAAATAAAATTCAAAAGAAAAGCTTGGAGTCTTAGCTGCAGTTTTTATTCAAGCAAAGCACACTGGAAACTTCCCCTGGTGGAGAGTGTGGGCAAAAAAATCACTCTTCATTAGTACAGCAGAACCGACTTACATGGTTATTTTAAAATGTTCACAGAGCCGAGGATGCGTTAATGGATTGTTTACTTGCAGGGTTTGACAGCAACCAGCGACGCCAAAGGAGGCTTATTAGTGAAATTAATGTGGTTGTGCTATTTTAGGGCTATGCTCCAGAGAGTACACATTCCTTCAGAAAAGAAAGTCATTACAGGGAGCTAATTGTGCACCATGAATGTCAGGTAGACTAATGCAGGACCTGACGTCACCTCTTGAGGCTTGAACTAGCGTCTGCCTGGGTCTACAACACAACAACACAATCCAAAGTCTCTGTAATCAATAATCCACTCATATAAAGAGAATCCGTGAACTTGTCTGCCGACTGTCTGTCTGTCAACTTGAGTAATAATTCTTGAAATTCTTAAGGAACAAATTGAAGTGTCTCAATGCTTTATTACTATGGAATACCCTCCGTTTTAATTGCTGAATTGGGGAATGTGATTTTAAGCGCTGCACAAAACATGAGCCTCTTCACAGCCGGATCAATTTTAATTGAGGCTGTTTTTATTATGAACTGACAAAAACAAGTTCTACATCCAATCAATCATGCGTAGCAGTACACTGCTGGCATAGCTAGAGTCATGCAAAGAATAATTGATTACAGATTAATTCAAAGCTGTCGGACTGCGACACTCGTATGTGCAACCCTGGAGGATATGTAAGGCCTGCCTTTTAATGACATTATTTACCTGATTTATAACTTCCTTGCCCATTGTGATGGCTGATGTTTCGTTTCAAACTGCCCCTCCAGATGCAGCGTTTTTGAGAGACACTGCACACCCCGTTTCCCCATGAAATTCCGGACCATCTGGCCAACTCGCATACGGTGCTTTACTTCAAAGGCTATAAATGAACATTCCTTAAAGCGAGATCAATGAAGGTGCCTTTAGACAGCAGGGAACACAAAAAGACAAACATAAAAACAAAGCACATTTGCATGTACGCAGGCAAACCATATCTGGCGTGGACAGATATTGTTAGATTTAATGTCTTTGATGGACGGACACCTCCTCAGAGGTAAAACACAGGCCTGAGGCTCCATTGAGATTCTTGTTATTCATGCCAGTGCATATTGTTCACTGAGACAGAAACGGCCTCTAATCATGTTTCATCATTTGTTTTCCTCTTGGAGCTTTATTCTTCTTTGATTGAAATTATAATCAATAGTTCTGTTTTTTTGTTTTTCTGAGGTTTCTCCAAAAACGAAAGCCCTCCTTTGTCATGATTCAAGAACATGTGAGCGTGGTCATCTACTGTGTGAGGCAGGTAGCCCAGAGACAAATGGCAGCCATGGTATTTTTGAGTCGAGGAGGGCAGCTCATGGTCTATTAAAGACAGTCCTGGGTGGCATACTGAGATGACAGGAGATCCACAGAGAGGCTCCAATTTTAACTGCAGCTCAAATGACGACGACATAGAGTTGGTTTGAGAGTGATGTGCATTGATTTCTAACCCTCCGCAACCTCTGCTCTTTAATAATTGCTGAAGTGAGCGGCGTTATTGTCTCAGTCCTTTCTCCTCAGTGTGTCTGTAGGGGTCTTGGAAGTTAGAAACCAGCCAAAAGAGGATGAAGCCAATAGGGGGTAAAGTCAATGGGATGCAAACTGGACTCCAACATGGAATACATCCATTACTTAAACCCTCTCCCTGTCTCAACAACAACAAAAAAAAAACTTTCTCCATCCCCAATTCCCCCTCTTCTCACCCTCCAGCTTGATCTCTCTCCAGTCAGTGTGGCTAATCTTGGCTGACTGAGGGCCTGTAGGGAGAGAGAAGCTGGAGAGAAACGAAGGCGGAGGGAAAGACTGTTCATCCCCCGAAAAACTTTTCCACGAAGTCTGCAGGAGCAATGGCGTTCCCACGAGGCGGTTGTTCTCAACCTGGGCTCCCGGGAGGTGTGTCGGAGGGAAGGTGCGGCTGCTATATGTGTCCTGGTTTAGAAAGGTAGGCAATGAGAGCTACCACCACCCCCACATACACACCGGTGCCTATAGTGATGGAGAGGGCAGCGAGGAACAAAGCACGTCTGGAGGCGATGTTGGCCATTGGGAAGTCACCTTTGTTCACTGCCTTGGTGGTCTGGGAAGGAGAAAATGCAAGAGAAGAAGAATGTCAGACACAGTTTAGAGGGGGACCCTCAAGAGAAAGGGTGACCTATTTTTCAAAAGAACCATAATTACAGAAGTTGTCTATTATTTTGTGGTGGTCTGAGGGAAACATGCAACTGGTGGGGTGGGCCCATTGACCGAGCTGCTCAGCGTAACCCAGGAGAGCTCATCCTGCATGATGGGACTAAAAAATGGCAATTAGTGTGAAAATGTCAAGGACCGGAGGTTCTGGTCATATCGGCTGCTGGCTCTGAATCACAAATGACATCTGAGAAAAGCAGATTTATCATAATTTGACATTAAAGGGAGAACAAAAAAAAACTGACAAAGAACTGCAGAGATTATAATACAAAACATCTTTCACAGTCGGGCAAATCAATAACATGAAGAGTACATTTTGACAGTGCTGCTATTGTTTAGAATCTATTATGGAAGATCTTCATCAACAACGTATGCTAAAAGGTAAAAGATAAACATTGTTATTCTGAAAACAGGTCAGTAAAAAACAAGTTCTTTGTGCTCTTTTTTTTATAAGAAAACAACCCCCATCAGCATGACCTACTTACCAAGTATTTAAGGTTATAGTGCATTTTTACAACCCACTATAGGCACACACAGATCCTCTGTGGGTTGTTGTATTAACCACTCTGCTTAAATAACAGTCGTTTTACTCCGACAGACCGCAGTATAATAACAACTGAAATATGTGAGTGCAGAGTCGGGTGATGGTTCTCACTGAGTTCGTCACTACCACTGTCCCCTTTAACGTTGTATGTCGTTTTTTGAAACCATTGCCAGAACTATTGATCACAGCAGCTTTTGAAGTTCTCTATACGATATTAAGAGCATGGATATAGCAGCAAACAACTGTTTGCAAGGTAAAGATATGGTGAAGTAATCTACCTGATATAAGATGTAGTGGAGTAATCTACCTGATATAAGATGTAGTGGAGTAATCTATCTGAAATAAGATGTAGTGGAGTAATCTACCTGATATAAAATGTAGTGGAGTAATCTACCTGATATAAGATGTAGTGGAGTAATCTACCTGATATAAAATGTAGTGGAGTAATCTACCTGATATAAGATGTAGTGGAGTAATCTATCTGATATAAGATGTAGTGGAGTAATCTATCTGATATAAGATGTAGTGGAGTAATCTACCTGAAATAAGATGTAGTGGAGTAATCTACCTGATATAAGATGTAGTGGAGTAATCTACCTGATATAAGATGTAGTGGAGTAATCTATCTGATATAAGATGTAGTGGAGTAATCTATCTGATATAAAATGTAGTGGAGTAATCTACCTGAAATAAGATGTAGTGGAGTAATCTACCTGATATAAAATGTAGTGGAGTAATCTACCTGATATAAGATGTAGTGGAGTAATCTATCTGAAATAAGATGTAGTGAAGTAATCTACCTGATATAAGATGTAGTGGAGTAATCTACCTGATATAAGATGTAGTGGAGTAATCTACCTGATATAAGATGTAGTGGAGTAATCTACCTGATATAAGATGTAGTGGAGTAATCTACCTGATATAAGATGTAGTGGAGTAATCTATCTGATATAAGATGTAGTGGAGTAATCTATCTGATATAAGATGTAGTGGAGTAATCTACCTGAAATAAGATGTAGTGGAGTAATCTACCTGATATAAGATGTAGTGGAGTAATCTACCTGATATAAGATGTAGTGGAGTAATCTATCTGATATAAGATGTAGTGGAGTAATCTATCTGATATAAAATGTAGTGGAGTAATCTACCTGAAATAAGATGTAGTGGAGTAATCTACCTGATATAAAATGTAGTGGAGTAATCTACCTGATATAAGATGTAGTGGAGTAATCTACTTGATATAAGATGTAGTGGAGTAATCTACCTGAAATAAGATGTAGTGGAGTAATCTATCTGATATAAAATGTAGTGGAGTAATCTACCTGATATAAGATGTAGTGGAGTAATCTACCTGAAATAAGATGTAGTGGAGTAATCTACTTGATATAAGATGTAGTGGAGTAATCTACCTGAAATAAGATGTAGTGGAGTAATCTACCTGATATAAAATGTAGTGGAGTAATCTACTTGAAATAAGATGTAGTGGAGTAATCTACCTGATATAAGATGTAGTGGAGTAATCTACCTGATATAAGATGTAGTGGAGTAATCTACTTGATATAAGATGTAGTGGAGTAATCTACCTGATATAAGATGTAGTGGAGTAATCTACCTGATATAAGATGTAGTGGAGTAATCTACTTGATATAAGATGTAGTGGAGTAATCTACCTGATATAAAATGTAGTGGAGTAATCTACCTGATATAAGATGTAGTGGAGTAATCTACTTGATATAAGATGTAGTGGAGTAATCTACCTGATATAAGATGTAGTGGAGTAATCTACCTGATATAAGATGTAGTGGAGTAATCTACCTGATATAAGATGTAGTGGAGTAATCTACTTGATATAAGATGTAGTGGAGTAATCTACTTGATATAAGATGTAGTGGAGTAATCTACTTGATATAAGATGTAGTGGAGTAATCTACCTGATATAAAATGTAGTGGAGTAATCTACTTGATATAAGATGTAGTGGAGTAATCTACCTGATATAAGATGTAGTGGAGTAATCTATCTGATATAAGATGTAGTGGAGTAATCTATCTGATATAAAATGTAGTGGAGTAATCTACCTGATATAAAATGTAGTGGAGTAATCTACCTGATATAAAATGTAGTGGAGTAATCTATCTGATATAAGATGTAGTGGAGTAATCTACCTGATATAAAATGTAGTGGAGTAATCTATCTGATATAAGATGTAGTGGAGTAATCTACCTGAAATAAGATGTAGTGGAGTAATCTACCTGATATAAGATGTAGTGGAGTAATCTACCTGAAATAAGATGTAGTGGAGTAATCTACCTGATATAAGATGTAGTGGAGTAATCTACTTGAAATAAGATGTAGTGGAGTAATCTACCTGATATAAGATGTAGTGGAGTAATCTACCTGAAATAAGATGTAGTGGAGTAATCTACCTGATATAAGATGTAGTGGAGTAATCTACCTGATATAAAATGTAGTGGAGTAATCTACCTGATATAAAATGTAGTGGAGTAATCTACCTGAAATAAGATGTAGTGGAGTAATCTACTTGATATAAGATGTAGTGGAGTAATCTACCTGAAATAAGATGTAGTGGAGTAATCTACTTGAAATAAGATGTAGTGGAGTAATCTACCTGATATAAGATGTAGTGGAGTAATCTACTTGAAATAAGATGTAGTGGAGTAATCTACCTGAAATAAGATGTAGTGGAGTAATCTACCTGATATAAAATGTAGTGGAGTAATCTACCTGATATAAAATGTAGTGGAGTAATCTACCTGAAATAAGATGTAGTGGAGTAATCTACCTGATATAAGATGTAGTGGAGTAATCTACCTGAAATAAGATGTAGTGGAGTAATCTACCTGATATAAGATGTAGTGGAGTAATCTACTTGAAATAAGATGTAGTGGAGTAATCTACCTGAAATAAGATGTAGTGGAGTAATCTACCTGATATAAGATGTAGTGGAGTAATCTACCTGAAATAAGATGTAGTGGAGTAATCTACCTGATATAAGATGTAGTGGAGTAATCTACCTGATATAAGATGTAGTGGAGTAATCTACCTGAAATAAAATGTAGTGGAGTAATCTACCTGATATAAAATGTAGTGGAGTAATCTACCTGATATAAAATGTAGTGGAGTAATCTACCTGATATAAAATGTAGTGGAGTAATCTACCTGATATAAGATGTAGTGGAGTAATCTACCTGATATAAGATGTAGTGGAGTAATCTACCTGATATAAGATGTGGTGGAGTAATCTACCTGATATAAAATGTAGTGGAGTAATCTACCTGAAATAAAATGTAGTGGAGTAATCTACCTGAAATAAGATGTAGTGGAGTAATCTACCTGATATAAAATGTAGTGGAGTAATCTACCTGATATAAGATGTAGTGGAGTAATCTACCTGATATAAGATGTAGTGGAGTAATCTACCTGATATAAGATGTAGTGGAGTAATGAATATGCTCTCCCTCTGTGTGTGTTCTCTTCTCTGTGCTTTGTTTACGGGCTGCTCTGCCCTCATACGACAGTTACAGCTGATAACGTCTTCCCGACCAACAGCGTTGTCGCGGAAGCCTAGCCCCCCCTCCGGTTCCCCTCCAGGCTAACTGTTAGCACCGTTATCTACAAGCTGCCGCGTCAGCCGTCTCCATGTTGAGGGCCGTCTGGAGGCCGTATGCTCTGAATTTCGAATCTAGCAACTTTTAAATAATTTGGTACGTAACAACTTAAAGGTGCCCTGTAGTAGAGTTTTTCTTGTAAACATTATTTCTAATATTTAATACTATTAAGACCATTCGATAAAGCATCAAGTCCCTGTTAATGAGTGAGACAAAGTAACGAAGCAGACCTTTTGTATTAGCCAGATAGGACACATCAGCTATGTAGCTGCTGCTTAAAGGGTTCTTGCTGCTTGTGTTATTCCATACTGGATATGAGCACTTTGCTTGACGATACAACAATCAATAGTGGTTTCTCTTGTATATTCTGCCCATTGTTGATGTGTTTACACTGCTGCTGGTTCTGAGTATCTTCGAGCTGTCTTACTATTTGAATGAACTTGCTTGTCAGGAGGGAAATGGGAAGAAGAGAGTTGCTGTTTTCATTCTTATAGCTGAATAGAGTAGAAGTTTGAATTGTTACAGTGGCTTTTTTTGGGACTTTGTATTTCTATCTCCAGTGTCTTCCCCTCGACTGACTTCTGTTCTAGACCTATAACACAATACATTGGTCACACTATTGAGCTGAATATTTGCCAGAGCACTTTAAAATGTAGCGTGTGAGTGTGCAAAATGACCTTCATTACTAATGATAAAGGAGCTGATGTGTGTGGATGTGATAAAGCAGACGTCAGACCTCCAACTCTGAGGCCACGGTCATTTCTTACAAAAATCAGCTCCAAACATTTTGGAAGTGGAGCTCGACATAAAAGACAAGGTTACGTTTCTTGTTCACGGCTGAGGTTAAGAGGGATTGAGACTGCTAGTTGGACGCAGTCTGCTGTGATGATGCTTTTTGTATCTGGCAGTGGTGATGAATAGAAAAATAAACCCCAAAGCAAGGCTCTACACAAATCTAAATGTAATTTTGCTCACAAGCTCTCAGACTGTGGACAGAACTGGATCAAATGAGGTTTCTTTGCGGGATGCCTAACCTTACTCATCGTCACAGAGTGAGGACTTTGGAATCGAGCCGACTGCTTTTCCTCATTGAGAGGAGCCAGCTGGTTCAGGTACCTGACCCTGTTGCTCCTTTATTTTTAGCTGTGCTCTGCATGGCAAACTGAAGGGAGAGCCTGAGGTAAATAGAGAGACTAACAGTTAGTTAATCAGGAACACACAGCTCATACACAGGCTACATGTCAAGCAATTTTTTTTCTTCCAATTTCTATAAAGATGTTTTTTGTTTTCAATTTTTTTTATAAATATTTAATATTAACTGATGTCTTTTCATCCGTACATTGTACCTAGAATTATTGAAAAAGTACTGTATTATTCATAGCTTCTGCCCATTTGCACAACAGTCATGTAAACAGGAACAGAGCAGCTGCTCCAGACAGCGAACCAACGCCCATCCAGACTCTATTCCCCCCCCATTTGGCTCTGCATGCTGGATCTTTCTGTCTGTACTTTTCCGGCAAGTTAACTCAGTACGACGGATGCAAATTACAACTGACACAAAGTGTGATGTGGCCTGGGTTTTAATATTAAAATAATAACACAGAGATGGCACATTTCCCTGCAAAATACTGTAAAGCAAGGCAAATGCAGAAAGGACAGATACCTTTACCTGTAATGGCTACTTTGTTTATGTTTATGTTTGTTTTAGTGGAAACAGATCTTAACTGTAACGTTGCATGGAGACATTTATCAAAGATCAGATTTTTTTTCAGTGGACAAAAAAACAACGCAGCTTACACTGACAAACTGACTGGTTAGGCAACGCTGGCAACTCAACTGTCTGAATCTGTCTTGCACTGTGCTATAGCCACAATACACAATCCTCATGAAGCAGTCAGCGCTGCATCTCACAGTGTTTTTAAGCTCAGCAATGTATCGATAGAATAGTAAATAAATAATAAATGTAAAAAAAGATCCAATTTTCCATTTTCAGTGGTTGTTACATACTGAAAAACGCTACACATGGGGTCTTTCACCCTGCGCACCACACGTTTCATTAGTGCCAAGAAGGATTAGAAGACAATGCCTAATAGTCCAAGACAAAGACAGGCAGATGAGAGCCAGAGAGAAAGACTCTTGAAACAAAAGCCTGGAAAGGTCAGGAATAAAATCTTGAAAAGGGACAGAGCCTTTAGCTTCCATGTCAATACTGTAATTATTGAAACAAAAGCACAGTTAGGGAGGGAGGGGGGGGGGGGGGGGCCTTATGGGAAATTAGGTTGGAGTTTGCTTTCAGACGTTTTGATAATGTATTGCGACCCCACAGCAAGGTCTTTAGAAAGAGAGAATCCTAAAAAAAAGTCCAATGTGACACTGGACAGTTTAATTGTCTGCATCACTGGCAGCAAGCAGCGTTGAAGGGCACATGATACTGTCATTTCTCCACTAAAAGCATTTATTAATTAACTGCTTTATCATTCCACCTAACAAATAATTCAATTACAGCATGTTGTTGCTCTTGAGGGGCATGACTCTGAAACACTAAATATAACGATGCTATGATGTGGACAAGACAGATCAGTATAGAGGGTTGAACGTGTGTGTGCTTATGCTCTCTCCCCTGTCAGCATCAGATTTATATTATGTACATACAGTATGTCGTTGTGGGGATTTTTCCTTGAATCCCCTTGAGGGGAAAATGGTGAGAAGCATTGAGGCTTTATCTCCACAACCTTGACAAAGTGATTGAAATGCAGTGTCATAGTAGAGAAGATAACATCTAAGACTTAGCTGCATGTAGACTCACGTTGCGACGTGCTCTCGGAAGTCAATTCAGCCCCCTTAACAGGGTTTTCTTCCAAATAAACACCACACAAAGCCACAAATGTCTCTCTTCCTCCTTCTGTGTCTGTCTTTCCACCTCCACCGCACAGAAACGCGTACAGATACATAAACTGTTTAAAAAATAATTAGCTCGTCAATTTTCATCCATTATGATGACTTGTGTGTTGTAAAATAACTCTTATTAATATCGTGAAAGGAATCACGGCTCCAGCACAGATGTCTCTGAGCTGAGAGAAACATTCATCAGCATCTCTAAACAAAACACTCACCCTATTAGTGGCAATAATTGAAACTCAATTCTGCTTCTCAATCAAATGCTTAAAGCTAATTCCCCCCCTAGATTCATTATCAGTTGTTTGTGTGTGTGGGCGGTAAACGCTGCACCCTAAAATAGTAAAGCACTATTTGCCGTAAAGACGTTACACTGAATTAAAGCCGTAGTCTTTGGCAAAATAAGATATGAGCATATTCAAATCAGCATATGCATGCAGGTCTATTTTGTTTGCTGAGGCCCTCACTCAAACTCCTCTCCTTGGGAGGTCATGCAGCGGCTCTCTCTCTGTTTTCACCAGGTCTGACCTTCCATTGAGACAAAAACACTATTGATCTGCCGTCCACAGACTCTATTACAGCCGCTAAGCTGTTTGTTTGTAAATGCCCTCAGAGTAAGTGGCCAAGCTGATGTGTTATCAATTCTAAACTTTTCGTCTCGGCTCAATCTGCTGCCCTTGTCTAATCCCATAATGCATCTGCATGCACTGCCCTATGAAGGCAGAGAGTAATGCCCAAAACAGGGCAGTTGGGAAAGAAGCGTTTTTAGGCTAGTTCGCCAAAACAGTGCAGATAAGGTGTTCTACCTTAATCCTATATCATTGTCACAGACCTTGCATGCGCCCTGAGAAGATCCAGATATTGCACTTTGATTTTGTTGCCCGGTACAGATCCCTACTCTCTTCTCTCAGTACAGATGCTGCAGAGTTCACAAGTTCACTGTTAAAAACATACAATATCCTTGTGCTAAATCCTGCAGAATTTATTTAGTTTGGGGGGGGGGGGGGGGGGGGAGAGGGGCTCCCTGAACTATTAAATGAAATGAAGACCAGTGAAGTGGGTTATTAAGCTATAAAATGAAGCGATCCCAGACTCCCACTATATCTTTCCCTGACAGCTCTTCTGGACGCCACCTTCTAAAGGAGGGAGATTGGCAGAAAAGCCATCCATCCCTAAACACAGCCATCACTTCCCCATAATTACCCAGGAAGAATCAAATTAGCTGCTGACAAGATAATTCACTGACTGCCTTCATCTGCCTCGGACTACTCGCCCCCCTGCGGATAAGTCTGCTAAATACTTAAGCTTTTGATAAGAATTTATAGTCAAAGGCGGGACAATTTACTGAAAAGCTTCTCCGTCGGTAGTGTGTGCACAGTGTGTGTTTATATGTGCTTTTAAACATGCAGTGGGTGACGGCTGGCTGTTGATGGTGCACTTATAAGAAAGAGAATTGATTAGTGACAAGACAAGTAGCGATTCCCTCTGCTCTTTGTTTGACTGACACCTCATCATCGGAGGAGTTTCCCACATGAAAAAAGAGAGGGGAAGTCCAACTAGAGAGGGGAAGACAACTAGTATGTGCAGATTGCCGTTGTCAGCTTCAAAATGAACAGAGTTGCTTTGCCATACCGTGACAGGTCACACTCCAAAATCACACTGGCTGGTTCTCTTAGGAAGTAACTGTTGTCTCTACAGTTCATAATAATCTGGCTTTATCTCTCCATCAAAGTAAATATCTCTGTCAAGGCAATATTGTGTTGTCCATTACCCATTTAACATCCAAGCTGTGGATAAAATCTGATATTTTAGATGTAAAGTCGCCACAATTTGTGCATGAAAGCCAGAAAGATGTACAGTTCTCCAGAGAAGATCCAAAATAAAATACTTAGCACTTTTAGTGTGTTTTCATGTATTTCTTCCCACAAATACTGCTGCTTAAACGACAGCTCAAGCAAGGCGGTTCAATGTGTCTGAGTGCTCATCACCTGTAATTGCGTTCATGTTCAATCCTCTTGAAAACACCACTAGTTCAAAGGCTGTCTTAGTATTCTTATCACCTTTTTGGGAGTTTGCAAATAGAGGCTTGAAAGTGATTCATATGCTCTTCCGAAAGGTGTCTTTCAGCCCGTTTGCAGAGCATCAAGCAGCCATTACAGATTGGCCTTGATTTATTGATGGGTTGCCCAGTAAAAAATGGCCTTGCACTGGCAGTAAGAGTCTTTCTTTATGTGTGATAGGCCTTCATCTTTTGGTGATGAGTCATACTTGTAGTATGCGCATGTCTGCATACATGTCTACAAATTCATGAGAATGTGTGTTTGCGTGTGTGGGAGGATGCGCCTGCTTTATGTTAGACCTCGACAAACAAATGCAATATCATTCAGCAGCATGTGTGGCCCACCACAATTCTGGGGGCGTCTGCATTGCATGCATGTGTTTGAGTGTGTGTGTGCGCTTCTGTACTCACCCCCTGTGAGAAGTAAAACGCTGCGATCCCCAAAGGCCAGAAACAGCAGAGCATGGAGAAGATGGCCAGGCCCAGGTGGTCTCGTGGAGGGACCACTATGAAGTTGTCCTCGCTCTCGCTGTCACTGGAGCAGTCCGTCTGCAGAGAACAACTCAGGTCAAAACACACATCCGGTTTGTGTCCTGAACGTGAACAAATGTTCCAATTCATGAGCGATGATGTAGAAGTGAACACACAGGCGGGTCTGGCTACCTCTGACAAAGGAAGTAGTTTGACGTTTTGGGGAATAGAAGAGACGATCGGTACCTTGATTTCTTACTCATTAATCCCTCACTAATCGCCAGCAGCCGGTTAGCTTAATTTAGTTTAGCATAAAGACTGGAAACCAAGGGGAAACTGCTGGCCTTCCTTTGTTTAAAGGTAATGAAATCTGCCCATCAGATTGTTTAAAGCGCACTAATTAAAGGGACACTTCACCCCAACATCAATAATACATACTTTCCCCCTTACCTGTAGTACTATTTATCAATCTAGATTGTTTTGAGTTGCCTAGTTTTGGAGATATTTGGTAAAGTTGTGTTTTTACCCCCGTAAAAATGCAACTTTTTATATTTACACTCCAGTGTTTGTATGGATTAAATGAACAAGATACATTGTGTTGATTACTGAGCTTTAGAAGTGCTGGTAGTCTGATTTTGTTACCATTGGGTAGTGTTAGTCTAGCTGCTTTCTTTTGTTTCCAGTCAGATAACTAGCTACTGGCTGAAGCTTCATAATGTTAGCATACAAACACTGATCTCAATCTTCTCATCAAGCGCTTGACAAGCGACTTTCCAAAATGTCAAACTATTAATTTCGGGCAAACCCTTCATAATTATTTGCAACTTCAGAAAAGACCCCCATCCTAGATACATATAGTTTGGTGGTTTTTATTCTTCCCTCATGTCATATCTTGTAATTAATATTTGCAGCACCGCTTTAGGTCAATCAGAATCAGCTAACAAAAGCTGTAGCATCCTCTGTCAACATGGTCAGTGCATCCATTTTCCTGTGAAGTTAAAAAATGGTTTGATCATTGGTCAAGTTGATGTGAAGACAGACATGTGGACTGAGGCCGATTTCCTTGAACAAGATGAAAGGAAAAGTTTTTCTCTATCTGTGTACAGGTAGCGGGGATGTTTGAGTCGACTGAGAGGAGAAATAATCTGCACTCACTGATAAAGAAAAAAGCAATTTTGTGTAATGGGAAACAAAACATAGACGAGTCACTGCATGCCGGATCATTTCGTTCCCCGTAATGTCACAGCTCGTATTCATGGACTTTTTGTGATGGCCCATTAGTTTCTCATTAGTTTTGAGATATGCAGATTCTTACATTTTGGCATCCAAACAACAGATGGCATTAAAAAAAAAAGAAGCTACGGTTGATACGGTTGAAGGTACACTTCATTTTAAATATGAAATAGTTATGAATCAAACACACCTCCTCCCTAAAGCTTTATGAAACTATTTCACGCTCCATGCAACGTTCCTCACATGAAACTGAAATGCCTTCAGCAAAAGAGAATTGACACTCGTACATGTGCATACTGTTTCGGGGTTCTCAGTCGTGAACCGCGGCTAAAAAAAGATCAGGGTGTATTACAAATTTCAAAGTTTGTTTTTCATGACCACATTTGGCCAAATAACCTTTAAGGTACATATAAGGTGTATTTTCCCTCACAACAAAGGCAAGACTAAGAATGGAGATTTATTTTCCAGGGTGCCTGTAATGAAAAGAAATTGCAGATTGAGGCCGCGGTTTCTATACAAGCCATTAAGCCGCATCCTTCACACATCATCCTGTTTGAAGGATGATCCAGCATGAGGGTGGAACATGAGAAAGAAATGAAAGAAATCAAGGCTAACGATATACTGTTGTATCACAGAAAATGAGTTCAATATGAAGCTGAATATTTCATCATATCCGACGGGGAACATTTGGCAAAACATGGGGACATTATCAAAAGTCCAATCATCACATTTAAGATGGGAATCTGACAAAAGAAAATGCCCGTCCTTCATTTCCATTGAGCAATCTGACATCTTATTTTTGTCAGTATTTTCATTAGGTTTACAACTCTCAATCCCTTCATGTGTTTTTGTGGTTGTTGTGTACCTAATGAGTTTGGATTTCAAACACAAAGATGACAGTGTCTGCTCCTCGACCATATAATCAATGTCTTACCAAAGCCAAGCAAACCTGCAGCCTGCCCTGGTGTGTGCTGGCCTCGGGCCTGGACTCGGAATGCTCACGTCAATGTTGGACCAGTTGTTGTTTTTGTCTAGTCTGTCTAGTTTAGTTTGCTCTAAAATACATTTAGCCTAACTGGCACTAGGCTTGTGTCTCCATTGTACTTCTGCATTTTCAAACTTCTCTGCATTAAATGAATGCTATAAAATCCACTTTTTGGTAACGCATTATAAAAATACTGACAATATAAACATACTTAAAATGCGTCATAATCTCCTTATAGAACTGTATGCTGATAGTGAGGAGCACATAGTAATTTATAATGGCTTTAAAACAAAGGCAGCAGGACTTGCTGAATTTTGGGTATTACTTGTATATTGTTAAATGTAAAGCTGCAAGTTAGGGAAACCACTACGGGGGGGGGGCAGCTTAATACAAAAGTTCACTTTTTGAGCCTGAATAATTTGATTGAACTAGAGCAATGCTTTGAAAAACATGTAATTATGTTGTGTACAGTGTGAGAGTTATTTTTCAGTAAGCAAGAGTGCAGTGTTATGGTGTTTACGTTGTATTAAAAGTTAAATTACTCTGGGTGACAGTGTTGGGAATTAATGTGCTTTGAGGGGTGAAAACATTTTCAATTAGTTTTAATAACATGTGGCACTTATAGTCATGTTGCCTGATTGATGGTGGGGATTACTGGATGGGTGGTTAAAATGTGTGGGCGCGCTCTCTAATTTAATCCAAAAAATAGGCATCCTAGAGGACAAAACAAGTATAATAAACTCCAAAAATGAATGTGCAAGCGAAAACTTTCTAATCCGTCTCTGCAGCCTCAGACAATGCCCCTCTGTGTTGTCAAGCTGAGAAGCTTATAAATCTGTTAAAAGCTGTGAACACAGACGCCTGCCGAGAGGATCGATATATTTTCATTCTCTTCATAATGCAATGCGGAGGCAAAAAAAAGAGGCAAAAAAAAGGTCATAACACACGAGCATTATGCAGCCCACATTCTGCATATTGTCATTCTGCATTCATGGCCTTAAGCAAGCGCTGTAGCACAATCTCTCCAGAGCGAGCCCTGCCCTGCTCTGTGCCTCAGAGCCTATACTGACAATATCTGCGCAGCCTTCTGGCTGTTTGGAGAATGAAACCATACATCATCTAGGGATACTAGCTGTTTGGTTAGCTTAGGCTATCAGGGAACAGGGAGAGAGAAGCGGAGGAAGTGAGGCAAGCGAGCGAACAATGAGGTCGGCTGGAGTCGGTGCAGACCAGCGGGCAGAGCTGCATGTACATCGCCAGGAAGCTACATGCAGACCTGTCTGGATGGACAGGAAGGTCATGAATCATGAAACCTTCAAATGGTTGCAGGGGAGCCACAGCAGATGAAAACCACCAATCCCTCTACAAAGCTGTCTCATGGAACATTAAGTATGTATGATTACACTCAAGAACCTGTGCAAACCAGTAGTCACAGGTCAGACTGACAGGCTTTGAATTTACAGAGAAGCTGTTTGATTTAAAGTAAACAGAATTTTGTTTACCAATCTCCTGCGCGTTGACAGTCGGCATCCCATTTACCGGAATGTCCTAATGACTCTGCATGCTGGTGCTGCTCGCTGCTCAGCTATGTCTTGCGGGGCATAAACCCTGTCAACATGTGGCAACAGGCTGACAGGTAATGAAGAACTAATGGATGGTTTCACCACTCAGCCATGACAGCATAAGCAAGAGGAGGGCTCGTGTAATTTATTTGTCGTCAAATTGCCTCCACAACATACAGGAAATGTGCCCCTGTCCACCTTTTCTGTTTACCCCCTGCTCTCCATTCTGCCTGGAGATTTGTCTTTGTACCTTTATTCTTTTGTCCTGATGTCAAGTGAATGTGCCGTACCTTACCTCCTGTATGACAGGCAGGTAATCATATGAAGATGGCGTGAGGTTGAGCATGAATTTGAATGTTTCTTGGGATTGAGCCACTCCACTGCGTAAAAAGCGTCTCACAGCATGTCACCTCTATTTGATTTTATTTATATTTGCGATGAGCTAACATGTTTACGAATTCAAACTAAGCACGGCAAGAGTGTTCATGATATACTCATGACAGTGAAATAGATAAATAAATAGCTTCTTTGTGCACAGTGCACATATTGTGACTGCAAATAGACCCAGTGAATCTGGCTGGAGCGCTGCAACAGCACTGTTATACTATTTGCTACCACATATTTAGGCTATTTTAGTAAAAGAACCCTGTCACTATTATTTTTACATTACAATTACATTACAATTAAAAATAATAATAATTGTGATATATCCAAATTAAACAGTTTTCTTTCTGTGAGTTTCTTTGATATACTTTTGAAAGCAGATTTATGCTGTGGGAGCTGACTCCTTAAATTAGATGCCACGGCCTCTATTGGGAAAAACATGGATATATAATTTCCCCTTGCCGTCCTATGCAATAACAACATAATCAGTGAGTCAATTACAACTGTACAATTAAAAAAAAAACATCTTTTGGATCAGAGCAATGCAGCTAGCTTGTCTGAATGTATAAGAGGAAAATGCACACCACAAACACAAATTACTGAACACATGGAATCAAATTAAAGCACCCACAGGAATTAATATTGTCCTTTCAACCATTTCATGAAGCAAAAACAAGTGTTTGAGATTACATAAATTAATCGCTGTACTGTGCAGCCACACAAAGGTAGAGGTCTGGATGCTGAGAGAAACTACTTCACAACCAAAGGGAATTCAATTACTTGGCTGAATGCATAAGCAAAGTTAATGAGCGAATGCCATTAAAGATGCAATACGGCACAAAAAATGACATTTTAAGTACATTTACTATCCTGATAGAGGAGACATATTCACTGGGAAATCACAAAAACTAAGCCCAAAGTCATCTCATGGCTGCAACGGTGTCCTATGTCCATTAGAAAAACACGCCTTTTAAAAAGGGAGCAGGCGCACATCATTAGGATCTGTGCCCTTTTTAATAGTCCCTTCTCATTTAATTAAATTTCTAGAAAAGATGGTGCATGCTCGCTTTGCATAAGTGTCATCTGCAGGTCATCTGGCCTCCCTGTCTGTCGAGACGCAGTTCTAGCCAAGACAATATTCAGTCGCCCCCTGTGCATCCTAAAGCAGCATCAGTGCAATGTGTATGTTGCGCTGATGCTGCATTAGGATGTACCGCGGGTACTGTATCTGTACCCACGATCCAGCGATGCAGATGGTCATGTTAAGTTATTCCGGTGTAGGAGCCCAACCCCTGGTTGTGACTAGGGTTTTGTGTTAAGGGTTTGTAATTTATAAGGCAGTGTGATTGAGTGCCACCAAAGGGGGGCGGCTGGTAAAAAGAAATACAAGCTTTACCGTGCGCTTAATAAGAACCCTGTGATTTACACAGTGCCTGGACTCAGCAGCCCTATGAGGCCCACCTCACTCAGGAACCTCAGAGGGACACTCTGTCACAGAGTGTGCGATCACAATGATAAAAGCCTCGTCATGATGCAGTCCTCTCAAACATGTATTGCAGTCGTCGGGGGGAGATGTGCTACCTGTGGTGAATTAATGAACACAATATTTGTTATTTCTCTCTCTCCGTTGCCCCGTGGCTTCCTGTTGACAGGTGTGCAATTTAGGAGGGTTGTAATGAGGCTACAACATGGGAACACCACTCATCACGCTTGGTATTCTCTTCGTGTTCTGCAAACAAGTTGAAATGCACAAGCAAAACTGTGTTGTGATGAAATCAGGGATTAAATCTGGCAAAAATAACAAGTAGTTCTTGTCCTATGAAACTAGAATGCCTCTTGTATATTCCATGTTTATTTAGAAAGAGTTGATTGGGCGCCCTTATGGCCAATAGGGGTTTAAGGTGCCAATTGTCTGTCCAGGGAGCTTCCTCGCATGTCCCTCCCCACCTCGCTCTACCCTTATTTCCTATCACCTCTCTACTGTGTATCTCTTATAAAAGCATAAAATGCCCCAGAGACAAACAAAAAAGGCTTTAAAACATTTTTTTTGTAGATAAAAATAAGGGTTAAGCTCTTATAACCCACAGTCCACACATCAATAGTGTTTAATCAAGCAGGAGCACATTGTGTACAAATGAAAGAAACTCACACATCACCCAAAAGCTGCAGATGGGACTGGATTAAACAATCTAAATATCAGCTTTAAGACTGTATTTCCAAACAACAAACACCAGATCCAAAGATTTTAGCTACAGTAGAACGACAACCTTATGTCGAGTTAAATGTCACTCTGACTGAGTTTAAAGCATTGGAGTGAAGCAGCTAGCGTCTATAATTAAGACGGCAATCGATTAGCATGTGCATATAGCCATTTAATAGGCTGTATTATATATTCACACCCAATGAGAAGGTGACCTACCAGAGTAATGGAGAGAGTGGCTATAATGCTAAAAAGCAATGTATTGTAACAGCTGACTGATTATACATACATCTCAAAAAAAGCCTCATCTCCCCTAAGTTTCTTTTTGAATAAAACAATGTTATTACCATGATGTTTTAGAGTATGTTGAGAAAAGAGGGATGAGATATGCTCAGATTGCAGACTTTCTTAAATGCGTTGTAAACACTTCATTACTGGGTACCCTAATGACTGCGGATGCAGGTGTTCACTTGATGTAGTTATGTGAACAGGTGTGATAATGGATGTATTAATAGTGAAACGGGGCCCAGCTTTTTGTGCTGCTAACTCCCACTCACTCTGGGAAAGTTATAGACAGGAGACAACCAATCAACCTGCACCAATCACTATAATTGCAACACAAATCACCCTCACCAGCTTCCCACCTGGGAACATTGCCAACTGTGGTCCATGGTTAAAGAACTGCTGCCGGCATTTAATCCAAAGTCTCTGCGTTGGTGTGTGATCGCTTTTTCCCCAACACCATTGTGTTGGACATACTGAATGTAGTGTACTAAATTGTCTGTCTCTGGTTGAATTTGGTCCTTAAACTGTCAGATACTCCTGTGCACCTTTATGGATCATATCTTAAATGATGTTTCAAAACAGTGAAAAACAGTGTTTTCGAGTATTCAAGGTCTAAGGGAGGGAGTGATCGATGATGGTCATTCAAATGTCATTAACGATATATGCAGCGTAAGCTTTCATCATTTCCCTCTGCACAATGCCCCAGCATATCAAGTGTAACTAAACAACGTTGAACAGCATCTAACGTTTTCTTCAATGATTATTTCTTCACTTTTCTGAATAGTTTTCATCATCATTCTCAACAATCAGAGACATCAAGTGCAGAAAAGAGTCAAGGTTTGAATCGCTCTAGCTCTTTTTTATTTCTTTGTAAGTTGATTTGACTAGTACCCTATGTGAAAAGGCAGGCGCAGACAGAGAGAGACATTCAAACAATGTTATTAAACTTGTGTCTCTTATCTTGCACCAAGCAGAAATGGAAAGGTAGAGAATAATATGTCATTTTGTCTGGAATTTTCACAACAATTTAACGTCTAAGATTTGCTTGAACAAAAGAAAAAGTTTGAGATGCCTGGCTGGATAGTTGACTATTCAGCTAATATAACTATAGAATAAAACAACAACAAGTGCATGTGAAATGTTGGGATTCTATATGGTAACCACTTGGATTTTAATTTTGAGTTAGTTTTAATCACCCAATATAAAACCTTATATTTATGATTTATGGGATCTGGAAATAAGAATAAGGGACCTATTTCTTCTTGGTACGTTAAAAGGTAATTCAGCAATAAAGTTACATTCTCTGACATGTCACAATTTCCTTTACCTTTCTGGAGCGACAATGTGCACCTTATGATTTCTGTAGCTCAGAGAGACGCACCAAACCCCGGGATGAATATCCCCGGTTAGCAGAGGTGAGCAAGCTTTAAAATCCAACGGGCAGACTCACTTACCGCTGAATTGAAATGATCCAAAAGATCGGTTTGTCATTTACTGCGAAATGAGAAATGGGATACCTCTGAAAGATTGTATGACACAGGCTCATATTGGGTGCTGGACCCTTCAGGAAAGGAACAATGTGTGTGCACTGAACCGCAGCATGACTACTTTGTAGATTTAATGAAGGCGAAAGCTCATGTCCCCTCAGATTTAGTGAGAACGGATAACCCCTCTAATCAAACCTGGTCTGATTTAAAAGGCTGCACAGGTGAGGCAGAGGGCAGTTGGAGATATAATTATTTTAAAACTGATCTATATATTTGATTCCACGCCCATGAAGCATTAGCACTCCAATGCCTGCGGCGAAAAAAAAAAGGGTTTAATCAGAAAAGCTCAGCAGCGGCCATTTTTATTGAAATGTTGCAGAGTGGCACGAATACCACACGTTCAAATTATTATGTGAATATGAAATGGACTGATGAATGCAAATTTCAATCACTGGAGATGGTGTAACAGATGGCAGACAAAAATAAATGGCGAGTCTTATCCCCAGCTCAAGTGCGATTTTTGTTTATGCAGGGGGAAATACATGTTTCCATTTTAATGGACCGAATACATGACTTGAAGATCAAAGCATTGTCCTAGTATTTATTCCGCTATAGCCATTACATGTATTTCCATTCATTAGTTACCTCTAAGTAAAATAGTTTAAATTGTCGGTGGCGGAGTCCGTCATTCCAGTAATCCAGAGAACGGAATATCTGGTTATTTTCAAGAGGAAGCATATTCAGGTATACATCCAGTAGACTATTTGAGGGGGGACAGAATGACTGCTCAACGCTTACCTTGCATGGCAGCTGGATTCTCGCGATGTTCTAGCTCACGCGAGAATCGCCGCATCACATAACACATGCGAAATCCATCTTTTCAGACTTCAAGTAATGCTCATGTGTCTGGTAAGCCAGAGCACTGACCAATTAGTGTCAATAGCGCTTGACAACAATGGTGGCTCCTGAAGAGATTAGCGTAGATGCTGCAATAGCATCATTTGTATCAGACTTGGAGAGCAGCTCTTTATTGCTAGAAGAGCAAAGAATGACATTGAAGGCTTTTTCACTCTTCTCCCAGCTGGCTCCGTCAAGAGTTTGATTGACAGGTGGTTTATCCAATCACCTGCCAAGTATTTTCAGAAAATGCTTGCCCTTTTCCAAACCGTTTCCAATGACGGCTTCTCAGATGGTTCTGTGTAACAAACCATCTGGTGGATCAGATTAGCTCAAGGCCTAAATCAAGCCTACATGATTGATAAACATGTCATTTCAAAAGGGAAATTTGTATTATAGAGAGGAATTCAGCATTACCATCCGGTGACCAAAGGTGTCGCCAAATCAACAAGAACTGAAATCTTAAGGATTATAATTTTAAAAGGAGTAGTTACAAACAAAGAAAATGTATGATATTCAAAAATGTGTGGTCTGCAAACCCAGACACTACTGAGGATACAGTTCAGCATTGGAATCCCATTAAGATCGAGGTAGATTGATTCCTGCTGGTTCATTAACTCCAGTCAGCTTCTCAATCTGCATGTACCAGCACTATTCACAGGGCTGAGTGGTTTAAACTGAGGACTTGTTCAGCCATCTCTGGAACTATACTCTGCTGTTAGATATACCAACTTTACCAGGTGTGTCCACATATAGAGTAGAAGAGCTACTACCTGACCCGCAGGTCCACACTGGCGAGCCTCCGGGCTTATAATGGTTGAGCAAGGAGCAACAGTAAGCTTTCTCCCTTCAGCCAGGACCGTCACTGCATCTCACAATGTCAGATCAATTTTAAAAATGTCGTTGGATCTTGCAAAAAGATCTCTTTTGACACTTGACACTTTTAACAAGACCTCAGTTCTTTCACCTCCTACTCTCCATGATCATTAGTTGCATATAGCAATACACACAATTTAGTTGTCATTTTTCTGATTCTACAGTCGGACATTAAAATGAGTAGAGCGTAAAGCAGCAATCTGTCCACGGCTCACAAATGCTACCTTTTAACTGTCAGTAATTTGGACGCTGCGGCACTGACATAGATCGAATCATTGTTTCATGCTTGAGCTATAAATACAGATTTGCTTCTCTTGTGTCATGCTGTTTTGGCATTACATTTTTTCTTTCTTCTTTTTAGGACATGATCTTATACGTGCCAGGGAGCAATGCGACTAAGAGGGAGGCGGAGACAGAGGGGGGTCCGCTTGGCAGACCTCCAGTGCTCATTGTGCACTTGTTAAGGCTGGAGCTGATAAAAGGAGACAGATTAGGTTGTCTGGGTTTTCCCGACACAGAGGCCTCTAACATGGAAGGACTTTACCTCTGTTGTTAGGCTTGTCGGCCTCTGAAGGCAAAATTCTCTTGGCTTCAATCTTCTACACGGAGGGCAGAGTGCACGACTGCGACCTTGCAGTTGTGAGCGATCCAGCGCCTTGCCTGAGGGCACTTCAGCAGGGCCACTGCTTATCATCATTGGCCCTCTGTTTGTTAGACTTTCTGCTTAATAACTGCAATGCTGTTTTCCAATATTCCGCTCAAACAGAATACATGCAAGTTAATGAAAAAGGAGGAAGTGAAAGTGGTGTTGCCTGAAACACGTCTCTTACTGTATGATTGAAAAGGTAATAAAGGGAATTGTTATGTGTTATGTAAGGCAAAAATAGGTTCTTCACAAAGGGAATACATTTGTTGAAAGACTTTCAGTGAATCTTACAGAGGATTGATAATTGGATGTTTTTGGTGTTGGGATAAAAGGTTTTCCGTGTGCAGCTAGTACTGAACTGCAAAGTGAGAAGGAGAGGTTCAAATCATAGGAGGATTGCACATTTCTCAAGTGATACCATTAAAAATATCCCTGTTGTTTCTTATCATGCACCTTCAAGTTTGAAAACAAAGACAAATTTAAATCTCCTTGATGAAATTTGTCTACTTTACTAATCCCCACCCCCCCGGGGCTATCTGTAATGTGCTTTGATAATTGGAGAATTGCTGTGTTTAATAAAGCCATTTAAAAATAAATTCCTTTATTTCACCGCAGTAGTTTCCCCCTTTTTATTTTTTTTCGCGATGAGTTCTGAAAACAGCAAGCGTTTAATATCTGCAAGTTACAGAGAAAGCAGAACATCTTGCACCGCCTTGAGTTAAGGACCTTCAATGAATTAATGAGGATTTAAAGCTTATTATTTGACACAGTTTCCCGTATTGGTGTGCGACACCTGGTGAGCAGTGGCATTCCTCCGTAGCGGTCTGTACTTCATATAATCTTCTGATACTTCCTGACACCAAGTCTTCCTCCAATTCTTAGCGTGGTTGACAATAATAACTCTGATCGCCACAATCCTTCTAATATGGCAGGTTGCATTATGGAACTGTGTGTGTGCTGCTGTATCGACCTGTGAGGGACGTGGGTTTTTTTGCTGTATGAAAAGTTTGCTAATCTCAAAGAAAGCTACAGGTAAATCAGCTTTCAGGCATTGACACTATTTTCATCTCATCTTGAAGAGTGCTGACGAAAACCTTTCAGATAACATGTTGTATGCATTTGAAATGGCTGTATCGCTCCACATTGCAGGATTGGGATGATTAATGATTGGACCCAAACTCTTGTTTTGAGCTGAATCAGGCAAAAGCCATCACACCCCACTGATTCCTTTATTAAATCAATATGACTCACTAAGGATGAGTTGCATAGAAAGAGAAACGGACAAGATAGAGGGGGATTTAAAAACTTTGAAAGACGCAGTCGGCATGTGGAGTGTGAAAAAGAAGCAGCGGTTAAATCCCTGAAAGATGTCCCTACAGGCCTGGTCACACCGAAAAGTGTTACAGCTAAATTTAGTGATCAATCTCACACAGATTATTTAAAAGGCGATACATATTTGTAGCGAAGGACATATTGATTTGCAGCATCTTAAAGATGTACTTTTACTACCATCATTCCAATAATAGCAGCAAATGCTGCCCTCTAATATCATTGCTCTCGAGCTGTCAGTGCCTTATAATGTTGTACCAAGACACTTGCTGTCACACTGTAACCTTAATAAAAAAGAACAAACATGAGAAATCCTGCTGTGCAACAACCATCTTTTCCTAAAAAAACAGAGCTTCTTAAAAATCCTCCATCCACTGATTTAGACACAAAATCGCTGTAAAACTACGAAGAACTGAACAGTTTATATTATACCAGACAACTGCCTGAATATAAAGGCATCATGTTCCATCCCTTTGTCACATTCACAACCTTCTTCAAGCCTCCTCTACCTAAATCTATTTTCTTCTTCGTACCTCCCTCGTGAAGAGGAAAAGAGATTGGATTCTTTTTCAGCTCAGTTGTGCTTCAGAGTTTTTAAGTGAAGGTTTTTACGAGATAAATTCACTATTCTGCATCTAAAACGCTGCACACGGACGACCATGGTGAATGTACGCCGGTATTTGTTAATAGTTGGAATAACACAACTCGATTAAAGATTAAACTCAACACACACATTCTCACAAATACAAATGAACACCAACATCACACTTTTACTAACGGATGCAAATTCAATTAAATCAAACTGTTCAAAACTTCAGCAAGAATAATTAATTACACAGTGAAGAAAAATTGCATGTGAACTTTGACACCTTAAAAAATGCAACGATTTTAAGTGTTTTGATTCATTTCATACAGATGTTTCATTTCACCATTTAATTCATAACCAATAGATTTGCGTAATGAAAGAAGTTGTTGTTTTTCCTTATTATGTATTTCCATTTGTTCTCTGAACAATATCCTCACTGTTACATAACAGAAACATGAGACTCTGTTGGATAATGTCAATAGGTTTATGTTATGGCCAACAGTTTTATTAATTTTAACTTTGTTTCTTCGGACGGATCTAAATACTACAATACCCACGAGCCTCGGTCACCGCTGCCAGGGAGAAGTGAAGTGATTCGAGCTGTAGATTGTGATTTTACTCCCTAAACTAGCTTCCAATGATGAAATGTACCCCGGGAGTCATAATTCATGTCTACTTTGAGACTTTTGTATTATTTTTTATATAGGCTTGTACCTATCTTTTTTTTCTAATCAAAGAAAAAATATATTTTATAATGTAGTTTTGAATCTTTTTGATGATTTAATCAGGAGAGATGCATGCCCATCCAAGGTGTAAAAGTGCCCGAAATGTGAGTCACATATCCTTGTCTAAATGTGCCTTTTTACATTACGGTAGCAAGGGCTCCCTAAATAGTTCCTTTCAAATTTGTAACTCTATTACAACTTAAGTTTCAGTCCTGTTTAATTGAAGCATTTAGAGTGTTCAGACTAAATAAAATGCATCAAAATGAATTCAAACCTTCACATTTAGCTGACACCTGATGGGACTTGAATCAAAAGAAATGTACCTTTTGTTGTGCTGTGGATCAATGATTTCACATGCGGGTCCTTTTTCTGTTTGTGTATCACGCTCGATCGTGTGGGCAACGTCAAGCTGTTCTGCTGAACACTCGTGGCAGTAATGTGCAAAGGCAGCGAAGAGCAACAGTGCAAACGACAGTGGCAAACATGTATGGAAATATAACTTTAAATAGTCAGAAAATCTTCATTTATCTTTATTAATGCATCCGACATGTTTGTTAGAGCTCGAGGATTCAATCAATGCGCTTGTAAACAGAACCTTTGTTTGCTTACAAGAAAACTCCACGGGGCACCTTCAGGCTAATTAATATTATTACCAAACAAACCTACAACATTATACATTTACTCTCAATGTGTGAGGTACATCTTGTGGTACATAATAAGTCCCACTGTGAATTTTCCTCCTTGCATCTCGACACTGGCTGAGGGGAAAGATTATGCTTTTCTAACAATGTGTTTGTTCATTTGTGAACAGGGCACGTGTGGAGATATATGAACGATATGGTAATGTGTGGACTTAACCTTTAAATGGCCAAGAGGAGCCTCCAGTTGGTGCATTAGTGCGTACAACATGTGCATTTTATCTGCATCCAGCTACGTTTACTAGTGAAAGAGAGCAACGGAAGGAACATTATCGCATCAGATAATGCATTTATTTGGCATATAAAAAATGTATTTGGGCTATTTGCTCTTTGCATTAACATTGTATTTCTTTCTCTAAGTGAAGTTAGCGAAGAACCATGTTTTCTTTTTTTTATTCATGATGTGAAATGCACTGTCTCTCTGCAGAGCCCCCGCACTATATGTACCCATGTTACGTTGCATTTCAGCAGCTACATGTTTATCACAGCGATCCAGGTTAATTCTAGCAGACCCGCGGGTGTGTGGCAGTCGGTTCATTGGGACACTTGCAGGACACTGGTTGTACTCAACACCCTATTCCGCCAGTCCAATCCCCTAAATCCTTTAGAGTGCTTTGTGCTAGTGGCCACGCCAGTAGAGTGAAAACTACTGTAATGCTGAAGTACTGTAGCTTCTAATATCCCTGGGTGAGGCCAGCATGGGTGAATTTTACTAGAGTTGGGAATTGAGGCCAAGGTCAGTGGATCAAATGGGATTTGTGGTTAGTAAAATGTCAGTCTGATCCAGGCGTCGAGCCCAATCATGTGATGATACAAGTGTGCTAATACCACAGGGATTACAAGCATGCTCGCTCTGTCTCTCAATTAACACAAACACACTGCAGGCGCTCGGACACCTGGATGGACGGATACGTCGGCCTGATATGGAACGTTAAGGTCACAGAAATCTCTCACTGACCCCTAGAGAAATGATCCTCAACTGCCATCAAGTATCTTATTAAACTAAAACAACATTCTGTATGTCTTTGATGGTCCGTACATTGCTTTGGATGATGGCACAAGCACAAAACTCAAGGCTAAGTGCTACATACTTCACATTTTCATTTTAAATGGCCTCATTTGAAAATGAATATCTCAAAAACTTTCTATTCACAGCAACAACAAAAAAAAAACCATTCTGGTCAAATGGTTGGATTCTCTCATTATTCCACTCATGCATTTCTTCTCTTACCTCGTACTCCACGTACTCCTCCTCCTCAACGTCATAGGAAACGGTTTGGATCTTGACGTGTTCGCCGTCCTCCAGCAGCTTCGCCTGGGGATCCTCGGTGGCAGGCGTGTCCGCCCCCGCCGCGTTGGACTCCTCCTTTGCTTTCTTCTCCGTGAACGTGGTCTCGCAGCACTCGCTTTTGTATTCCTTAGCCTTGATGCTGCCGCTGTCCTCCTTATACAGGATGAAGTTGGGCCTGTAGAACGCCTCTACCGCCAGGTGCAGCGAGGTGGCGTCCAAAAGCTGCTGAGATTTTATCTTCCCGTTGGTATTGTAACTACCTCCGCTCACTACGTTGCCGTTATTCACCTTTCCTCCTCCTCCTCCTCCTCCTCCCTCGCCTCCTCCTCCAGCAAAGTAATTAATAATGTTTTCCTGGTACTGGTTGTTCGGGAAGTCGCCCCCATAACCGTTGACCATGTGCTTACTGTTTTTGTCCAACAACGGGTTCTGGAGCTCACTGAGATTCTCCATAGCAACAGCTGGTTAAAGGGTGAGCGGGAGGAGCTTCTCGGTGATGTTAGCTCTCGCTAGGGGGAAGTAAAGTGGCAGGTAAAAGAAGACAGGGTGTGCTCCTCAATGGCGTGCCTTGATGTCAGTAAAGAAGTTAATGGCATTCAGGATTCAGCACTCACAGATCTAGAGAGGACACACACAGAGACGGGGAGATTTTTTTTAGATTCAATTTAAAAACAACAACCAGAAGGATGATTTTGTTTGACATCTACCAGCAGGTCACAGTTTGCCAAACACTTGCTCGCATTAGATCAAAGTTCAGCTGTCGTTCCCGAGGCAGCAACAACTATTACAGCGTCCCGCCTGTCAAGAGCTGCACCCTGCAGAGGATTCAATTTAGTTTAATTTGCTTCCTTACTCTACAACCATAAAGGCACAGACTCACACCTATACACCACGGGGCACAGCAGCAATACATCAAAGCGTTGCCATCTATTACAATATAGTTTCATTATTATTGCTCATTAGGTGCCATCAAGGTGTCATCAGCCTGATAAGGATAAGTTGAGTTGAGTGAACATATGATCAAAGTTAAAAAAAAGGTTGAGAATTAGCATCAACAACACAGTTGGCACATGGGCTTATTATTTATTTGTATTGTAATCAGTTATGATGGTAAGTTAACTGAGATGGCCGAATCTGCCTCATTTGAATGCATCTAATGGCGATAAAGATGTGAATCTTATGAGCAACTGAACACCTAATTAGAATTGAGCTCTTGATAATTGACTTGAAATTGACTGCTGAAATTTTCAAAGGGGGAAATTTAGACCACACGAGTTCAGATGAATGGTTTTCAATACATTTTAGCTTTAGTGTCTGGCACTGTCTTGATGGGTTGGGAGTGGTTGAGGTTAGGATTAGGTTATGTTCGGTTCGGGGTTAGGACTAGGTAATAGCAAGGATACCAGACTTTTGGCGTGATGATCGTATATAGCTGCTGGCTACTTGGTGCAGGCCACGCATTCACGCTTCCCAAGGTCCTACCAGCACCAAACTGCTTTCTATCCAACCACAATCACCCACTTAGTGGGGGTAGAGCCCACTTGCAAGGCTCTAGGACCTACCCAAGTAGGTTTAACTAACCACAACCAGATATATGGTGAAGGGGATGTATTACCCCTTCCCAAGGCCCTAGAACCTCAAACTTTGTACCAATCGAACCGCAATCAACCACTTAGTGGGGGTAGAGCCCACTTGCAAGGCTCTAGGACCTTCCTATCAAAATGTATCCCAGAAGAGCCAGGTTAAGACTAAGCATTCAGTAGTTGTGAGTAGACAATTATTATGTTCATGGGAACATTATCTAGTGTGCGGAATCTTATTTTGTCTGTCTTTTAGACAATTATTACACCTGACGGAATATATGATTTGTGATGATGTTCCCGACTCCCACGGCTGTATACCAAGATCTACTCTGAAGTCAGATTTGTGTTATTATAAACTTGTATTCAAGTAAGGACAACTGAGGCTCCAGGTTACAGCCTTTAGTAGTTGCATAAATAAGCCCCCATTGATCAATCTTTATAATACTGATGCAAACCCTACAGCAGAATGTTAATATTGTCTCTGGGTGTCTCTAACACAGAGGACACCCTGTGGTGCCTTGCCACCTGATCCACAGGCTTAGATCAGCTCTACATTTAAGACTCAAAACCAAATTATAAACTTATTTACCTACCAGCTTTCTCCAAGTTGCAAAACAATAACTCTGAGTTGTCTGGTTCTCAGCTGTCCCCCTTAACCTTAGTCTGATTAATCAGCGTTTCAAATTGAAATGCCCAAAGCAGATTATTTCTTGGGGTCCTGACCCCAATCGTGCATGTCTGGCTTACTGCACTATTTCCAAATGGTAAAAGAGAAGGTATTTCTAATCGTAGACGACAAGATTACACATAATGCCAAATAGCATTGTGCTGATGGGATATGGAGAATAGCTTGTTGGTGCACAGGTTAATAACTTGTACATTAATCATCTTGTGGACAATTCGGGGGTTTTTTCTTTATCGTTTGGTTAATCATAGTCAGAAACCTCTGCTGATTCATATCCAGCAAACAAAATATTCATCTTTATTTTGATTAACCTTTAAATTCTGTGTGATACATTCATTTAAAAAGAACAGACATCCAGTATACTGTACTTGGTTTTTCACGAGAGGTTCAGGACAAGTAATGAAAATATCAACGTCTCCTCCTTATTTCAAATTATTAAGCTCCATATTACATGATGTTATGGAACTGTAGAGTAGTCTCCCATCGGACAGAAGGAAGAGACTGACCGGCCAATAACCTGCAGTGTGCTTCATTCCTACTCTTCCTTTATGTTGCATTCTCTGTCAAATAACGGTTTCACTCCCGTTTTAAACTTTCATTATCTCCGGCAAGCCTGTGGGGAGATGTGTTCGGCCGCGTGTGTGTGTGTGTGTGTGTGTGCGTGTGTATCAATCTGTCTGTCCACGGCTAATCTTGCATACTACTAGACCCATCTGCTTAATAATTATTTGTGCTCATTTTTTGTGTGATAACATTTTATTTGTATTTAAAAACCTATATTTTATTGACAGTTTTCTACCATCATTGACTGCGGACTCCTCACTCCTCTGAACCATCACCATAAGTCATCAACAACTGCTTTAGTTTGCAAAAGCATCTCTGGCAGTTTTTCTGGGCTAAAACATTCATAGACAACCATGGAAAAGTTAAATTTGGCCTAATTTTGAACTGGAGCATCTGCAGATTAATTCCATTGCCGATATGTTGTGATCCACTAAAGTTAGGCGCGATACAAGATGAATACATTTTCATTTCTGTTATCTTCATCCCCATCTTGACTGTAAGGGAGCCGGGAGGGACAATTGTGTGAGATTGAACTCTTCTTTGGTTGGGAGGGGAGAGGCACACACACCTGCTGGTGGATTGCTGCACTCTGCTGAGAGCACTTTTCTTCTAGTACAGCGTAATAATCACTTGCTTTTCAAATTCCCTTACAAAGTTATCTCATTATCTCGAAATCTCTCTTTCTCGTCCTCAATTACCCCAACGTAGGATGTTTCTGTTTGCTGTACTTTTCATGTTTTCTGGCCCATGAATAAAACACCAGCCCCACGCTCCCAGGCTTCCTAAAGCTCAGGAAGCACCGGACAGTCAACAAAGTTTTCATAGTTCCTCCCCGTTGGACCTCCTGCGTCTGAATGTGCTGACATTGATGTTCCACACCAGTGCGCCCTTTGGTACCGCGTATAGCTCCAGTTATCGCACGCTCATACAGTTCTTGAGTCGGCTAAGTGAAAGTGTGAGCGCTTTACGTTTTGAAGAAATTGTCATGAAAAACTAAAGATGAGGCTTCTATCTACTTAGGATGCTGTCGCTGCAGCTTTTCTCCGCTGGGATGGTTGTTGATACAGGTTTGAACCATGTGTTGGCATCTGCCTTGATAAAGTCTCCTTAAAATACTGATGATTTGTTGCTGTGATTTAATGAATAATCAAAAACGATTTTGTGGCCTTGAACTATATTTTTAATGTGTGCTGCTTTCCAATAATATGTTCCATCTGGGTGTCACAGACGACATTTACATAACGCACCCTTGTGAGTTTTTAGAATGTCAGAAAGCATCATTTTCAAATCAGAGGATGGCGACTTAAGCTGAAGCGGCTACAAATAGCGTTTTAACATCAATAAATCACTACCACATCCGCTGTGATTACCATCATCAAATGAGACAGCCGCCACAAGGACAAGCTACTTCTACTGGCTTCTACGCCACAGTTTAGATTTGATGGTGGAATTTTGCAGCTCAAACAGATGTTGCTTCAACAACACAAGAACAGGATGTTGCCGTTCCAAAAGGACGTAAAGATTTCAGTTTTTCCACAGTGGCAGACGGTGGAGCATAAGCCAAAAATCATCATTTTGTTTTCTCTTCAGTGAGCAAAAGGCATCAGGTATTGCAAACAGATCAATGCTAATGAACTCCCTCTCTCTGACAGAGACCCAAACCCAATGGCTGTCATGCGTATAGCCTTAATAAGTGCTCTTCCAAGAGCCCACTTTCCTGTTCCTGCAACTGTAACACTCCTGCTCTGCACAAAGGCTGCGAGCTGACAGCGGATTACTTTTCGTGTCATTACTTAGGGAAGCTCTGAGAAATCTTCTTGGTGTTGTCATGCTTCCAAATACGCTGCTGCCGTGTTGCTGGTGCAGCGAGTGGCTTTTTTCCCCAAATGGGAATTTAAGTGTGAACAAGCTATTTCAGTGAGAGCTGAGTAATGTAGGACATCAGCGGAGAGTCATAGAAATAATCACTGTTCTGCGTGTTTATGTGTGCGCACATTTGTTAGTGGGCGTTTGTGTTTTGTGCCTGGACGGCTGTGAGTAAATATACGTGTACGAGTGGGGGGGAGGTGTTTGGGAGAGAACTAGAGAGTGACAAAAGAGAGACAGGGAGAGAAGAGGTGACGGAAAGAGAGAGAGAGATCATACTTATATGGGATTCTCCGGTTGAATGCATTTGGGCATGTTGGTAGACAGCAGCGGCCGGGAGGCATAAAGAGCTGGGAGGTACAGCTGAAAGCGAATGAGGCAGAGCAAACGCTGTTGTGAGGAAAACAATCCAGCATGACAGAAGTGGCAGAAGGACAGGCCCGTGTGCTGCTGTGCTGTGTGAGAGAGCCCCGAGGTGTCTGACAAAGGGGCTAATAGATTAGTGAACAACCTGTAAGCATCCAGGTGCGCGAGGGTCAGAGTGAGACCGTGGCATTGCCAACATGCCAGCCACGCTGATACGTCTGCGCGCTTCAACCCCATTAGAATCCAGTCAGCACACTCTATTTCCCTGTGTCAGCCTGTTGCCAATCAACTTAAGACCTCTGACCCTGAAGCCGAGAGCGGGTATTATCAGCCAGGCCTCGAGGCCAGCGTGGCGAGATGCAGCTGAATACCAATGTGCCTTATCTGTCGGCCATGTTTACCTACCCATTTCACCCGGGCTGTGTCTCTCACAGCTTTCTTTTCCTGGATGCCGCATGTGGAGATCTGCTCACTGCACTCGACAACAACAACTTCATCTTTCTGTAATTTCATTTTGGGAGCGGTGGCTGGCATATAATGTGCATAATAAGGTAATGCCAGGTAGTTATTGATGATCGCAGAACGGGATAATGCATGAGGGCTCATTGCAGAAAATGCAAATGATCCCAGAGCACATTCGTCAGTGAACCTTACCCCCTGGCCTCAGCACATGAAAGTCCACCGACAGATTAAGCGACAGAAAAGGATGAAGTGAGTAATGGGCTTATAACCGTGTTGACTGATCCTTTTATGAACTATTATCATCAAAGGAGACTGCGTAAAATGTCATAATCCACTTAAAATTAATCTGAATCCTATTCCTGTGTCAGCAGTCACTGCTGAAAGTCTACCCTCTGTCTGCCACGTCTATCTTCGGAGCTGATAAAGCATTAAACCCTTAGCAAGGAACCTTCCACAGAGGAATTAGGACTCCTCTGGACCCTTGTCTCCCCTTGTGTACCGCTACACTCTTATGACTTGACTTAGTGTTTTCCACACCTCCGTCAGACATTCCTTGATGTGTAAGTCCTCCATTGAAAATCTCACATGTGTTTCAATAATTCAAAGGGGTTGATGCTGTCAATAGGAGCCATCTACAGTATTGCTAGAATGATTTGTTGTTAAGTGAGAGGCAGTTTCTGACTAAATTGTCTTAATTGCCTATTGAGCATGGTCTGCAGTAACTGATGGCAAGACACCAGAATCTAGATTGTGATTTGTCTCTAGCATTAATTTGTTAGTTATTCTGTTAGTATACAGATAGGTCGATAGATAGATAGATAGATAGATAGATAGATAGATAGATAGATAGATAGATAGATAGATAGATAGATGGATAGATAGATAGGTCGATAGATAGATAGATAGATAGATGGATAGATAGATAGGTCGATAGATAGATAGATAGATACATAGATAGATAGATAGATAGATAGATAGATGGATAGATAAATCTGTTTTTTTTCCTCAAAAAATAACTGCTGAAGCTGTGAGTAGAAAACCAGCTACTTTCTTGTTTTCTCATTCTATTAGGACTGCAGTTCAAGCAGCGATCAGACCTGACATCACTTGTGAAAGTCCCAATTGTTGCAGACACCAGGGGCAGATCAGAAGGAAACGGTGGGGATTGATAGGTGTGTGTGTGTGTGTGTGTGTGTGTGTGTGTGTATTAGAGAGAGGGGGCATAAGCTCCTTGCTGCATGCCTCTTTATTTTGCCCAAGCTGCTAAATCTTGGCCGCAACATGTACCCCTGTCAACACCTTCAACAACAACTTACGGCATGCATAAAAATTAAGATAATATTAATAAAATATCCTGAATTGACACTTAACCCTCCTTTTCAAGCTTTTGGATATTTTTTTCTTGGCTGTCTTTGTTTACAGGGAGAAAAATATTCTTGATAAAATATAAGTATACTGTATATATATATATTCTCTCAGACCAATCTCAATACAGAAAAAAGACACTATTACAGTCCAGAGCCCCCAGAGAGACTTGATGACTTCATGTTAAAAGCATACCTCAAACCACAACACACACAAAGAAAAGGGGATGGGATCGAGCAGTCGCAGGTGGGAACTGTGTGCAGAGTTCTTTATCAACAACATCCTCCATCACAACACACATGCGATGCGACACTTTACCAGTTATCTCTATTAAACACTGACATCTAAACATGCGCGTAAATGTAAAAACATATCCTGCGTAAAGGCAATTTACGACCCATCGTTAAACAAATACCTTCACACGTTTTACAGCTTTAAAACAGATCATTGCGCCCGCTATTTAAAGCAAACTGAAAAATCTGGGCAGTTTTCGCTTTAATTGATGAATTAATCTCCTACCTTTTGAGTTCTTAACAATCCAAATATTGTTTGGAAGATGCAAACACTCGCTTGTTTCCGCCTGTACATTGTGGCTGGGATGCTGACGGTGTCGCGCAGGGAAATAGACATTTCTCAGACTTTTTCATTTGAAGAAACAGCCAATCATTTCG
Organism: Anarhichas minor; assembly: GCF_050575085.1. Lineage (NCBI taxonomy): Eukaryota > Metazoa > Chordata > Actinopteri > Perciformes > Anarhichadidae > Anarhichas > Anarhichas minor. Next base: position 3,902,412 of record NW_027466582.1, read on the forward strand.
GGCAGAACAGGTCTCCGCTCGGCAAAACGCCGCCGTTACAGTCTCGTTATCTCTCTCTCTTCTATAAATATGAAGGTCTCCCTCCCAAACAAAGCGTTTACCTTGAGAGCCGACTGAAATGTTGTCGCCTTCGGAAAGTTAAAACACCTTCTCCCGTTGGTCTGTGCGAGAGGGAGAGAGAGAGAGAGAGAGAGAGAGAGAGAGAGAGAGAGAGAGAGAGAGAGAGAGAGAGAGAGAGAGAGAGAGAGAGAGAGAGAGAGAGAGAGAGAGAGAGAGAGAGAGAGAGAGAGTTGAGTTCTGGTGGGGGGAGGTTCAGAGAGGCAGGCGCGGCTGGAGAGAGGAGGAGAGTCCGGTACGCTTCGCAATGCGCTCAAAGAGAGAATACAGCGTGCACCCTCCCTGCATGCATGCGCTTACTTTCACTGAGCGCATGTTCTTAGAAAGGATGTTTTTTTCTTCCAAACCATCACCAGGCAGCAGTATCCAAAGCACTGGACAACAACAGTACAGTAATCCCCCTTATGTAAATGAATTATTCAGGAGCTACAGTTAGAAGCAGATGGCAAGCCTGCAAACTATAAAAAAAAAAACGTCATGCAAGTAAAGTATTAATAAATACCAATAGAAGTGAGATTATGATTGGGTGGCTGGATTGTCATCTCTCATAAATCTCCCAGGATAGCAGCCACAGAACGTTTCTTAAACAGCCACTACCATTACTCAGAGTGGACCAGAGATGTCTGCTGATTTGATTAGTTCAAGTGAACGGCAATATTGTCAGTGAGAGCTCTGACATTTTGTGGCACTCAAATTAGTCACTTTAACTTTCTTCAGTTTTAAAATAGACCTGGAGAGCCAAAATGAAAAAACAGCCATTTTCTCAATTAGCTTCTTATTATGAGTGATGAGCTGCACGATCACATTTCCTGCCATAGTTAAAGCAACGCTATTGTGTAAGGCAAAAGAAAAATCCTGTTTTTGTGTTTTGTTGTACTCACTGCTTTGAAGTGGGCGGGGCTCAGTTGGATAAAGATGATGTCACCTATACTTTGATTCCCCAATCAGGTTTTAGGAACATTTTAATCAAAGTCTCATAACGGCTCAACACGCTCTGAAAGAGTTAAAGTTCTAAACAGACAGACACAAAACACTCCCGGACCAGACAATGCTGTGGTAGCGACCTGTCAATAAAGCATACCCTGTTTTATGGTCTATTTTAATCTAAATGGGCCATCATTTACTAAATGAGCATCATGCTGTATTGAAGAAGACTTGAAACTAGCGATTGAGACCATAAACTCATGTTTACAATTTTTACTGAAGTAATAAATCAAGTGAGAATTAGTTTTGTTTTCTTGTAGACTTACACAATCTGACTAGTTTTTACAACCAGAGGAGTCGCCCCCTGGTGGCTATTAGAAAGAATGCATGTTTTAGGGAATTTGGCATTGGCTTCACTTTTTCAGATTTGGATCTGATCAAACCCCACCAACACAGTCCTGAGATAGAGATAGAGATAGATTCATATTTACTATGGCTAGCTGTCTTCTTGTCTCGAATGTCTTGTTGTTGTTGTTGGCTGAGTAAAAAAATGTATTAAAATCAAACATATACACAAAAACACAAACACACCATGGATATGAGGAAAAAAACATAATATTCTGTGTGCACATATTTTGCTTTTTTGTGCACATGAGATGTTTTGGAGTTAAAAGAAGGAAAGATATTAGAGTGCAATTGAAAAGATGAAAATTCAATAAATATCTCCTAAACTGATATGTAGTACTATCAACGCTGTGTGGAAATATCTTTTAAATGTATACGAATATTTCCTTCACTGACATTCTGTGAGTTTATTTTGTCTATTTATCAGATGTAGCTAAATCGCCGCTTGCGCACAATGTAGGCACAGCTGGCACAGCTCCGCAGGAGGAAAATAAAATCGACTTTCTCAGTCAATATAGCACACTCTTGGGAATGTATTCTTTCAGTGGACTACATTTACCATCAGCACTGATTAGACATCCACATAAAAGGGGGTGAATTTAACTTTTAAGTTCAAGACAGCCTCCACGGGGTTAATGTGTAGTTCAAGTAGCTTGTTTAAGTGAATGAACTTCAAAGGTTGCCTTGCACCAGGTCTGAAATCCTATATCATTATCTGGGATCTAAATCTTCTATAACAGTACATAAGAAGAGTCCTGACCACAATCTCGGCATTTTGATCTTTAAAGAAAATACTACGTTTTGCGGCAAGGGCTCTGAGGTATTGACACGTCCTTCCTTTCATGTGCAATGTATTGTGCGTTTGGCATTTGAACGTGTGCACTACAGAGCAAGGAATGGACAGGATCAAATACAGTCTTATAGCCGCACTGATCATTGCTTAGGTTTGACCTGGAGATGGACAACGGGGGAGTGAAACGGGGCCAGGTACATAGGGACATGGCTCTGACAGACTGTGTAATAGCCTGAGTGTTCTGAAACACTGATCACACCTCCGTTTCAACATTTCCCCAAACCACCCTGTGTCCTTACCCTGCAGTGTGTGTCATTTATTTCTCACTCTCTCAGTATGTTTGTTTTTCCCATATTGGCATCTACTGTCTTATTTTTTTCCCTAACTCAATATCACTGCAATCATATCTGACAAATAGATCCTGATCCGCTGGCCAGCTGCACTCAGGACCCCATCAGAAACCTATCAATCATATATATCACACACAGCTTTTCTTCCCTTCCTTCACTGCTTTTATTTTGAACCCAGCTCGGCCACTGTATTCGGCCATCACGACAGAGAATTTAGCTGTACCCTCCTCTGCGTGTTGTAGGCGGGGTTCATTCAGCACCCCACCATACCTCCAGGCATGACTTGCATTACAGATGAGCTGCAAGATCCAATTTGTTTGTGTTGAGATGACTCCAATTCCTTTGCCACAGAACATTAGGGCTGCAAATTAATATCCCTGGGCTCAGCGGCTCACAGGTCTGTTTCTAGACAGTTGACAGGCACACTGGGATAATGGCAGACGCATGGAGAGAATTCTTTAAGATCTGAGGTAGCTCATCTTTATAAACCCTTATTCTCCCATCCCACCTTTTTTCCCCCCCTTGCTTTCCCCTCGTGGTTTCATCTGTCACCTTTAGAGACCTTCTCCTAAATGAGTTTAGAAAGTAGACGCCTCATCTACAGTGTCGTGCTCGGAGTTACAACTTCTCAAGTCGCTCTCACCTCTCAGCAGACGTTCTCGGGGAGGAGCAGGAGGGAATACGAATGAGCAATAATGTGACAATAAAGTTGTGAGAAACTTCCACACAGCCTAGCCAGATGATAGTGATGTTTACAGATGCTGGATGGTAATCACCGATGTATATCTTCATACATTAAGCAGTGTTTATACTGCATGTATTAAGTGTTTAATATGTGTGTACGGTATTCATTTTTCTCATTTCATGTATTGACACATACTAGATAAAGGTTATTATATCACACATGTACCATATATGCCATACCTGTTTTTACCTGCTTCCAGTCTTTATGCTAAGCTAAGCTAACCAGCTGTTTCCAGCTACATATTTACTGCACGGACGTGAGAGTGCAATGTTCTCTCATCTAACAACTACAATAATACCAATAATATACCACATCTACAATGTGATATATTTAGTTAGCCACCCACAATATATGCATTGAGAAAAGTTCATTTGTGGTATGGAAAGTTTCAAATATGAAAATAAATAACGTGTATAATATTTATGAATACAAATGACCCAGAATCTGCTTAAAGGTTCAGTGTAGGATTTGCCATAATCTAGCAGAAAGATTCCAGATTGCAACCAACTGAAACGTGAATGGTCCTATGGCCAGTGTTTGGTTTCTCCGCTCTGGGCTAGAACTTGGCGGCCAGCTCCATGAAGAGGACCCTCTCTGTATGTAGATATAAACGGCTAATTCTAAGGTAACGATTCCTATTATCAGGTGAATATACACTAAATAAATATACGTATTTATTTCACATTCCATTCCTGCCAATAGATCCCCCTAAATTATTCACACTGTTCCTTTAAAGTCATGTTTAATTCACTACAATATCCATTATATTCACGAGTCTTAGGCCAAAGATGGGTAGAGTCTAACCTTCGCTTCATGCTGCAGAAGAGCTGACGGTTTGATGGCGGCATACTAAAAACAACCACCTCGAGGTTAAACAAAAAAAGATTCTGTGGGCTTTAAACTCTCTGCTGAAGGTAAGATCAGTAGGTAGCAACATCAGTCACGTACACTCTATAGCATAGCGCCTTCATACCAATGCTGCAGTTTCTGAGAGAATTTCAAACTGTGAAGAGAGACAGCTGTTGCCTGCATTCTTTCAACACACCATTGTCATCCCTCTGAACTCAGCACACAAAGCAAACCAAACTAGTATTTTTTTTGTAATTGCTGTTTTATCTGTTTGACTTCAAGTCAATTGCAAAACACTTTCATCAGTAATTTAAATGGAATTCCAGTCATTTTCAGATGGATCCTAACTTTGTTTGCACATTCATGGGATTATACAATGAATGAGAGCAGATGACAGTGGCCTTTCACGCAGAGCTTTGTGTTCTCTTCACCAAACGAAATAGAGAACAAAAAAAATAAGTCTGAAAATAATCAAGCCAGAAGTGGAACCCATCCTTGGTGCTGAACACACACTGCTCTAAAAATGACTTTGAAAAGTCTTTCATGCATTGTGTGTTGCGATTTGAATATGAAGAGAGCAGTCATTGCAGATTATTGAAGAAAGCACTGAGGCTGTCAAGACATATCTCTCCTCTCCAGCTACTGTATGTCTTTAATGTACATTCATGGCAAGTCCTCGGTGCTTTCTTTCTTGCCCACCTCCATGTCAAACATTAATTGTTTTTATGGTACACGCACCCTTCTGTTTATAGTAACTGGCCTTTTACTAATAAGCTTAATTGGGAATCCATGAAGCCTCTCATTTTAATAGTTTCTCTATTTCTTATTGAGCTTGACATTTTGCTTATTTATTGCCTTTAAAAAAATTCTGTTTTCCACCAGACATCCATAAATGTTTTTCTCTATTAGATTGGCAAAAATAATGATCTTCACTGTTCTGTCTGTAGTCTCTGTAATACGTCTCACTGTTTAGTCTTCTCATAAAATACTCAGTTTTGCAATTCAAAGTAATTGTTTATTGCTAATACCATCATAGATTTAAAATGTGATCATTATTTTCACGTCTAAAATGGTCCCGTGTGGAGGAAATATCTCCTCCTTTTAACCACACACATACTATAAGGAAGTTATTGAAATGTTTCAAAACTGTTCCGATTGACGGGTTCTCTTGCATAAAAGTGGAAGTAAAAGCAAAAGAAAACGAGTAAAGTAAATTCAGGCTGATAGACCAACTCAGATTAATCCTTCGCCACAAAATCTCTTGTCAGAGCCAATCTAACACGGTGTGGCTGTTCAACTGTGCATAGTAATGTTTCACTGTCGTGTTAATGAACAGTTTTCAAGAAAACCAATCGAATAATCACAGATTGGTCAGGTCACAAAAACTCACCTTTTCAGTGTGTTACAGGCTGGAAAGGCTCACAGTGTTATGACTGATGAGGGTAATGTAGGCAGTGTCTTGAAATGACGTTAATTATGCTGCTCAGCAAGATGAACACACAAGAAAGAGTGGTATGAAAGAGATCCGTAATTGTCCCCTCAGTGTAGAGTGTTGAATTAGCTAATGTACTGTACGTACCAATCTGAATGATATTTGGCCTGCATTTTACATTCATATTAAGTCAGATACGGTGCAAAAATACTACTTCAATTCTTTGGGACTATATCTCACGGACGGCTGCTTTCAGCTCGTCTCCCTCTTTGATCAGGACCCTCTCCATCTCTGTTGCATCACTGCCAGCCTTTGGGTGTCCTATTAAACATCTCTCTCTCTCTCTCTCTGGTTCTTTGATTCCACCACCTGCCGGCACTTGCTGCGACTGTTTCAGCCACCAACCAGTCAGCATCTCTGTGACCATGGATAACCCCTGGAGACTGCTTTACAATCCCATGTTCCGCCCACCAGTTAATGCTGAACAACAAACTGAGCTATCGATGTTGAAAAAGAGTCTCACCAGCAAATGCCTCGGCGTGCATTATAATGCCTGCAGGAGCACAGTCTCCTTGGCAATTAATTAAACTGTTAATGGAAGTGTTTTAATGGGAATGCATTGCAGAAACAGTTGTGCAGCTGGGTAGAATGTGTACGAATCTTTGTCCGTCGTTTTTTTTATTTGGTGGAGTCCTATTGCTCCGTCTTTTGAGGGAAAGAAAACCTGCCTCTTCAGGGGTTAAGAATCAGTATGGAAGCATAATCCAACTTAATCCCATATGCAGTTTCATTTTTTCTGCATGGTATCATAAAAGAAGAGTGCCTGTCAGAATACCGGGCCGAATATCACCATCCCTTAGTGCTCAGCAATGCCTCCTGTGGCTGTCTCTGACTTGATCCTGGCTACATGATTGGCAACTGTTTAATGAGGCCCTGTGTACCTTTGATTACTAGGCCCCACTAATGAACAGCATGTCAGTTTTGCCCTATTAGCAGAAAATACAGTGCTGGCTACCCTGAGAGCAACGTCTCCAAATGCCAGTCAAAGGGCACAATTGATATTTCATGCGGCTCCCTGTGGGAATTTCTAATCATCAGTTCAGTCTTTTAGATAATATTTCTCTGCGGTGATGTCATCTGCTCTGCATAAGTGTCTGGAACTGATTTTAACACAGGCTGTGAATAGATGCCCTTCCAGTACAACACCTTTGCTGGCTTTATGTTTTTGTTTTGTTTCTTCTCTCTAATCAGGAATGACATACAGATATATTTTCAGCTCGTGTTGGAAAACGCAGTATGTATACCAGGAGTCATGACGGAGAGTAGTGTGAATAGTCTAGACAGGGTGGTATCCAGATCGCTATAGTGAAAGGAATCAAGACAGTTGCTGCAATGCTGGCCTGGCAAGAGAGAAGGTTGTCAAGCATCACACCTAAAGTTAAGAAAATATCAAATTCAAGGTGCTTTCTGACTCAAAAAAGGTCTGTTTTTCTTTTATAATCCAACCACAGAAGGCATGAATAACATCAGACTGAATCTCATTTACTATAATATATATAATATATATAATGTTTGCTAGATTACCTCCCTTCTAATAACCTTTTTGAGCATTTCAGTCAGCTGTCAGACTCACTGAAACTGCCTTTAATCGCCCAATTCAGATTGGCTGACAATCAATTTTTCCACCACTCACTCCTCAGGTTTAGTTCTTCTTGATCCAAACACAGTTTTTTATTCCATCAATCTTAACATTTTATTAAATTAAGTTGAAATTAAATTAGCGTCAGCACTGTCTTGATTTCAGTCCTGTTAAAAAAGAGGTAATAGTTTATCATACAAAAAATAGCAGCTAGTCTCTCCATTTTGCAGATATATTATCCTTTAATGCTCATGTAAATTCCTAGTGATGGCATTTATATTTTTGGCATAAATTTCCGTTTTTATGTAGATGGCACTGTGTTGCCATTAGTCCTAATGATGGCTCAGAGCTGTGTGACCTGTTGGCTTTCCCCTCACAGGGGTTGTGCGTCTCTGCTTCCAGCATCTTTTCTTTCTTGGGCATTCAAGCTCACATTTAAATTTTCCAGATTTTAACACCTTTTACAACGTAATTAACACCCACTTTAATATTGTTCTTTTATTCATTTTTTTATTGAGTTTGGGCCATCAACATTTGAGTATTGAAAACTAGAGTGAAAAGTCTCCTCTTGCAGTACGAAACAAAGGCATGAAGACATAAAATCCACATGAAATTGGTTTAAACCAATTAGCTAATTTGATATGTTGAGTATATTTTTGGGAGCATCAGTAAGGACTGAAAGCCATGATTCCTAATTAAGCTTACACTAACAAATAAACTTGACTTGACTATTGAGTTTAGATAAGCAAAAATGTCAAATTCAAGGGTTTGAAATATCGTGTATATTTTCAGCATCCTTATCATATACTGACAATGCAAACCAGCCTTGCTTCTGCAGAAAGGTTATTGGAGTCACCTTTATTGTGGGCAGACATCTGAAGAAATCTCCATATGAGTCGGAATGCACAATGAGACATTGCAGTAGGAATATTCACAGCTGAGTGCGGATGGAGGCAAGGGAGTCTAATCAGCAGCCAAGACTGAGTTCTGAAACACACACACACACACACACACACACACACACACACACACACACGCACACACACACGCACCTAGAGACACCAGAATTACTGAAAAAAACAAGACACAATCACGACCATGCTTCACTGGTCTCTAGCTCAAACTGCTTCTAGTGCTGAGCTCATGTGGACATTATTTATATGAGACGTCATAACATTTTTATGAGCTTTATTTGTGCAGTTTTCTCTACAACTTTGACATTTTAGTTAATTAAGCAAAATGAGTAGCTTTCTATTTCAGAGAATAAAACAAATAGTTCCAAATATATATATATATATTTCCAATTTATTGCAATATTAGAGACATGTCTGCAATTATTCGTCTATGTGACTTCACTGCTGTAATGACGATGTTCTGACAAAAGGTCGATCAAAACATCAGTAGATCAGTAGATCTTTTTTTTCCAGTGTTTGCCTTAATGTACAAATACTTGTTAATTGATTCATTGGTTTTCCTAGTAACCAACTTCCTTTCACTACATTGGGCTTTTCTAGTCCACAGTGTGGCCACAATTATAACAGCAGATATTCACAATTGGATTACATCAAATATGGGGTTCACAGGAACGAATAGGTTTGTGGACATATGCTTCTTGTTAATGCCCCAATTCAATTAACGCCTCATTTAATACGTCTCATATATCCTAATCTCTTTGTAAATTATATATTGATGACTAAAGGGGGGTTATGTGTGGAATAATACATTTCCTCTCACTTTGCAGAAAGTGATGACACCCTCCAGCTACGGAGATTATGACTGAATGACTCAGCCCGAGGTTGGAGGATATTGGAAATAAAACTTAACTTGGAGTCATACCACGCTGAGAGAATCTGGCTGTCAAGGACTTTTCTCTGTAAATTCAATTAAAATGTCAGACTTTGTGTTGCATAACGTTGGGGTGTATTACATTTTTTGTGACAGAGGTGTAGAGTGAGTGGGTGTGAAGGCTAGAGATTCTAGTAATTGCCCAGTAAGTAAATTACTTTTTCTATAAATCAGCTTGCAAAAAGGTCGGAAATTTGGAATATCAGCCAGCAAGTTAAATTGAAAATGGTTGTAGAGCACACAGTACTTGGATCACATGACCGACACTTATTTACTTACAACATGCTGTCTTACTTTTCACATTGCCTGCTAAATCAATTAATTAAATAGAAAACAAATGCAAAGAGTTCATACAAGGTAGCTAATCAATAATTAGGACGTCTGCATGTTGTGTACAAAACCAAATCAATCGTCATTTCTTACACATCATCGTTGGTTCAGTAGACAGACAGAGACAAAGCACAGCTCTGTGTGAATTTCATAAATCTGCCATTTTTCACAGATGAGGATTGATTAATACAAATACCGAACCATTAGTCCTGTCATGGCAGAGATTTATTCATCTGTGTTGTTTTTTTTACTTGTTTAACAGTCGGATGTTATCAGTATTCCGGCACCACCCTGCTCTATGTCGTAGATTATCACTGGAATGATGCCGAGTGTTCCGACATTATTTCTGACAACACATACAGGGAGTGACTCACAGCCTGACTCATTTGTGTGAGAGAGCAGGGTCTGTAAACAAACAGGACTGTAAGTCCAAAGGGCTGCATTGGTCTTTACAAAACAGTTGGATACATGTTTTAAAAAAAGATATTGACACCAGAGCTTTCCCAGTGTACTCAGAATAAAAAGTTAAGCTATTCTCCTGTAGGTGATACTGGAGAGAAAAGGCCTGGGGTCATGGATCAAAATAGTTCATCATCTTAGGAGCATGAATGTGCTGAACAAATTTGCATGCTGCAATATCAAGTGAACAAAGCTCTGCGACTTACAAGAATTGCATTCAACATTTCCAGGAAAAGATGAAGAAGCTAAGGAATGGCAATCGAATGTAAGTTAACCTATTTCTATTATCACTCCAGAATAAATGGAGATTCAATAAAGGGAAAAATAAGCCTCGCTACCTGTCTATAAACTGAACTTTACGTCATTAAAACATAATTATGATGGCTCCTGATTTCTCCTACGGTAGTTTCTAGGTAGTAACCCACAATTTTCTAAAATTTCCAAAAACTCTTGCGAGACTTGCTGCCCAAGGACCGATCCTAACCCTTGTTTATTAATCCTAAACATTCGAGAGATTGTAAAATGGTCTCAAAAAGTTCTGATAGCTTAGTTTCCCCCCACAATTCCATGTGTTTTAAGTCATAGTGTGTTTAGGTGCTTATCCCAGAACTTTTAACGTGAAGCTAATTTGGAAGATACAGCTTCTAGCTCTTGGCCAGAGTGGACAGATGGGCATACATGGACAGTAGACTTTAGAAAGACATGCATGAATCATCAGAAACAACACATCTAGTTGCAGATTTCAACCAACTGAAACTTCTCTTGTGTGCCAATCGTGTGGGAGAACTACGGTGGCCGAAGTGCAAAACGTGAATGGCTCTATCTAAAGCAAGTGTTTGGTTTGTCCGCTCTGGGCTACTGTAGCGACATGACGGCCACCTTAATGAAGAGGACCCGCTCCGTATGTAGATATGTATAAATGGCTCATTCTAAGGTAATAAAAACACGAAGATAATTATTATTAGGTAAAAACAAAACATACTTATTGATATAATATTCCATTTCTGCCAAAAGATGACCTAAATGCTACACACTGTTCCTTTATGCTTTGTATGCGTGTGTTCATATTTTTCAGTTATATATAGTATTTTCCCAAATCAGCACAATATTAATATTGAGCAATCCAGACAAAAATAAATTGGTGTTTGTTTGTTAATGCCAGCACCGTCCCATTCTGCTCCTGCTTTCCCAAATCCTCATCCCTGAGCAGGCAGAGGCAATTTTCGCTCCATTATGCTGTGAAAAGCTGAACAGGCTAAATGAACGAGGCCAGACCAAGCCAAGCCATTTAAAAGGCTTTACATGTAAAGGCTATTTTTAAAACGGCACAACAACATTGTCGACCGAATTGGCTGTTCAAACCAGCTTGTTGTCTGCTAATGCTGTATTCCACCAGTGTTTACAGAGGCTGCAAATACACACGAGGATCACAACTTGCCTTCACCTCAAATGTTGTGTTTTCTCCCTCTCTCTCTCTCCAGCCAAAACAATGACAATAGTCAGTAGAAAGCATATATATGCTGGCTTTTCTGAGTGACAGATCGAGATTGACAGTGTTTGCTTCGGATGTCATGAGAGGCAGCATTTTTGGCATCTGTGTTTGATGTTTTTTGTTTTCGTGTCTGTCGCTCCTCTCTGGGTCTTTGTCTCTTTGAAGAGCCTGCCCTTTTTTCGAAGAGATGCTTTTTCATTACAAACATTTGTCAGAGGAATCGCTACTGATGCAAGCTTTTCAAACACAGTCATTCCACTCACAGCGATGTCACAAGTCTTCTTTGTCTTTGCCTTGTTCTTCGCGATTATCCGTATCGTTCTGCGCATATTGTGAACACACATTTTTTTATGATGCAGGACACGTAAATGAATAATGGAATCGATGACTTGAAATAGGAGTAATTGATGATTTTTTTTTCACATTGTTTTTGTGTTCCTTGTCCAACGACACTAATGGAGTGTATGAAATATTGAACATTGCAGACTTGTTGGCATGAAACTAGTGTTCCGTTAAATGCATAATAATCAGGGGTGTTTCATTAATTGTAATTCCAGCAATACATCAAAAGATAATTGCCAGGAAATAAACCTCTATTTCCCTGCAGTCGTCAATATTTGATGCTTGGTGTGTATAATCAGTCATCTTATGGGCAACACCATTCATTTTAGTTACCACTTTTATTTTCATATTAAACAAATGTTCTGTTTACTTTTCAGGGGATCCGTATCTTACTGTGGATCATTACAAATTCATCGTCGTGTATTGCCCAGCTGGACTTAGGATAACTGAGAGAGCCGTTTCTTTTTTTGTTTTTTTTCATCTGACAAGTTTATGATTAAAACAAAGGAGGTGTTTTGTTTTTGTTTTTTTTGCCAGCGCTTGACATTTCAATTAAGTCATAGGGGGCATGTTTCAGGAACTGACAGACTTCTACAGGAATGAATGAGCCTCCAGTGTTCTGCGTCTGGAACAAGAGTCTCTGTGCACAGAGATAAATTTAGTGGAGAAAATGTCAACTTCTGTTGTGTGCTAGATTTGAAATGCACCGGAGATGTGAAGGTGAGGCTGGAGCAGCATCTTCACATGTACATACACATACACACACTCACCAAGAGGGAAACAACCTTCCATAATACTTTCACACTGTTTGATTCGTTCAACTGTGACTTATTCTGTAGTTATTATTGAAGAGATGTGAACTATTATTTTATTTTTCCGTTTGCAGGATTGTAAATCTGCATGGACATTCTCTCCAACTGCAGATATTTGCAGTTCAAGCAATTTGCCTGCCTGGAATGTACAATAACTAATTACATTAATTAAATGTAAATGATGAGAAATCTTGATGAGCTGATCAATCCATTAGCTAATTGTCAGAGGACGCTTTACTCTCAGTGCTAGGAGAAAAGGGACAGAGAATTACATTTGACATGTAAGAAAAATATCCATACTAGCAACAAATTAGGTAAGACAGGCTGATCACAATAGCAACATGTTGTGACAGGAGCTATTTTCATACCAGCCGTCTGCTCGCACATAATACTGCACACTGATTAGTTTAATGGAATATTAGCATAAAGACGGCGACAATGTCCCTGGATGAAATTACTGGCGTGACACGGTGGCCAAATATGTTTTCCTCGATGATTAAAGGGCGAGATCTCAATGGACTCATGAAGCTATAAAGACAAACATTAGAATTAGCATTATTTTAGCATATCACAGAAAGTATTGTTTATGACAGGCTGGGGAAGGCAAGGAATACAGCCCCTTTGATGGTTGTATGCTTGTACAGCTTGCAGGATGGACATTTTCATAGAATCCCGTCTGCATGGACTTGATCGTGGGCAGGCAGGGTTATATTAAAAGTGATTATAGATTGTTGGTGCCTCCCTGTCCATCTGTTGATCCAATGGACGAGGAATCCAATACATCCACATCCTCCCATTGTGTCTGTAATATACCTAATGACATTGCATGGCTGCAGGGGCAGATAGCAGGAAACAAAGCATTTATCATCATCATCATACAAATCATTTCTAATGAATCGCTGTGCACCCAGACCCCTTTTCTTCTTCCGCTTTCGATTTTTTTTTCCGCTCTCCTCCTCCTATAATGCTTTTCAAAAATAAATGTATCAGAGATGACTTGTCTACATGCTTCCATTACAATTACTAAGCCCCCATTCCCCACCCGCCCCCTCCGTCAACATCTTCTGATATCAGAGGCAGACGAGAAGCAAGAGGAACAAGTGTGATGTTCGTTTAATGATTTCAAGCAAATTCTAAAGGCGGCACACGCTCTGAAGGCTTTTGTCAGCCTATTCTTTGATGAACCATTGCCAGGCGCGCACACACAGATTGAAGGAAAACAAGTTTATTGAATGGATTGGTTTCATTTGCCTCTGAGGCAGTTTGCATTATCGTTGGTATGATAATAGCAAATTTCGGGCTGAGACTGCCTTGGAGATAAAAGTGTGCTTTTATGTATGCTCACAATTATTCATTACAGTATGTGAAAGAGAAACAAATCAAAGGGAAAAACTAAACCCAGAGGACAAGAGAGGAAGAACGATGGTAGTGGTGATATGTGGTAAACAAGAAGTGAGTAAAGCACTTTAGTCATTTAGAAGCCCCTCCTTTAGCATGGAGCAGGGTTTATTTTAAATCCTGATTGCAAACTTGTGCAACCAGGGGAGTTGGGCAATTCATCACACACAACAAATGCATTGACACATCCTCGATGCACTTGCAGTGGCCCAGAAACCCACAAGCTGTTACACAAAATATTGAGAGGATGCAATAAATACCCGACCATTAAAGTGGAGGATATAGGGGACATGCCTAACCCAGTTTTCCCATGGGGTGCTGCAACATGTTTTACTCTTCCCCCCCACACACTTGTCATCATAGGGACTATAAATAAAAAGACATGCGTTTTTGTCATCTTAACTTTTGGCCTGCTCTCACCAGGCATGAGGTGGGAAATGACACTCTGTTCGTGTCCCCTAATGAGTGCACGCTCTATTGGATGCTATACCGATGCACCATCAAAGAGAATGATCATCAGTGGTGCACACTTCATTTACCTCCTCATTTCTCTTTCTTATATTCTCTTTGCCTTTCTCTCCCCCTCACTTGCTCGCTCTCTGTTACTCTCACCCTCTTGTTCCTGTCTCCCTCTCATGAGTCGCATATACCTTACTGCAGCTGCATTAGGGCCACTCTAATCTGTGTGGTGGGGCGGAATGGGATGTTCAATGGCTTTTCCTCGTTTTCCTGGCTGAGAGGGCCGTGTAATGTGCTAATGGACTCTGCGGCGGCTGCCTGACCCCCACGGTAGAGTGTGCAGAGTCTCAGGTCCACAGCAGGGACTCCCCCCTTTGCTACTATCTCAGCCAAACAAGTGTAGCTTTGCTGAAAATCTTTTTATAGCTGCGAAGAGAGTGGCCATCCACTTCCAAGGTCATTACAGCTTTCCAGGTGATAGTTCTGAACAGTCTTTGCTGCATGTCCATGATCTGTACCGGTAATAGGTTTAGATAGACATGCACTCTGACACGGAACTGTTAAGCACCGGCACATTATCTGTTGCCACATGGGTCAATGGTGTATTTTCGTTGAAGAGTGATATTTAGGAGATCAAAAGGTGTCAGGCTTGTGCCAAAAGAGTTATCTACTGTAAGTAGGATTGCAAAGCACTTTATGGATCCAGTTAGTATGATCATTCGGTTTCATCTGCCCAGAAATGATATTCTTGTGGTGACCATTATTAAAGTCAAAGTTGTACTTTCCACGCCCGCGAGTTCGTGCGGGTCATTGAGGGTCTATGTGACGTAAATGTCGTCATCATAGGGTGTACGCGTAGGTTTTGTTGTCCCCGCGCTTCTGTGTACATGCTTGGGGCGCGTCCTCAGACAGTATAAATGGAACTACTTTTCGTATGTGGTGTCCGCAGTTGGCCGTGTATGCGTCCTTTTGGGAGTATAAACAATTCATTAATATTCAGGGTGTGGCCTATTCAGAGGAAAAAAATTTGAAAATAATTTAGCATTTGTCAAAACAGCCACTGGTAATGCACTTTGTCTTTCGTGATGTGTTTTGTTGTTTAGTGGTGATTTTTTCTTGCTCTTGTGGATAACCTTCTCAACTTAATGATGCAATGTCTCATCAATACTCTGTTTTCTTTATAGCTAAGAAAGAGTTGACAGCAGACGTAGGCTTAGCCTTGGTTTACATTCCTACATTTTTTTATCAGTATTTAACAGAAATGACAGTTCCACGAGTCATTTTATATCACATCTGAATCAGTTGTAGTCCTATTCACGTTTCTCACAATGTTGAATCAAAAGAAAGGCAGCAAACACATCACTGAAAAGGTTTAGCTGTCGATGAATCAGCTGCAGGTTCTAAGTGTTGGCCACAAAGAGCTAACTCACTCAAGAAAAACTGGCCAAAGCTACGGTGTGAAACACTCCGGTAATGCCGTTATTACTAGATCTCCATTTGGAACAGGCATACATCTGTAAGATGACGTTGTGAACAGGAATGTTAGTACAACGAGTTTGAATGTCAGCAGCTCCTCTGTTCAGGACCTGGAACTCAGATTCTGACTGAGATCTCAATTACGACGCTTGCTGAGCAGAGAGTGGTGTCGTGATGGTTCCCTACTCAAAGTGTTTCAAGATGTCTGATTTCAGACAACAAGTGATTCTAATCTCAGTGTGAGCCTGGCGCCGAGCCACGTGGTTTGGCAATTTGCATCAAGTTTGAACTAAATCTCATTTGGCCTGTTGCCACACTGCAGGCAAAGTGTTCCCAATCAGATTTTTTTGCGCATATGTGACTCAGGTCTGTCTGAGTCACATATAGTCACAGTTTATCACAATGCGACCTCAGTTGAACAGTAATATCCAAATTCATGCGACGATCCCACTACTCCCGGCAATTTTTTAAAAATATTCTTTAAGCAAAGCTATGTTTGCTATAGGACACAACTTCTGTCAGGTTTTGTTGTTTATCTGATTTATAGTTCACCCTATCTCCTTCCTATACAGAGGTGAAAAGTACCTTTGTTCGCTTTCCCTGAAAAGCATTATGGGAAATGTAGGAAGTCAGTATTGTCTGTGTTTTTCCCCTACAACTCTAACCCTTTCACAGTGTGTTTTCAGTTTGTGTAAGTTAGTTGTAACCTTTTTGGTTGCCTAAAAATGTCTCTTCAGCGTTCGATTGTGCTTAACTCCACCCTCTCGTGTCACTTCTGGTTGCAAAAAAAACAAGATGGCGACGGCCATAAACCAAGACGACCATGGCAAAACGGCAGTCCACAAACTAATGAGCGATGTCACGGTGACTACGTCGACTTCTTATACACAGTCTATGATCTAAAGAAGAGGCAAATGAAGCAGGTTGACAGAAAGATTACAACAAATAAGCAAATAATTATTCCTCAAATTTACTTGAAGTTGAATTTTCTTTCACATGAATCAGAGAAGACATGTTCCAGACTTGAATGTACTGTAAGAAAATCATTTAAAACAGTTTCACACACAAAATGAATCAAATGCCTATCTTTCTGCAGAAGCCTTTTGCAATCTGACCTCAGGTGTAGTGATTGAGAACAAACAAACAGAATTGAAAGAAATCTCCTCTTTGGCAGAGATAATAATAGGAAACAGCCCGGACCTCTGAGGTCTTTGCCGTCACTAGAATAGAAAAGTGCAGAAAGTAATGATGGATGATCACAGTGACCCGGACACTGTTAACGTTTTACTGTTGTAAAAATGCTTGCTCAGATTAAATGTCGCTGTTCTTTTACCTTAACTGCTCACTCTAATGTCCATCATCACCTTTAGAGAGCTTGAGGAAACTATCATCGTACCTCAGAGCTGGATTTCTTGCCTAACCTTGGAACATCCTATCAGAGGTCTTAAAAGCACATGAAACACCTTTTTTTTAAGTTTTTTGACTGCTATGGAAAGTGTCCACACTATTTCAGCTTTTCCCTAAAGCCACTCTGGTGACCGCATGCAGTGCAGAGAACCAAATGGGATGCTGGCAGCCAGTAGCAGTGTGACATTTTGAGTCGAGATATACGCAGTAACAGGGGCGGGGGCAGGCTTGCTGATGGAGGGGATGCGGACCTATGTTTGTGGGCCCTCTTCATATTGTTCTTAAACACAGTATACAAACAAAAGTATGGCCATT